>NC_138171.1:67079547-67679547 GCF_964165515.1 Mesoplodon bidens
CGCCGGTTCGAACCCTGGTTGGGGAACTAAGATCCCACATGCCCCAGTGCAACTAAGCCCATGTACCGCAACTACTGAGCTTGCATGCCACAACTAGAGAGCCCGCACGCCACAACTACAGAACCCATGTGCTCTGGAGCCTGCACGCCACAACTAGAGAGAAGCCCGCACGCCGCAATGAAAGATCCTGCGTGTTGCAACTAAGACCCAACACAGCCAAAAAAAAAAAAAAAAAAAAAATCTATGGGAAACAGGTAGCCAGAGGAACCTCTTCACTTTGGCTTTAGTTTTAAATGAGTTGGCCTGAATCCAAGGTATTTTCTTTTTCTTTTTTTTTAAATTAAATAATTTATTTATTGGCTGTGTTGGGTCTTTGTTGCTGTGTGCGGGCTTTCTCTAGTTGTGGTGAGCAGGGGCTACTCTTCGTTGTGGTGCACAGTTTTCTCATTGTCGTGGCTTCTCTTGTTGCAGAGCACGGGCTCTAGGCGTGCAGGATTCAGTAGCTGTGGCACGCGGGCTCAGTAGTTGTGGTGCACAGGCTTAGTTGCTCCGCGGCACGTGGGATCTTCCCGGGCCAGGGATCTATCCTGTGTCCCCTGCATTGGCAGGTGGATTCTTAACTACTGCACCACCAGGGAAGCCCCAAGGTATTTTCTTTAGTGTCCTTCAGTTCCCTTCTACAGATGTGTCGTGGAGGGAAGCTGACTTAGAATGACAGGGAAAACCAACACACTGAGGGCTTCTGGCCGTGAGCCACACACCTATTCACTGGACACTCACATCCTTGTCCCAACACGGCACTGCAGAAGGCTCATTTTTCTCTGTCGTCCCACATTTGTTTTGAGCTTGGGTCAGGGTTTAAATTATTAATCACTTCCTGGGATATTTGCTTCTCAAATCGGTTTCCAAACGACTTTAACTTGTACGCACAGGCTTTATCCTTCTGCTGCGCGGTTATGTAAAAACAACCTTGTAGATGTTACCGGCCACCTCTGCAGGTGCTGGCATTGGAGCCAAATCTACAGAGGAAGCTAATTGGAAACAACATGTCAAGATGCTTTTTGGGTTGGCTATTTATTCAAAAGGCTGCATAACAAAAGAGGCAGAGAGGAGAAAAGAACAGTGCCAAGGAAGAAGGGTGGGATGAGGAATGTGGCTGCATTAAGTCTGCCCCCCCAGTAAGGGATGGGCATCTTAAATAAATACGGGTACCAAACCTACACCCTTTCCTTCCCTGTTCTGAACTAAAGAGGCCACTGAGCTCTTACTGGAATGAACGTCAGTGGCTTAAAATGGAAACATGGGTTTCAAACAGTGTGGAAACTCTCTTTAGAAATAATCTAATAAAATTAAATGGAAAAGTACAGGCTGTTGGCTTTACAGTACTGAACAATGGTTTGGCCAACGTGTACAGAAGCAGAGCAATATTAAAACACTGCTGTCAAGTGATGCGGTCCATCCACAACCCCTCCCCACTTAGTAAACACCTCCATTCAGGCTTCCCGAGTGGGGATACCTGCAGAACTGTGCCTGTGTTTGGCCAGATAAATGCTTTGATGCTGCAGCTGTAGGGACCATTCCTATCTGTGAGAACTAGTGAGGTTTGTACAGATTCAGAACGGAGAACGGCCTAAGGGAAGTCTTAAAAGCAGAACTGAATTTAAACGTCCAGTGAGGGTTTGGAAACTTACATGCCATGGGGCTTTAGGATCTGTCTTTGTGCTTTCTCTGTTGAATAGAATTAAAAACAAGGCAAGTGTATCTTGCATTCCCTCCAAGGAACTCTTGAGCTACTGAATGGAAATTTAGGTGGATCACTTACGATGTGCCAGACAGTGAGTTAAATGCTTTACAGGTATTATCTCCTTTAATTCTTGCTGTATTCTTAGGAGTTGGGTATCATCGGTCCCATTTTACAGAAATGCATGAGTTCTTTGTGGAATAGGGTTTGTATTTAGTGCCAAGCCACAGCTTCCTAGCCCCTGTCTTCAGCTTGGCATTCTAAGTCCTGATCTGGTTGGAAATCGTGAGTTTCCTTTAAAAGCAATCCATGTTACTTTCCCTTAAGAAAATAGTCACATAACTATCTTGAGAGAGGAGGCGCCATAAAACACATTATGTCTAAAAAAAAAAAAACACAAAAAGCCCCCACACATTATGTTTAAAAGCGTAGGATTTATTTTTTTAGTTGTACAAATTTGTGGTAAAAAATCTTTTAGATGGGCTTCCCTGGTGGCGCAGTGGTTGGGAGTCCGCCTGCCGATGCAGGGGACGGGGGTTCGTGCCCCGGTCCGGGGGGATCCCGCATGCCACGGAGCGGCTGGGCCCGTGAGCCATGGCCGCTGGGCCTGCGCGTCCGGAGCCTGTGCTCCGCAACGGGAGAGGCCACAACAGTGAGAGGCCCGTACCACAAAAAAAAAAAAAAAAAAAAAAATCTTTTAGATGAATACATTACAGATAAGAGTTAAAGAACCTGCCAGTTTATGACAGTGAGTGTGAAAGTAATTCCAGGCCAGACAGGAAGATTTTAATTGAAAAAGAGTACATATCTGAATTAATTAACAAGGGGCCATGAACTTCAAAAATGGTGCCATTTTGAAATGCTGGTGCTGGACAGGTGTCATTGTAACGGGATGGGAGATGAAGCACCTACCTGAGAATTCCCGCCAACTCTGGAATCAATAGACGGTAGTAGTTGGTTGGGAAGTCCCATTAAGGGCGGCAGATGCTGGCACTGTTTTAGGAAGCTTCCCTTGGGGGCCAGCTCAGGGTAACAGATAGAGGGCTGAAAAGGGGGACCTTCAAACTGAAGATCAGGTGGGCTTTCAGGTCTGGAGGCATCAAGCGCCCTGGTGGGATGACCACAAAGCTTAGCTCTCCTGCCCTCCTCTGCTCAGGGTAACCCTTTAAGGTAGTGGTTAGCAGCATGGGATTTACAGTTTAAAGGACTGTGTTCAGATCTCTGCTGTGCCACTTCATAGCTGTGTGATGTTTGGCAAGTCACTTCACCTCTCTGATTCTTAATTTCTTCATTATAAAACAGGATTTTTATACTACCTCCTATAGAGTCCCATGAAGTTTAATTAGTTAAGTTATGTAAGGAACTTGGCAGATTTCCTGGTGCTAGAGCTAAAGGAACAGAACAAATTCATAAGAGTTAGATGGATACACAAATGGACAAAATGTCAGTGTGTCAATTCCATGGGAGTCGGGTTAACTCAAAAATGTGTAAAATATCATTAGTATATTTTCTCATTAAGTATTTTATGCTCTACTTGACTATAGTGAATGGAAAAAATATCGAGTGAAAGAACTTGCACAAGTTCACAAATAGACTTCTCCCATAAAGTCTAAAGTTCCTCAACATACATTTAGGAAAACAGAACCCTTGAGGTTGAAGAGAAATATAACATCCACTACCTTCAAGGAAATTACAACCTAGGGCTAAACCTATACTAGCTAGGACAGAAGATGCTTTCTTCAAAATACTTGTATGGCATTAGGTTTACCTTTACATTTTTATTCTCTAGAATGATTCTTTTTTCTTTAGGTTCATTTAGCAATTTTAATGCATTTTTATGGAATAAAACATTTGTTTATTTATTATTACTGAACAATACATTTCCCAGGAAAGGCTAGCCTGACAAAACTTTCATGCATACCTGAAAGACTGGCTGATCGGTTGTGACCCCATTAGTTTGAATCAGTGATACCCATTCATTATTCAACAGACATTTATTGTGCACCTACTATGTTCCAGGCACTTTGCAGATGCACGGAGTAAAGAGGTGAGACAGGGCAACCCTCCTGTCATGAAACACACATACCAGTGGGCGATGTGGAGCAGCGCTAACAGCAAGCAGCCACCAGGTGTGTAATGTCATCCGACCTCCCCCCATCCCCCATGGGACACCCCCACCCCCCGAGATAGGTGCTACTACACACCCTCCTTACAGAGGGGCACAGAGAGGTAGAGCAACGTGCCCAGGATCCTGCAGCTAGAACGTGGCAGGGCTGGAATTAGAACCGGGGGTCTAGTTGTTGAGTCCAGACTCAACCATCGGGCTATGCCACCCCTTTAAAGAAGAAGAGCAACTGGTAAACAAGTAAACATAAAAAAGAGAGTTTCAGAGACTGATAGTGCCATGAAGGGATAACCATTATGAAGAAATTAAACTGGACGTTAGTAGGAGAGGTTAGTGGTGATTTCTCTGTGGGGCATGTTTGCACTGAACTCCGGGAGGAGCATGAACTAGTCGTGGCCTGATCAGCTGGGGGTGCCAGCAGAGGGGCGTTGGGGCAACAGAGCAGAAACAGCAGTGAGGCGAAGGCTCCAAGGAAGGGGTAGGGTTGTGGCATCCCAGAAGGCCAGAGGGGCTAGAGCACAAGAGCAGAGGTCAGGTGGGGCCCGAGAGCTAAACAGGGACCCGAAGTTCATTCCCAGAGCTGTGTGAGCCCTTTCACAGGCCGGGAATGCTACTCAACACAAACTACGGAGAGAAGACCCTGGAGTGACTTTGTCTTGTGAAGAAGAAGCCATCCTATTCTTGGTACTTTTGACATAGACGCACCCTCGGAGGAGCAGGTCCTTCTCGCTGCGTACATCACAGATGTCACCTGACCACAAATCTTCTGCCCTCGAGACTCGCTGCCACCAGCCAACTGGCCAAGCAGCTGCTGTTTGCTCCACGGGACAGGGAGCACATGATTTTCCCTCATCATTCTAGTCTCTGCACCTGGAAATACGTGCTGGGAGGGAAGGAAAGCGTACTGGAGAAATAGAATTAATATGATAGAAGAGAATTATTATAAGGTACTGGTGCACACAATCCTGGAGGCTGAGAAGTCCCAAGGTCTGCCCTACTCAAGGTAGAGACCCAGGAAGGATGGTAGTTCTAGGGCTTGAGAGCTGCAGACCTGATGGTGTAGGTTTGAGTCTGAGCCTAGAGACCTGGGAACCAAGAGGGCCAGAAGCAGGAGAATTCAACCTTCCTCCCCCTTTCTGTTCTATTCAGGCCCTCAACAGATCGGATGATGCCCCCCTACCACGACTTGGGGGTTGGGGGGTGCATCTGCTTTACTCAAACTACCAATTCAAATGCTAATCTCAGGCTTCCCTGGTGGAGCAGTGGTTGAGAGTCCACCTGCCGATGCAGGGGACACGGGTTCGTGCCCCGGTCTGGGAAGATCCCACATGCCGCGGAGCAGCTGGGCCCGTGAGCCACGGCCACTGAGCCTGCGCGTCCGGAGCCTGTGCTCCGCAGCGGGAGAGGCCACAGCAGTGAGAGGCCCGCGTACTGCAAAAAACAAAACAAAACAAAACAAGTGCTAATCTCTTCCAGAAACACCCTCATAGACACACCCAGAATTAACGTTTAACCAGCTCTCTGGGTACCCGGTGGCCAGTCAAGCTGACGAGAAAATTAACCATCCCAGAAGGGGAGCAGGCAGTACCCCCGTCTCCATTATTTGCTCTGTTAGCTTCACTGTGCTTTATGGAAACTCCCTGTCCAGTCCTACCTCCCCACAGTCTACAGCAGAAGGAAGCTAGAGTTGACCGAGAGAATCTCTTTGCCTTTTATCTCTGCTGCCTTTATGCCTGAATTCCAAGGAAGCTGATCTTTCCTGTGTTTACTGCTTTGTGCAGCCACTAAAGAAGGATGAGCAATTGTCTCTCTCTACCAACATTTCCAAAATGTACTTGGCTGGAGATCTCATTTGCATGACAAAGATGCCCCATTAATGAGCCAGTGGCCTGGTGGGCCAGGCGGGCTTTGGGGCACATCCAAAGGGACTCTATGAAACTACAGAATTGCTTATTACGTACGATGCCCCCTCCAGGCAACGACACTCAGACTGTGGGACAGCTTCCCTGTAGTCTGCGTTCTTTGTCCTTTGGAGGATCTGGAAGACAGCAGGGATCAGTGAGAACTATGCAGACTCCCAGCTCTGCTCAAGGGTCTTGGAGGCCATGCCTTCGAGGTGGTAGTGGGCTAACTCTTATTCAGAAGACTCACCTCTACTATAATTGTTTTCTTCCTGATATTCTGCTTTATAGATCAGTCATATGACCTTTTGAGGCCACAGGGTTTTCACTGTTGAATAGTTCTTCAGAATAACTCACACGTCCCGAATGTGTGCTGAGTGCCAGGCACCATTCCAGCATTCTCGTGGGTTATTTCGTGTAACACCAATGGCTGCCCTTGAGCTACGGGTGATCATCGTACCCATTTTACAGATGAGGACGCTGACCCTAACCACATCTGAAGTCCACCAAGGTGGACAGAAATGCTCTCCTTGCTGGGCTCCCTGAGCTGTGTGGGAAACGGAATTCCTGTCTTCTCAGGATGCCACTGCTGTCTCCCACTGTCCCTTCCCCTCTCCTCTCTCCTGACAGATCCTGGATTTGCTCAAAGTGACAATGCTAGGGGACTGGGGATTGGCTCCATTTGTATACACACAGGATTTGTGGGAAGACAGGTGCGAGGGTTTTCTCTCTCCAGTTCTCCAATCACTTTTCCCCTTTTCCTAGGGTGTGTCTTCATCTCTTCCACGCGAAGAACATCTTTCTCCTTCTCTCTGGTCTCCCCAGAACCATAATCGATGCTCTTTCTTTACTTCGATTAAAAAAATCCCCATCCCAGTAGCATTTTTTTTGTTTGAGTCTCCCTCAGATAGGTCCATGAAAGAGGGCAAAGAGCCCAGATTCTATTTGGAGGAATCTTGATCTACGTGTTAATTACGCACCTCAGTTTTCACAGTGTGTTACTTTGGTTGCAGACCCAGCCTAAGCCAGATCCAAGTGGGTTGTACAACCAAACCCTGGGAAGGACAGTGACCAGTGATGGGGTTCAGGATACTCTACCCCCAAATACAGCACCTTGGCGTGTTGAAAATTTTAAGCTAAAGGAGTCTGAGAAAACAGCAGAACTACCTTCTCCCCTGCAAAAGGTCATAAAATCCTCATGTGATGGATGCCCTCCTTATACCCATAGGAAAGAGAATCTTTGTCTCCCAAGACAAAGAGACACCAAGAAGAATCTAAGCAAACAGGACATGCTAAGTCTCCCCTGTTTACTAGCCTTCCTCCTACCCCTTAGCCTGTCGTGTTCCTCCACGACTGTCTGCTCTTCCTCAAACCCAGCATAAAAATACCCAGTTCTGTTTCTTTGGGTCTTCCTTTCCTTATGAAGGCACCCATGTCAGGTAAAACTTAACGAAGTGTCTATCCTTTTCTCCTGTTCATCTGTCTCTGGCAGTCTACTTTTCACACCCAGTCAGGCACCCTACAAGGGTCCAGGAAAACTTTTGCTTCCCTCTACAGGGTGAACCCACGGCTCGGGAGACCTGAATGGTGCTGGGTCTGTGCTTGACTTTCATGTCTGTCTCTCTGTGATAGTTTCATTTCTCTCCCATGAGAAGGAAAGCACGGCTGATGGCATCTCCCAAGCTTTGTATTTAACAACTTCACAGAGGGACTTACAATCCCCCCCTTTTCTCCCTCTGGGAGGATTCGTTGGGCCAAGCAAAGACCCAGAGTAATAACATGATGGCCCAGAGTTGCCATGGGGATCACGGGGCTCTGAAGAGAAGGGCTGGGCAGATGGAACCCTAGATATCCAGACAGTTCATCATCCTCATTAACGTCCCAGTACAGCCTCTAAGGTAAAGCACATTATTGGACTTAACTGAGAATTAAATTATTTCTGACTTTTGAGCAATTGCCTATTGCCTTCTGTTTTGATGTTAGTTTCTGCCAAGAAGACCTCGAGCCCTCCTGCTACCCTACTCCTTGCATGTGTTCCTTTCCCATGTCCCCCCGCCAAGTACCTCCCTGGATTGTACGAGTTCAGGCTGTCCTACCTTGCCTTCTCTAAAGACACATTATTAGCTCACCCCTTTTACTTCTTTCTCACTTCCTGCTTGTACCTCCTAATTAGCACCTTTTCTATAATTGATTAATCCAGAACATAATGCTGACAGCATGCTGCGTCACTACCTGGCTATTTTATTCTACATTCTTCGGTTCCCAACTAGATTGTGGGTCCCTATTGGCAGGGACCTTATCTTATACTTCCTTCTGCTGTACTTCATGTCATAATGTCAAGCGTACCAGTTAGGTTTGCATAGCAAACCACCTTAAAGCTTAAGCTCCACCTTAGGAGCTTAAAATAACAGCCATTGACTTAGCTTGTGCTTCTGTGAATTGACAATGTGAGCTAGGCTCAGCGGCGCCGTTGTGCTGGCCTTGTCTGGGCTTACTCACAGATCTGTGCTCAGTGTCGCGTCATGGTCATGTCCGCGGCGCTGCTTCTGGAGTTGGCTGGTTGTTGGCTGAGGTGGAGGGATTGATTGGCTGCACGGTTCTCAGCAGCCAGCACACTAGCCCAGCTCCTTCACGTAATGACAGCAGATTTCCAAGAACAGCGAGAGAGGAAAGGCTCGGTGTGCAAACGCTTCTCTTGTCTCTGCTCTTGTCACCTTTGCTTTTGTCCCATTGACCAGAGCAAGTCACACGGCCAAGGTCAGAGTCAGCGTCAAAGGAGAGCAACAACATGGATACAGGAAGGAGAAGTTTTGCTGATTACATAAGGTATATTCAAAGTCTCAGTCTCAGACATATACATATCTGCCCAGTTAAATTGTATATTTTCTTTTAAAACTCTAGCTCTTAAAAAGTTAGTAGAGATGATTTACTTGAAATCATATTACCTCTGTAGTCATGTTCTATTTTTTTTTAATTGGCCTTTTTTATACTACATTTTCTCACCTTCTCTCTCTCTCTCTCTCATTTCTCCCTTGATCCTTTCATTGACTGGATGGAATATATTTATCACTCTGAAGTTGGATCCTGCACTTTAGGGCTTTATGTGTGTGTGTGTGTGTGTGTGTGTACGTGAATATATGCATGTGTACGGCAAATAGGGAAATATTTCTCCTTTGCCCAGTTTTAATGTCCTATAATCCAATGTCACATTCTTCGAACATGAGTCAAGTTAGAATGGGAAAAAACTGAATACATACATGATTTCCACATGTGCTAATTTTCTCAATGTTCTAGGAAAAGCAACAATACCAAAGCTGGTTGGACAGGGCATTCATTCCTTAGGTATAAGTTCTATGCCTCTTTTGAAGCAGACTCTGGAAAACAACTTTGAGGCAGTGATGCTGTAATGGTGGCAAACAACCATGGTCCATTGAACTTCCGATTCAGCAGCCAGGGATGGTGACCTTTACCTTCATGGGTGAAGTTCACTCCTACCAGAGAAGGTCCAAGCGTGTCAACTAACATTTCAGGTCAACAAAGTACTTCAACTATTTTGACCAATGGTTACTCAATATACATTATGCTCACTCCACTGAATGGCCCCCTGTAGAGAAATGTGTGGCACATCAAGAAAATTATTCAGACCCTTTATTTGGAGGAGTTTATCAACGTTTAGAACTTTTGAAGCAGAAGGCCAAAATAGTATAATAGTTTAAGAGACTGCCTTGAGGTCTAATCCCCATAATAAGCCCTCATTGTATATCACTCGTTGTAGTTCTGTTTCTCTAGTCAAACCATTACTAACATTCATTTTTCCCCTTTGCCATTTCAAACAGCATTGGGAAGAAGTGGCACAGAGCCTTAGTTTGGGTTTTCCCCAGAAGCAGATACTGAGACAAGGGCTTGGGAGTAGAGAGTTTATTTGGGAGACAGTCCCACAAAGCTCTGTGAGGAGGTGAGGAGAGTGAAGCAAGGAAGAAAGAAGGCAAGAGAGAGAGTGTTACTGAGTGTTGCCCCTGGGGGCACCTGGTGAGCAATCAACCTCAGAGTCAACACCGCAGTGGGGAGGAAGGCTGGGCATCCATCCACCCGTCCCCACTCTCCTCTGGGTGAGGACTGTCCCCAAAGTCATTCACTCTGTTGCCTCAGTCTCCCCATCTGATAAATGAAGTCATTGGGATATTTTTCTAGGCCAGGAAAAGGTGGACTAGACAAAATCCAATGAGAGGAGATGGCATATCAGGAGGTGGTGAGCTCTGTTTACCGATTTAAATTGTGTTTTTAGTACAGGTGCCCTAATAAAATTCTATTTCCGCTTACAGTTGTAAAAGTGAACCATTAAAATCTTTCCCTCTAGTTAATTAGAGCCTGCTGCCTACCAACCAGTGGGTTTACAACAACATTTATCCTCTTGCTTGTGGTCTGTGGGTCAGCTGTGTCTCAGCCGGATGTGGCTCAAGGTGGCAGTTGGGTTGATGTCTACTCCCTACGTTTCTCCTTGACCAGTAGCCGCTGAGGTTATGCCCTTTCCATGGAGGTTCACAGCAGTGCAGGAGGCATGTTCAGGGCTTCTGTGCAAATGGTGTTCATTAATATTTCATTGACCAAAGCAAATCAGGCCCAAAACAAGGGGTGAAGAAGTGCCCTCAGTCCACCATGAAGCCATGGCAATGGCGGGGACATTTAATTTTATAACTGGGGGGGAAGAAATGAAAGCAATAATCCTACCCACCGTACCATTCTCATGTTCAGAATCACTTCTCATCAGCCTCTTAATCATACCTGCTCTTTTGGCCTCTTCTGCACCCCACGCAGTGCCTGGCTGGGTCTCTCTACTGAGATTTCCTCTCACTGTCGTGGCATTTCCTATAGGGAAAACGTCTGTAGTAGACTGTTCTGGTGCCCGCCATGCAACCATTCCCCAGCTGCTGTGAGTGTTGGCTGCTAACGGCCCAGAGCTACTCCCTTCTCCGGAGAACTGCCCTCTGTTGATGGGATGCCCCACCCTGGGAGGGGAAACCCAGAGACATGATGGACTTATGCAGAGTGCAAAATCCAGCCCCATGCCTCAAGGTGAGGACAGCTTGGCAATATAATTTAGGTTCCAGAATGTTCCTGTGGATCAGGCCTAGGCTAAATGTTCTTTGAGACTACATCCTATCTTATTTCTTTTCCTATCCTGCTTCTCTTACTCCTTTGCAGTTTTCTCCTAAGAGAACGTCCTCAAAAAGTTAAATGCCCCCAAGTCTTTTTCTCAGGCTCTGCTTCTAGGGGATCTGACCTAAGACAATGCCTGTTTTCTGGCATCTCTTTTAGTGCCTCCACAGCACCCTGCCATTTCACCAACTGTAACTATGCATGGGATGAATAAAAACTTAGACATTTTCCTTGCTTGGGATGGATGCGTGAAGCCTCCTCAAAGCCTGCACCCAATATTTCTAGTCATCTGTACCAATATCTACTTCAGATCTCTTCATCTTGGCCACACGGTCACTACGGTTCCTTATCCAACGTCTTATATGATCTGTGTATGTCCAGGGTGTCTCCCTCATCCATCGCGTCCAGAAGGAATTGTGTTTAGTCGGGCAAGTTTTTTTTTTAAATATTTTATTTATTTATTTATTTATTTATTTATTTATTTATGCATGCCTATGTTGGGTCTTAGTTGCAGCACGCGACATCTTCATTGCAGCATGAGGGATCTTTTGTTGTGGTGCGCGGGCTTAGTTGCCCCACGGCATGTGGGATCTTAGTTCCCTGACCAGGGATCGAACCCATGTCCCCTGCATTGGAAGGTGGATTCTTTGTCACTGGACCACCAGGGAAGTCCCTAGTCTGGTAAGTTTTGACTTGGTGAGCCCCTAAGTTTCCTAGTGACCGCTCTCCCTTTTCTTTTCACACAGAGATGTTAACCTGGAGGTCCAGGACAGGGGAGGCTGTTGTTCAGGGACTTTAGAAATGACAGATCTGTGTTCAAATCACAGTTCTGTCATTTACAAGCTGTAGTTTTGGCCAAGTTACCTAACATCTTAAAGCCTCAGTTCAGCTTCTATAAATTAAGTACAATGGTACTTGAAGAACAGTATTCTCCTTTGCACTCAGAAAAAATGTGTGGTTACAAAATGCCATTTTCTACAGTGCTATGAGCTGCTTTTGAGCAGAGTTCTGAACCTCAAGTGTGTTTCACGTAGAGAAAACGGGACAATATACAGGTATCAGGCAGCCCTGAGCCTGGAACATCACAGTGACGGCTTTTACTCATTAGGTGCTTGCTATGTGTCAGCTACTAGGCTCAGCCCTTCACACATGTTGTCTTGGAATCCTGTCAGCAACCTGGCATTGTTCTACCTCCTGCCTCTTTGTGGCTATGGGCAGTTGATCAGCCAGTGACCTTGAAAATGTTTGCAGCTGTTGACTTCCATCTCAGGAAATCAAGATTTGGAAGAAGGTGGAGGAACTGGACTGGGAAATGTAGACGTGTGTTGCCTGGAAGGACCGGATGTAATGAAGAAGCTCACGCACTGCACTCAGTGAGTACATCTGAGCTAAGAGGTTTTTACCCCAACCGTGCATCCTGTGGTCCATTTTTGTTTGCTTTCTGTAGAAGTCAGTCTTCATCATCTCTTCAAGACTCATCGGTCCCATTGGTTCTTGTAAAAGTACACAGCGCTCTTATTTCATTTTCCTTCCATGTACCCAAATCCTTTCCCCAGCCTTGCTTTCATGTTCAGATTTCTGCCTTTCCCCAAATAAATTGCTTGGACTTTGGGGGGATATAACCCTGATTTGGAGGAAGAAAGGCCAAAAAGATAAAAATACCTTCCTCTCCTTTAAACCCAGGAAACTGTGATTACAACTGCGATTTTCTACAGGGCTGAGAGCTGCCAGTTGCCTGGTGCCTCTTAGCAGTGTCCTGGATCTGAGATGGTAGCTCCACCGTTTTTTTTCCATATCCATGACTCCTATTGGCACTGAATACAGCTGTGTAAATCTCCAGCCACTAAATTCTGCTCTGCAATCTCCCAGGCTGTTCATTTATTATTAATTACAACCATTATTTATATGGAACTGGAGAGTTTTACATCAAGGCTGAGGCCCAGCTAGAACATAAAGCTGTGTGGGGACCAGCTCAGAGGCAAAGGGACACGAGGGATCAGTAACCCTTATCCCCTGTCACTCTCTTCCCTCCCCCACCAAGGACAGGTGGAAAGAGGAGGTGTGAACAGGTACAGACAGGAAGCTGAGGGAGGAGTACACCTTGCATGAGCTTTTATGCTCTGACAAGTTCCTTTTTGAAGCAGAGGGAGCAGCTGAGGAGGCAGAGATGGTAATATATTCTGAAATTTTATGGTGGGAAGGATAGATCATTGTATACATTAATTAATTTATTTATTCAACAGTCAGTCACTGAGTGTTGATTATGTGCTAGGTGTAGGGAAAACAGAGATGCACAAAACAGACATGGTCCCTACCCTCCTGGAACTTGCATGCTGGCCGCATTAATACACACAACTGAGACTAGGGCAGTAGTCTGGGTGTTGGGGTGGGGGAGGGCGGTGGGGTGGAGTGGTCAGGGTGGCAGGAGTGGGATAAGAGGACGGACAGTTACTTAAGAGCAAATGCAGCATGAACATCCTTTTCATGGAGAGCCATCGCATGTCAGCATGGCAGTTTTCTAGGTGTAGATTTCTGTTCTAACTCTCTCTTGGAAGCTGAACTCAGAGGCTATTACTCCAACAGCGATAGTGTAGGGTGTCACTTGTTATTTAGCACACACTGATCTGGTTTTCTACATGCCAGCTACTGTTCTGAGTGTTTTATACATACTGATTCATTTAATTGACATAACATCTCCTCAAGGTAGATTCTGTTTTTGTTCTCATCTCATAGACAAGGAAACTGAGGCACAAAAGTTTAGCTATCTTGCTGAGTTATGCAGATGTAAACCTGGCATCCAAATTCAGGCAGTCTGGATCCAGAGTGATCCTTTCAACCACCTGTGCTTGGATTTGAAGATGCTGCAGCTCCACCCCTTGCCTCTTATCACAGTAAATTATCATTCATTCCCCCAAAAAGAATGTATCAAATGCTAACTACATGCTTAGTGCTAAGAATACAGAGAGACAGAAAGCAAGTTGGGAGTAACTGCCTAGTGGGTATGGGGTTTTCTTTGGGGGTGATGAAAATGCTTTGGAACTAGCTGATTACACAACATTGTGAATGTACCACATGCGACTGAAATGCTCGCTTTAACACAGTTAGTTTAATGTTAGGTGAATTTCACCTCAAAAAGGAAAAAAGAAGATAGGGGTGAATATGAAAGACCTGAAGGGGTGAGAGAGGTGTGCCCACTTCATTCTCATGTGGTGGGGGATGGATGCTAGCAGAATCTTGCACAGTAGCTTATGTATTGCTATGGGGACCAAGAGGAGGCAGTGATTTATTCAGCCTCAGTGGTCAGGGAAGCTTTCACTGAGGGTTTCTATTTGAGCTAAGCCACAGCAAAGATCATAAACCCAGGTGGCCCTGTGGGACGGGATGGTAATGTAAATGTGTGGTCATCAGAAAGGCAACAGAATGGGGTACAGAGTTTGTCAAGTGTCCATGTCCCATCCTCTCCCCAATATCCAACAGGCTCCGCCCTTTCTTTCCACCAGGGTTTGTGTGCATGCCGACAAGTCATTCACCTGAGAATCACCAAATCACAGTAAATGCCTGTTTTTTCACATGATGTGTTGGGAGTGGAATGAAGGTAAGGAACTCTGAGATAGATTGGAACTGAGCTGGACAGTTCTGCAAACTCCTTTCTATATTCCTAGATTTTATAGTCTGTTGTCACTGACTCTACACCCCTCAAAACCAGGGTTTCAGCTTTGTCGGGGGGGCTGCACCTGGCACTTGGGGAATTGGAGCCAGACTCTGTAGCTCCTCTTGCAAGAGCATCTTCAGAAGGCACATGTTGCCCCTCAGATCTGGGTCTGAAGCCCAAACAAGGATTACAGGGCCTCTTCCAGGACCTCAGCCGTGCCCTACAAGGTAAAAGGTGCTAAGAGTAAGTGTAGATATTGTTAACCCAGTCACGATGGATTTAAAGTTGGTCTTCCTCACCGTGAAACTGGGGGCATCATACGGCCTCCTCAGAGTATGAGTCGAGACAAAGTCAAGTGCAAGTGGTTCACTTGTGGGATGATCCCAGGGAGCACCAGTAGGGAAGTAAGGAAGTGCTCTAGGGAAGGGGAGGAAGCAAAAGGGATGGAGTGTTCAACGAGGCGGGCAAGTAGAGCTTAGCCCCACCGGGGAATGCCGAGAAGCAGTGTGGAACATGAGCGTTACCAACCCAGGGCAGAGGACACTGCAGCATCGCCCTGCAAACCCCTGGTCATCGGTTGCTGAAGGCTGCTTCCAGGGGTGTTAGCTCTCCGGCACCTCTGGCTTTTCCTCAATGATCGTAGAAAAGGTTCCTGCAGCCAGAAACAAAACATACAAACAAGAAACTGCTCAGGCAGAGAGTCTTGCGTGTAGAGGTGAGGACCCGGAGGATAAGGGCGGGGCTCTGGCAGCTCTGCTACAATGTGCGGGGCTGAACTGAAGTTCCCATCTTCTGTCTCTGTTCACCATCTTTTTTTTCACCCCAACCAACAACCATAATAATAATCCATCGCAGGCAGAGAAGGTTTCTTCCAATGTGCCAGGCGTTGTGCTCAGCTCTATCCATTGATCAGTTGTTTAGTTATTCAACTATTCAGCCAAATTCATCAAATACTCCCCACAGCCAGGAGCTGTGATAGAGTCTGTGAATAACGTCGTGTGCAAAACAAGCACTGCCTCTACCCTTACAGGAGGGTGGACTAGTGTGGGAACAGGCGTGCGTTGAACAGTGATATAAATAAATGTCTGTGCTCGGGTGAGGGTTCTGATGGATGAACTGCACTTCCTGGAGATCCGATTAATTAGCCTGGGGGTTTAGAGGAAAGTGCACAGGAAAAGGACAGGTAAGCTGAGGCTTGGAGGATGAGCAGGAGAAAACGAGGAGAGAAGTAGGATCAGAACACTTCAAGTAGAGACAATAGCACATACACAGCCCCTGAGGGAAGATAGAACATGGAAAATTGGAGAAACTGAGAGCAGACCAGGTGTGGCTGGAAAATAATGAACAAGGTGGGTGTGTGGTGAGTGGTAGAGAGGAAGCTTGGAGACTGTGAAGGACACATGAAGGGTAAATGCAGTGGAAGCCACTGCCAAGTTCAAGCTACAGCCAAGGGGTAGAGAGGAGGAAGAGTCTGACTGCATTTTAGCAGATTGCTCTAGTTCCAGAGTTCTGAATGGTTGGAGTAGATCAGCCACAATTTGCGAGACCAATGAAGAGACGACCCCAGCAACTTGTAGCCTGCGAGGTGTGGCAGGAGAAGAAATGGGGAGGTATGAGTGGAATGGGGAGATCTCAAAAAAGGAAAATGCACAGGACTTGATGAGTTGGTGGATGTGAGGAGAGGGGAGGGGGAATGTCCAGAAAGACTCCGAGGTGCTGGCTTGTGCCATTTACATAGATGGGAGTGGTTAACTCTTTAGTACTTACTCAGCTTCTGGAGATGGGGACTAACATTATCACTCATTTAGTGAATGAGGAGATAGAGGCTCAGAGAGGTTAAGAAGTGAGCGTAAGACCACAGAGCTAATAAGTTGCCAACTAAGGACGTAACTGAAGAGCCAGTAGATATTAAAACCCATGTGCTCTATCACCCTCTGCGTGGCACCTGCTCTGTCCTGTCCAGTTCCACTGCCTTGCATATGGTACCTTTGTGTATCCCTTATGCGGTCTCTCTAGTTAAATCACCCAGCCACCGTGTAGGTGTTATCCTTTTGGAAACCAGCTCTGTGCTTGGTGCCATCCAATAAACCAATCAATAGAACTAATTTGTGCTAATAGGGCAAAAAGTATCCACTTGATTGCAGACTTTCTGAACAGCACCTTTGTGCAAAGTTATACAAAGAGTATTCAGGGCTTTGACATCCTGGCCCGGTAGCTTGTGACCCCACTAAAAATCCCACGGGGAAGTTTCTCTGCCCACCCTTGGGCAGCAGCACTGGCTCTGCTAGAAAGAAAGGCTCAAAGTCGGCTCAGAGCTCCCACACAGATAGCCTTGATCCTAAGATCAGTTTCCAGAAGAAACAATGTGTAGATGTCTGTCACTTTTTTTTTCTTTTTAAACCTTAGCAGTTCTCCTACTTAAAAGCATACTCTAGAAATGCACATTGACTGGCCTGGGATTTTCTAGAAGCTGTCGGCTGGTTTGAAGACATAAATCAGGAATATTGAATGGACTCTGAACACCAAGGGAAAGCTTAAAACAACATTTTCTTTTCAAATATGGCCCTTTATATTATGAAAAAGTAATAGTCGTGCTCATAAACCAGTTCATTCACATACTGCAATTCATGTACTGAAGATTTTTTCCCCATTTTCAAGAATCACCTAAAGTGAGCAACATAGGAAATCTCAAGGAAGATTATCGTCCAAATTAAAGGCAAATGTCTCTGATGACCTGACCTTGCTCTTTTGTTAACTCAGTACCACAAACAGTGGGCAAGTGTTCGTTTGTTGCCATTTCAAATATTCTCTTTCTCCTCCTGGGGACACTCACACAACTGGAGTGGGACCTCAAAACTGGGGTAAGTACCAAGCTCTCTTACGTGGCCACAGGTAGCTGTGTGCCGTGTGTTAAGAGGAGATGTGTGCCTCGCCACCACCGTTTCAGCAGATGAGTTAAATCCGCTCAACAGCACTGATTCTCAGCCCGTAGGAAATGTCATGCCAAGTGGCCGCCATCAGGCACTGCACGTAACCATCACCTCCGTCCCAGGTACACGCTTCAGGAGCTTGGAAAGCAGGTGAGGTGCTGT
Organism: Mesoplodon bidens; assembly: GCF_964165515.1. Taxonomy (NCBI): domain Eukaryota; kingdom Metazoa; phylum Chordata; class Mammalia; order Artiodactyla; family Ziphiidae; genus Mesoplodon; species Mesoplodon bidens. The sequence goes on from NC_138171.1 coordinate 67,097,216, forward strand.
TGGGATGGGAACCTCATTTGTCTGCTGGTTTTTGTGTGTATAGGTTTCCTGCTTTCTCTCGACTTCTTTGCCTTCTGTGATTGTCTGACTGTCAGAGGATAAAGAAAAACACGCCCAATAAAGCCCTTTTCATGTATTTCATCTTCTGAATAGATGGGAAATGGTGTTTATGAAGACACCCACCAGAGGACCCCGGTAGTGAAGTTATTTTGTGTCAAAAACTGACACATTGAGAACATTGCAGGAACATTTAAAATTCTTCCCCCAGAAGCTTGGAACTTATGTGTTTCAAAATCCTTCAGGGGCTTTGATAAATAGCCTCTGAATCTGAACAATCTTGTGTTTATTATGGGTTCTCATTTTTAGAAATATAATTTGTTATTCTAGGGCCCTGATAAGCTCTTCTCCATTCCCCTGGAAAGCAGAGCAAGGAGAAATTAATGCATATTTCAACAAGGAGCATATTTGAGTCCAAATATTTGAGTAGAAACAAAAATACAAGTTGGGTTAGGTCATCCTGATACATGTTCTAAATGAGTTACAGAAATACTTCATGCAGTAGGAGAAGTGTAAGCAGAGCCTCATTTACCTTTGGAATGATTGCTAAAGGAATTATGTTCATATTGGAGAGGGTTCCTTGTATTTATGGCATATATGGCATTATGGGCAAATGTGACTAAAACACAGTTTACCGCTGTGGCTTCAGAGAGGAACACTTAGGAACACTTAACTTGAATTTTTGATTTAATGTTAATAAGTTAGCCTTCTTGGAGCTTGTGAGAGACGGCCTACTGATATTCATCTTGGGAACTTTCTTATCTTAGGAGATACTTAAAGCCCAGGACACTCTTGGTTCGATAGATCAGCTCTTCTCAAACTTTCATGTGCACACAAATCCCTTGGGGACCTTGTTAAAAGGTAGGCTCTGATCTGCAGGTCTGGGGTGGAGCCCGAGAGGCTGCATTTCTAACAAGCTTCTGAGTAATGCAGTGACTGGGACCAGTACATGGATGCTGTGGATTTTGTGTGTCAGGCACCTCTGGCCTATTCTAGGAAAACTGGACAAGTTGTACAAATTCAAATCTTCCTGTAGATTATGAAATTTGCTCTATTTTTCTCTTTAAAAGAAAAGCTACTTGGAAATAATTCAGAAATGTATGTATAAAAGAAAGAGGCAAAGACCATATAATTCATATGTAACCACTCTTAACATTAGAGTATTTCTGAGTGGTTCTCAACCCTCTGCCAGCATCACAGCTGCCAGAGAACCTTTCATACACCACAGACACTGGGACCCACCTGTTTGAGTAACCCTGGACTAAACCTTACCAGTAAGTGAACACAGGGATGGAATAAGTGGGAAATACCTAGTGTTCTGTATGCAGGAGAGAGAGGGTTAAACATGAGGGGATCTTTGAGAGAGAATCTTGAGAGACTAGAGTTAGGAGTGACCCTGGGCACAGGGGTTCCGAGAGCAGGCATTATAGATATAAAAAACTCCTAAGTTCTAGGGTGAACTGAGAGCCTTCCAGGGTGTCTGCAGAGATGCTGTCTCCCCAGTCCTCTCAGGTGGGGTTCATTCTTGTGGGAATGATGTCACTGAGATCCAACATCATTGACACAATTGCCAACACATTACAGGCCACGCATGGCCATGACTCCCTAAGGAAAAGATCCAGGCAGCCAACAGAACAGGGTCATACATTCCCTCATTCCCTAGTTGTGTAGACAATGGCTAACCACAGCTCCACGGGTAAATATGAAAACAGTGGGAAGAGGTTTACTGCATCCATGTGGATGGTTACTGTGTAGATGGAGGATCCCTGCTTTATTCTGAATGAAAAGAACAGGAACCCAGGGGTCTGATGGATGAACATATGATATTACTGTATAAATTGGTCTCAGTTTCACAGAGGGCTCTTGCCTTTGACTCTAGCAGAAAATATATTCATACTTTTAGCCAGTAAGATATAAAAAATAATAATATTGGCCCAAGTAATAAAAAGATAGCATAAAATCTGAAAACATTTCAATGATTTTATTGTATCAATTAAAGGAGAAAAGCCATATGGTCACCTTAATAGATGCAAAAAGCTTTTGATAAAATCCTCATGATAGAAATTAATAGAACAAGACAAAACAAACAAAAACAGAAATAAAAGGGAAGTTACTTTACCTAAAAACATGCCACCAAAAACTATTCCGACTGGTGAAGTATTAGAGCCATTCGCTTTAGTTCAGGAATAAGACAAAGATAATCACTGTAGTTGTTTCTATCTGTATTACCAATAGCCAACTCTGCAAGTAAATGAAATCATATACAGCAGGAAGAAACAAAACAGTCAGTATTTTCTGATGATGTGATTATCTACATTGAAAAAAGCCCAATATATGTATGCTATTTATTACTACAAATTCAACAAGATTTCTGGATACAAGATCAATAAAAAGAAACAAATTAGAAATATAATAATAATAATAAGAAGAAATCCATCATCAAAAGCAACATGAATTCTAAGAGGCAAGAAATATTTATCTATCAAAATAAGTACAAAACCATTGTGGAGAAAAATGTAAGTCTTTAGTGAAATACCTATAAAATAAGCTAAATAAGAGGAAAATATACCATGTCATACATAGGACGTTGAAATTGCAGTTACTTCTAGGCATATAACTTAGAAAAACTCTCAAGCGTGAATACTGAGATAAGTTCTAGAATATCATTGCAGAACTAGTTATAAAGGAAAAATAAAAATCAAGTAGCTTAACTGTCAGTCAGTAGAAGAAATGGATACAAAAACATATATATATATATATATTACAGTATTTAAATGGGATAATATACAGCATTTAAAATGAATGAGCTAGGTCTATATGTATCAATACGTGTGAATCTAAAAACAATGTTGAGTCAAAAGAGCAGGTTGTGAAGAAATACACAGAGTGTGATGGAATGTAAAATTTTAAGACAAAGAAAACAAGACTAAATGTTTTCTAATGGATGCCTATGCACATAGTAAAAGTATAAAATTATGACTGAGAATAATGCACAGCAAAATCAGACTCACGTTTACCTCTGGGTGAGAGGGAAATTTAATGGGTGAGGGCTTCACCTGTATCTGTAGTATTTTATTTCTTTAAAAAGAGGAGGGCTTCCCTGGTGGCGCAGTGGTTGAGAGTCCGCCTGCCGATGCAGGGGACACGAGTTCGTGCCCCGGTTTGGGAAGATCCCACATGCCGCGGAGCGGCTGGGTCCGTGCGCCGTGGCCGCTGAGCCTGCGCATCCGGAGCCTGTGCTCCGCAACGGGAGAGGCCACAGCAGTGAGAAGCCCGCGTACCACAAAAAAAAAAATAAAATAAAATAAAATAAAATAAAAAGAGGAGAATCTGAAATTAACTTGATATTGGTTAAAGCTGAGTGATGTGTTAGTTGTGTCATTATTTCATGACAGTATTTTTCTTAACTTATCTCATCCCTGCTGGTTTCATTCATCGTAGAAGCTTCATCTTCATGGCAGGAATTGTATCCTATACTTTTTCTTCTCCCAAAGCAGAAGGAACCTCCTAGAAATTGTTAGTTGCTTTCTCACTGTAATCCTAGCATGGCTTTGCATGAGACCTCTCAAAGTTTCTTCTCATTACCAAGGTTTTAATCCAAATAAATAATTAGCAACTTGAACAGTGCTGACTGGAGTGTGGTGAACTCCATCAAACGATCGCTTGGGTGTTGGGAAATTTTGCAATTGGTGCTAAGTGATCTCCTTGACAAAGAGGTCAGCTTTGGATTAATCCACTTTATAAGAAATCCTGAATACTTTTTCCCGTTCTAGTTATCTTCTCAGTGGTTTAAGAATTAATTACAATGCTTTCACCCGTCTTTATAGCAGAAAAATAGCAATAGGTCCTCTGTGCAGATAAGACTACTGGAAACACAGTTGATTACAAATGCAGTGCCCATAGTGGTTTACCTACTAAATGTTTGTGCTGATCACGTGGTCTCACACCATCAGAGGTTTGCAAAAAAGGACAACTGGCCATATGTCACAACCTGTCCTCAAGTCAGTGTTGAAGGAGAACAGATCATCAATGACAGGAATTCAAGAATTGGGCATATCTCACTTAGTAAGGGGGGCTCTGTATGCAAATAATCAAGGCTGACCAAGCAGGTGAGCATGGGCACCAGGAATCTAGACATAGTCCCTGGCCAGGGGTAACCAAGAGTAGGGATAATCTGATGGCGTTGTAGGTATGGAGGTTGAGGGTGCTCAGTTTTAAGAAAAAAGCCAAGAGCCTAGTTACTGGGTCCATGAGGCATGACAAGATAAAAAAAGTCAGCTTCATTAGAGGGTTGGGATAGGGAGGGTGGGAGGGAGGGAGATGCAAGAGGGAAGAGATATGGGGACATATGTGTATGTATAACTGATTCACTTTGTTATAAAGCAGAAACTAACACACCATTGTAAAGCAATTATACTCCAATAAAGATGTTAAAAAAAAAAAAGTCAGCTTCAGAGGAATGAAGAGCAGAGACTAATGGTTCAATCTACCACGTTGGGCCGAAGGTACCCAGTCCTCAACACACACACATTCTAGTATCTGACGTTTTACCAACACACAGTAACTTCTTCAGACTGCGACATTATTTCTGATAAAGCTCTTGTTACCTGAGAGTTAACAAATGCAGACTTTAATAGTTACAAAGGACAGGAAAGTAATATTTTATTGATCCTTGTCTGCACTACATAAAACTTGATGAAGGAGCTCTTGTTATCCCCAGGTTTTATAAGAGGAAACGGTAGTTCACCCAAAGGTAATTAGATATTGCTAAAGATCCTATGCTTGTCAGCTGGGATTTAAATCCCTGTCCCTGTGATAGCAGATTCCCTGCCCCTTCACCACAGCAAGCTGCCTCCCTTATCAGGGTAATTAAGAACAGGAATTAGCAACGAGGAGAGCAATTTTGATAAGGAGTGAGAAACAGACCCTCAGGAGGGCAGCCTGACGGGTACACCAAGGGCAATACAAGTCTACCCCCAATTTGATCTACTGCTGTTCCTACTGTCAAGCTTGCTGACCTCATAGATTTGCTAGTGTGGTTCTTCTTCTAAGACACTGCCTGTTGGCTCTTGCTGTTCTGATGATCTGTACTTTCCCCAGTGTTTCAGAACCCAGAGTTCCTCCCCATTCCGGGTCTCCTCAGGCAGCTAAGGTGTCCCCTCATCAGGCATTGGGTACACCACGGGCAGCTTCCTGGGCCTCATGGTCTAAATTTACAGAAGCAGCAGACGGCGCCTGAGAGTAGCAATTTGAAGAACTGTTGGTTGGTTCTGGTTCTAAGATTAGCATCAGAGGCTAAATCAATAATGGAATGTTCCTCTCCCAGAGTCATGCAGATGGCAATTAGGACTGCATTACGGGGATTACTCACGTCCAATCCCTGTACCTGAGATCAAACTTGGCTAATTTGCCACTCTTATTTTAATTCCATCAATTAGAGAAATAAATTGCCAATAAAAGCTCATCTTTTAAAAAGGTTTATTTTAACCTTTTATAAAGTCCTTGGGCAAAAGCATAGAGAAGCGCTTCTTAAGTGACTGCTAATTTGTCAAGGTCGGGAGACAGACACTGTGAAAAATACTGCTCCAAACAACAGCTGAACACTGTCAACCAAATGGAAAAAAAAAAAGAGGAATGGATTTTCTGGAGTTTTTGGAAACAAAGCATTTCAGCTTAGAATGGAAATCTTTGGGAAAATGGAATGGTAGGTTTAGAACATAATCTAAAAATGAGCTAGCATGAAAAGATTAGTCCTTTAAATTCAAGCATCCATTCCGTTGCCAAGTATGTATTGAGCACTGGCTGTGTACTAAGTTCTGGAAAAACAGCGATAAGCTCTACGGTCATGGCCTTTGCATTCATGGAACTTGCAGCCCTGTTGCAGAGATAGTCATTAGACAAATGTACTCATAGATGAGTACAAAACAGTGGTATTAGAGAAGGCAGTGGTTGTGAGGGCAGCCGTGGTGGTGTGCAATAGGATGACACCAATTAGAGTGAAGAGATCAGAAGAGTGACCCTTAAGGGGAGACTTGGAGACTGGATTAGAGTTATTCAGGCAGAGGTCATCATTCCAAGCAGAAAGAACGACCTGTGAAAAGGTAAGAAGGCAAGAAAGACATGGAAGGATCTGAAAGATCCTTGCTTGGAGGGTGGATGCAAACAGAAAATAGAAAAATTGTGGTTTGAGACAGAGAATCTTAAGGCTCCGGAAGGAACTTCACTCACCATCCATCCTGACATCCTGATTATACAGAAGACAAAATCCAAGTTCCCAAGGCAGGACTGAATTATCCAAGATGTCAGAGCTAGGGCAAAAAATCTAGTATTGAGGACTCAGTGTTTCTCTAAGCCCCATAGACGTTAGAACCAAAGTGTTCTTTCTAAGCTTATTCCTGCCTAACTTCCACTGTGATTTTCACCATGATGTCTTAAAAGACCGAAGTGCCTAAGGTTCACGTTGGAAGGCCTAGGGAGAGGAGGTGGAACCAAGGGCACATCCTCTCAGCCTGTACCTCAGCCTCCCCTGGGGCACTATGTGGGCATAAGGTTATGACTGATGATTTGTTCACCACTGGAGTATAATCTCCATGAAGGCAAGGACCAGGCCTGAGTTGTTAGCTTCTATGGCTACAGCAGTGTGTCTGGCAGATGGTAGACAACCAATAAACACAACTTGCGTGACGGAGTAACTAAACGGATGGGCTCCCTCTTCAATCCTCAGTTCAGGAAACCTATCATGCCCCAGAGAGTTCCAAGCTTCTCAACCTCTTCTCTACATGCTGATTTCTATGGCCCACACTTCTAGGTAAAGAACAAGTTAAATCCAGTGCCAGGAAAACTGGTGTGGATTGTATTATTTAGGGCTTACCAATTTTCCTATTTTGTGGAATGTAGTTAGAACTAAGCAGTTTCTTTTAATCCCAGGATTTGTGAAGAAACAACATGCATTATTTAAAGAGCAACAACAAAAATAAACACTTGTAAATATTGCACATTCCTTTGCAAGCAGAAGATTAATATGATAATATTATTGTATTGGGTATGGAAAACAGTTGGCGAAGTGCAAACCTTGCAGAGAGAAATTGCCTTCCTTCTTGGAGAAGAGTCACAGGAGACTGGAGAGAAAATTATTTTTCTCAGCTCCGGTCCTTTAGGGCATCAAAGCTTCCTGAGAAGGATTATGCATCGTGGAAAGTGTTAGTGTACCTTATTATTCCGTGTCTCTCCGATGAATTCTTTGGAATCAATAAAGGTACTTAACAGCTAAGAATTACATTAGGCCACACTGCAATACCAGGAATCTCTTAGATTAATATAACACCTATCTTCGGCAAGTTGTTTGAAGCAATCATAGTGGATGAATAGGTTTTCTTGCTGTGCGAACCCAGTGAATCATGGCGATTTAGTGTGTTTTTCTCCTTGTGGATTTGTTAGCTGTGGGTAGGACAGAGCTTATGAAAGTATTGCAAGTTTCCTGTATGTTTAACTTTCTGTTGGTATGTTTTTAAAATATGTAAGTTCACTAAGCACGTGTCCAAACAGTGGCTGAAAGGTGGGGGAAAATGCTACTGCTCTTGGACAGAGAATTTGATTTAGTATGTAGCTGGGAAGATGAGAGGGAAATAGGGAAGGTCAAATAGCTCTGCAAGACAAAAACACAGAAAATGTCACAAGGCAGCCCTTTGAACAATCAGTTCCTGAAGGGTAAAGGTGGAGGTGTTGAGAGTTCATGGGGGCTGGTGTGTTCTTGAGAAGAAGTGAATTGACCCTTGAAGGGAAAAAATATGAGTGGCAGAAATGAGCACTGAGATTATTTCAAGAGGCATCCAAGGATGACATAGTAGTTGTGTTGATTATGAGTTTCTTGCAAAACTTTTCTATTTCAAATTCATTCTCAAGGGCAGCAATCACTGATGAAGAGTAAAAACCTGCATGGGTATCATCAGATAAAGGAAAGGAAATCGAAAGCCAATATTTTACCAATGATGGGGAACCAGCTTGAGCTTCAGAGGCACCTGCTATGCAATGTTTTTCTACCTTAAATATTTTGTAAACCTTACAGCCATAGAGGATCCTGTAACTAGAATATTCCATGGCTTTGTGACTTAACCATCCTTTGATCACTCAATTATACGACGGTCATTTGATAAAACAACCCGCTCCAACATGAAACAGCATAAAACAGGTCTTCCTTGATCCCTGCTGATTATACAGCTATCAAAAGCTGCAGAAGTCTCTCCTTGTAAAACTGAGCCACCTCTAACAACTTGAACCCATTCACAGATTTGTGTTCATTTGGGAAAACTTGCAATAAAACCCACTTTTCTAGACTCTGTGTGTTGCTGAGTGTTTTGTGAGATATCACGGCCCTGAGTCCAGCTGATTCCTTGGAACCATGAATATTTTCTACACAGGCACATGCAGGGGAAAAGAGAGGCAGTTATCTGAATGGTACCATCCAAGAAAGCTGCCAAGGGGTGGGGGAGAAGCAGAATAGTTTGGTTAAATCCACTGCATATTTATTCAACATTTTTTGCATCCTCTTTGCTTGTATGCATATAGGGCTTCCTTAGAATGTACTCCTTTAGAGAGGCAGTAGCTGTGATTCCTTGTAGAAGGATTTTTTTTTTTTCTCAAGTGCAATGAAAACACAGGGACTATTCTGATGACATTTTTGGTTTCTGTTCTGCAGACCTGGGGCAGAACTGCTTCTTTGAATCAGTCTTATCCCAGTGCATTCCAGCTTTGATCTTCTCTCGCTTTTCACCTCTGTGCTGCCAGCATAACCATCACTTTCCTAAAGCTAATAGGAAGACTATAGTCAAATCTATCAGGAAACATCTGTGGCTTGATAAACACCTCCTCCTCCACCTCCATACTAATTAATTTCAGTTCTAATCACTTAATTCTTTGTGTGAAACAAAACATCTAAATTTGTTCATCCCAGTCTTTGTCTACCTTCAGATTCCTAAAAATGCCCCCAAATATGCATTAACATAAGGTTCTGAGAAGCAAGCTTTCTCTCTTACCCCTTAGCATTTTTCAACTTGAAAACTAAGTTGTCACAGAAATCGGATGCAAAACATTCTCCCTTCAGCCAAAGAAATATTCCCCATATCTGGTGATGTTGCTTCTTCAAAGTAGATTTTCATATTTTGGTTTCAGATCACATTAATTGCACTATTTATTTCTTTTCCCTTTGAGATTCTTTTTCATCTGTTCTTGCTCTCTCCTGAATACATTTCCTACTAGCAGGAAGCTCTAAATGATGAATAGAATCTTAACCTTACCAAGCTTTAAGGCACTGATGTCTACATTTTGTGTTTGCTGATAGCAGGAGGCTTTTTAGTAGGGAAAGATGTTGTAAGATTCAAATTAGAAAAAAAAAAAGATGATTGTCTCATGATCAAAGTCTTACACAACAATCTGTGGGTTTTAGAGAAGTTGATTGGTGGCCACCTAAGGGTTTGGACTGTGCATTGTCAAAAGAAAGTGGCAAAAAGCAACATGGCTACCTCTTGGACCTGCCTAGAAACACTGAACAAGGTTTCAATCAATCTTCCTACCTGTTAAATAAAACACCTGGGAAGCATATGAATAATGCTCCAGAGAATAGGGTGCCGTAGTGGAAAGAACTCTGTATAGGCAGTCAGGAAGCCTGGGTCCTAATCCCTGACTTATCCCTCCCTAACCTACACATTTGACCTTTGGCTTGTTGTCACCTCTCTGTGGCTTGGCTTCTTCCATGTGTGGAATGAGAGGGTAAATGAAGAAAATGATCTCTAAGTCCTTTTGTAGTTTTAATAAACGGTGATGTCATAATGCTACGGTACTCAACAATAAAATGGAAGGACTGAATTCTGAGTCTGAGTTTCTCTCCCTTTGCATTATGCAAATCTGGAAACCTTCAGCATATAGACAGGGGAGGGTCACATTCTACAGTAGGATTAATAACCCTACTTTTTTGTTTGTTTGTTTGTTTGTTTGTTTTTTATGTTGGGGGTAGGAGTTTATTAATTTATTTATTTCTGCGTGTTGGGTCTTTGTTTCTGTGTGAGGGTTTTCTCTAGTTGTGGCAAGTGGGGGCCACTCTTCATTGCCGAGCGCGGGCCTCTCACTATTGTGACCTCTCTTGTTGCGGAGCACAGGCTCCAGACGCACAGGCTCAGTAGTCGTGGCTCACGGGCCTAGTCGCTCCGTGGCATGTGGGATCCTCCCAGACCAGGGCTCGAACCCGTGTCCCCTGCATTAGCAGGCAGATTCTCAGCCACTGCGCCACCAGGGAAGCCCCAGTAACCCTACTTTTGGAGTGGAGGGAAAATGCGGGGACCTGGTGAATGTAAAGGTGTGGGACTGCTCCTGTGCAATCCCAGGTAGAGAGGGTTGGGCAAGCATGAGTACTGCAGAGATAACCACCACGGCAGGACATTGGCTGAGTTTCTGAATCAGTGTGTTTAAACCCTTGTGATTGCCTGAGTGTTAAGAATACTAGGAGCATCTTTTGTTCAAATATGTGGTCTTTGACCCTGGTTCTGGACACAGAGCTCCTAAATCCCTTAGAATTTCCTGAGTGATAAGATCATCTTTTGTTCTAATGAGGCAACTCTTGGTAGGCTCTTGGATGAAGGCTAGTCATTAGAAAAACCAAACCATGATTAGAAGCCTGGAACTTTCAGCCCACCTCTATCCTCCAGGAAGAGGAGAGGGGCTGGAAATTGAGTTAATGATGAATCATGCCTATGTGATGAAGCCTCCATAAAAATGTCAAAAGTACGGCATTCAGAGAGCTTCCAGGTTGGTGAACACTCCCACGTACCTAGACGGTGTCACACCCCAACTCCATGGAGACAGAAGCTCCTGCTCTCAGGACCTTTCTAGACCCTGCCCTGTGTACTTCTTTTTTTTTTTTTTTTTTTTTTTTTTTTTGCGGTACGCGGGCCTCTCACTGCTGTGGCCTCTCCCGTTGTGGAGCACAGGCTCCGGACACTCAGGCTCAGCGGCCATGGCTCACGGGCCCAGCTGCTCCGCGGCATGTGGGATCCTCCTGGACTGAGGCACAAACCCATGTCCCCTGCATCGGCAGGCGGACTCTCAACCACTGCGCCACCAGGGAAGCCCCCCCGTGTACTTCTTCATCTGGCTGTTCATCTGTATCCTTAATTGAATCCTTTGTTATATAATAAACTGGGAAACATGTTTCCCTGAGTTCTGTGAGCTGTTGTAGCAAATGATTGAATCCAAGGAGGGAGACATGAGAAACTCTGATTTGTAACCATGTAGGACAGAAGTTGTGGGTAACCTGGAGACCTACTACTGTGATTGGCATCTAAAGTGGGGGAAATCATGAGACCCAGCCCTTGAGCTGTGGGGTTCATGATAACTCTGGCTAGTCTCAGAATAAAACTGAGTTGTAGGACATCCAGTTGGTGTCACAGAGGATTACATATGGGGGAAAAACCCCACACCTTTGCTAACCAGAAGTGTCAAAAGTGAAGTGTTCTGTGAGGGCAGTAAAGGGGGTGCACGCGAGTGTTTTTTCTTTTACGGTAGCCTTCTGTGGAAATCTTCACTTTACCTCTTTACCAGGTCCGGAAGGCACTAGTATTTCTAACTCAACTAGTATTTCTAACTCAACATAAATGTATACTTCTGTGTTTTCCCAGAAAATTATAATGGGTTATGTCAAATCCTGCCGTAGTCAACTCTACAGCATGGGAATAAACCTGAATGGGAAAACCTTTCATTTTCAAGACTCTCAGCCCATCTCCCAGTCTCCCTCCCAGTCCCTGCAGTTCCTTTCTAACTGGCACACACCTCTTTTGTCTCCCCCCCCAAGTGTTGTCTCTCCTAGAAATGGAAGGAAGTGGCATGGCTGACCACAGCAGGTGAAGTGTCTGACGTCATTTTCTGTTATTTTTATTCCCCTGCTTCTAAGGCTTCAAAGTGAAACACTGTCCTGGCCAACTGTCAACCTCGGGCTGGTGAACACGTCGTCAGGTTCACATGAAGGAATTTTACCTGTGTCTCATTGGCTCAAGGTAACCTTGGTTTATGCCTGTTGCCCTATAGTAAGTATTAATAGCATCCCCTTTTCCTATCAAAGGGTCCTGGGTGGCACATTAAATGATATAGACACTCTAGCTTTGCCTGTCATGCCAGGAACCATACTGGTGCCAAGAAGTCCTGATCACCTGGATTCAGATGGTGACTTTAAAGTATTTTTTGGTCCATGTATTGATATATAAAGAGCTCATGAGGTCACCAAATAAAACAGTCTCCCCGTGATAAATATCCATTAATTGGGTACAAAGGCAAATCAGAAGCAGGTTTCATTTTCTCCATTTTCCACGATTATCTCCTGCTTAGTATGGGGTGCAGGTTGTTATGGTGATGAAGTGCAGCTCACATAGAGGATAATTATAAAGGATGTCGCACTGTGGCCTGGAGATGTCACATCCCTTATTCCCCTGATGTCTGTGAAGAGTGGCTGGTTGAAAAAGTAGGCATGAGTACTGTGGAAGCTTGGTTCTGGCTACATCAACATCCTGAAATGCAGAGCTGTGTGAGACTGACCTTTTCCAGGTCCTCCTCTGAACTCTTCTTTCTACTCCAGTCCCCTTTCTCTTCCTCGCATTCCTCACACCCAGAGGTTGCAGGAAGGAAGCAGGAAGCCTAGCTCATTCCATTTTGACTAATGGTTCGATTAAGAAAGTGTCTATAGAGTTGAGTCAGTTATATGAGTGTTGAGTTGTCATGGGACTGCTTTACGGTTGATGGAGCCTGGATAGTTCTTGGCTTCTGTATCTGGTATTCTGCCATCAGATAATATCAAATTCAATTGATTGTCATTGGGTGGTTGAATATTGCTTTGTATCCTAGTTCCGTTTAATCAGTCAGTGTCCCTGTATTCATCACTGACATTCTGGCAGCATGGAGAAAAGGCACTACTTGCACTGTTCATAGGTAATGAATGCTTGATCTTTAGAGACGCAATCATCCACACAAATTCAGGTTATTTTTAAAATTTTCCCAGATTATGTCTTTTTCAGAAAAACATGAAGTACTCTTCCCTGTATGCCCAAGGTTTAAAAATGTAATTTTCAAAATGGGCCAAGTCTTTGACTAGTGATGTATAAACTAGGGTTCTTAGTAGTCAGTTTATAGAGGTACCTTTGAAGAGGACAAAATTGACAGTACAATAAGCAAATGCCTATGGCTGGGAAACACCCAGGCCACGTTTGCAGCATCTTTCAAACTAATAGTGTGTGAAATCATGCTGGAATATTTGTGAGCTTTGTCTTGCCACCTTTTCGAAGCAAAAAAAAAATTGACTCTCCTTCTATACTCTCCACAAATACGGACCATGAGCTTGTAGTGTGGACTACAAAGTCATGATACTGATTGAAATGCGTTATGTTTAAGTAGTGATGATCAATTTGTAAAGGTCCTTTACATATGCAGCCTCGTATAATTCTTTCAATTATATGATGAGCTATTACGATCTCTATTTTGCTAATGGGTTTGGAGGTTGGTCTTAAGCTGAAGAGATAGATTTGGGAGTCAAGTCCGCTCAGTTTTGGAGAGTAATAGACTATGCAACTTTCCAGAATCGTACAAAGAAGTAATGGTACACTGTCCTAGGAACTATTTGGAGGAAAGGAATGCTGTTTCCTTTAGCTTATTTGTCACGAGAACTAGTCTTATCTGAAGCAAAGTTATTTTTGGAAGTGCACTTAGTTTGTAAAAAGGATGGGTGAGCTGACCTCATGCATTCAAATGTCCGGGATACAAGCTCCTGGCTATGAGGTCCTTAGGATCTTTTTAGCGTGCAGACTGGATGTGCACACAGTGGAAAGCAAAGTGTCTCTTTCCATGCTCACACTACTGGAGCAGTTGAGTTGTGTTGGCTATAAAATGCCATGTTTGCTGTCACCTGGGAGACTTAATGAAGCATTCTCCATGCAGGAGGGATGATTCTGTCTGCTGACTCCTGGGCTTGAAAGCAAATGGTGGAGGAGCCCACAGCTTCTGGAACAGCACAGGTGGAGGTCATGATTTGATCCTACTTGGTTTCCTTTAGAAGTCTCCTTCTTTCCTTTTTCTGCTATTGCCCTTTGTCTTCCTACTGAAAGGCTGATTGTCCCAGAAATGTTTAAGGAATATGTGTGAACATGTTTGTATGTGTAAATGTGTCTGTGTAAAATTAGTTTTGCTCCATAAATCCACTTTTCTCAAGAGAAAGGTAATAAATCAGGTTGGAAACACCCTCTTGAAGAACACTCATAGAAAAAAAATTAAATAGATACTTTCTAAGAAGAACCCGAATATTTCAGTCATTTGAACAGCTCAATTCCGGGTCTCTAAAATTCCTTCCTCTCCTTCCCTCCTCCAGTCCCCTTGTTATAGAAGCACCTGGGGAAAAATGTGCTTCACATCGGGCCAGTCAGGCAGGCACTTCCATGCCACTTTCCTGGCAAGAGGAAGGTCAGCTTTGTCGTCTGATTCGTTCTTAAGGTTCTCCAATTAGAGGCTTGTGAAAGAGCGCTGAGACTGTGGGTTTTGTGCATCTCTCATTCTCTCCCATCTTCTCCTTTCCCAGCCTCACTGTTTTTTAAGCATATTGAAAACATTTAAGATTGTGTTAGATCTTCAAGAGCCACTTAGCTGGTAACTCATCCCAATTGTTCTCAGATGCAAATGCAGTTGCCAAGTGGGCTGGCAGTAAGTCTCAATTCATTTCAATACATGTGTAGCTGTTTGAGAGTTAATAGAAAATTAGGATCAGAGCCAATATTGTCATGCATGGAGGTGACATAGGATCTAGACTCACGTGGCCAAAGTCAGGTCTGTGGTACTTGGTAAAGCAGAGCGGATCCAGCCTTGAGATCATGCTTTGCAGGTTCCCAAACACACTGGAAAGTGAAAGAGCTACCATTGTCAGTCCCACAAGTGTAGTTCTTACAAAAGAAAGACCCTAAGACATGAAAGAGCTTTTTATCACTTTGAAAACCTCTATTACTATTGAGAAGCAGAACTTTTGCACTTCCTCATGATTTTATTAAGTACTAAGCTAACTGAACAGGCACCTTTTAAGTGCCTGAAATAAATCATCTGACTTTTAAACCTCTCTAAAGAGTCTATGTAGGTATGAAATTATATATAATGTTAATGAAAATAAGGACCATTAAATGCTCTTTGATTTTACAAAGGTGATGATGCTCATTTGTAATTCCCACAGAGGGTGCAAACTGTGAGTAAAATTTCCTAGAGAACCAGACCCAAAATTAGTTCTTCTAAACATATGATAGCATCCAACAAATGACCTAGGCAGATGAATACAATACAGGCTTGTGCTTCCCATGGAAACTACATGCTCTTTGTTCAGTGTCTCAGGAGTTAATCAAGTACCCACTCCAGGTGACTGGCCAACAGGCAAAGGGGACTTGAGACCTTCTGACATTGAGACCTTTGGAAGCACCTTTGCCTTTCTATATACAGACTGAGCACATTGCCAGCTCACAGGCAGAAGAGCACTTTGTTGAGTTGTCTGTCAGCAGTGGAGATCAGTTTTCACCAAGCTACTTAAATTTTCCTCCCTTGTCTCAATTGTGACCAGCCACAGGCATTTGTAAATGTGTTCATGGTAGAGAATGGCCATAGGCCTTGAACCTACAGGTATAGATTCCACGACCTTGGTCTACTTCAGCCATAGCTATTTCTGAATGCACAGTTGGGCTGCACCCTTCATCCTTCTACCCATCACCAATCTATCTCCCACGTTGTTCTAAAAATCATTGTTGGCTGTGGTTGGTTGTATTTCCAAAGACAGCTGCAACAATATCTCCCACCCCACATGGTCTTCTTACAATGTGACTCCAGGGCTCCTCCCATTGAGTGCTGGACTCTATGTCCCTTGTCCTTGAACATGGATGGAACATTGTCATTGCCATGACCAGCAAAGTATGGCAGAAATAATACTCTGTGACTTCCCAGGATAGATCATTAAAATGCTATGCACTCCTGCCTTGTTCTTTTGGTGCAACTGGTCTTGGAATCCAGCTCCCTGCAAGAAAACCAAACTGGCTCCTACAGAACGTCCATGTGTAAGTGTTCCAGCCAATGGCCCAGCTGAGACCCCAGTGAAGTGCCAGCAAAACCCACCAGACACTGGAGTGCTGATGCCTCCAAATGATCCCAGTCGCTCTTTTTGAATCTCCCCCTTTAGGCCCCAGACATTAAAGAGAAGCGAGAAGCTGTTCCCACTGCGCTTCATCCAAATTCCTGACACACAGGATCCATGAGCGTAATAAAAAGATTGTTTTATGCCATTAAGTTCTAGGGTAGTTTCTTATGCAGCAGTAGTAACTGGAACATTGTCAAAGCTTAGAGTTGGATTGCTTTCAAGCCCTGAAACAGAAAATCATATTCCATCCTCAGAGTCTTTCCATGGCCCATAAAAACCCTCACGTTTCCACAAGCTGCAGGCTTCAGTGAGAGCCAACTGAATAAAGTGTATGAGCTCAAAGTGCCTCAAGACAAAGACATAGCTCTTTTCTGAAATATACATTTTTTAAAGTAAATAACAGTCTATTTCATCCTTATTTAAAACATTTTCTTAATCCTGGTGCCTTGAAGGACAGTATTCTCTTGGAGGAAAACCTTAAAAGGGAGATGCATCCTTCCCTCCTTCTACAAATTAGAAGGGGCTTCTCTACATTTAAGGCGACCTGTCCTGCTGCCCTTGTGCCATTTTCTCCAGTGTCAGAAGAGTTAAGCTCTCCTTCAGACCCACATAACATGACTTACTTAGATTTTAGACTGATTGGATGCTTCACGTGCCTTGGTAGCTAGTCATAGCATTCAGCTTTATGGCTTAAATTATCACAAGGAAGAGGTCTGCCCCCTCCCAGGGCCATTGATACTCTCTTCTTGATTGAGCTGACATTAACCTTCCTCCCTACACATACATGAAAACGAAAAAGAAAAAAATCACTAATTCCCTCCTTCCTCCACTCTCACATGAGTAAATGCTGACATTTGCCCCAAGACTATTCTTTGGCTTTTGTTTCCTCTTGTGGGAGTCTCCTTAGAAGCTCTCAAGGGAACACCATGGTGTTTTATCCACATCCAGGTGATCAGACCAGCCTCTCCTTGTATGACTTGTCCTAAAGCCTGCATCTGCAGTGTTTGGTGGTAAACAATGTCCGCATGCCCAAGGGCCCCTTATCAACCCAAACCAGGCAAAGGCCTCTTCAATTTCCTTTACTCATCAATCTCAGGGGCCAGACAATACATAATTTCCTCCACCATCAGGCTGTTAGGAAAGTGCATCTTGTTCGGAACTAGACACTTGCTCCCAGAGATGACAGGTTGATTTGAATCCCCAGGAATCAGAGAAAGCAATCAAAGTGGGAAGCGGATACAAGCTTTCCAATTGCCAGGCCACCAAACATGGTCGCTCTCGGATCGGCTTGTCCCGGGGTCAGGAGGAAAACATTTGATGAAATGTAGGATTTCAGTGGCAGCTGAAGAAGCACCTGTAATATGGATTGAAGGGTCACCCTGGGGAAAGCAGAGGAAAAGTTCAAAGCCAAGGAATGATTTAGGACAAAGAGAAAAAACTATAAACCCCAAAGTACTAGCTGCAATGCTAGTCATTGATTGCCAGTATCTTACTTGAATTCAGCCAAGTTCTTGTTCAAAGAGTATGTTGATATGATGCCTGTCCCAGTGTAGGACAGCCACAAAGGTAATTTTCCCAAAGGTTTCATCCATTTTGTGAGCCATTTTTAGGCATTTCACCCACATTTAATTTACAG
This sequence comes from Mesoplodon bidens, assembly GCF_964165515.1. Taxonomy (NCBI): domain Eukaryota; kingdom Metazoa; phylum Chordata; class Mammalia; order Artiodactyla; family Ziphiidae; genus Mesoplodon; species Mesoplodon bidens. The sequence continues at coordinate 67,115,095 of NC_138171.1, forward strand.
AAAGGACCACTAGGCTAGGTGTCAGAAAATCCTGGTACTAGACCAACTCTATTAGAAAGGATCCATATAATGGAACCTTAATATCCAATAGGCATTTTGGCTTGCTGAGACCTCTACACTATTGCCTCACTCTCCTTTTTCTAAATGATGTAGAATTCCACAATTTCCCAGGTTTTCTGTAAATTTCTGGGATGAGGTAAATGTTGCCGTGGTACCTCTGATCTTGGTTCATCTTTCAATATGTGTTATCTCTTCTAAATCCTTTCAACCTACACATAAAACCTGGTCTCTCCCTCCTTGTCTGCATAACATACCTATTCACATCAAGCATCTGGGGAGAAGAACACCGTGCATTGTGTAGCAAGCCTTGTAGAAACACAGGTCAGGCGCTCCTCCTCCGTAAAATATTTCTGGTAACCCTGCCAACCCCAGCTTCCTGGTCCTCCATCATCACCTTCAACTATGGGGTTTGACCTTCTATGCAGCCCTTCCTCCCCTCTCTCTTTTCTTTCTCTTCTCTTCCAAAGACCGATAATTGAAAGCCCTTCCCCTTTTTATCCCAAAGAGCACTTTAATAATTTCTTCGGTTGTCTAACTCTAGCAAACAAAAGATCCTATAAAAAAGCTAGCCCTGTATCTAACTGAAATCATGATGGCAACTGGGCATTAAGAAAGGCACTTCCCATCTTGGTACTTGAGTTTCTCATTTTTAAGATGCCAGAGTGGAGCTATGATTCCCCACTTTGGGATTCTCCTAGAGCCCATCGGGAGCCAACACTGTGCACGTGGAAAAGAAATGTCAGCATATGGGCATCTGGGCTAATAAACAGATCTGCTCATCGTGTTTTACTTGAAAAGTGAAATTCAAGGAAAACCCAGGGGGATGTTAACCTTGCTAAGCAGAGTCCTGTGCTGTTTTAAAAAATATGTTCCTTCCTGCTCTACCACTAATCATCTGTGAAACTCTGGGTAATTAGTTAATATATCTGAGCTTCCCTTTTTATCAATTTTGCATTTGTAACATGCTGTGATTAGTTTTGGTCATCTCTAAGGTGCACTGCACCACTTTGAACGACTGTTTGATGAGATGTAATAAAGCTCAAACAACACGCTATGGCTTACACTTCTACTCCCAGGTGTAAACCCAACAGAAACGCACACACATGTCCCCCAAAAGACGTGTGTGGGAATGTTCACAACAGCACTATTCATAATGGTCCTGGAGTGGGTGGGATGTTGGCCCCTTTAAGATAGGTTCACGTCTTAATCCCCAGAACCTGTGAATGTGACCTTATTTGGGAAAAGAGTCTTTGTAGATGTAACTAAGGTAAGGATCTTGAGATGAGATCACCCTGGACTAGCTGGTGGGCTCTAAATCCAATGATAAGCGTCCTTTTGAGAGGCAGAGGAGGAGAACTGAGATGAGGAAGAAGGGAAGGCCATGTGAAGACAGAGGCAGAGATTGGAGTGATGCAGCCCCAATCCAAGGAACATCTGGAGCCACCAGAAGCTGGAAGAGACAAAGAAGGAATCTCCCCCTGGAGCCTTCGCGGGGAACGCAGCCCTGCAGACACCTTGATTTCAGACTTTTGGCCTCTAGAACTGTGAGACAAAGCATTTCTGTTGTTTTGAGTGCCCAAGTTTGTGATAGTTGTTACAGAAGCCCTAGAAAACAATACAAGCCCCAAACTGGAATACTATTACATTCACAATAGTAGCATGAATACATAAAACACTATAAAATACTTTACAGTGATGAAAAAGAACAAACAACAGGAATGAAGCTTATCAAGATAATGTTAAAGAGGTTAGACTGGAAGTGCATAATGCTTGCTTCTATTAATATAAGGCTCAAAAACATGAAAAACGGGCTTCCCTGGTGGCACAGTGGTTGAGAGTCTGCCTGCCGATGCAGGGGACGCGGGTTCGTGCCCCGGTCCGGGAAGATCCCACATGCCGCAGAGCGGCTAGGCCTGTGAGCCATGGCCGCTGAGCCTGCACGTCCAGAGCCTGTGCTCCGCAACGGGAGAGGCCACAACAGTGAGAGGCCTGCGAACCGCAAAAAAAAAAAAAAGAGAGAGAAAAACATTATCATGTGATGGATGTCAGAATGGCAAGGGACATTGATTGGAAGAAGCCACAAGGAGACTTCTGGGGTGTTAGCAGCTCTACTTCATGAGCTGGGGAGTGATTACAAGGGTGTGTTTGTTTTGCAAAAATAGATTGAATTATATGCTTAAGTTTTAAGTACACACTTTATAGTATGTATGTTCACCTCCAAGAAGCTTTTTCAAACTTTATTTTAATCTTAAAGTATTAAAGGAGTTGAGTATTTTGTTCACATTAGCAGAGAACATTCACCAGGGTTTACTGCGTGCCTCAGGCTAGGATATCAGATGGTCGGCTATGGTATTTATATGAGGAGTACTTTGTAAATTTAAAGCAGAATTGGTGTAAACTAAATTCACATATTCAGTGACTATCCCAATACAGCTATTTAGGTTTCAAATATTCACACACCTAAATATTTACAAAAATCCCCCAAGTGTGAACTCTACTTTGAAGGCCCCCAAACATGATCCTCAATTTGGCTTGAGCTATTTTATATCCCTCGATCTATTCATGACATTCACTTTATAAGTCCATTAGCTCACCTCCTTCAGGGAGTCCTCCCTGCTTGCAGCTGCATCTGATACAGAAGACTGTATCTACCTAGTGCCAAAGTATTCATATTTAGATTATATTTGATGCATCACAAGTATTTGTTTATGTGCTATTCCGTAAGAGTTCCTAGCTTGTTTCTATATGTGTATGATAGGTGGTGCAGCTTTTAAGCATTTTTAACCATTTAAGCATTGGGGCCTCCTCAGGTTGTTATCTAGAAACGGTCACTGAGGTGAAGACTCCTTTGCAAGAGGTTTATTAAGGAAAAGTTCCTGGGAGAAACTGGTAAGGGGGTGAGGGAAGCAGGACAGGGAAGGGGAGGAAGCTGCGCAGGAGAATGGTCCCAGGCAAGTCCTGCAGAGGGTGCCTTTAGCCTTATCCCACAGGGAGTTCTGGTAGGTTCCAGGGGAGCCAGGCTTTCCTATTCCTTTGCTGTCAGTCACTGGTAGCGTCCCTGGGGGGAGCTTAAACTCTCAGCCACCCTGACTTTTTATGCAGGCAAAGCAGCTCCACTCATCCAAGGCCAGTTCTCTGAAGAACCCCCGTAGACAAAAAAGCACACTGATGCCACAGGAAGGGTGCACCCAAACAGTGAAAGGGACCCAAAGGGACCTGGGCAGAACACAGGGCCCACTGCAGGGCCCTCCCTCGGTCTCTCTGTACAGTTCCCCAGTCTTCCCACTGGAATGGTGTCCTCTCCACCTGGACGGGGCAGCCCAGAGCCACTGCTGCCGTCCCTGCTGTGCTGGGCTAGGCACAGGAATAGTAGAAACCTACCATCCCTTGAGTTCCACCCACAAAGCTGGGCTTAGGTCTCCTTTACCCTTCAATCTCTCCAAGCCTATCAAAACCCAAAAGGCGAAAGGGTGACGAGGGACAGGGAATGCTGTCCTTTCTCAGGGACCCATTGCATGCAGACGCCCTGTTCTCTCCTTGTTTGAGAAGTAGAATCGTGTGGTGGCGGGGAGTTCATGATCTGTAGGTGGTTTGCTTGGGTTGGAATCCCAGTCCCTAGTGTATCTGTGAGGCTTTGGGCAAATAACTTAACCTCTCTGTAGCTCACTTTCCTCAGGTCTAAAATGAGAATGACAGTCACATCTACCTTCTGGAATTCTTTTGAGGATTAGATGAATTAACACATGATGCTCGATGAATGACATAGGGAGTGTTTACAACAGGAGCGTTTACTAGACCTTTCCAGCTCTGTATTACTAAAGTCAGGGCAGAAACCTCATCCAGTAACAAAGATATAGAGGTACATTTACTATGAAACTAATGAAATGTAAGCTCCAGGGCTTCTCATTTAATTTCTGTTAGTAATGTCTTATTATTTTTCTTGTAGAGAACCCCCCACATTGTATGAGCTTTGGGCCCTGCAAAACCTGGAACCTGGAAATGAGCTATAGTTTTCCTTTGGCTTCATCTCTGGGAAACTTCAGCACAATCGAGGGAGTAGGGGAAAGCGATTGGAACCCACCATAAATACCTTGTGACCAGGAAGGGTGCAGCAAGATCAGCATCTGCATCCAGGCCATCATCCTCATCAACCTTGTCTCACCATCAGCTCTGCTGGCAGCCTCAGCATCGGCGTCATTATTTCCACTCGCACCTCCAATCCTCCTCCTCCTCCTCTTCTACTTCATTATCATCCATTTCATGGCATTTCTGCTCCATGCTCTCATTCATTCTACCACCTTTCCTGAGAAAATAGAAAAGGAGCAGGGGCTAAGGTCTTCATTCTTTTTTTTGTGGCACGCGGGCCTCTCACTGTTGTGGCCTCTCCCGTTGCGGAGCACAGGCTCTGGACATGCAGGCTCAGCGGCCATGGCTCACGGGCCCAGCCGCTCCACGGCATGTGGGATCTTCCCCAACCGGGGCACGAACCCATGTCCCCTGCATCGGCAGGCAGACTCTCAACCACTGCGCCACCAGGGTAGCCCAAAGGTCTTCATTCTTGAGTCAGATAAAGAGGGACACAGACTGATTGATTTTACCATGATTTACTGTTCATACCACACTACTTTCAGCCTGGCACAAAGAAGACTGGATGTGTCCAAGGAACCAGGGTTCAGGGCCCCCTGTCCAGAGGTCAAATCTAGGCTGTATCACTAACGGTAGGTGCAACTGGGGAAGTACCTTCATCTGTAAAAGGAGAGGAAAAGAGGGCGTACCTCACAGTGAGCAAATGGAGATCAAGAGCCACTTACTTGCAACATCGAAGGCACCAACCAAACCTCTGGAATCAGCTCCATGTCCCCACCTGACCCCCTCCAAAGGACGGAATTTACATAACAGAATAAGAAAACAAAGAATAAAACTCACAAAAGGGAAGGGGAAGCAAGTATGTAAACCATTAAGAGCCAATTCAGTTCTAACAGCTAATATTTGGCTCTGGGTTACACAGGAAGTTTTCCCCCAAAGACGTACATAATTCTTCAATAGAACTGAGTTTACCTTGACATCAAATTCTAAAAGATGTTTTTCTTGTGAAATTTTACGTGTGATTTTCTGAGGCCAGTTTCCTAAATATATATATATATATATATACTGAAGAGTTTCCATGTGACTGTTGTTTATATAGACCCTGGATCTCTTGGGGGCCTAAATATTAAAATCCAACAGAGTCAAGGTGATTCTTTAGGGAATTACTCAACTGTAGTTCAAGAATGGGGCCTGACAGTGATCAAACTTAATACAGGGACAGAATTCAGACAACATGGAGGAAGCTGGGACTTGTCCCTAACAACTTCTTCCCTAAATGTGGCTTCTCTTCACTGCCTTTTCAGTAAGAGGTGATGAGTGGGAGGTTCAAGGTTTAGTTCTTTGATAGGAGGTTCGTGTACTGATGCTCGGATTCAAGGTAGGTCCATGTGTTATAACAGTAAGTAATAATAATGGTGATAATAATAATAAAGCAGTTAGGTTGCAATCTCATGAACTGTTGAGTTTTGGCTGATGCAACATAGGAGTGTACCTGTTAGCAACAACCTATGTGTCAAAATAATTAACATGAGCCCTTATTTCTGGTAGGAAAAAAACTTCTTATGCTCGTCAAGAGGTATAGCCTTCTAGTTAAAATTTGTCAACCTACCTAGTTATAAAAACTTCTTCCTGTAATGAGAACTTTTAAGCTCTACTTTCATAACAATGTTCAAATATACAGTATTATTAACTATAATCACCAAATATTAGCTTCTAGAGGAATAAAAAAATGAGACACCTTTTATACACTTTTGATAAGCTATTTTCATTCCTGGTGTACAGACAAGGAAACTAAGACTTAGAGTCATTAAGTAACTAGCCCAAGATTATACTCCTAATAAATAGGAAAACTTGGTTCAGTCCCACATGGCTCTTCCCATTACACCACAGTGCCTTATGAAATGGGAAGAGCTAATTTGCCCTGCAGCTGGTACACAGACATGGTTCTGGGAATACAAGCATCTAGAACTGGCAAGTCCCTTTTTAGTAAACTGGTTTTCAAGTTTTAATATCTCTGCAGGGCATTTTCTTGTTTCTGTTTCACTGGTAACAGAGTATATTTGGTTGCTGCTTTGTAAGTTTTGCATAAATGGTTGCCCAGTGAAAGTAATTGCCATTTCATGTTAGTATCATAATATTCTTCACCTGGAGTGTTGGGTGTCTTCCCTTTGCCCCTGGCAGATCCACTGTCCCCCAGCTCTCCACCCTGGGAGGCTGCCCAATAGAACTGACAAAAATCCACATGCAAGCAAGAAGCTGCGGAATTCAAAGGTAATGGGTTAAGCTTTTTTCCAATCATGCTGTGGTAATAACTGAAATCAGTTTTTCAAAAGAGTCAAAATTAGGCAGTAGGATGTGATGAGCAAACACATCTTAGATTATTGTTAGAAAAACAGAATTCCTTGTTTCATATTGTAATAAAAATGCATAAAAAATGGTACAGGAAAATGTGATTAAAGAGAGAGAAGCCTGCCTTTTTAGATGTCCCAGAGCAGAAGCACATGTTAAAATGTCATATTTTTTAAGTTCTGGAGATAAAAAGTGAGGATGAATGCATAAAAGTGCAAAATGGGTATTTCTAGATGTGGAAACGCGTAATGGAAAAAGTAGGTAGGACGGAATTGATTAGGTAGGCAGAAAAAGAGCAAATATTCAGGCAAATACAGGACATTTGCATGAGCAGAGCCAGTGAGAAGGAAAAGGAATTAGTACGTCAAGCAAAAATAAATCCACTTTCTACAGGCTCCATAGGCTTTCCCGAAAGAGAAAAAGAAACTTGTTTTTTGGGAGGCGACCCCTAGAATGCCCTTCTTCATTTAAGACAATTTTACCCACATTGAAGGCTCAAATCCGAAGCCTTTTCCTCAGTCGGCTGACAATGCCTTAGCCAATGAACCTCTTTGGGTTTCACTCCTCCTGTTCTTTCAGAGTAAAGTCAGCTTCCTAGCAGTGGTTTGCACTTTGCAGCAGGCTTACTTCAGCCAGGCACAATCCTCTGGTACAGCTCTGTCTGCTTACTGGCAATTCCATACCTGTGCCATGTGATATGTGAGACGGTCCATTCCCTCTGCCAGGAATACCCTCACCACCCTGACACCCATCCACCTGGCTTATTCTTACTCGTCCTTTAAAACCAATGACACCTTCTGCAGGAGGTCTCTTTGATTAGCTTCACTTACTAAGCTTCCATCCCTCTTAGGTGTATTTGAGTATAGAGATTATCACATGGAATACGAATTGTCTGTTCACCTGTCTCTCTTTTCTAGTACACTGGAAATGTCTTAAGGGCATTGGGCTGTATTTTATTTATCTTCGTGTATCCAGAGCTTGACTGGGACACTGAAGTTGGTAGTAGGGGAATCTATGTTAAACTGAATCAAAGTTGAGTATATTTAATATGGACTTTGGATCAGTGTATTTCTAAAGTCTTCTTCAGCTCCACAGTTCTCAAATCCTTTGTCCTGGAGGTTTCTAGATATCATTTTGGATATTTGTCCCCAGATGTCTTTATGGTATGGTAAAGTAAGGCAAGTGGGGATATCCAAATCGTACCCACATTCAACTGAGTCACCAAGAGGCAAGGGATGTGTTACCTCCACAGCAAGTTCAAACTAGAACTCCTTTTAATGAGGCTAAGCTGATACTTCATATAAGGAGGTTTACTCTTTGTGGATGCTCATATATTTTATGGCTGTGGTAGTCTGAATCACCTGACTCTCAGCTGTGTGTCTTTCATATGGTCCAGGGCAGCACTCGGCTCCCAGGAAACTGGGTCGCCTATGATACGATGTCACATCTGTAAGATTTGACAGTTGGGACAGAGCCGGCTGGGCGCTGCAATCAGAGGGAATTTTCTGCTGGGAGATGGTGATTTGCTGCATTTTGCATTCTCTGATGTACAATGTCTTTGATTGCCAGCACTGTCATTTCAGGTTTGACATCTTTCTATGGAAACATCTGTGGCATGCAGCATTTCTGTACCGGCAAAAAGACAGACAAGACACGGCTAATTTTTTTTAATCACATGATACAGTCTGATATATACAGTAACAGCTAGGCTGCATCTAGGCTGGAATTATTTTTCAATTTACAGCTAACAGTTGTTCATCTTGTTTTTCTCTTGGTTTTTTTTTTTAACTGACACTTGTTTCTATCTGCACTTCCAGGGCTCTGAGCTGAGGCCGAAAGGATGGGTATTTCTTTCTCATTTCTTCAGGGGATATGTTCTTTTAACTATGGTCCTCAGCCACATGGGAAAGCCAGAAAGGGTCGTCATGGCCCATCCTTCTCCCAGTCTTCCCTGTTCTTCTGTAAAGGTCCTCCTTTTGACATCCCCTGCCATGTCTGCATCACAGAATCTCCCATGTTCTTCATTGTGTTCTTGGCTGTTGCCGACAAGAGGGCAGACCTGGCTAAGAAACAGTTCTACACCAAACCTTGGAATTTTATGTTTTAACTCCCTCCCATTCCCCTTAAACACAGTGACCTTCACTTAATGTAATAATTACTCTTTACCAGGAATAACATCAAATGACCCCCCATGGGAAGAATTTCAGGCATCAGTGGTAGTTTTTGAGGAATTGTGAGTAGCCGCTCTTCTGCATTCCTGTTATAAAACTGGTCCTGCCTTTTCCCACAGTGCACGATGTGATGACAGAGCAACCAGCCGGCTGCCTCGTACTGGTTCTGGCTAATGCACTGAATCACTGGACACTGGACAAGGCGACTTACCACTCTGGCCACAGTTCTGTCAAATGTAAAATAAGGGAATGTGTATTAAATGGTATATACACATCGCTCACGGCCCTAAGATTCCTACATAGCAGTGAGTGACAGTTTCTAGAACATTTCAAAAAGTTTCCTACACTTTGATATAGGGATGGTAACAAAACTAACGACAAGGCAATTTACTCTGGACATTTATCATCATGAAGGCATCCTACTTGCTTGCCACTAAGTGATGTATAGATACAGCAAAATACAAAATGAAAATAAAAGCAGGATATGGGTCTCCTTATGGAGTAGCAACAGTATTTTTCCCATCATCCTTTTAGATCATTTTAATTGTTACTCATTCTTGTCCACACTTTGATCATGTGACAGGATGCACCTAAAAGAAAATTGTATCTCCCCAGAAGTTTGTTTATGGCTGGTCTTTATTTTGGTTCCTAGGATATAGGCCAGCTTAGACTAGACACTGCCGTCCCTCCAGCTAGGTAGGGTATTGGAAGCTATGTGGCCGACTAGTGGTGGCAACTCATTCTCTGACATTCCTCCCGTGAAGATGGGGTCGATGCCCCCAACCCTCCTATGTGGGCAGGCTCTGGAACCGCTTTGCCTAACAGAATGTGACAGAAATGACACAAGTTGTCTCCAGGCCTGGCCCATAAGAGACTGGTGACTTCCACTTTCTCTCTCATAGAACACACTTTAAGACTTGTCTTTCAAGGAAAGCCAGATCCATGGAAGAAGTTCAAGTACGGCCCCCAAGACTACCATGCTGTGAGAAGCCCAAGCCACATGAAGAGGCCTTGGAAGTTGATGCACCACGTGAAAAAGGAAAGAGGCCAAGGAGCCCCAGGACACTGGATATGTGGGTGAAGAAGGCATCCTGGGCATGGATCCTTCAGCCCTGCTGTCCCAGCTGATGCCACGTGAATCAGACGATAACCATCCAGGCAAACCCTCTCCAAATGTCTGGGCAAAATAAAATGTTTGCCTGATGCATTAAGTGTGGGATAAATTGGTATGTAGAAATAAGTACCTGGCATGAGCCATCAGGACCTGTGAGAAACGAGACAGTGTCCTTTTTATCAAGAAGCGTCAGGGCGGTGTTAAGTGTCAGACTCTGATCTTCTCTTGTGGAGCATCACCAGCCGGCCCTGTATCTCAGGTCTCTTTTAGTTGGAATCAACAGGACATTGATCCTTCATGAAGTCAAATATTTGCCTCTGCTAATGAAACTGCGAGGCTTTCCATTACCAATCATTTGGAAGAGCTTAATGGATCTAAAATCCCAGGTGGTGTGTGTTTGGACAGAAAAATGGATGACTTCTTTTGCTTGGTGGTGCAAAACCATGAATCAGCAGAACACCACTTTGTTTGAAGAGAGGGTCTGGGGAGAGGAAATAACAGAGCCAGCAACTCAGGTGGCCACAGGGAACCTTCTTCTATCCTGAGATGCCCCAACATGCACACTCTTTGGCCATGCAGACCCTTATTGCTAAAGTTTGTTCTGGAGCTAGAGAAACTTCAGCCAGCTGAGCCTTTTCTCCAGTTATTTGTAAAGTACTTTCTAGGTTTCTTTCCCCCGTCTATTCAACTTTCAGTAGTAAATTCTTCTAGCTGCAAGTTTGGAGGCATTAAAATTTTTTAGATTTCTTAGCTTTTTCTTTTTTTTGTGTTTTTTTTTTTTAATTAATAGACTTCTTTGGATACAGTTTTAGGTTTACAGAAAAAAACTGAGTGCAAAGTACAGAGAGTTCCCATGGACCCGTCATCCCCAACCAATGTCCCATGTGATTAAAATCTCCCACATTTGTTACAATCAAGGGTCAATATTGATGCACTGTTCCTAACTAGAGTCCAGAGTTTACATTAGGACATACTCTGTGTTGTACATTTATAGGTTTTGGAAAATGTGTGATGACAAGTATCCATCATTACAGTATCATACAGTTCCAGATTTATTGCAAAGATAGGACAGAATTTGTATACACCTCACACTCAGTTTTCCTCATTATAAACATCTAACATTATTATGGTACATTTGTCATGATTAATGAACCAATATTGACACTTATTCACTGAAGCCTATACTTTATTCAGATTTCCTCAGTTTTTATCTAATGCCCTTTTTTTGTTCCAGGATTCCATCCAGGACCCCACATTACATTTGGTTTTCATGTCGCCTTTAGCTCCTCTTGGCTGTGACAGTTTCTTAGCCTTTCTTTGTTTTCGAAAACCTTTAAAGTTTTCAGGTATTTGGTAACATGTCCCACTCTTGGGGTTTTCCCAATGTTTTTCTGATGATTAAACTAAGATAGTATGTTTTGGGGGAGGAAAACCACCAAGGTAAAGTACCATTCTCATCATATCATGTCAAGGGTACATACCATCAATGTGATTTATCACTGTTGATGTCAACTTTAATCATCTAGGGTGAGATTCCTTTGTCAGGTCTCTCCACTGAAAACTTACCCTTCTTTTTCAACCTTTCCCTACTGTACTCTTTGGGAGAAAGTCACTGCACAGCCCACTCTAAGGAATGGAGAATTAGGCTCTACCTTTTTTTTTTTTTCTCTCTCTAGCTTTATTGAAGTATAATTGACAAATAAAATTATATATATTTAAAGTGTACAGCATGATGATCTGATAATGTATACTTTGTGAAATGATTACCACAATCAGGTTATGGCGTGTTTTGTGACTAATAATGTGGTCTATGTTTGAGAATTTCCCATATGAGCTTGAGAAGAACATGTATTCTGCTATTGTTGGATGTGGTACGCAGTTTATAAGTGTTGACCAGGTCAAGTTGATTGATACTGCTGGTGAGGTAAACTATGTCTTTATTGATTTCCTGACTATAATCTGTCAATTACTGACATGAGTGTTAAAGTCTCCAAGTGTAATAGTGGAGTTGTCTATTTCTCCTTCAGTCATATCAGTTTTTTGCTTCATGTATTTTGATTTTCTTTTGTTAGGTTCATATATGTTTAGGAGTGTTATATCCTCTTGGAGAACTGACCCATTTATCATCATGTAGTTACACTCTTTATCCTTAACAATTTTCCTTGTTATGAAGTCTGCTTTGTTTGAAATTAATATAGCTACACCAGTTGTCTTTTGATTAGTGTTAGCATGGTATATATTTTTCCAACTCTACTTTTAACCTACGAGAGTCCTTATATTTAAAGTAGATTTTGTGTAGACAATATATAGTTGGGTCCTGTTTTTTATCTGACCATCTCTATCTTTTAGTTGGTATATTTAGACCACTTATTTAAAGAGATTTTGATATATTTAGTTTAACATCAACCATGCTTGTAACGGTTTTCTATACCTAGGTATAAGAATTTTTTATTTTGGTTTTGCTTTTTGGTATTTATTCTGCTTGATGATCTCTGAGCTTCTTAGATCTGTGGATTGGTGTATGTCATTAATTTTGGAAAATTCTCAGCTATTATTACTTTAAATATCTTTTTGTACTCTTCTGTTTCTTTTTTCTCCTTCTAGTATTTCAATTATAGATATATTACATCGTTTGAAATTGCCCCACAGTTGTTCAGTGTTCTGTCCTGTGTTTATCATTCTTTTTTCTCTTTGCATTTCAGTTTGGGAAGTTTGTATTGACCTATCTTCAAGCTAACTTACCCTTCACCTTGCCAAGTCAACAATATTTTTATTTCCAGCAATTCCTTTTGATTATTTCTTAGAATTTCCCTCTCTCTGCTTATCCTATCAATCTATTCTTGCATCTGATCTTGTCTACTTTTCCCATTAGATTCCTTTATGTATTTATCAAAGTTATTTTTAATTCCTTGTCTGATAATTCCAAACTCTATGTCATATCCGAGTCTGGTTCTGATGCTCGGTTTGTCCTTTCAGACTGTGCTTTTCTCACTTTTTTGGAAAGCCTTGTAGTCTTTTGTTAATTGATGGACATGTCGTATTAGGTAATACGAACTAAGTAAATAGCCCTGTAGTGTGAGGATTTATGTGACTTTAATTAGGACCTGGGTTTTGTTTAATGTTTCCTATAGCTATAGAGTCAGAAGCTTCAAGTTCTTCTCATTTTTGTTTGTTTGTTTTTGTCTTCCCTCTTGACTTAGGGCTTCTTGTAATTGCTCCTCCTCAGAGAAAGTCTGTGTCTTACAACTATTCCAGCTGTACTTCACTGTTGTTATACTAGAGCCCAGCTAGTATGATGGCAGGTTTGGGGATGAGGAGCATTCTGTAATCTTCCAGTTACATCTCAGTCACACAGTGGGCTTGTGTCTCTGGACTGTGACCTTCACGCATGTTTTGTCCTATAGAACTTCCTCCTACTGAGGCAGGATAGGAAGTGGGGGTGGGGGGGGGGCGCGGGGAGGAGGCTGGTGTGGGAGGGATACCCTTCCCCCACAGCTGTGAGACAAGGCTCTGGTTAAGTCCTCCCCCGGAGGGTAGGCATTTGTTATGGAGAAAGCTCTGGGCACCTTCCACACAGATTTCTTTTTCCCTCCCCCTGCCAGATTCACAATAGGGTCTTTATCAGATCTTTAACATAGAACATGGTGGGTTCCTGCAAGTAAAGCCTACACCAATGTAAGGGCCCGTGCAGATGGCAGCTCCCAGGATTTCCTCCCTCTCATGCTGTCCACACTCAGCCTCCAGAAATTCATCAAAATTGCCATGTAAGTGTATCAAACACTCAACCAGTTCATGGCTCCTGGCTTCCACTCCAAGAAAGTCTCAACCATGATTCTCAGCGTTGCCTTTCCTCTCCAGATTTTGGGGTGGTCGATTTTCCCTGCAAATTCAGTTCTCTTATGGATCCAAGAAAAGTCTATGATTTCAGTTTGTCCAGATGTTTCCTGTAAGAATAGGAGAAAGAACTTCTACACTCTTTAACGTCAGAGGTTTTAGGTTCTGCAGGTACGATATTTCTCAGGCAAAGTCAGGGTTGTGCTCTTGGGGAGAAGTTGTGTTAGGCTAAAACATGCTGCAAGTTTAAAAAAAAAGAAAAAACTTAACTGCAGTATGCATATATGAATCTACAATGTCAACCAATACAGTGAACGTACTCACCAAACTGTACTCATAATTTATTTTAGTATTTTTCTAACATTTTCTAGAATTTTTCTAGTACTTTTCTAATACTTTAAACAGATATTATTGAGACTATTTTGGAAATTTAGTAAGTAAATCATAATTTTAATAAAAATACATGTGTGTATTTTTACACACATGTATTTTTATAAATTTAGGGTATCCAATTTAAACCCTAATGTGCTCAGACAAAATATTCTATTTTTTTTTTTTTTGGCTGCGTTGGGTCTTTGTTGCTGCGCGCGGGCTTTCTCTAGTTGCAGCAAGCAGGGACTACTCTTTGTTGCAGTGCGTGGGCTTCTCATTGTGGTGGCTTCTCTTGTTGCAGAGCACGGGCTCTAGGTGCATGGGCTTCAGTAGTTGTGGCGCGTGGGCTCAGTAGTTGTGGCTCACGGGCATGTGGGATCTTCCTGGACCAGGGATTGAACCCGTGTCCCCTGCATTGGCAGGTGGATTCTTAACCACTGCGCCACCAGGGAAGTCTGAACATTCTTTAAAGAGGAAGCTTTGTTACTCATCAAAGCCTGATTACAGTTTCACTTGAGAAAAATCATAGGAATCCAATAAACCAAATAACATCCAGTGGGCTTCCCTGACTTTTTTTAAGGCTGCATTGTGGAAGAAGAAATAATATACTTGTACATATGGAAGGTTGCTGCCTTCTTTAACTAGTTTTGTTTAAGTTTATTGTGCCTTTAATTGCCTTTGCACTGAATACTAAAAAAAAATTATGACATACAACAGACAATGGTAAACAATAGGTTCTTCCAATTCAAAGAAAATTTATTTTTCTTTGGACCTACTTATGAGGTAAGGACTTTATTCTGTTTATGTGCATAAAAGGAGACCCTGGGAATCCTCTGTGATCCAACCATGAACATCTTATTGACTTAACTCTCCAGGACTTCAAGCCAAGGAAGAAGTATTGACATTACTATTTTATTTTCTATTCTACTCATTGATTTTTGGCCACTGATAAATGAGAACCTTTCATGGGTAGAGTAACTTTTTAAAAATCTCTCCATGTCTCAGCAGACACAGAAATAAGAGATCGCCTGTGAGGCATAGATGTTGGGAAAGACTCCGTGAAGTGGGGGCTTCGTATACAGCCCACATCAGCACTCTGTGTACATCCTCTGCTCATGTCCTTTCTTTTTTTTTTTTTTTTTTTTTTGCGGTACGTGGGCCTCTCACTGTTGTGGCCTCTCCCGTTGTGGAGCACAGGCTCCGGGCGCGCAAGCTCAGCGGCCATGGCTCACGGGCCCAGCCGCTCCGCGGCATGTGGGATCCTCCCGGACCGGGGCACGAACCTGTGTCCCCTGCATCGGCAGGCGGACTCTCAACCACTGCGCCACCAGGGAAGCCCCTGATGTCCTTTCTTTATCTCCTATCTGTCACTCACTTCCTGAGTTCCCTGGTTAAACTCTCAGGCATGTGCCATCACCCAAGTGAAACGATATCTGGAATCCAACCATTTTAGATCCAGAAAAGAACCTAGAGATAAAATAGTCCTTACTCATTTCTCAAAAGCAAAAGCGAAAGCTCTGGAGGGGCTCAGAGATGCACCCAAGTTCACAGGACAGGCCAACTGCCATCGCTTCCTTGCTGCCATCTTCCTTTCTTTTATAACAGCAAAGCCACCAATGGATCAGAGCATTGAGCAACTCCTGTATGGACTTGCCTGATTCTCCAGTTTTATTTTATTGGCAAAGGGAGGGGTTTGAGGGAAGCTTGAGCCACTTTTTATTTCAATGTGTTCTCAGCTAAGCTGTCCTTTGAGTCTCTGTTGTTTTTCCTTTGGGCCGTTAATTGCCATTGCACCAAACATAAAAATAACCCAGGTTCTTAACATTCCTGTTTGCAGCAAGAACACTTGACTACATATCAGTTCATTAGTCCTATGGGCAAAGGCCACAGCCCTGGGCTCTGCAAGGACTTGTCCTCCCTGGGGGCTTCTCTCCTTTACATGGAGAGCCAGCTTCTCCCTTGTTGATGGGCCAGGGGTAATCCTTCTGTTTATGTAACCAGCCCCCTTTCCTCTACAGAGGAGATCAGCTCTTGGGCTCTGCAGTGAGCCTGTGACCATGCTAACTGCCCCTCATGTGGAGTCAGAGTCAGAGATCCTCTCTGTCATGATACTCCCGGGCTCCTGCCTGGGTCCATGTCCCTCAGCTCCAATTCAGGGCTGGCTGGCCCTGTTTATTGCATTTGGAATCTTTCTTCTTACAGGTTTGGTTCTTCCAGCTTTTATCCTAGGAATGTTTGCTCTCTGCACTCAATACTCCCTCCAATTCAGTCAATATTTGTTTTCTGCATCAGCACTCTTCCTTTCTAAGTGTTTACCTGATGGCAGTATTTGTCTTTCTTGCTCACTTTCACTTCCTTTTAATTCTCTCACTGTTGAATTTCTTTTAAAAGTAGCTTTGGAATAAAGGAAGGGCAAATTAGGGGAATGGGATCAAGAGATGTCAACCACTGTGTATAAAATGGATAAACAACAAGAATATATTGTATAGCACAGGGAATTATAGCCATTATCTTATAATAACTTTTAATGGAGTATAATCTATAAAAATATGGAATCACTATGCTGTATACGTGAAACTAATATAATATGATAAATCAACTACACTTCAATAAAAAATTGTATCTCCCTAGGTCCCTGCAGCTGCCCCCTGACCCCTAATCCTCCTTTCTTCCTGTGAACAATGGTCTCCACATTTTCCACGGTTACCTTTGAGCACAAAATAGCAAACTCTGTGACATGCATGTCTTTTTCTGGGTAAGGCTTTCTAATGAATTTTGCCTACTGGTGAAGATAGAGTCTGCCTAAAAAGCAACAGACAGAATGATGAGGATGTCACTTAGCAATAAATACCCCTAAATTCATCAGCTTCAAAGAAGTTTTACCCACTCTGACAAAGGGTAAGCAATGCATCTGGAATCAATGACTTGGGAACTTTCCTGCCTCTGACATCAATAAAAAATGACTCAGAGACTTCATACCCTTTGCCTGGAAGGCTCTTCCTTTTACTTATAGCCTCACTAATTCCTGCTTATACTTTAAGTCATGAATTAATATCACTTCTTTAGAGAAGCATTCCCTCACCCTCCAGTCTAAATTGTATACTTTTATTTGATCCTGAAGTCTACAGCCCAGACCTCTCCTTTGAACCACAGATTTTGGTATCCACCTACATGGAATCTCCAATGGATGTCCAATTTAAGGCATCTTAAACCTAACAGATACAAACTGAACTCTTCATTTTCCCCCTCAAACCTTTTTACCCCTGGGGTTCCCCATTTCAGTAAATGTCACCAGAAGTTAGTTACTCAAATCAAAAGCTTTAGAGCTATCTGTCTTAGGTTGGGTGCCTTAAAAGCAGAGCCTGGGGCTTCCCTGGTGGCGCAGTGGTTGAGAGTCCACCTGCCGATGCAGGGGACACGGGCTCGTGCCCCGGTCTGGGAAGATCCCACATGCCGCGGAGTGGCTGGGCCCGTGAGCCATGGCCGCTGAGCCTGCGCGTCCGGAGCCTGTGCTCCGCAACGGGAGAGGCCACAACAGTGAGAGGCCCGCGTACCGCAAAAAAAAAAAAGCAGAGCCTGAGTTGGAGATTCTTGTGTACGTGACGTACTGTGAGAAAGCTCATAGGAAAAAAACCTGTAAAGGTGTAAGGGAAGCTGTAAGGGCAGGAGAAGACACCTGGCAGATGTGGGTTCTGCTGGAGTCTAGCCTGATGCCACGGGGAGCTTGGAGCACGAATGGCAACAGCGCTGGCCACTGTGAGGCAAGGAGCTGGGCTTTGTTATTCCACTGTCAGTGAGTCATTGGTTACAAGCTTCCCCCTCCTACCCCGATATTTCCACTGCCTGAGGTGAATTCTCCAGAGAAGGAGGCAGCTAAGAGCTCAGCTGGGGGATAGGTGCACTGACCTGGTGGAGGGGTTTGCGTGGAGCACTGACAGAGTTTACTATACCATCCTGGATTCCTTTCTTCCTCTCGCAGAGCTGCTTCCTCCACACTCAGTCAGCAAATCCTGACAGCTCGACCTCCAAATTATATCCTTACACAAACTTTCTCTCACTATTCAATCAGCATCACCTTAGCCCACGCCACCATCCCTCACCTAGGCTACCGTAAGTAGGCGAACTCCTCCCTCCCACAAGAAGTAGGAAATAAAACAATTAAGGTTGCTTTCTCAGGGATATGCTCTTAGACCAAGACATGGCCAATCAGAAAAAAAAAGTGGAAAGCTGCATTTATAGGAGTAGAAAGGCTCCCCTCAGCAAACCTAGACTGGTAAGACTGAGTGGACAGGCATACCCAAAGAAAATATCCCAGTCAGGGGAGCAGTTGGCCAGCCAAGGAAGCTACAGCAGGAGGAGTGACAAAGAGAAGCAGTGGGAGAGAGCCCGGAAGCCTCAGTCCGTGGATATCATAATTCATGTCCCTTTGACAGGACCAGTCCCATTTTAACCTGCTGCCCCTCAAGTCATCCACCCAAATCCCTCACTCCTGTCTTCTGATTCCATGCTCACCAGGTGTATAGAGGCAAAAAGAATCTGAGTGGTCCTATAGCAATGACATTTTCTTCTCGTTATAAATAATAAATGGGCATTCCAGTCTTATTCATCAGTATTTTGATATAAGAAGCCACCAAGTGATGGATTTTCCAGTGTTGAGAGCCAACCCCGAACTGTGGCAAATTCTGCAGGATGTACCGCAGATTTTATTTTCCATAAATGGCCACAGCAAGAGCTCCAGTTCCACAGGGTCTTCCAGAGCTTTGCCACACCCCCATCAAGAAGTGGGAGTCCATTTTCCCTCCTCTTGAATCTGTGTGGTTTTTTGTTGCTGCTTTAATAGATAGAGTGTTGTAAAAGTGATGCTGTGTACATTCCAAAGCTACATCATAGAAAGCAATATGGCTTCCACCTGGCCCTCGCTCTTTTGGGATACTCACCCTTTTGCCACCACGTTGTAAGTAAGTACAGGCCTCTGGGCAAGGCCATCTGCAGGAGTTCTGGACAACAGCTCCAGCTGTGGTCCCAGCCGCTAGCCAGTGTCACCACCAGTCATGTGAGTAGACGAACCTTCAGATGATTCTAGCCCTGGGCTTTCAGCCTCCCCAACTGATGATGTGCAGGGCAGAGATGAGCCATGCTCACCTAGCCATAGCCAGATTGCAGGTTCATAAGAAAAATAAATGCTGGGGTGTTTTTTTTAAAGCCACTAAGTTTTGGGGTGGCTTCTTACATGGCAATAGAGAATCAGAGAAAAGGAAACGTGCCTAAAATTGGCAGATCAGCCTAATATTGCCATTCAGCCACATGGATCCTTTTATTAATGCTTTATGGCCATAGTTCCTATGGTCCCTGGACTCCACTTCTGTCACATGGGAATAATCATACCTGCTCAGGGCCAGTCTTATATGTTGGTGATTTGGGATGACTCTACTCATTCCTGTGGCTCCCCAGCCCATTTCTGAAAGGTTACAGCTTTGTCTGAGTACTTTCCTCATGTTCTTTTTGAATTATTGTATCATGGGCACAACTTTTCCATCTACCCTCATTCCCTTGATGATTTCACTTAGTTGCTTAGCTTTAATAAAATTTTTTATGCTGCAGGCTGTAACACTTTACCTCCAGCCTGGACCTCACCCAGCACTCTAAATCACACTGCTCACTTGATCTCTACACTTGGGTGAATAATAGGCACCTCAAACTTAATGCTCAAAGCTGGCCTCCTGGTCTCCTACTCCCTCAAAAGTATTCCTCCCAGGCTTTCTCATCTCAGTAAATGGTAATTCTGAATTTCCAGTTTGCTCAGATTGAAAATCAGAGAGATTTGGGGGGGTGGTGGTGAGAGATGAGACATATTTATTATAAGGATTGGCTTCTGTGATTATGAAGACAGGCAAGCCCCAAGATCTGCAGGGTGAGTCACCAAGCTGGAGACTCGGGAGGTAATAGCGTGGTTCCCGTCCAAAGACCAGCATGCTTGAGACCCAGAAAGAGCCAATGTCTCAGTTTGAGGCTGAAGGCAGGAAAAATTCTCTCGTACTCAGGGGAGGCTCCACTTTTTTGTTCTATGTAGGCCTTCAACTGATTGGAATGAGGCCTACCACATCAGGGAGGGCAATCTGCTTCACTCAGTCTATGACTTAAATATTAATCTCATCCAGAAACACGCAGAAAAATGTCTGACCAAATATCTGGGGTCATTCAAAAGCATCCTTTCTGTCAGTATCACTAAGAAACAAACCTCAGGGTTAGGAAGATGTGAGCTCTGGGGTCAGTACTTAACCCTCTAGGAGCATGAAAAAGTGCTACAATGTGCTCTGGGAGAGAAATCTCTCCTCCCACAAGCCTCCAGAATGAGAATTTGGGGCAGCCTCCCATTTGCTACACTGTATACTTTCCTAAGAAATGAGAGCACCAGGGAAGAAGCCAGCTCTGGAACTAATAAGACCCAGTTAGCATTTAATTTACACACATGCTGATTTATTTTATCATTGCACTTGCTGGAGAGGTATGTTTTTCCCTTCCCGAGCCCCCAATGACCCAAAAGGTAATTACAGAAACGGCTCAGCTCTGCTCATAACATGGAAGCATCACAGTTCTTGAAATGACTTAACCTGCAGTGCCATCGAGCGTCCCCTGAAGAGAATTGGGAGCGAGAAACCCACCTCACTGAGCGGAATACTCCTTCTCTTCTCTGTGTAAGAAGGTACCCAGGAGACTGGAAAACAGTCATTTAAAGAGCCTGATGATAAACACTGTCAAAGAAAGCCCTTTGGAAAATAGTTACATGGTGTTCTTTGAAGCCAGGGCATTTCAAGGGATTTTATGCTAGTTGATGAATCTAAGTTGTCAGGCTATGGAATTTAGAGCATACATACACACACACACACACACACACACACACACACATAGAGTTATCAATTCTGTGAAGCCCAGTGCCTGGAATGGCCTGTGATGAATGCTGACACACTATAAGAAAGGAGATGAGAGAGGACCCACGAATGACTAAATGAGCATTTCACTAGTCAAAGCCCTGCTGGTGGCCTGGCAGCACTCAAAGTCCCAATCTGTTGTGATGCAAAGAAGACCAAGACCACTGCAGGTTTTCTTCCACTGTACCCCTCACCCCTCTTCCCGTACTGGCTTCCCATCCCAGGTTTGGCCTCTTGACCTTCCCTGACCTTGACTTCTGGACCAAGGCTTCACAGGGGATGAGACACCCTTCTGTGAAGTTAGGTAGATGTCCCCCAGGTAGATGAATGGAGAGAGATTTCCAACCAAAGCACCACCAACACAAAGGGCGGGACCAGGAAGGAGCCGCATGTCTGGGAACTCATGTATTATGGCTCAACCCTAAAAGAGAAAGGCGGGTAAGTAGGCATAATCCACTTCAAGGAGAAATTCACAGTTGGGCAGGAGTTTGAATTTAAATAGCTATGGAAGTGCTTGGTCAGGGCAGGGACACATCCCCTGAGGTTTTTAGGGAGGCTCATTCAGGCAGCAGTGTGGATGATGACTTGAGGGAACAGTAATAGAGGCGAGAAGACTGGACAGAGGCTGTTGAGGTTTGACGGTCCAGGTTGGAGGGTAAGTGCCAGGACATAGCATGGGGGAAGGGCAGACCACAGACACATTTGTTGGGTAGAAGTGGCAGGAGGAAAGGATGTTAGGGGTCACGTCATTGTGACTCGAGCTGGTGCTGGGGCAGGAGCCCAGAAAGCCAGTTTCCTGGGCCCTTTCCTCATCTCCCAGGGCCATTCCCGGCAGTGAGTATGTTATGGGTGCTCAATAATTACTTGTTAACTCAATTGATCTGATAACCATTTCTCATCTCAACAATTCTCTGCAAGAGGTAGTGAAATGATGACATAGCATATAATGTAATTTGGGTAGGTCTCCTAACTTTTCTGATTTTGTGTTTCTGTGAGTATAAAATGCGTGGACTGGACAAGGATCTGGCTAACTGTCTCCAACTCTCATACGCCGAGTCAACCAGTTCTCAGGGGCTGAGCTGGCAGCCACCTTCTGGGGGAATGTTGGCAGAAATCTTGAGAGATGATCAGACTGTAAGAGGATCTTCCAGGTCCCCTCCAAACCCAGAGCTAAGCAAGAGATTGCTGCATTTATTGATTTCTTTGTGTTATTTACAGGCACTGAAACAGTCATCTTTCTACACTTCCCTTTAATGGAGGAAATAAAATGATCTCTATTGAGGGAGTGGGGTCGGGTCCCATGTTGCCAAGGTAGGCTTACTAGTAGTATCAAATTGTGTTTTTATTTAAAGTGAGTTTCCAGTTGTCTGGATTGATGCGGCCTTTGACACCTACTCAGTGCTTTGAATACAACCTGATTCTTGTGGCTTTGTTTTCTCCAGGCCCTGAGAGGGGATCCCTGGACTGTTGATGAAAAGCCATTCAGCAACGGCCTGCCAGTGTTTCACGATAACATTCTCTTGACTGATTCATCAGGGCTGCCTGTGCAGGTGGGAGACTGGCTGGGTCTCCCCAGACAGGTGCTGCCAGCTCTGGCCTTGAGCCTTCAGAAACTTGAGCAGAGAACCTGAAGGGAGGGCAGGAAGATTCCCAGTGCGAGCTTGTCCCAGACTTCACCCCTGTTCAAGTCACTTGCCTGTGTTGTGCTCTGGTGCCCCAGAGCACACTGTTTTCCCTTGTCAGTTCCATGAAGTGAGTAGGAGGCTATATGGTGAGCACAGTGTGCTCCTGGTATAAAAAGGAAAGAAAGGAGAGGTTCTGTATAGTTCTGCAGCAACCCTTGATTACTGTGAGAGGGGGAGGCAGGAATCACATACAAGGGAGTATTCAGGGCTGGAATTTCCTTGGTGGAAGCGCTGGCAGGAAAAGACCCCTGGATTCAGAAGCTTGGTTGCTAATCTTATAGCTTCCTCATCTATGAAATCATGGCAGGGAGTTATCTAATCTCTACTGCCTCTTGGGTCTGGGACTCCTAGAAGTGCACCCCGAATCGTTAATGCTAGTTGTTCTTGATCAGTGAGGTTATCGGGTAGAGGCCAAAGGAGAAACATCAGTTCTGTCAGATTCTTCCAGCTACAGGGGTGGATAAGAGCTGTCCAAGGTACTAAGGAGGTAGAGGGATAAGAATAGTCTTTCATGCAAACTAAGAAACTTCTGAAAATGAACGAGAGGGCTGTTAATGTTTCCACCAGGACAACAGACTTAAACTGGGACAAATGGTCATCTCAAGAGAGCAGCATCCCTTGGGTAAGATTACCCAGATAAGTGCTTCACTGTTGCTCCTCTTCTTGCTTCCTCTGACTGCATGCTTTCTACCCCTCTGACCACATGCACTGAATTAATCCTATGGCTCTTGTTGGTCTACCATTTATCAAGGACCTATTATCAAACCATCTGTGTGGTAAATTGTTGCAATAACAGCTCCCTTACCCATGGCCTTGGGTGTCCCCTCCCACACTGACTCTGAGCTTGGCCATGTGACTTACTTTGGCCAGTGGAACATTAGCAAGCATACTGCAGAAGATTGAAAAATGCTTGCACATTAGGGCACCATCTCTTGTCACTTTTAGAACTTTGCAGTGGTGATGCAAATAACCCCAAGTTAGCCTGATGAATGAAGAGAGACCACCTAGAACAGAAAAGAGCCATTCCAAATGAGGCTATCCTAGACCAGTCAGTTTAGCGAAATCAACAATTTAGCTGTTGATTTCAGACACATGAGTAAGCCCATCTGAGGCCAGAATATACTTTTGGCTAAGCCTATCCTGAATTTCCAACCTACAGAATCATGAGCTAAATAAATGGTTTTTTGTTTTAGGCCAACAAGTTTGGAGTGTTTGTTACACAGCAAAAGCTCACTGATACACCTTTTGTTGTTTTAGGAACTAGAGACATGCTCCACAAATGTAGCATTCAGTACTGTACCTGGTATATACTAAATATTCCACAGATGGTAGCCATTACTATCCCTTTGGGTGGCAAAGTACTAAAGAAGTAAGAGTGATGTCTGTGTCCTCAAAGACTTTCCTGCACTCTGATGCTGTGAGTAAACCTGCTCATACGAAATGATAAGAGAATAATTCAAAGCACTGTGTCTTTGAGAACAAAAGTACTTGTTACTAATATTTGAATATTCTCATGAAGGTTGGTTCAGTTTGTACCTGAAGAGTAGAAATGATTACATTGAGAACCTTGTTCTGACCCCTAAGATGAGGTGGGTGAGTTTGATTTCTTGTTACCAAGGTAACCTCTTTCAGGAAATCTTGTGAGGAGAATTACTCTGTGTGAAGACTTGCTTTGCATCACACACCAATGCAGTTCACAGACAACACATCCACGTAAGAACAGGTGCTCGTGGAATCACCTTGATTTTATGGAATGCAACTATTTAAAGCTTAAACATATATCTGTGAAAGACTCAATAAGCATTAGTTTAAAAGTGTCCCACTCATCTCAATATATGAGAGGATTTTAGTATAAAGGTTAAAAAATATAAATTTGTTCAGTTCCCCCACTTAACAAATAATGAAATTGAGGCTCAGAAAATTTAAACCATAAGCTCAACGTCTCAGAGCACATTAATGGCAGAACTGGGATAAAAAATTGGGTTTCTGGACTTCTAGTCTAATGCTCTTCTCATCATTTTATATATTTTGTATGACTATCAGTGAGGCAGAATGTATTTTAATATAATATTATTTTTTTTTAATTTTTTTTTTTTTTTTGTGGTACGTGGGCCTCTCAGTGTTGTGGCCTCTCCCGTTGCGGACCCCAGGCTCCAGACGCACAGGCTCAGCGGCCATGGCTCACGGGCCCAGCTGCTCCGCGGCACGTGGGATCTTCCCAGACCGGGGCACGAACCCGTGTCCCCTGCATCGGCAGGCGGACTCTCAACCACTGCACCACCAGGGAAGCCCTGTAATATTATTTTTAATTCTTTAAGGCAGCAATTAATAATTGACAATTCAAAAATACAGCAAAACACAAATTAGACTGAAATATCATATAGTCCTTCATTCAGAAATAATCATGGTTAATTTTTCATATATTTCCTTATAATCACCTTTCTACAAACATGTAATGTATATATTTTTAAAATACACTTTATTTTTTAGAGCAGTTTTAGGTTCACAGCAAGATTAAAAGGAAAGTATAGAGATTTCACATATACTTCTTTTTTTTAATTTAAATTTAATTTTTATTTAGTTTTTTATACAGCAGGTTCTTATTAGTTATCAGTTTTATGCACTTCAGTGTATACATGTCAATCCCAATCTCCCAATTCATCACACCACCACCCTCACCCCCCTACCACATTCCCCCCTTGGCATCCATACGTTTGTTCTCTGCATCTGTGTCTCAATTTCTGCCCTGCAAACTGGTTCATCTGTACCATTTTTCTAGGTTCCACATATATGCATTAATATATGATATTTGTTTTTCTCTTTCTGACTTACTTCACTCTATGTGACAGTCTCTAGATCCATTCATGTCTCAACAAATGACCCAATTTCGTTCCTTTATATGGCTGAGTAATATTCCATGGTATATATGTACCACATCTTCTTTAACCATCCGTCTGTCAATGGGCATTTAGGTTGCTTCCATGACCTGGCTATTGTAAATAGTGCTGCAATGAACATTGGGGTACATGTGTCTTTTAGAATTATGGTTTTCTCTGGGTATATGCCCAGTAGTGTGATTGCTGGATCACGTGGTAATTCTATTTTTAGTTTTTTAAGGAACCTCCATACTGTTCTCCATAGTGGCTGTATCAATTTACATTCCCACCAACAGTTCAAGAGGGTTCCCTTTTCTCCACACCCTCTCCAGCATTTGTTGTTTGTAGATTTTCTGATGATGCCCATTCTAACTGGTGTGAGGTGATACCTCATTGTAGTTTTGATTTGTATTTCTCTAATAATTAGTGATGCTGAGCAGCTTTTCATGTGCTTCTTGGCCATCTGTATGTCTTCTTTGGAGAAATGTCTATTTAGGTCTTCTGCCCATTTTTGGATTGGGTTGTTTGTTTTTTTAATATTGAGCTGCATGAGCTGTTTATATATTTTGGAGATTAATCCTTTGTCCATTGATTCATTTGCAAATATTTTCTCCCATTCTGAGGGTTGTCTTTTTGTCTTGTTTATGGTTTCCTTTGTTGTGCAAAAGCTTTGAAGTTTCATTAGGTCCCATTTGTTTATTTTTGTTTTTATTTCCATTACTCTAGGAGGTGGATCAAAAAAGGTCTTGCTGTGATTTATGTCAAACAGTGTTCTTCCTATGTATTCCTCTAACAGTTTTATAGTGTCCAGTCTTACACTTAGGTCTTGAATCCATTTTGAGTTTATTTTTGTGTATGGTGTTACGGAGTGTTCTAATTTCATTCTTTTACATGTAGCTGTCCAGTTTTCCCAGCACCACTTATTGAAGAGACTGTCTTTTCTCCATTGTATATCCTTGCCTCCTTTGTCATAGATTAGTTGACCATAGGTGTGTGGGTTTATCTCTGGGCTTCCTATCTTGTTCCATTGATCTATGTTTCTGTTTTTGTGCCAGTACCATATTGTCTTGATTACTGTAGCTTTGTAGTATAGTCTGACGTCAGGGAGTCTGATTCCTTCAGCTCCGTTTTTTTCCCTTAAGACTGCTTTGGCTATTCGGGGTCTTTTGTGTCTCTATACAAATTTTAAGATTTTTTGTTCTAGTTCCGTAAAAAATGCCATTGGTAATTTGATAGAGATTGCATTGAAACTGTAGATTGCTTTGGGTAGTATAGTCATTTTCACAATATTAATTCTTCCAATCCAAGAACATGGTATATCTCTCTATCTGTTGGTATCATCTTTAATTTCTTTCATCAGTGTCTTATAGCTTTCTGCATACAGGCCTTTTGTCTCCCTAGTGGGTGTATTCCTAGGTATTTTATTCTTTTTGTTGCAATGGTAAATGGGAGTGTTTCCTTTCAGATTTTTCATTATTAGTGTATAGGAATGCAAGAGATTTTTGTGCGTTAATTTTGTATCCTGCAACTTTACCAAATTCATTGATAAGCTCTAATAGTTTTCTGGTGGCATCTTTAGGATTCTCTATGTATAGTATCATGTCATCTGCAAACAGTGACAGTTTTACTTCTTCTTTTCCAATTTGTATTCCTTTTATTTCTTTTTCTTCTCTGATTGCCATGGCTAGGACTTCCAAAACTATGTTGAATAGTAGTGGTGAGAGTGGACATCTTTGTGTTGTTCCTGATCTTAGAGGAAATGGTTTCAGTTTTTCACCATTGAGAATGATGTTTGCTGTGGGTTTGTCATATATGGTCTTTATTATGTTGAGGTAGGTTCCCTCTATGCCCACTTTCTTGAGAGTTTTTATCATAAATGGGTGTTGAATTTTGTCAAAAGCTTTTCCTGCATCTATTGAGATGATCATATGGTTTTTATTCTTCAATTTGTTAATATGGTGTATCACATTGATTGATTTGCATATATTGAAGAATCCTTGCATCCCTGGGATAAATCCCACTTGATCATGGTGTATGATCCTTTAAATATGTTGTTGGATTCTGTTTGCTAGTATTTTGTTGAGGATTTTTGCATCTATATTCATCAGCGATATTGGTCTGTAATTTTCTTTTTTTGTAGTATCTTTGTAGGTGTTGGTATCAGTGTGCCGGTGGCCTCATAGAATGAGTTTGGGAGTGTTCCTCCCTCCGCAATTTTTTGGAAGAGTTTGAGAAGGGTGGGTGTTAGCTCTTCTCTAAATGTTTGATAGAATTCACTTGTGAAGCCATCTGATCCTGCACTTTTGTTTGTTGGAAGATTTTTAATCACAGTTTCAATTTCATTACTTGTGATTGGTCTGTTCATATTTTCTATTTCTTCCTGGTTCAGTCTTGGAAGGTTATACCTTTCTAAGAATTTGTCCATTTCTTCCAGGTTGTCCATTTTATTGGCATACAGTTGCTTATAGTAGTCTCTTAGGATGCTTTGTATTTCTGTGGTGTCTGTTGTAACTTCTCCTTTTTTATTTCTAATTTTGTTGACTTGAGTCCTCTCCCTCTTTTTCTTGATGAGTCTGGCTAGTGGTTTATCAATTTTGTTTATCTTCTCAAAGAACCAGCTTTTAGTTTTATTGATCTTTGCTATTGTTTCTTTGTTTCTATTTCATTTATTTCTGCTCTGGTCTTTATGATTTCTTTCCTTCTGCTAACTTTGGGTTTTGTTTGTTCTTCTTTCTCTAATTCCTTTAGGTATAAGGTTAGATTGTTTATTTGAGATTTTTCTTGTTTCTTGAGGTAGGCTTGTATAGCTATAAACTTCCCTCTTAGAACTACTTTTGCTGGATCCCATAGGTTTTGGATCATCGTGTTTTCCTTGTCATTTGTCTCTAGGTATTTTTTGATTTCCTCTTTGATTTCTTCAGTGATCTCTTGGTTATTTAGTAACATATTGTTTGCCTCCATGTGCTTGTGTGTACGTTTTTTTCCCCTGTAATTCATTTCTAATCTCATAGTGTTGTGATCAGAAAAGATGCTTGATATGATTTCAATTTTCTTAAATTTACTGAGGCTTGATTTGTGACCCAAGATGTGATCTATCCTGGAGAATGTTCCATGCGCACTTGAGAGGAAAGTGTAATCTGCTGTTTTTGGATGGAATGTCCTATAAATATCAATTAAATCTATCTGGTCTATTGTGTCATTTAAAGCTTCTCTTTCCTTATTTATTTTCATTTTGGATGATCTGTCCATTGGTGTAAGTGAAGTGTTAAAGTCCCCCACTATTATTGTTTTACTGTCGATTTCCTCTTTTATAGCTGTTAGCAGTTGCTTTATGTATTGAGGTGCTCCTATGTTGGGTGCATATATATTTATAATTGTTATATCTTCTTCTTGGATTGATCCCTTTATCATTATGTAGTGTCCTTCCTTGTCTCTTGTAACATTCTTGATTTTAAAGTCAATTTTGTCTGATATGAGTATTGCTACTCCAGCTTTCTTTTGATTTCCATTTTGCATGGAATATATCTTTCCATCCCCTCACTTTCGTCTGAATGTGTCCCTAGGTCTGAAGTGGGTCTCTTGTAGACAGCATATATATGGGTCATGTTTTTGTATCCATTCAGCAAGCCTGTGTCTTTTGGTTGGAGCATTTAATCCATTCACGTTTAAGATAATTATTGATATGTATGTTCCTATGACCATTTTCTTAATTGTTTTGGGTTTGTTTTTGTAGCTCCTTTTCTTCTCTTGTGTTTCCCACTTAGAGAAGTTTCTTTAGCATTTGTTGTAGAGCTTGTTTGGTGGTGCTGAATTCTCTTAGCTTTTGCTTGTCTGTAAAGCTTTTGATTTCTCCATGGAATCTGAATGAAATCCTTGCCAGGTAGAGTAATCTTGGTTGTAGGTTCTTCCCTTTCATCACTTTATCATGCCACTCCCTTCTGGCTTGCAGAGTTTCTGCTGAGAAATCAGCTGTTAACCTTATGGGAGTTCCCTTGTATGTTATTTGTCATTCTTCCCTTGCTGCTTTCAATAATTTTTCTTTGTCTTTAATTTTTGCCAATTTGATTACTATGTGTCTCGGCATGTTTCTCCTTGGGTTTATCCTGTATGGGACTCGCTGCGCTTCCTGGACTTGGGTGGCTATTTCCTTTCCCATGTTAGGGAAGTTTTTGACTATAATCTCTTCAAATATTTTCTCTCGTCCTTTCTCTGTCTCTTCTCCTTCTGGGACCCCTATAATGTGAATGTTGTTGAGTTTAATGTTGTCCCAGAGGTCTCTTAGGCTGTCATCATTTCTTTTCATTCTTTTTTCTTTATTCTGTTCCACAGCACTGAATTCCACCATTCTGTCTTCCAGGTCACTTATCCGTTCTTCTGCCTCAGTTATTCTGCTATTGATTCCTTCTAGTGTAGTTTTCATTTCAGTTATTGCATTGTTCATCTCTGTTTGTTTGTTCTTTAATTCTTCTAGGTCTTTGTTAAACATTTCTTGCATCTTCTCGACCTTTGTCTCCATTCTTTTTCCGAGGTCCTGGATCATCTTCACTATCATTATTCTGAATTCTTTTTCTGGAAGGTTGCCTATTTCCACTTCACTTAGTTGTTTTTCTGGGGTTTTATCTTGTTCCTTCATGTGGTACATAACCCTCTGCCTTTTCGTCTTGTCTGTTTTTCTGTGAATGTGGTTTTTGTTCCACAGGCTGCAGGATTGTAGTCCTTCTTGCTTCTGCTGTCTGCCCTCTGGTGGATGAGGCTATCTAAGAGGCTTGTGCAAGTTTCCTGATGGGAGGGACTGGCGGTGGGTAGAGCTGTAATGTATTTTTAAAAGAGGGAGAGAGATCACACTGTACCTTATTTTAACCTGTTTTGTTTCCTTTAATACTATATCATAAATATGTGTTCCATGTAATTAAATATGCATCTAAGCACCATCTTATCAGCATAGTTTATCTCCCTGTGGCTTTTACATACACAAATAAGCTTGACTCTCAAATTAGGTCTGTCCTGAAATTTCTTCTGCCTGAGTCAGCTTCAATTTGCTCCAGACACAATTCTAGTGAGTTCCTGGAATCCACAAAGTGGAAAACCACCCTCATCACAGCCTAAGGAATAGAAGCCACAGCCCACAGCTCTTAGATATCAGGAAAGATGCTCAGTGTTGTACATGGGAAGAGAAATGCATATTAAAATTGCAGTTACCCTCTTTCTCCTGTTAAAGTGGAAAAGATCAACAAGCTGACAACACATTGCAATGGAGAGCACGCCGAGCATTGGAAATCAGCGCTCTGACTGATGCATTGCAGGTGGGAAGGGAAGTCGGTACAGCTTTTATAGAGAGAAATTTGGCAAAATCCATTAAAATCACAAGTACACACATCTTTCGGTTCTGCAATGTCTTTCTAATTCTAGGAAATATCATTCATGTTTATCTTCCCAAGTACAAAATGTCATGTGCTTGAAGTTAATGATTACAGCACAGTTTCTAATCAAGCAACACTGGGAACATCTTAAATACCTATAAATAAGGGACTGGTGGCTTCTCCATAGAATAGAAAAGCACACGGACACAAAGAAGAATGAGGAGGCCTTCTATGTACTGATTTGGGTCAAATACCAAGAATTAATGTTAAGTGGGAAAAGCAAAAAATGAGATAATATATAGAGTGTGTTGCCATTTGTGTAAGATGAGAAATATATTATCTCAAGAACACTCAAGAAATTCCTTTGTCATTCAGGATCTTGGGTACCTTGGATGGGGGTATAGCTCAGGGGTAGAGCGTTTGACTGCAGAATCTTGGGTACCATGGAAATTGATGTCTTTGAACAAGTAGCAATTTAGGTCCAAGTTTTGTCAAATCTACACCAATTAGCAGCATATGAGCTGTGCTTCTTGTGTCACTGTGTTGTTTATATATCAGTCTGCTTTTTTTTTTTTTTTTTCCTACAGGTGGCTATTTTTTTTATCAGGAAGATTGGGCATATTCAACAGTGTTTAAGGCTAGAAAAGGTAACTTTTGTATTAGGACAAGACTGATTCTCAGGCCAACACTTGTGTTTTATAAACAAACCCTTTGACATGAGGCCTAAATCAGTTCACAGGACTTCAATCAAGCAATGAGTTTGGAAATAGAGGTGGGGAACTGTGACAAGTTTCTCATCTGCTGCTGATTACTGGACGTCCGTGATTCAGACAGGGAATTTCTCTTACAAATAAAGACAGAGCAACTGAGTCAGGGCAGCCTGGACTTACCACCTGGTTATGCCTGGGGATAAACAGAGCTTGTCCCTGGTGCCTTCCCTAGTCACACATGATGTCTTTCAAGCAGGCTCTGACCTTTAAACGGTAAAGCCACAAGTCTTCTATTATAAGAAAGAGTCCCACTGTATTCACCCACTTACCATCAGCTCTGATCTGCAAAAAGATCCCGGGCTGTTGCCATCCTTCTCCAGGTCCATGGCTTTGTCTCTTCCCTTTACATCATTCTTCTCATAGCACAGAATTCCATGTCTTCCGCACATTCCTACCTTACCCTGGAAGTTGATCAATTATACTGTCAGATGGCTCAGCCAGCTCTTTGGAGCATCAGTGATGTTGAAGTCTGTTCTGTTCAATTAAAAAAATTATCCTTCCATATTTCCTTGAATTGCTGAGGACAAGAAACCGAAAGCCTAAGTGCTTAAAGTTTCAGGTTTGCTTTAATCTTGATGTCACCCAATGTCTTGTGGCAGGTACTATGAGGATCCCTTCTGTAACCTCTCAGGAGTCACCTCCACACGCTGAGAGCAAATCCCAGTGATTCTCGACCTGAAGGCTCTCTTTTTGCATATGAACAGAGCAAGCCTGTTCCCATGTCTCTGGAATTGTCTTTAACCAATGATGAATGGAGAGCTGGTCCCTAATGATCTGTTTCCTAATCCTTCACTTACGATAACTTTAGGCATGTTCTGCACAGTCTCCCAGAGTTCTTCAGCTACATTGCACTCCAGTTGACCAAAGAGGTAACCTCCTTGATCATATACATAGTTACAAATGCAGCAGTAATGTGGTATAATAAAATATGAGGAGAAATTCTAGTTAATAGTACATGGATCATCCAATACTGGATTGAAAAAAATAAAGCAAAAAATTAAACTCATGGATAAGTTAGCTGGCAAAGGAATGAGGGAATTCTTTAAAAAGTAGAAATAATGAAAAGCCAAATCCAAAGAGGTAAGCAATGCTGATGCCAACATTTTCTCTGTAGTTATCTCTGATCTCAGGTGCTCTAAACCTTGCATTTTAGTGCAAGCATGTGATAGGGAACAAGAGACAAAACTTGGGCCCAGACTGGGTGGGAGACTTAATCAAAAAGCCATACAAGAAGTTGAGACCTTTTGAAGACAATGTTCTGGGGTGTAGACCAGGAAAAAACACTCTGCCAATGGAAGAGAGGGTGGTGATCCATTCATGTCTGGCTGTGGCAATGGGAGAAACATTAATGATAATAATAATTTTTAAAAGAAACTTGAAAATCTGTAACCATAAGCCACCATCACCAAGCTGGGGGCAAATTTTATATAACCCATGTGTCCTGAAATAATCTAAGCTCTGACTGTAAAGTGAAGTGTTCCTGAGTTGGTGGTACCCTAAGAGCTGACAGAAACAAAGGCACATCATATTGGGAGGACTATAATCTTGACTCAAAAATCCAAAAACATTCCCAGAGATGAAGTTCTGAAGAAAAGAGCTCACAATCAAATAACACCAGACACACAGGAAACAAGGTACCATGAGTGACAGGAAAAACAACAAATGAGATCATCAGACTGGTAATGAGAGCAGACATTAGGATTAACAGAGATAAAATCTACACTAAATAGGTTTAATAAACGTATAGATAGAAGAGAGTTAGAAATATGATGAAGGAATAAATAAAAGACACTCAAAATTGACTAAGCATATTTGAAAGAAGAACCAAATGGAACTTCGTAAGAAAATTGTTGTAATTAAAATGAGAAATTCAATGGATGGGGAAAACAGCAGATTATACACATCTTGAGATGAGAGTTCATGAATGGAAAATCTCTCTGAGAAAAGTACCCAGAGATGTAGGTGCAGAATGCAGTACAGTGACAGTACGCAGGAGGAGAGGGTAAAGAGGTTTAACACATGTGATCAAGGTTCCAGAAAAAAAAAACTGAGGCAACATCTGAAGAACTAATGACTAAGAAATTTCCAGAAAAAAAATTACTTTAATCCTCAGATTCAGAAAACACATAGATCTTGATTATCAGAATAAAGAAAAAGAAACCCATATGTAAATATATCCTAGTAAGACTATATATTATCATATTTTTAAAAAATCTAAATAGGCAGGAAAAAAGAAAAATATATGACAATTAGAAAGACAGCTGTTGTATCAATGACAATAGAAAGCACAGGACTGTGGAATAAGATATTTCAAAGCACTAAGAAAAAAATAACTACCAGCATAAAATTGTACAGCCAGTCAAGATAAATTTAAAAAAAAAGATTAAATAAAGACATTTACAGACAAAAAAAATGGAGACTTTTCTACCGATAGACTCTAACCACAGAAACTTCAGAAAATAAACTTCAGAAAGAAAAAAGTCATGCTTGGGGCTTCCCTGGTGGCGCAGTGGTTGAGAGTCCGCCTGCCGATGCAGGGGACCTGGGTTCGTGCCCCAGTCTGGGAAGATCCCACATGCCACGCAGCGGCTGGGCCCGTGAGCCATGGCCGCTGAGCCTGCGTGTCCGGAGCCTGTGCTCCGCAATGGGAGAGGCCACAACAGTGAGAGGCCCACGTACTGGAAAAAAAAAAAAAAAAACAGTCATGCTTGGAAAATCTAAGATGCAAGAGAGAATGGTAAGCAAAGGAAATGATAAACATGGTGGTAAATTAATGGTAATTTAAATTTATTTTTTAACACCATGGTAAATTAATGGTGTTAAAAAATAAAGTTGAACTAAAATTCTTAACAGTAGTATAGAGATCAGGAGGTATAGTGATTGGAGGTAAAATATTCTAAAGTAAAATCTTATTTTGTATGGAAGAAGCATAAAGATTATGCTGAATTTTAGAACTTGTTCAGCTTATGTTAGGTAAGTGTGCTTGATTTTCTAGGGTGTATAAGGAGGTCTTCTGGGCATGGGCTCTATTTCTTGATCTAGATGCTGGTTACATAAGTGTGTTCATATTGTGAAAATCCAGGAAGCTGTGTACTTATGATATGTACATTTTTCTATATGTGAATTTTACTTCAGAAACAAAATATAAGGATGGAAATATCTAGAGCAAATAGAATATATAAATAGGATATATAATTTTCCAACCATGAGAGGAACGAATACATTAGAAAAGCACACACATGATACAAAAGACAGTAAACCAGGTAAAAAGTAAAGTGAAACAGGAAAAGAAGCATGAAAAGGTAAAATAAAAAATAAAAAATAAAATAAGATAATAAAAGAGAATTCAAATATACCTGTAATTGCAATCAATGTAAATTTGGTTAAAGGACAAAAATTTACAGTCTGTTAAAAGACATAAATTTACAGACCACCAAAAAAATATTTACATACCACCATACAATCTTTTAAATTGTCAAGCAAATGATATTTATAAACACATCTAAAACAAATGACATGAGATATTACGTACATACTAACTAAAGGAGAGTTGGTGTACATTATTAATATTAAGCAAAATAGACTTTCTGGGCAAAGCATTATTCAGAGGTAAAATGGGTCACTAAAAATTGGTAAAACTTGCAATTCACAAAAAATATTATAGGAATTGTAAATTTGTATGATACTAGTAACAAAGCTCTAAAACAAACACATTTTTCAGAAGGCTGGAAGAAACTGGCAAATCTACCATAGTAGTAGGAGATGTTTAACTCTCCCTTCTCGGTAACTGAGTGATTAAGCAAAGGGGGAAGGGGGAGGAAGCATAGGCTAGAGAAGCTTTGAGTAACAGCAGGCACCAAAGCTTGCTCTTAAAATAATACCATTCTTGGGAGAAGGAAAAACCATTCTAAAACATGACAATACCTGAGATAAAAACACCTACATATCTCCGGATGAGTTTGTTTAGAATGTTCTTTTAAAAAATAAATAAAATAAAACCCTATGGATTTTTTTTTTCTGATTCCAAAACCAATACAATATGTGCAAATAAAATTGCAAGGTCTAGGGGACTTCCCTGGTGGCACAGTAGTTAAGAATCCGCCTGCCAATACAGGGGACACGGGTTCGAGCCCTGGTACGGGAAGATCCCACCTGCCGTGGAGCAACTAAGCCTGTGCATCACAACTATTGAGCCCGTGAGCCACAACTACTGAAGCCCATGTGCCTAGAGCCCATGCTCTGCACCAAGAGAAGCCACTGCATTGAGAAGTCCACGCACTGCAGCGAAGAGTAGCCCCTGCTCGCCGCAACTAGAGAAAGCCCACGTGCAGCAATGAAGACCCAATGCAGCCAAAAATAAATAAATTAAAAAAAATTGCAAGGTCTAATAAATGTACTGTTAGGCAGTTGGTTTTCCTCAGACCTCCTTAATCTCGAGTGTGAGGCAGGAAGTGTCCTTACAGAGGTTGTGTACCGAGTCCGACACAGTGTCAAGCCCAGCACAGGTGACCACAGTCCTATCAATTAATTAGGCCTCTCCACTCTGCTTTGATGCCTGGAAAATCACTGGTTTGAAATTCTGGAAGGAAAAACACAGTTCAGTGTATTAGCTGGAATTATAGGATCCAATAAAGAGATGGGTTTTTCTATCCAATTAGAGAGTGGATTTAACAACAGGGTAAAAACTGAACAAATACTGTTTTTATCAACTGGAACTTTCCAGAGACCCGTCCTGAACAACAGTCTAGATGTACATGCAGCTTCTAGGGGGTCAATAAGATTAAGCAGAAGAGAACAACGGGAAAAGAGGAAGAGCCAGGTGTATGTCCTGGTGTTGTCCAGTTAGAGGAAACACTGAGAACAGATCCACTGGTTTCAAATCATGCACCCAAGTTCTCTCCCTCTTTTCCCTGATAAGCAGAAGTGCAATAAGTGATTTGGTAAAGTATTAGTCTCCCTGTATTAGCAACCTGCAGGGAGCTACTTGCAAAGGTTTGCTTTCTCCTCTCAGAGGACACCCAAGCAGGGAGAAGACCTCTTTAGATGGTCAGTGTATTCATTTTTCATTGCTTCCAGAACAAATAACTGCAAACAGTGGCTCATGGAACCACAAATTTATTTTCTTAAACTTCTTTAAGTCAGAAGTTCAACACGGTTCACTGGGCTAGAATCAAGGTGTGGGCAGGGCTGTGTTTCTTTCTGGTGGGTCTGGGGGAGCATTCATTTCTTGCTCATTTGGTTGTTGACGGAATTCATTTCCTTTGGGTTGTAGGACCAAGATTCCTTGCTTCTTGTCAGCTGAGGGCTGTCCCCAGCCTCTAGAGGCCACCCATGTCCCCTGGATCATGACCTCCTTTCTGCATCTTCACAGCCCGCAGTGGGGGGTCAGGTTCCACTTATGCTTCAAATCACTCCGCCTTCTTCCAGTGTATCTCTCCCCAGCTGGGGAGGGTGCTCTGTTTTTAAGGATTTATGTGATTAAACAGGACCCATCTGGATAATTCAGGCTTCTCTCTCCATCTCCAGCTGCATCACCTTCATCACACCTGCGTCATCTCTTCTGCCATCCATGTAAGGTGATGTGTTCACAAGTTCCAGGCACTAAGGTGTGGAACCTTTGGGGGAAACCTTTGTTTTGCTAACCACAGTGGGATAAAGGGGTGGACCTAGCACAGGTTAGGTCTCACAGTTTGGGGATCAAGTTGGCACTTCAGCTACAGAAATGTTCTTTGAGCTGGAAGCCCTGCGGTGGAGAAGGCACGTGGCTAGTCCTGTTCTTCCTTCGCCTTCTCCACTCCCTCCCTGCAGGGTCCAAGCCCTGGAGTAAGGAAAGCCAAGAAGGTAGTGCAGTCATCACTGGGCTGTGGGTCTTTCACTCACTGGCCTGGCCAATGGTTAAAGGACCCTTTCATGGGTTCCTCAGAGAATCTCTGCAGGGCCTTGCTCCCCTACATTTCTCTTGAGCAAAAGAAGGTACATCCCTATCCACGTGGTCAAATGCACTCCTCTCTCGGCTTCTGTGCATTCAGCAAGGTTTGTCCAGCACATTCCTACTGAGGTCTCCTCATCCCTTCAACACCACACCAGATCTATTTCTCTTGTGGTGGTGTTGGTCCATGAGAAACAACTGTAGTCTCTCTACTCTTCCAAGCTATGCGTGATGGGAAGGAAACTAGGAAATCAGACTTCAGGGAGCAAGCACAAGGCGAAAGGTGGGGGTCTGAGGGGGGACTTGACCATAGGACAGGGAGCTCTGAAGAGAAGGAGGCAGCTAATGCTGCCTTAATAGAGGGTGTGGAGGGAGGTCAGCGAGTGTGCAATGGGCTCTAAGACAACGTCTTAATCTCAGGTGGGCATTCTAGAAGCAGACACTTAGATGAGAATTTGAAGGCAAGCAGTTTACCTGGAAGTTTCCTTCAACACTGGCCAGGAAGTGGGGACCTAACACAGGAATGGAAGGTAGCCTACAAAGAGTGTGTTGTTAAGTTAGCTGTATAATGAGCAACTGGAACTTCACGCCATGGGAGAGCCTGAGGAAACTGTAGAACACACCTCTGAGCTAGCTCACCTGAGGGGCGAGGGGGCTGGGGTATTTGTACACCCTCTCCCATCACTCATTTGTCAAGTGTCCTCCTGGGGGATGCTTAATACCCAGGCACTTCTGGCCTGTCCTCAGCCAGAGTAGCCCTATTGAAAGTCTCTACTCACAGAGATGCAGGAGCAGGCATCTGAAGCCATCAGCTGTATGTTGACATAATAGAATTCCAGGCAGACGAGTGACGCATCCAGGGCCTAGAGTGAAAGGGAAGGGAAGCTTAAGAGGAAAGCATGTGGGCTGTTGTTGAGCCCTTTAGAGATGGAATAGGTCCTAATATCTGGATAGGGATGAATCTAGAAGTGGACAAGAGGGCGTCAAAGTAGAAAGATGCAGGGTTCCTTTTGACTGAGGAGTGAAGACTAATGTAAAATGGCAGCACTAGAACCCAGCATGTGAGAAGAGCTCTTGTACACGGCATGGACGAGAGTAAACGCTGTGGGGACTCAGCAAGGCAGAAGAAGTGAGCACAGCCTCGATGGAGGAAGACACACTGGCCCGCGTCTTCAAGGATGGGTAGAAGACAGCACAACTCTTCTTGTCATTTGCTTTGGTAATCTTCTTCAGCTGTGATGCTTAATTAAAGCCAGCAGGGAAAGTGAGAGAGAAAATAAATGTGTCAACACCAGGAGGGGAAAGGCATATCTCCCAAGGTTCATTCTAAACATGGTCGTGGGGATGTCCCCTGGGCACGTGATGTGGAGCTTGTGTGTTATTTCAGGGCTGAAATGGCTTTCTCAGCTCCCTCTTCTTAATTTTCTGGAGACTAGTCCAGAGAAAATAATTAGAGTTGTTTTGATAATGTGTATGCTTTACCACTTTCAATTAAGGACAAGAATACAGTGAGAGAGAGACAGGGACAGAGACAGAGACACAGAGATAGAGAGAGACAGAGAGAATGAATCTGAGCACATACCCAAAGGTGAAAGTACTTTGTTGTGTCACCACCACCATTTCTCCATATAAACTGGCACAATGTTTCTTGGTTATTTTAAAGTAACGAATTCCTACATTGTTTCATTTTAAGCAACTTAATTAAGGTATAATTAGCATACAATAAATTGCACATATAATAGAGTGTACAATTTTGATGTTTTGATATGTACACATGATAAAACCACTACTACAATCAAGAGAGTGACCATATCCATCACCCCCAAACGTTCTCCTTTGTCCCCTCCTACTGCTACTGGCACCCCTGTCCCAGGAAACCACCTGCTTTCTGTTGCTATAGGTTAGTTTACATTGTTAGAATTTTATATCCATGGAACCATACAGTATGAACCCTTTTTTTATCTGGCTTCTTTCAGTCACCATAACTATTCTGAAATTCATCTGTGTTTTTTATATGTCAGTAGTCCATTACTTTTTTTTTTATAAACTTATTTATTTATTTGTGGCTGCGTTGGGTCTTCGTTGCTGTGTACGGGCTTTCTCTAGTTATGACAAACGGGGGCTGCTCTTTGCTGCGGTGTGCAGGCTTCTCACTGCGGTGGCTTTTCTTGTTGAGGAGCAGGGCCTTTAGGGCGCATGGGCTTAGGGGCTCCGCAGCATGTGGGATCTTCCCGGGCCAGGGCTCGAACTGGTGTCTCCTGAATTGGCAGGTAGATTCTTAACCACTGCCAGGGAAGCTCAGTCCATTACTTTTTATTGCCGAGTGGTCTTCAAGTTTGCAAGTTTGCAAAATCAGGTACCTCTTAATTTTGAGACCTGTCCATTGTATTAGTTTCCAAGGGCTGCCTTAACAAATTACCACAAACTGCGTGGCTTTAAACACAGAAATTTTTTTCTTTCAC
The DNA here is from genome assembly GCF_964165515.1 of Mesoplodon bidens. Lineage (NCBI taxonomy): Eukaryota > Metazoa > Chordata > Mammalia > Artiodactyla > Ziphiidae > Mesoplodon > Mesoplodon bidens. Next base: position 67,155,092 of record NC_138171.1, read on the forward strand.
AGTTCTGGAGGCTAGAATCTGAAATCAAGGTGTCAGCAGGACCCTGCTCCTTCTGAGGACTAAAGGGAAGAATCTGTTCCGTGCCCTTCTTGTAGCCTCTGGTGCTGCAGCCGTCTTTGGTGTTCCTTGGCTTTTAGATGCAGCATTTCCGTCTCTGCCTCCTCTTCACATGGCATGTGTGTGTTTCTGTGTCTTTCCTCCTCGTGTAAGGACACCAGTGGTATTAGGTTAAGGGCTCACCCTATTCCAGTATGACCTCATCTTAACTAATTACAACTGCAATGATCCTATTTCCAAATAAGTCTGAGGATCCAGGAAGGACATGAATTTGGGGAGACATTATGCACCCAAGTACAGTCATCCCTCCCCATTAAACGCTATATGGCTCTGTTAAATCAAATTAGGAAGAGAGGAGCTTCCCTGGTGGCGCGGTGGTTAAGAATCTGCCTGCCAATGCAGGGGACACGGGTTCGAGTCCTGGTCTGGGAAGATCCCACATGCCGCGGAGCAACTAAGCCCGAGCGCCACAACTACTGAGCCCATGCTCTAGAGCCCGCAAGCCACAACTACTGAACAAGAGAAGCCACCACATTGAGAAGCCCGGGCACTGCAATGAAGAGTAGCCCCCGCTCACCGCAACTAGAGAAAGCCCGCGCACAGCAACGAAGACCCAACACAGCCAAAAATACATTAAAAAAAAAAATTGGGAAGAGAGAGTGATTTAAAAAAAAATTCGTGACCTACCTTGAGATAATGTGAGCTGAGACTCACATTTCCCAAAGTGTGTTCCAAATAATTACGTATGAAATCGCATTCTCTAAAACTAGGATAGTATGCTCAAAAAAGTCTGGTGAATGCTGGGTTTAAAAAGAAGAAGAGTGTCTTTATTGAAGCCTTAACAAACCTTTAACATGTAAAAGGGGAACAAGCTTGGCCCTTTTCATTACCTTTCTTGGCACAGCATTGCTTTCAGAAGAGCTACAAAAGAATTGAAAAGCAATTTAAATCTTTATTGAAGAACTCTTGAAAAACACCACAGGGGAAATATACTACATTATGTACAGTAAAAATGCCCCTAAATCCTCATTCATTTTCCCCAAGCCTACTGATCAGCTCACAGCAACTGCCCCCAAACTGTAGAGTCATCCTTTTAAATAAACCTCCCCAAAGCTTTCTCCCCAAATGAACTCCAAGCTGACCTTGTCCCCTTTGTCCCCTCCTACCCTCCTCCCTGCACAAATACACATTTTTAGAGAGAGGAAGAGCTCGCAGTTCTTTCTAATGTAGAAACATCTAGCCTTTAGGAACATCTCTGGTTTTCCTCCCTAGCGTCCTTGCTAATGCAAACACACTGAGACCGTTTTAGAAAGTGCAAATGCAGCAGGGTGGTGGTGGTGGGGTTGTGAATAATGAGGAATTCTAGCAGGTCACACGGTGCAGGTGTGGCTGAACCAAGAAGAAGGGCCAAGGGAAGGAAGATGGCGGACATTCGAGAAAGATGGTCCATCCCTTTGCTCCAGGCCCAACCTCCAGGGCTTTCTGGAGAATTCCTAAACCATGGAAATTGCTATCTTTGATGCCCTTAGTTGGCCTACTCAAAACGGTCTGCCCAGATGGACCTCCCTCTGCTAGCTTCCAGATAATCAGTTTATGCAAAAATGGTGCAAACAAGATTTGGTACAAGATGTACCAATCTCATTTTCTCCCTTCTGTCTTTGACTCCAGCTTTTGCCTTCATTCCTTGGCTCAAGCCAAGCAGCTCCTTCTCATGTGAGTAAACAATCTGCCCGCAAAATAAACTAACAAATGTCTCTGAATTGTTCTTTGACAAGAAACATTATTTTCGTCTTTGTCACATAAACTATACGTCACTAAGAATATCCAAGTGGGGTATACCCTGTACTCTTTTTCTAAAGTTCTACCTTTGCCTTTTAGAGCCTTCTTCATGATACACGAGAGACTTTAAATGCTGACACCCACTCCCCCACCACTTGACAGTGTTGGTACCAGAGCTGCTGAAGACCCACGATGTTTTCGGTTGGAAACCACCAAAAAGTAGGCGACCAGCCCACTGAACATTCACCATTCACAGAATATACTCAAAACACAATTTAATTTTTTCTACCATTTCCCTTTAAATTCCCTGCCTGTTGGTAAAGATTGGGGTAGGTCTAATGAATTAGGCAATAGACAGTTTTATGGCCACTTTAAGCAACACACAAAGCTTCAACATAGAAGTTAGAAGGACCCATCCTTGATAGTAATGAAATATCTGAACGTGATGATTTCGTGTCAAACCTCCCACTTCCCAGCTCAGCCACTGCAGCCTGTCAGGTTTCAGGGGTGGAGGCGGAGCTGGTCCTTCTTCACTCCTACCCCACCCTGCTCTCTCCTCCTGCAGGTACTGGCCCAGGCAGAGCTGGGCTTGTGAGAACCCATGTCTGACAACCTCTCTCTGCAGTTACCTTTGCAGGTCCTTCCAGGTGCAGATCTTACAAGGCAGACCATTATTCTCCTCTGTCCAGATACTCCATGTCCAGCCCACGGTGCACATGCTCACCGTTGAGGGTCTCATCATCCCTTCAAGGTGGTCCTCTTGCCCCAGACCTGAAACGGCTCCAGGAGGGTCTCTTTCTTCCAGGGTCAATAGCTGGTCCATGGGAGTCACTCATACATGCTATGTCCAGGGGTGAATGGAGTATACTTACTTCCCACATGCAAGAGCTACTCACAGATGAACACCAAAGGATCTCACCAGCTTTCCCCTGACCTCCAGATTTCCTGGAGGGTAGCAGACAGGCTTCCAGCCCCTGGGCCTCCAAAACTCAGGGGATATATCTCAAGTTCTCTGAGGGGTCCCGCTGAGCCCTCCCCGCAAACAACTAGGGTTCAGATGCGGGAATCGCTAACCTCTCTACACCACTCAGGAGCAGTTTTCTCTGGAAAGTACTCATCACAAAATCCTCTCTTTACATCTGTACACTTCTTAAGCCTCTAGATGAGATGCCCAGAAGTCTTGAAACTGATTATCTTCTATTTTCTTTATTAAATGATTATTTATTAATTAAATAATTAATATTTTTAGAAATTAAATTATTATTTGTAAGTTAAATCCTCAATTTGGATTCCGTTTCCACTGTGCCTTGGTTCTTTTTAGGAATTTCAGTTTCACAATCCTATTGCAGTAAGACATGTCAGAGGACAAACTGCTAGCATGCCCTTTCTCTAAGGAAAAAAAAGCCAGGTATCAGACAGGTCTAGCACTATGTGATATTTTTCTTTGATGCTGAGCTGTCCTGATTCTCTATGTTCATGTAATGTAGAAAAATAAGACCTATGTAAACGTGAAGAAAATCATGGCTCAGAGTAAAAACAAAGTTAAATTTTTTAACTACTTCTTTGAAGTTTTAAACAGTGTGTTCTAAGTTCCAATACAATTTTTGAGATAAAACATTTAAGAATAATTAATTTTTAAAATGACTTCGAGAAATAGTCTAGATGTCCCAAAATAAGTTGTTTATGAAGTAAATAGATGCATTTTAGTTTTTGGAGAACCATGCAGTAATTACAAATAATAATCTGCATCTAAGTTTATTGACTAAGAAATGTTGTTCACGCTATACTGTTAAATTTAAAAATTAATCAGTTTCTATGGTGTGATATCCTTTAATTAGTGTGTGTGTATGTATGAGTGTGTGTGTGTATCTGTGTGTTTGCTCATAAAAAAATGTATGAAAGGATATACACCTATATATTAAAAGGAGTCACTTCTGAGTGATAGGATTACGGATAATTTTTCAGCTTTGTTTTACATTCTTCTACATTCTCTGATTTTTTTAATATTGAGTACTTTTACTATTTGTAGTGAGAATAAAAACAAGAAAGATGTTTTTATTGAAATGAAGTATACTCTCAAAAATGTGAGGTTTTTTAATCCACATAATTGTGCTTGAGTTGACTGTTATGAAATTCAGTAAGAGCATTTATATATTAACTATAATTTGGCTTTGATTCTGAATTAGGCAGTTTTTGCATGTGAATACATCCTTGACAATTTTTTTTAAGATATTGATGAGCCAGACCATTTGCAAATGGGTTTATTTATAGTCTCACAATTTAATAGATATTCTTTTTATTCTGTGGTTGTAAACTGATTGTAGGCAAAACTTTAGCTATAAAATTAAAATTTGTAAGCATTTTCCCAAACCATAGGAAAATATCTGTAAGAATTGGGTGGCTTTAATACACGTTATCTTTCAAGGTTCTTGTTAAAATTGATTGTTTATCAAAAGACATACAGATGGCCAACAAACATATGAAAAGATGCTCAACATTACTAATTATTAGAGAAATGCAAATCAAAACTAAATGAGGCATCACCTCACACTGGTCAGAATGGCCATCATCAAGAAATCTACAAACAGGGCTTCCCTGGTGGCGCAGTGGTTGAGAGTCCGCCTGCCGATGAAGGGGACGCGGGTTCGTGCCCCGGTCCGGGAGGATCCCACGTGCCGCGGAGCGGCTGGGCCCGTGGGCCATGGCCGCTGGGCCTGTGCGTCCGGAGCCTGTGCTCCGCAATGGGAGAGGCCGCAGAAGTGAGAGGCCCGCATACCGCAAAAAAAAAAAAAAAAAAAAAAAAAAAAATCTACAAACAATAAATGCTGGAGAGGGTGTGGGGAAAAGGGAACCCTCTCACACTGTTGGCGGGAATGTAAATTGATACAATTGCTATGAAGAACAGTATGGAAGTTCCTTAAAAATATAAAAATAGAACTACCATATGACTCAATAATCCCACTCCTGGGCATATACCCACAGAAAGCCATAATTCAAAAATATACATCACCCCAGTGTTCATTGCTGCACTATTTACAATAGCCAGGACATGGAAGCAACCTAAACGTCCATCGACAGAGGAATGGATAAAGAAGATTGGTGCATATATACAATGGAATATTAGCCAATAGGTGAACTTATTTGCAAAGCAGAAATAGAGACACAGATGTAGAGAACAAATGTATGGATACCAAGGGGAGAAGCAGGGGCAAGATGGATTGGGGGATTGGGATTGACATATACACACTACTATGTATAAAATAGATAACTACTGAGAACAGATTGTATAGCACAGGGAACTCTACTCAGTGCTCTGTGGTGACCTAAATGGGAAGGAAATCCAAGGAATAGGGGATATATGTATACGTGTGGCTGATTCACTTTGCTGTACAGCAGAAACTAACACAACATTGTGAAGCAACTATACTCCAATAAAAAGAACAAAATTTTTTTAAATAAATAAATAATAAATAGAAAAAAAGAGAAAACTTTTACTTAGAAAAAATAAAATAAAATAGATTGCTTATCAATATTTGATATATCATTGTGCCTACAATTTCTGCATGTTTATTTAAATACATATTTCATAGTCACTGTAATATGACTACATGCTTTACTGATATCAGTTCTTCCTGGATCCCACAAGGAGGAAATTTAACTGCTAATGCAATGTATTCTGGAGAGAGAGCAGAGAGCTGCAGCCCGGCTTAACATGTGCAGTGCATTCTTACTGTGTCTTCCTTCGGTATCACAGAGCTTATGGATGTGGAGTAAGTGTGGAACAAGAATGATCTGGTATAGCATTATCTTTTAATTGGAGTTTCTATTTCTGTCACTGTTTCATTTGCTCACCATAATAGCTTAAACCATAGCAATTGGCAGGAGCATCGTTGTTGGTTTGGACTGCAGACAAAAGGACACATGCCAAGTGTTTTATTTCCAAAGAGGCTTGGGGAGGAATTTAGGATTTTGCCTAGATTTTGCTTGGGGAACAAATTAGATCCAAAAATAGCTAAGTGCACATTTAAACCAGATTCCTGAGGTGTCTTTGCATCCAACAAGACCTGATGTGTCCTCCCAACTCTCTTTACCTATGCTACCCATTTCTAGCTAAGGTTGATATTTATAACTCGAAAGATGTATTTTCCTGAAAATAACGTATGAGGAAACTTGGAGCCCTAGTGTTTGTTGGGAGCTAATGTCCAAAAACATCAACACATTTGTACATAAAATGTGAGCAGGCAACTTTGTCCTCACATAAAAGATGGCAGGTCTTCCCTGGTGGCGCAGTGGTTGAGGGTCCGCCTGCCGATGCAGGGGATACAGGTTCGTGCCCCGGGCCGGGAGGATCCCACATGCTGCGGAGCGGCTGGGCCCGTGAGCCATGGCCGCTGAGCCTGCGCATCCGGAGCCTGTGCTCCGCAACGGGAGAGGCCACAACAATGAGAGGCCAGCGTTCCGCAAAAAAAAAAAAAAAAAAAAAAAGATGGCAACATTTCTGGTAATTCCTGTATTTGGAGGTAGTTCACAAATGGAGTGAGAAATGCTGAGTCTAATTCACCTGGAGAATTGTATTTATATCTGCTGTTCATGGGTCAACATGAGCTATTAAGGAATATTTTCTAAGTACCCTGTCCTTTTTTTACTCCAAAAGTTGAGTCCTGTCCTTACCGAGTCAATTGTGCTTGTTCCCAAACTTGTTTATCCAGGTTTCTCAATTTTTAAAATCATGCAAGCTATTAAAAACTCATATAAAACAACGAAATGTGAATGAAAAGAGATTTTTAAAAATAAAACTAAGTTGAGTACTTTGGAAAATCTCAGTAAAGATGAATGACTTTAAAAATTGCTGTCAAATTAAAACTGGCCTCAGTGTGAAATATTGGGGAGAAAATGTCAAAAGCAGAAAGATTCCACACTCAGGTTACATCCCTCTTGTTGTTCCTGCTGTTGTCATTGTAAATTTATTCTTGTTCCTCTTTAAAGAGATCAAAAATTGGAACTGATTAGTGAATCAGGGCACGGTTTATGCAAGAAACACAAAGCGGTCCTGAGCACTGGCAATTGTTAACTGATTTGTTTGCAGGATTCTTCCTGGATCCTATGTCCAGAGATGCTGATTGAGTTGGTCTAGACCCAGTGAGATATGAGCCTCTGGATTTTAGAAATTTCCCTAACTAATTCTAACATGTAGTCAAGTTTTAGCACTAATGCACCAGAACAGGGATCCTAGAACTTCACCTGCAGATATAATCTGTGGATTATAACTCAGTAGGTCTGCAGTGGCACGGCCCCAGGTTCCACTTTTATAGTAAGCTCCTGTGTGACGTTGATGCTGCTTGTCCTGAACCACACTTTGAGGGGCCCAGGATTAAAGAATGAGAAATGAGTACCCCGTCTAGCATTGGTTCTCAGCCTTCAGTGCACCTGCAATTACCTGGACTTGTCTCACAGGGATCCCAGTTTGATTTCCAGGTGTTGTCACTGTGCACTCAAGGCCCAGAAGCACTTCTCTGGAAGACAATGTGTTAAAAACAACAACTGTGCACGTGGCAAAGAACATTTATGTTGAGGCACACTGTCTGTGAATTGCTGCTAAAATATGTTGTTTGTTTTCCGTCCTCAGGATGGTTCCCCACTCCTCCATCCTCTCCCCTGCACTTATAAAGTCTGCTGATTAAGGGTCCCCTTGAATAGCCCATATCATGACACCAGGACTTGCCCTACACAATCAATCAATTCTGTAGACTTTGAAAGCATGAACAAGCCATTTGATAACAGAACCATGTGTTATCCTTACCCAGATCCTTCAAACTCAGCTCCTGGAGCTGTAGAAATAGCACATGGATTGAGACCAGATGCCGTGTTCTCCAGAAAGCTGGTTTGGTAACAGGTTTCAGCTGTGTGAACATTCAATTCCCTGGTGAGTTGGGAGGCCTGGAGCGGAGAAGAGTTGGAGGAGGATTAACCCTCTCAAGACAGGATCTTTGGGAGTGCAAAGAGCAACTTAAATATCTAAATTCCACACCAAAAAGTAGGAATGTTGAATGTGATCTCACTCTTGGAATAACTGATTTAGAGCTTATTATCAAGCTTCAGGTCAGCAAAGATTTGCACAAATGTGTGATTCATTGTAGCAGATCAAGAGCAGAAGTCTTTCGGACATTAAACATCTGAAAAGAATTTGTTGGACGTTTATCATGGATAAGATGGTGGGCTGCTCACGGGAGAAATGCCAAAGAACTAGTGAAAAAAAATGTCAGAATAAACTACGAGTGTGTGGTAGATTGCATCTTCCAAAAATGGCCACATCGGTTTCTCCCCATATGCTCCTTTTGCATGGTGATTTGACACTCCTCTTGTGGAGAGATGGGGTCTATGTCCCTCTCCTTGACTCTGGGTAGGTTCTGTGACTACAGCAGAAGTGCTGCTATGTTTCTTACAAGGCTAGGTCGTAAAAGGTGATATAGCTTTCAGACTTTCTCTTGGGGTACTCCTCTTGGAATCCAGCTGCCATGCCGTGAGGAAACTCAGAGAATCTCATGAACAGGTCCTGTGGAGGTTCTCCATCAGAGAAACGCATGAACAGGTCCTGTGTAGGTTCCTGCCAACAGCTAGTTTCCCCATCAGACGGGTGAGTGAGGACACCTCCAGGTCATTGTAGCCCCAGCCATCCAGACACACGTCTCCTTCTATCCTCTTCAGCTAAGATCCCCAACATTCTGGCACAGATACGAGCCATCTCCACTATGCCCTGCCCAAATTTTTGGCCTGTAGAACTCACGGTCGTAACAAAAGGACTGTTTTATGCCCTACACATTAGGGTGGTTTGTTACTCAGCAATAGATAACCGATAGAGGATGACTGAGTGTTCTATCATTTCTTATGACTATAATATCAAGCTTTCAGGGTAATTAAACCATTAAATCTGAGGCTGTCCCATGTAATTTAAGGACGTTAGAAATCCAGATGTATAGCTTATAGTTTCTGTAGTAAAATTAAAATGATAAGTGTGTTTGAAATAAAAGATGAAACAAATCTAAACACTAAACACTGTCTAATGCTAACCGCACATCATTGAATAGACATGCAAATAATAATGGGCAAAGAAATTGTGAATACCAAACTATAATTCAAGCTCAGTATAGTATAGAACAATAAGGAAAATGCCTGGTTATTTTTTTAATGACCTACTTAGGAATTAAAAGGCACAGTTATAGCCAAGGCTTAACTTTCAAATGACAAAATACGAATTACATTTCATTTAAGCAAAATGAAGACAGGTAGGTAAACTAATTAGAAATGAAGTTCATTTTTGTATCATTTGTTTATGAATGTCATGTTATTCTATTTATCTGTTTTCTCTTCTAATTAATAAGGGAAATGGAAAAAATGAAAGGGACTTGGGAAAATTGGTTTAGAGAAATATCGACATATTTCTCTCTCCATATATATATATTAGTTTCTATGGACATATTAGTTTTCTAGTACATATATCAGTTTTGTGTGTGGATTTCAGCTCCTTCAAAGATTTAAGGAGCTGCTAGCCTCCCAAGTTTCAGAAAACTGCAAAACTAAAGGTGGTTCACAGATATAATGAACATCAAATAATGAAACGGGCCAATCAATTACATCACTACTGTGTTGCCAGGTACCTGCCTTGTGACTGACTCTTTTGTTCTCACAGATCCAGCAGCATGGACCTCAGAGTGAACAGGCTAAAAAGGGATATGCTGTGGACACTTCCTCCGTCATTCACCTCTCCCTCTAAAGCTCTAGCACTGAGGGATCCCAGTTCTAAAGAGCAGTCCTGTGTACCCCCTATTTATGGTTTTTTAATGTTCAATTAATATTACGGAAACAAATCCTTTCAGCAACTTCTAAATCAATTTTCTAGAATCTGCTTGTCTCAGAATTTACAGACAAAACATACAGCTTTTTGAAGACGCTAATGTTCACAGCCCTTTAGGCCACTTTATCACACCTCATGTTCTCAAAGCTCCGGAGCAAAAGGAATTTTTGTGTGTGTTTATTTACATTTCTGGGAAAGAATTCCCACTTGCTTCTGTACCTTATTATTTTTTTTGACAAAATCAAACCTAAGATGTATAGATAATATCTTTTTCTTTATTAAAATCATGAAATATATTAAAGTGCTACCTGTGAAAAAAAAGGAGGGGGAGTTTCATGTGGCTCAAGACAAAACACATGTTTAATAAAATTAATTAAATTAAAAAGTGAAATCGAAATAAGAATGAAGTTGAATTCCAGCTGCCAGCCAGGGGCTTCCTCTTCCAATAAGTCACCAGAGAGACAGTAATGTGAACCCTGATGTCCACTGCAATCACCAGTGCCAAGTGTGGTAGTAGGTACACACGCCTACCATAAGAAGAAGAAGGTGATATTTAGAACTCTTAAAATTTTTCTTTCTTTTTTTTTTTTTTTTTTTTTTTTTTTTTTTACTTACAGAATTTTCCTCTCCAACAAGCTGCCTGCCTTAAAGGCTTGCTTGTTGGGGATATTTATGGTACTGGAGCGAGTCTTATTTATTTTTTTCTCTTAATTTCGCCTCTAAGACCAGATTCATGTCTCTTTGAATCCCAATAATGTAAATTGTGGGTTTGAGTAGATCTAGAGGAATGACAGGAATGAGAAACACTTCTGGGATATTCAGAAGTTGAAGCAAATTTGGTTGAGGGAACATCGTCTCCAGTCTTAGCAAGTATGGAGGCTAAAACCTGGAAAAATGGCTAATGAAGGCAAGATTTGCACCTTGTTTTCAGGAAACAAAAAAGCACCCACTGTTTATTTCTGCTTCCCCAAATGCAGGTGTTTTGAATCTAAATACGAGGGGGCTGGCATTTCTTCCAAACAAGCTGTGCTCTGCAGCTCTTAGAGTCCTAAATCCTCAATACATGTACAGGTAAGGCTCTAGCCTGGACCACACATCAAACACAGCCACTGCTGTCTTTGCTCCAGAGCCATGAGCTTGCAGGATTGTGGTTTCGCTTCCCATGAGGCTCTGGCTGAGAAATGGCAACTATTTAATGGTGTGTTGAAGAGGTGGAAGCCAATGGAAGAGGAGGTTAAAAACTAGAACTCGGCCCTCTCCTGGTAACCCAAAGAATTTCCCCAGTTGCTACTGATGCTGGTTTTTCTTGTGTGTGTGCGTTCATACGAATACATATACGCCTCAGCAGATTCCATATATGTTCTTATGCATGTTAATAACAGTGTTTTACTACAGACGGAGTGAGAGGGGGGGCACCGAATTTGAAGTGATGTGCTTATAAAGGATGTGTGTGATTTCCAATCCAGCAAACCACTGGGGAGTGAAGGAATTATGTGGAATTGACATTTCTCAAAAATGAAGCCCGAGAAACTACAAAGGCACACAGTTTCAGCTCTCAGAGTTCCCCGTGGGAAAGAAGGTGGTTAAGAAGGTGGCACCTGGAATCAGATGGCTTAGGTTCAAATCCCAGCTCCATTGTGTAAGTTCTCTGGGCCTCAGTGTCCCCATCTGCAAAATGGGATTGTTTGGGTAGTCAGTGAGCTAATACCTGTAAAGTGCGGAGAACAGTGCCTGGCCTCAAGCTAGAAAACAAGCTACGGCAACACTGAAGGACTGGCCAGGCTCCACTAGTTTTCCTTCTACATTGTTGTTCCAAGGAGGCTGTTTCTTCCATTTTTATAACAGAACTTTTAGATTTGTTTTCTGAAAAGCAGCTAAGCTTTGTCCCCTTTATTCTCTTCTCACGGCCATTACCCGAGGAGCGAGCCTTTTCCTCAGGCGAAGCTGGTGCAGTGACTTCCCAGGTGGTCTCTGCCTGCACACCTGCCGTCCCAGATTTTCCAGGCTGTCCCGGGTGCTGTTTGCTCAGACCTGTTGCCACCTCACCACACTCAGTACCCCTGCCCTGCTGCAAGCAGCCTAAGGCCTCTGCCTGGTTTCCACACCTTCCAATCCAAACTCCTCATGCCACCCCCAGCCCCAAAGCATCCCCACGTGCAGGGCAGGCCCAGGAATACCTCCTCTTTTGCTATGTCAGTGGCCTCACCGAGGACGGGGTCCTGTAGGACCTGCATTTTCTGAAAGGAGAAAGGAAGTGTTTTCCAAACAGAGGGTGGTAGCTGTGAGAAAAGAAATAAAGGAAACCATGAATCAGACGGACATTCTGAAGTCAAGAAAGGGCGCCATTCCAAGACTCAAGGAAGAATGGAAAGCAGCTTGATACTATTAATTCCCTTTTTTTTTTTTTTTTTTGTGGTACGCGGGCCTCTCACTGTTGTGGCCTCTCCCGTTGCGGAGCACAGGCTCCGGATGCGCAGGCTCAGCGGCCATGGCTCACGGGCCCAGCCGCTCCGCGGCATATGGGATCCTCCCAGACCGGGGCACGAACCTGTATCCCCTGCATCGGCAGGCGGACTCTCAACCACTGCGCCACCAGGGAAGCCCCTAATTCCCTTTTGTCTTCACATCAGTGAGCTCTCCTCCCTCACCCAGCACCTGGGACATAAGAAGAAACCAATGCACATCAATGTATTGATGATGCCACAGGAAGAATTAATGTGTTGCAACCCTACGTTCTTTGAAAAAACTATAATGGCTATGAGAGGAAATAATTTTGAGCATAAGTCTTAGTTTTCTTGTCTTCTACTCTTTGTTCCCGTGGCGTTTTTGGTTTTGTTTTTATCTCTGCAATGGCTGAGTGTACATTCTCTGTTCACACCCGCACCTTCCCCTGGGGGGCTATGTCTCCTGACCCAGTCTTGGGTTTCAAGGAGGAGCTGCTCGTCATAGAATCCTGTCGCTCTGACGGTAGCTGAGCCAATTGGAGTCCTTCCCTGCGGTTTTTCAAAATCTCACCCCAAAGCCTAGTTATGTCACCTCTCACGGGCCACTGTGACACCACTGTGTAGTGTCCAGCTGGTCCCTGCAGCCCTCCGTCTGCTCCTCTCTCCACAGGCTGCCCTGCTCTCAAGAGCCAGATGAATCTTTCCTCCAAAACCTTACTCAAATGTCAATTGTCTTCTCAGTTCTTTTTTTTTTTTTTGTACGCGGGCCTCTCACTGTTGTAGCCTCTCATGTTGCGGAGCACAGGCTCTGGACGTGCAGGCTCAGTGGCCATGGATCATGGGCCCAGCCGCTCCGCGGCATGCGGGATCTTCCCAGACGGGGGCACGAACCCGTGTCCCCTGCATCAGCAGGCGGACTCTCAACCACTGCGCCCCCAGGGAAGCCCCTCAGTTCTCTTTTGACTTAGCATCCCATTCTGATGAAATTCAGCATTTTCACCACTTCCCACCGGCTCCCCCATTTCATTTCCAGACACTCTGCTCCCACCGCCACGCCATTCCTCATACACACCAGATGCACTTCCACCCCAGGGCCTTGGCAGGAATCATCTGCTCTACCTGGAACACTCTTCCCACCAAGAGTGGCTCACCCTTCCCCTCATTTAAGTTTCTACCCAAATGGCACCTTCATAGAGATGTCTTCCCCGAAGTTCCTCTACAAAATAACGCCTTGCTGCCCCCCTGTCCACACTACCTGTTTTCTGACTCTTCCTAGCCCTTAGCACTACCTGATATAGGTAGTTTTGGGGTTTTGTGTATTGTCTATCTCCTCCCACTAAAAATTTTTAAACAGTAAATTTATTTATGTTTTATTTATTTATTTTTGGCTGCGTTGGGTCTTTGTTGCTGTGCATGGGCTTTCTCTAGTTGCGGCGAGCAGGGACTACTCTTCGTTGCGGTGCGCGGGCTTCTCATTGCAGTGGCTTCTCTGGTTGCGGAACACGGGCTCTAGGTGTGGGGGCTTCAGTAGTTGTGGCACACGGGCTCAGTAGTTGTAGCTCATGGGCTCTAGAGCGGAGGCTCAGTAGTTGTGGTACACAGGCTTAGTTGCTGCGCGGCACGTGGGATCTTCCCGGACAAGGGATCAAACTCATGTCCCCTGCATTGGCAGGCGGATTCTTAACCACTGCACCACCAGCGAAGTCCTTCCTCCTACTAAAATTTAACCTTTACAAGTGAAGGGACTTTGTCTACTTTTGTTCCCTGCTGTCTCCCCAGCATTGAAAACAGTGTTCCACATAGTAGGTCCTCAATAATTATTATGTTGATGAATGTCTTACTGAACTATTGTTGAAAACTCCTACCCCAATGTCTTCAACCAGGTCCTAAGAGCTTTTGAAAGGCCACGTTAATAAATGTCTTATGCAATGAATGAACAAGAAAAAGATTCAGAAATAATCTTATCAAACCTCCTCTTTTTAAAGATGAGGACAAGGAACCCAGGTGGGTTGAGTGCAGTGCCCAGGAGCACACACCTATTCACTGCACAGTGGCTTTTGGCAGAAAATAAAAAGCCAGGCTGAAGCTGTTTACCAGCCTCACGTAGGAAGGCACCCATGCCGCGTGTGAGCCCCTCCTGACTTCAGTACATCTGGGAAGCTTGGGGCAGGAAGCAGGTGCAGCCAGCTGGCTTTGTTTTCTCACAGGCCAAAGCGATATATGGCCTCCCCGGAGTGTGCTTCCAGAGAAGGGACTTGGGAAGCATAGAACCGGAGGTCTCCCTGCCCCTTCTCCTGTCTCTCATTATCTTTGGCTGCAAAAAAGAATTGAGTAAGTGCCTGTCACATAAAAGACTCCCACGCCCCCGGAGCCAGAAGTGGGACAGCACAAGGGAACGCACCCAAGGTGCTTCAGTCCCCACCCCCGGCTTCTCTCTCCCACAAGGAAGTGTCCCTGTTCCCTCCCCACCTCCGCACTGCACATCCACACTCCCAGAAGAATGGAGAATCACAGTGATAAATGATTTCCAACTTGTTTGGTAACAGAGCTCGTAGAAGGCAGTGCCGTTCTTTTGTAGAATTCCTTCCATTTCCAGGTGAGGGAACTGAAGTCCGGGAGGTTTAATGACAGGCCTCAGGATCACCCATCTGGTTACTGCACAGTGCACCCCAGGCCTCGAACTTTTCCTGTAAACCTTCCTATCAAATTATATCAATTTTGGTTTCTAGGGAAGAAGCAAATTCAACTGCATTGTTCTCATACAATACAATTCTTAAGGTGCTCGTGGTAGATAATTAAACACTGAAAAGAGTTTTGTGCTAATTTACTTAATGAAATGCAACATACACATAATGCAATGAAATGCAACATATACATAAAGACATATATATGTTCTTTTTAAAAATATTTATTTATTTGGCTGTGCCAGGTCTTAGTTGCTATGTGCGGGATCTTCGTTGTAGCATGCAGGATCTTTAGTTGTGGCATGTGAACTCTTATTTGTGGCATGTGGGATCTAGCTCCCTGACCGGGGATCGAACCTGGGCTCCCTGCATTGGGAGCGCAGAGTCTTAACCACTGGACCACCAGGGAAGTCCCTATATGTGTTCTTTATACATAAATATATTATATAAATATATGCATATATATATGTATATACATATATATGAAGCTTCAGATATACAACAAGGCAAGTAGAATACTATAATGGACACCATGCACCCACAATCCAGCTTAAGATATAAAACATTAAAAATACCAGCAAATCCTCCTGTGTAACCCATCCAGAACATTATGGTTTTAATTTGAATTTCCTCATTAGTAGTGAGGTTGAATGTATTTTCATATGTTTATTGACTGCTCATGTTTCCTATTCTAAAAATTGCTCATGTAATTAATTGATTTTTCTATTGGAGTGTTCATCTTTGTAAGAGTTCTTTATATATTCTGGAATTGAATCCTAATCATGTATATTGATTGTATTACAATCAAATACATTGATATTTTTCCCCAGACTGTGGCTTGTCTTTTTAAGTTTTCGTTTTGGCCTACAATGAACATAAGTGTGTTGCCCTAGTATAGTTGAATGTACCACTTTTTTAAAGATTTGTGACTTTTAACTCTAGAAATCTTTCCCTACTCCAAGTCCATAAAGATATTCTTTTACAGTTTCTTTTAAAAAAAATTAACGACTTGATTTTTGTTTTTAATCCAACCTGGACTTTATATTTACATACATTAGGGAGGAAGGACCGAAATTAAATTTTCCATACAGTTACTGATCCCATCACTACTGGTTGAACATTACAGTCTTTCTCAGTATATCTGCATTGCCTACTCTGCCGTTTATCAAGCTTCCTTGTGGGCACGGACCTGCTTCTGGGTCTTCTCTTTTGTTCCACTGTGTGATCTCTCGGAGCCATAAAGCTAAAAGCAGACATGAATTTCATTTTCCTTTAATAACACAAAATTCGTGAAGCTGGGTGATGGGCCCGCAGGACCTCATTATACCATCTCCTCTACTTTTGTGTATGCTTGTTAGTTTCCATAAGAAAGAGCTGCGCAAGTACTGGATCTTGGACCCTAGTGGAATACAGACGGCATCACTGAATGCAGGTGCTCATGGGCCATGCTATTAGGGCACCAAATCTTTGCTGTTCAGTCCTTCTCTGGGAAACTCCCTTCTTCTCATCCAGCACCTATTCTCCTGGCTAATGGCACTCACCCCCTGGAAGCATTTGCTGACCACTCCAGGCTGAACTGTTTGGGGGGGGCCTTTGTCCATGCCGTGCTCCAGCAAGATGCTTACCCCAGCTGCCTGGGGCCTTGCCTTTCCTGTCTAAGCTTGCCGCTACACTGAGCTCCCTGAGAGCAGGAACCGTATCATATTTATTTCTGTTTCCCTACAACAGAGCAAATTGCAGATATCGGATGCTTATTGATTACTCAGTGAATGAGCAAATGAATGTTCAAATATTCTTTTAGGACTAATGATAAGCAATAGGAAAGAAATGGGGAGACAGGCAGGTTTCTGACTCATACGTTTGGCCTTTAGAGTGTAATCAGTGTTGGGATGATTCCAAATGCTAAGACCCAGACTCCATCAGCAGAAGGGCTGGGGAAAACCTCATCCTAAAAAGCAGGAGGTGTCTGCAAGCATCAGCAGAATGTGTGACCTAATGCACATGAAAGAATCTTGGAAATGTAAAATCCCTATGCTCCTACACAAAGCGGTGTGACTGTTATTATCAGTAGATTCTGGTAACTCATACTATTCCTGAGTATCTCTTGCACTTCTGAAACAGTGTGTTTTTTTTAGGAATTCAAGCTGCATGTGAAAAATCATCAAGATTATTTTCTAAAATAGCTAAGAAAAAGCACAAGATCTATCAACCAGGCAGACAGCACAGTTCATCAAAGAGCTCAAAAGTAATATGCCCTGCCCTACCTCAATGACAATTTGAAATGCACTTAGGAGAAATAAAAATCTTTACCGGCAGAACTGTTTAATTGTCAAAGCAGAGCAATAGTGTCTGTTTTGAGTGGTGCAATGCTTTCTTTTTGTTTCCAGGATCAAACACAAGTGTTTTCATGTGGCTTCTCAGACTTGTTTTCACCGACAGAGGAAAAAGCCTCCACTGGATAAGACACTCTTACCACTTCCCATCACAGAGTAAACCCTTTACTTTTCTTTGGTGTTTCTTTTCCTTCTCCAAAGGAGTAGCAGGAAGCTGTTTCTAACAGAATAAAGAGGACAACCTACGATGTTAATAATTAAATACCAGAAAGGAATGGTTGTCTTCAGTTTAGAATCTGGAGCCCAGGGAGATAGATGAAGGGACTGGATCCAGGATCACAAGGTAGTCAGTGAGTTGCAAGATTTCCTGACTTCAGATCCAGTGATCTCTCCCCTCCCCACTGGATTTGTTTGTAATTAATCTGCGTTACAACCCACTTAGGATGAATCAAGCAGATAATATGGATGCCTTTTTGGAAACAGAAAAAATCTTGGACAGTTTGGTAATTGGACCACAGATGAAATCCGTGAGAAATTAGGGAAAGATTCCAGGCATTCTGGCTGCGGGGTAACCCTGCATCACATGGTGTCACTTCAGAAGCTTAAGACTAAATTTTCTACCAAGAATCTGAAAAATACCCTGATCTACCCACTTAGCATAGTGTGAGACTGTAAGAAGGCAGAGAGGTGTGGCATGTGGTTTGATAAAAATTAGTAAAAACGGTGCCAGAAGAGAGGGAAGAACAAAAATAGATGTGTAAGCATGTATAATCAGAAAGGCATTATGTACATAATCCTACCAGCTTTATTCAATGGCTTGTTCCATTTCGGTGATCATGTTGGTAGATGAGCTGATTGCAAATTTGTGAAATATTCATAACCAGCAATTTCTGCTAAGTGACAATGAACTGTCACAGTCAAAAGGATTACAGACCCTAGTGTGCCGTGGTTCCATAGGCTACCTCCTGTCTTAACCAGAAATCGTACCTACCCATTTCCTACCTATGGCACAGGTATTAAGAGCAGGGCAAGGTCAGAGAAAGTGCCCAGGTGTGGAAGGACAGAGCGCAAACAGTGGCCTCTCAGTTTGGACACCAAGTGGAAAAGTGAGACTGATGCTCACAGGTTTCAACCCCAAAGCTGTCCTCCAACGCCCAGGCTTTCGCGAGTGGGTTTGAGGACTATGTTGTTCTGAGATCTATTATATTCTCAACTCCTTTTATGTAAACACTGTCCTTTGGAGGTGGAAAAACTAGAGGAACAGGTAAAACTTATTTCCACCCATGAGTTTTTCTGTCCCATAGAGCCTTACTTCTCAAAGCTGTGATCAGTGGGCCAGCAGCATCAGCGTCACTTGGGAGCATGTTAGACACACAGCATCTCAGGCCCTACCCAGACCTGCTGTGTGTGGATCTGCATTTTAACAGGATTTGCATCCCAAGTGAATATTATGCACTTTAAAAATCTAGAGCAAAGGACTCCCACTTTTTCAAGGGGAACAAATACCTTTTGTGATTCAAGATCCCATGGGCTTAGAGCCTTAGATGAAATAGCACACAAGCCTGGGATTTTGATTTTCAGGAGATCTGTTAATACCCAAAGTGTATTTGGAGGCTAACCCATCTGTTTTGCATGATTCTGTCACAGTTACCACAGTTACTGTAATAACTGTCATTAGTGTCGCTCCTTTATCCAACGTGTGGGAATTCCACTGCTTGCCTTGTCGGCTTTCACGACGCACTGCTCCAAGTGAGGTAATTCCTAGGTTTTCCATGTGACGCAAAGTACATTTTGTCAGTTAATTCCTCGACATCCTTACTCTTTGTTAGGCAGTTTCCTCGTGTAACCAGAGTCTGCTTCCATCTCCACATAGGCTCCAACCCTTCTTACAGACCTGGTCGTTGGCAGTTTTACATGTTGATTTCAGATTAGTCTGTTCACATAAATGTGGTTTTCATTTCACTCCGACATTTGCCATTACAGTCACAAGTGACCAACTAGTTCATTGCTCTTTCATTGTCACAGTGATCTGTCACTATTTATCAAGCACCTACTAGGTGCAGACACATTGCTCAGAGATAACAGAAATATCATCTCTAATCCACGCAAAACAGCATGCGGTATTTCCGCAAAATACAGATGAAAAAATCATCTCAGTAAGCTCAAATGGTGAGAGAAATGGTAACGTCACGATTAGGACACAGGTGTGCCTGAGTCTAAAGTGGTGTCTTCTCGCTGCCTCACGTGCCCCCGTTAGCATTTGGCAACTCACATTGTTGCGACCACACTTTTGCATTCACGTAACAATGTTATCGATCCCTTCTCAGTGTTACAAGCATTGATTTCACATTGTGTGTTATGCATACGTTTCATTTGGGAAGGGAATGTTGAAAAATGAACCCATGTTCCAGTCAGTTCTCTTAGTGTTGCAAGGAGAAACTCAAATTAGCTGGAAAAAAAGATAAGTGTGAAGTTCCAAAGACAAGGAGCTCATCTGGGCCCCAAAGGGGCTGAAGCAAGAGCTCATAAGACAGGCATAAAGGCAGCCCTGAGCCCAGACGTCTCTGGGGGTCGTGGGGTTTGCCCCCATCTTGAATCTTTCTGCCCCAGTTTCCTCTGATTATGGACCACCCCCAACTACAGGAAGCGGCTTTCCTGTATCCAGATAGAAAGGGCCCTGCTGTGCAAAGAGTCTCAGCGGCACACCCATTCCTGCTAAAGAGACCATAGTCCTGATGATAAAGAAAAGAGCTACAGAAATGCCCTAACTTGAGGCAAATCCTAGGGAGCAATGCCTGGCCCTGTGTTCCTTGACCTCCTGCATTTTACATCTCACCGAACTCCCCTGCAAACCAAGTCCCTTTAAGCCGGAGAATCCTGGCCCAAGTTTCAAAATGTTGTCATAAAATTAATGTCTTACTGCCTTCCCTTCCAATATCTGGTGGCCCCCAAATGGTTATCTTGACCTTAGCTTTGTATCACTGTATCTTATTCAGAGGGAAAGGAACAGTTTTGTGGACAGAGATGCTCAGGCAGCATAGATGTTGAAATTCAAGGTTAGAGTAATGTGGCAAGCGGCCACCAGAAGCTGGAAAAGGCAAGGAATGGATTCTCCCCTAGAGCCCCCAGATGAAGTGTGGTCCTGCCGACACCCTGGTTTCATCCCAGTGATGTTAATTTCCTACATCTGGCCTCCAGAAATATGAGAAAATAAATTTCTCTTGTTTTAAGCCACCAAGTCTGGGGTAATTTGTTATCGCAGCCACAGAAAACTAGCATACTTGGACATACAAAAATTCTGTACATATATGTGAGTATGTCTCTACCATAAATACTCAGAAGATGCTGTCCTACAAATGTCCATTTATAATCTTTATAGTATAGGTATTGCCAATTGCCCCCCATGGTGGCCATTTAACAGCCCCACTAGCAAGGTTTAAAACTTCTATATGCTAACACTCTCACTATCACAAAGTTACTAAATGCTTTGATTATAAAATGAAAAATTATATTTTAATTATAGTTTTAATGTGAATTTCTATTATTCATGGGCTTGTTATTTAAGAGTCATTTGTATTTCTTTTTTTCTGAAATATCCATTTGCATCCATTGCCATTTTTCTGCTGTGTTTTTCATATTTTGCATAATCAGTTTGTATGAATCTTTATATGTTCAAGTAATTAATCTGAATATGAGTAGCAATTAATTTTTATTTGTCACCTGTCTTTTGACTTTGCTTTGCATACAGGATTTTTACCGTGCAAGATTTTTAAAAAATTAATTTATTTAATTTATTTACTTTTGGCTGCATTGGATCTTCATTGCTGTGCGCAGGCTTTGTCTAGTTGTGGAGAGCCGGATTACTCTGTCGTGGTGCGCGTGCTTCTCATTGCTGTGGAGCACGGGCTCTAGAGCACAGCCTCAGTCGTTGTGGCACAGGGGCTCAGTAGTTGTGGCTCACGGGCTCTAGAGCGCAGACTCAGTAGTTGTGGCGCACGGGCTTAGTTGCTCCGTTGCTTCCCGGACCAGGGCTCGAACCCGTGTTCCCTGCATTGGCAGGCCGATTCTTAACTGCTCTGCCGCCAGGGAAGCCCCCATACAGGATTTAAAATTTTTTTTTAATGTAGTTAATATTTAGAGCTGCTGGCTTTTGGATCATGCTTTGAAAGTCTTTCTCACATTAAGATTATTATTTTTATTATTTTTATTTTTGGCTGTGTTGGGTCTCCGTTTCTGCATGAGGGCTTTCTCCAGTTGCGGCAAGCGGGGGCCACTCTTCATCGCGGTGCACGAGCCTCTCACTATCGTGGCCTCTCCTGTTGCGGAGCACAGGCTCCAGACGCGCAGGCTCAGTAGTTGTGGCTCACGGGCCTAGTTGCTCCGCGGCATGCGAGATCTTCCCAGACCAGGGCCCGAACCCGTGTCCCCTGCATTGGTAGGCGGACTCTCAACCACTGCGCCACCAGGAAAGCCCCAAGATTATTTTTTAAAGTGCTTTCTTCTAATTATGAACAGTTTCAGTTTTCACATTGAAACCTTTGATTAGTTTAGAATTCAATTTTGTATTAGGTATGAAAGATTAAATTAAATTTAATTGATTTTCCACACATCTAACCTGGAGTCCTAATACTACTATAAATGATCCATCTTTTTAATCTTTTTTATGTATTTGGGTCTATTTCAGGACTTTCTCTTTGCTACAGAGATCTTTCCTTCTACACATTGTTTTAAATAAAATAAAGTAGGCTGTAAAAAGTGAATTCTGGTTATGGTGTTCGAGTCCCCCCACGGCTGACGTGTCAGCCACCATCAGGTCTCCTGTTCCTTTGGCTCCCAGACCAGATGTGAGGGATACTTGGGACCCTGCAGCATCAGGAATCCTCCACAGACAAGCACCAGGCTGCACTCTGACGGCCATTTCAGCTCCTGTCCACCCTCCTGGTAAGGGTGCAAGGGAAGGGCCTGGTCGTGAGGGAAACTAGCTACAGGACACCTTCCACTTGGCCTCAGGAAAGAGTCCCTTTGAAGGGACCGGTGAGAAGTCGGGTCAGCACAATTGTGGGGCACTTGGGAGATAAATGAATAAAAACCATCACTGTTTTTGCCAACATGGTTACACAGATACAAAATTACAGTCTGGGCTGGGGACATAGCCAAGCACAGCCACAGGATGTCTCGGGAATCCTCTAAGCTTCCCGCCACAGGAAACATGAAATCTCTAAAGCCATTCTGGGAGTGAAAAATAAGGTGGTATATAGGGTCAGCTGAGTTCTCAGCATCAAAGACTTGAATTGTGTTAAAAACAGCAGCGGGACACAATGCCCCCTGCTTCCCATAGATCCAAATATGGGAGGGGAGATATAAAGAATTTTCTCTGACATATCCCTTTCCCGTGATTGTTTACAAATCTTGCCGTGTTCTATGCCTTATGCAGCTCCTCTAACGTTTTTTCATGTTTGTTTATTCATTTGGTTAAGCCTCTTTGAATGCACAGGCATGCATAATATGACTTGATATAGCAGGATTTCTTGTTCTAAAAAGTAAAAATAAAGTCAGCTAGCTAGATGCCTATCACAGGCAAATGCAGATAGGCAGGAGAGGCTAGCTTGTTTGTCATAGTAAATGTGGAAAGAGGCTCCTGTCAATCACCTCCGGGATAACATCAGTCTTTGACATTGTCTCAGAGACTACAGACTCCACCCAGAGAGCTCTCAAAGTGTCTCAGGACCTGCACAGTCTTAAAGATATCTTCAGAGCTCCTGGGAAGAAAGGGAGCCACCCTCTTTCCAGTTAGTCTAGATGGATCCCCATCTCGGGGGCAGCCACGGCAGCAGAAGTCTCTATTAAAATGAAAATTAGCTAAGGATAGAAAGATAAGCATTTCCTCCTTCTTCACCTTTAAAGCAGAATGGCTTATCCATTGGGCTCAGGGAATTGCACAACTCTCAGGGAACTGTGTGAGAGGAAGTTCTGCCTGAGGTCTGCTGGCAGAGGAGCGAGAGGGTGATGGGAGAGACCAGACACAGATCATAGATGGTGCCGCTTAAATGCATCCAGTCACATATCGACTTTCTGTGGTAACATTTCTCATCCCTGACAGCCATTTACATTGAGCTACTAACTCTTCCTTAGATAGGCTATACACGGTTTCATAAAGATGTAAGGGCTGTCTTTGGGCATCTGAAATAAAAGTGGTAAGGAGTAAGACAGGAAGCTCTGCTGCTTGGAATCTGAAGACTCACATTTCTGGTGATCGTTATACAGACACACTCGTGTGTATGTGCTCTCATACACTTACACACGTGTATGGCTATTTCTCTACTCAATATTTTAGATAATTAAGAGATGATTAAATTGGAGAGTACTTTTTCAGAGACAGTGAAGAAAGAATAGTCTTTTCACTAAATGGGGCTCTAATAATTAGATATTCATATCTTCGATTCATACCTGGCATAGTATACAAAAATTAACACAAAACGTACCATACAGTTCAATGTAAAATCCAAAACTATAAGCAAATTAAACATAAATATTAAACAAAATCCTTGCAGCTTGGTTTAGGCAAAGTTTTCTTATATATGGCAACAAAAACATGATCCACATAAGAACAAATTGCTAAATTGAACTTAATCAAAATTAAACATGTCTGCTCTTTGAAAGACACTACCAAGAGAATAAAAAGGGAAACTACAAACTGGGAGAAAACATTTGCAGAGCACATAACTGATGAAGGACTTGTATCTAGAATACATAAAGAACCTTGAAAATTCAATAATAAGAAAATAAACAACCCAGTGAAAGTAAGAAAAGATTTGAACAGACACTTCACAAAAGAAGATACACAGATGGCATAAAAATACATGAAAAGATACTCAACATCATTAGTCATTATGAAGATGCAAATTAATACCACAATGAGATGCTACTACACACCTTATTAGAATTACTAAAATCAAAAAGACTGACCACTCCTAGTTTTGGTAAGTATGTGGAGGAACTGGGACTCTCATACACTAATGGTGGGAATGTAAAATGGTCCAACCATGGTCCAACCACCTTGGAAAACAGTTTGGGAAGATGTTACAACCAGTTCAAAGGAGAATCCAAAGCACCACACATAGGTATAGACAACAGATGCTAAAATAAATTGACAGCTAGATGCAAAACCAGTTAATAGCCACAAGACATTAATCAATTGCATTCCACTGGACTGAATTTGCATTTCATGGACAAGAATTATTTGTACTACTATCAGTTTTCTACAAGTTACAGAGTTGTGAAAAAACTCAAAGACAATGGAAGGTGAAGATAACCAAGATGGATGAGCTATGAGTTAAATAAACCTTTGACAGGTGCTCATTTTTATCTGTATAAGTGTCACGATTTTGCCTGTTAAAAAATTACCCTTTAATAGGAACTTTGAACAATGCCTAGCTCATAATAGATACTCAATAAATATTAGCTTTTATAGTATTAATTTTATTAATATTTAAAATGACTCAAGTCACACTTTAAATTCATCTGGGGAAGGTGCCCTGTGAAGATAGCATTTATGTGTTCAGTCACTTCAGATGTTCATCCAGTCATTATTGAGCTATTCCTGGAAATAAGGCCCAGTGTTAGTTGTAATTTATTTGATAAGACAGAGCTGAGTTTATTCTTCTGCAGTGAGTGAGCATATTACTTAGCAGGCCTTTGTAGCATTTCAGAGGGGGCAAGGCAAAGTAGGGGTACTTATGAGATTTTAAAATCTAGCTTAAAGTGAATCTTTCAATAGGAGGGGCTGTGGGCTTGGTTAGGAATGGGTAAGGATCATGACATCATACTTTAGGATTGGTAGATACAGCAGGGTAGGGAATTTGTGGTGAAGTTTAAATTTGTGAGGTTTAAAGCCTCGGGATATAAAAATGTCATTCGATTTTTTCTTTGAAGAGTTGATGGGTCTTTCAGGAAGTTTCTGGAATGATCAATCAAGTTATTTGCAACTTCCTGGGCAAGAGTTACCTGAAATAGTGACCGCATGTTAATAAAGACAGTGGAATACTAAAGTCATATGATGTAGGCTTTACACTGTGTGGGTATAGATGGTTTGGTTCTCAAGTAACATCTTTCTTTTATACTTCTTATTGGTCATTTATTATTTATGGCCTATTTTGATAATTACCTATCTGGTGCAAATGTCTAAATACTAATACTACTGCTAATAATAATAACAACTACTGCTACTACAGCAACAGCAACAGTTGTGTTTATCCCATGCTTACTTGGGTCTGTAATTCTGAAAGCAGTCCTATAAGGTAGTACTCATTATCCCTACTTTATAGATGAGCAAACTAAGGCTCAGGGAGTGGCAGAACACAGAACTGAATGCAGGACAGCAGGCTCCAAAGTCTACATTATGCTTCACAACTAAACAGTGAGCTTCCAAATGTCAGGCCCTTGGTCATGATTTTCAGCATCCAGTACAGTCCTGGGCACAGAGTGTTAATAAGCGCTGAGTAAGCATTTGTCAGGAATACTGAATAGTGAGACAATTTGTCCGAAGGCATCTGAGAAGCCTTCCAAAATGGGAGCATCTTCCGACTTTCAACCTAAACTCTATCTATCAGCCATAGTTGCTGCTTAGTTGGCTGACCAGGAAGAGTACTGCACAGTTTTATTTCTGTTTCACGACTGAAGCCCTTGATTCAGCTGCATAATGCACAGCGAAAGCTATAAGGACTCTATTACCAGCAAATTGGTACTTTAAGCCACAACATTCAGTCAGTCTGGATGCATTAAAAGCCCAGGGTGAGGTGGAAACTTTCGTTCTCTAGCTTTTTCCATTGTATACCGAAGATCATTGATCCCCAGGGTGAAATAGAGGGAAAGATGAATTTAGAGCACACGACAAGGAAGGAGAACAAGACTCAGGCTTGTTGTGTCGTTTTCACCCCAGTCTCCATGAAATTTCTGTAGCTTTCAGCGTGTGATTTTGTTCATTATTTTGTCTGTAGTATTTTTTACCCAGTGCAAATTAATAATTTGTCTATCTGAACATAATATTCAATGTTAATGATCGGACATGCCCTGTGCTTTTCATCTGGCCACATAAAGGACAAGTGCGCTGGAAATCTATCATCCACATCTTGTTTTATGGTTCTGTTGGGAATCAAGTTTTAGTTGATTTGTCATATCAATCTTCTCTCCAAATCTTAACTCTTTTGAACTTTTCATTACATACCCTGAAACCGTTAAAAGTAGTGACAGTACATGCTTAGGATTCACAGAGGTTTTTATTCACCTGAAGCCTTGAGTTCACTTTGTAGTTTAATTCTTTTGGGAAGTAAATCAGAACAAGGTGAAGTGGTGTTTGTATTCATTAGTGTGAGATGAATCACTTATGCGATCAGATTCTTTCCTTGAATTCATAAACAGTTCAAGGGGAAAAAAATCCAAAAATAGAATAATCAGAATATGGGATTTAGCATAATTTCTTTTGTATTTAGGTAAAAAATTAATTTTAAAAAGTTCTAACAGATTTGATATAGATTTGATAGAAAAATTAATAATAAAATAATTTATAGGTTGAAAATATTCTAGAACTGACTGTGGGAAGAGAAAATGATTAAAGATTATGGAATATTGCATTTTGTTTTATGGGCTTAATCCTATCAGAATTACTTCCTAATTTTTTTTTACAATACTTTTTTCTCATGTGAAAACTAATTTAAAATTTGTCCTTTTTTTAATGAAAAATGTAAGTTAGGAAAATTTCTGTTCCTGGTAATGAATGACTAGGTAATATCTAAACTAGACAAGCAGAAAAAAAATACATAAAACCACCAAAAGCTAACAAAAGTAAGGAATTTCTGGATCAAAAATCCAGGAGAGGAAGGGAATCCAGAAAGGTAAGCCCAGCATTCCAGGCCACCTCCATCCCAAGGACAATTGCCAGTCCTAAAAACAGGGCTGACAATCTGAGTTGCACTTTTGAAAAATCTCACCTGGCTACACATGCCAGAGTTCTGAGCCTGCCACAGTAAAGCACCCCCAATTTTGGTCTAAGATTCCAAGAGTAGGAATGAAATTAAAATAAACCAACCTTTACACAGATGGCAGCCTTGCTTCAACTATTTTGGGTAGTCCAGAAAACTGCAAATCTTAAAATTGGGTTAAGGTCATCCCAGACTGCTGGTACCCTTAGGTGCCTAAAAAAGTCAACAGAAAATCTTTGGAGGAGGAAAGAAAAGTCATCCTATACTGTGATGTATTTCTACAAATAATATTTCAAACACAATGCCCAGCACATAGTCAAAAATAAATAGGCACACAAAAAGACATGACATAATAAATGAGAATCAGCAGAAACAATAAATAGGAATAGCTAGAATATATGAAAATCAAAGAAAGAGATAAATACATAGGTAAATCTAAGTGATGATTGACTGCATAAGACACTAATAATGATAATAATAATATTATTTGTAATGTGCCCAAAAAAATGAGAGCAGTCAAAATGGCCTTCATTGTTAGGTATGAGTATTAAATCATCTGGTGGAATGCTACAGAGCAGGGTTCAGCCAAATCCAGCCTGTGACCTGCTTTTTCCATAGCTAATACATGACAGACTTTGTGGCCCACAAAGACTAAAATATTTACTTTCTTGTCCTTTACAGAGAAAGTTTGCTGACCCTTGCTACAAAGAAATGAAAATAAATGAGCCCAACCTACATACATCAACAAGGTTGGATGTTCAACGTCATTCAACCTAAAAAAAGCAAGATCAAAAGAAAAACTCCAATATGATTCCATTGACATAAAGTTCAAAAAGCCAACAAACTATAGTTTCAGGACACATTTTTAGGTGGTATAACTATAAAGGAAAGCAAGGGAGTGATTACCACAAATGTCAAAAGAATGGCTACTTCTAGGTGGGAGAGAGGAGAATGTAATTGGGAAGGACTGCATCTCAGAAGTAGTGGCAGAGTTCTTGGCCTGTGCGACTGTTATTTGAGTGTTTGCTAAATTTGCTAAAATGTGGGTTTATGTTTTATGCATTTTTCTGTACATGTATTCTATTTTATAATAAAAGAGATTTAAAAAGTGAACTGTATGCAAATTAAAAAGAAAGGAAAGAAGGAGAGAGGGAGGGAAGAAATTGTATAACTTAGCCCACTGGCAAGACTGATGTTCTTTGCCTAAATGAAAAAAAAAAATCCTAGGCAATATTTTCAACTACTCTTTGATTTGATAGGTAATTTCATAGGAAATGACTGCCCATTTATATGTTTATAAAGGGCTTAGTTAGCTTGGAGAAAAGGTCAGTGTTCTTGCTGTGAATAAAATATTTATGAAAATAGCCTTGGCTTTTCTTTCTTTGTTTCCCTACCTGGGTCCAGCTACCCAGACTTAGGATGTGTTAAAGACTTGCTTTGGTCTCCGTGCCTTTCAGAGATATTTTTGCCACATCCTTTCTAAAGGAGTTGAGCCTTTTTTCCACCATTGGCAAGGTCTTCATTCTTTTATTCATTTCCTCTATCTCTCTGAAAATATTCCACTTACCTTATTTCACTAAGGCATATTAGTATAGTGAATGCCAGTTTTAGTTCATGTGTCAGAAGAACTTTGGAGCTGCCACGTTGCACAGCTCCAGGGAGATGGTTCACGTCATGCCACTCTCTGTAGTTGTGCAGTGCTCAGAGCACTCCCCTTATGCAGCAGCCTGGCTAGCACTGTGCAGAGGAGTTAGCATTAATATTTCTATGGGTTTCAAGTAGAGGGGAACGGATTAAGTCTATTGCATAAAAGATTCAAGTTAAACAATATATGAACTTCTTACTTTAAAAAATTCCAAGATAATAGTAGGCGCAATATATTTGTAACACTCTTCAGGATACAAAGCTATATCCGATTTATATACCTTCTAGATTTTCACATAGATTGTTGCAGTTGATTCTCACAATCAAAACTAATAGCAGTAACCAAAGTAACTTAAGTTTATGTGAACTGCATCAGATAGACCTGCCCTAAGGTCTGGGCTCTGCCTTCTACTGTGAGATCTTGGGCAAGTTGCTTAACCTCTCTGAGCCTCAGATCCTTCAAAATGATGATGATAAGAGTATCTATCTACCTTAGAGAATTAAGTGAGATGATATACATAAGGTACAGTGACTGGCACATATGTGCCCTATAACAATTAGATAATACTCTTTTTTTATTTATTCTCTGATCATTCCTGCTTCCCTTCACAAAGGTTCCCTTCCTCCTGTATCCATCCAGTCCTCCAGTCCAGAACCTGGGAGGGATCCCCTGCACGTTCTAGTCCTTCAGTCTCCTCACACCCGTCTCTGCCATAGCTACGTAATCACCAAGCACCATTCATTATCCTGAATCCCCATATGCTCATATTACTTCTTCTCAGACTCTTACAAACTTCCTGAGGGACACTTTGCCTCCATCCATCCATCCATCCATCCATCCCCCATCCATCGATCCATCCATCCATCCATCCATCCCCCGTCCATCCATCCATCCATCCATCCATCCAACCATCCAGGCATCCACTGAAAAATCATACTGAGTACACAGAGTGAGTGGCTGAAGAAGACCTCTCTGAAGAGGTGACATCTGAGCAGCTGGGACAACTGAGGGAGTGAGCATGGAGATTTGGGGGTGGGGTGGGGAAGCATTCCAGGAAGAGAAAACGATACATGCAAAGGCTCTGAGACAGACGTGTTTGTGAGCCAGTAAGAAGGTAGAGAATCTCTGCTGAGTGCCAGGGGATGTGGTTGGAGCAGCTGTCACAGGCTGAACCATATCAGAGGTGGAATGATTGACAGGTTTAAGCAAAGGGGCGACCTTTTTAGAAAATCACACTGAAGAGGCAAGGGGGAAGCAGAGGGACAATGTACAAGATCATTGCATGGGTCCACGTGGTGATTAGCATGGCAGCAGACAGTCTTTCTAAAACACAGTTCTGAGCAGGTCACTCTCCCTACCTGGCCCGTGCATGCACTGCACACACACACACCTAAAACCAGCCAAAGTTTTCTCCGCTGCCCCTAGAATAAAGTCAAACTCTGGACCCCTTTCCCAACTCCTGTCCTACATGACCCTGTCAGAGGTCATGATTCTGTACCCCTCCATCCGCTGCTCCCTCACCCTGAAATCCTCTTCTCTCCCTTGTCTTTCCATTTATTCTCCAAAACTCTGCTTTATGAGCTCCCCATAGAAGCTGTCCTTGATCCGCTTCCTTCTCCCCTCCCAGAAAGACATAACTACCTCCTCTTCTGAGACATAAAACTATAATCATATTTATCATTCTGTCTTGTACATTGTGAGCCACTTATGTGCAATGTTCCTATGGTTTTGTTTGTTTGTTTGTTTGGATGCCTCGGGTCTTAGTTGAGGCATGTGGGATCTTTTTGTTGCAGCGTGTGGGCTTCTCCTTAGTTGCCACGTGCAGATTTTCTCTCTCTAACTGTGGCGCGTGGCCTCCAGGGTGCTTGGGCTCAGCAGTTATGGCGTGTGGGCTTAGTCGCCAGGCAGCAAGTGGGATCTAGTTCTCCGACCAGGGATCCAACCCGCGTCCCCTGCATTGGAAGGCAGATTCTTTACCACTGGACCACCAGGGAAGTTCCCATGTTTTAATTTTTTATCTTGAACCCTCTGCATAATTACTGCCATCAGGTATGTGTTTAATTTGTGATTCCTTGTATAGTAAATAGAATTTTCTCTCTGCGTGATTTTTCCAGTAAAGCAGATTGCCTGAGATTGTTTGGGTATCTCTTGGCTGGAATGTCCAGGAATCTCAATAGTATCCTTTTGATACTTTTGTCTCAGTGTTCACGTATGGCACTGCCAGCTGCTGGAGGGCTAGGATTCAGAATTTAGCGATCAGTGCCTCCCCCATATTCACTTTCTCTCTGCCTTTCCTGGGTTTTGAGTTCAGTTTCAGTAGTGAACACTGAGTCCACTGGTGCCACCCTTCCTGACCTCCAGCTAGTCCTAGACTAACTCTTCCTTCTCACTTAAAACCAAATAAAAGTCATATACCCTTGTTGATTCGTATTGACTTCAGCTCTAAGAAATTTTCCTCAAATATTCTGTCTTGAAATCCATCATAAATGTTTCCCCCAGTCCTTTGGCAGGGGTCTGCTCCACTTCAGTAGGCTTTAAAATGCTGTCTTTTACAGATTTTTCACAAACTCCATGGAAAATGAGCAGCGTGATGCTGAACCATAACCCGTGTCTTATTGTGTGATGTGCTGTGGTTTTGGCCTGGCCACAATTCTTTTTTTTTTTTTTTTTTGTGGTACGCGGGCCTCTCGCTGTTGTGGCCTCTCCTGTTGCGGAGCACAGGCTCCGGACGCGCAGGCTCAGCAGCCATGGCTCACGGGCCTAGCCGCTCCGCAGCATGTGGGATCTTCCCAGACCGGGGCACGAACCTGTGTCCCCTGCATCGGCAGGCAGACTCTCAACCACTGCGCCACCAGGGAAGCCCCTGGCCACAATTCTTAAGTCGTGATGTGAATTTCATTTCCTGTTGCTTATCCTGCATGTTAACTTTCTGCTTGGTAAAGTTGCAAATTCCCAGTGAAAGCATTCTACAATTGATTAGACCCAGGCCGCTTGGCAATTTCTTTCTAATCTTTTTTTATTGTGCTTTCCATAAAAATGACAGCCCTGGTATAAATCCTAGTTTAAATCAATACCAGTAAGTGCTAATCTCTTCACAGCACTGGAGATGAAAATGTCAAATGGTACCTGCTGGGCATTAGAACTTTCACTGTAAATCATCAAAAATTAAAGCAACACCAAATTGATTTTATTTCTCATCTTTTAAAAAAATTACTTTCAGATTCATTATTTTTCCGTTGGGTTGTTCTTTTTTTTCCAGTTATATTCTGATCGAATGAGATTGATGAACTGAATTTGGCATGGCAAATGTGTTGATGTCTGGTAGTAAAAATGTGTAGGACCTGGCCTGTACCAGGAAGAGCCTTAGGATAAAGTTGATATTTTAAAGAATGATGCATATATTTAAGTTATATTTCAATCATTATTCATGTGATAACACCTCAATAAAGCAGAATCTTGGTTGAAGAAGCTATACCACAGGAAGGTACCTAAAAATGGTACAATTACAGAAAAGAATTTCTAGCCCTTTGTCTCCCATCTTTGAAGCTATTGTCAAAGCCACTTAAGCTATAACTAGATGATACCTCCTCTAGGGGTTGGCTGCCTGCGATCTGGGCATCTCACAGTCAAGATATAGGGCAATGCATAGCTTAAATATTAAATTGTCAGGTGATCCTGGAAGAGCTGGGAAATCATATGGCTTTTAAATCCAGGAGGAACTTAACTAAGCATCATTTCCAACTTCCCACACTATTTATTTGACTAAATAAGAAACTGAAACCTTAGGAGATTTAGTGACAAAATGATGGTCATCACAGATTTAAAGGCAAACCAGCAGATCTCTAGATGTTTAATTCCCATCTCTTCTTGTTGTATCACAGAGAAAAATATAAGAACTATACCCACGTTGAGCAAAGGGCACACAAAACTCTGATGTGTGTGTTCATAAAAATAGTTTTATATGAGGATAATCTCTTCAAATGTGCTGATAAAACGGAAGAGTGGCAGGAGAAAACATGTTACAGATTAGGCAAAGACTTAATTTAACTGGTCAGTTTCAGATTTACCTCCACAAAAAATATTCTTTATGCTTCTTGCATGGTTCCCCTCCATCTCTCAAAGATGATGCTAATTAGCAATGCAATGCTTAAGAAATATGTAGCCCAAAGGAGTGGCAGAAAAAACACATCCCATAGACAAAGCAGGTCATAAAGGATGCAGCTTTTAAATAATGGAGGACTAGGGAAACCTCCAAGAACTGACAACAAAGATTTCTCCAATCCCTTTTAGTTCCTCAAGTTATTCATCATTTTAAGTTCATTAACAGCAGTAACTAAAGTGCAAGGGTCTCAAAATTACCTGTCTCTTCTCTTATCAGCTTAAGCCTTGCAAGAGTAGCAAGTGCAGGAATGAGCAACGTGGACTGGGTACAGACTGGCAAATTCAAGAGCACATCCAAAGGAAACAGCTCCTTTGCCTACAGTTAAGACAAACTCTGAGACGTAATTTATCCTCCAGAGTTTCCCTGCAGGACCAGGTGGAGATTTCACCTGAAATCACACGACTGTGCCATCCACACCCTCCTCCCTTGTCTCGCTTCCCCCAGCTCTTCATCAGAGTGTTCCGGGAGCACATCCTTTATAAACCACTTACATGTGAATCCTTTGTTGGTCTGCTTCTGAGAGTCTGTCCTAAAACAACCACAAATGTATTGCCTTATTTTATTAAGAGCTAGTTTTCCATCCAAATATTTAAGATACTTTTACAAATGAAATGATTGTGTCAGCTCTGGAAAAGTTGTGGTGTGGTATGGTGTGTGTGTGTGTGTAAACAATTACACTTTTGGGCTTCCCTGGTGGCACAGTGGTTGAGAGTCCCCCTGCTGATGCAGGGGACACGGGTTCGTGCCCCGGTCCGGGAAGATCCCACATGCCACGGAACAACTAAGCCCATGCGCCACAACTACTGAGCCTGTGCTCTAGAGCCTGAAAGCCACAACTACTGAAGCCTGTGTGCTCTAGGGCCTGCATGCTGCAACTACTGAGCCCACATGCTGCAACTATTGAAGCCCGTGTGCCTAGGGCCCATGCTCCACAATAAGAGAAGTCACCGCAATTAGAAGCCCAAGCACTACAATGAAGAGTATCCCCTGCTCGCCGCAACTCGAGAAAGACTGTGCGCAGCAACAAAGACCCAATGCAGCCAAAAATAAATAAATAAATAGAATAAAAATATTAAAAAATTTTAAAAAAATCAAAAGAAGAAATATTAGTTACATTCTTCATGACATTCTATGCAACTAGAAAGTAGTGAGTGATACAAATCTCACTGTGCAATTAGAGACATTTAGGCATTAGACAGGATATAATGGCCCAGAAAGGCAGAACTAAGCCATTTTACCTGATTCCTTAGAGGTGGAATATTATGAGGTAAAGTATGATTCTATCATTTCTTGGATTTGAGGACCAAATATGTTACTTATTTCAAAAAAAGAGATAAATAATATGGCGTTTACAATTGCATTATTTTCCCATATCCCAAAATCAAGAAAATGTTTCTTCAACAACACAAGCTATATCAATGAACCAATTCCACAGTAATCTGCAAATGCATAGTTACATGATTGATCTAACAGATATTTGGGCAGCCAAAGGGAACAGAAACAGTATTGAAGTCATAATGCATTTTTTTTTTCTTTGCGGTACGCGGGCCTCTCACTGTTGTGGCCTCTCATGTTGCGGAGCACGGGCTCCGGACGCGCAGGCTCAGCGGCCATGGCTCATGGGCCCAGCCGCTCCGCGGCATGTGGGATCTTCCCGGACTGGGGCACGAACCCGTGTCCCTTGCATCGGCAGGCAGACTCTCAACCACTGCACCACCAGGGAAGCCCTCAAGTCATTTTTTAAGAGACTAGAAATGGGAAGAATATTAAAATGTGAAAAATATCTTAGGCTGCTGAAGTATGTTTTAAGGTGCTGAAGTAGTTTGCTAAGCCTTATTATTGGTGTCTTCCCTCAGTTATACAACCAACTGGTTTTTCTAAGGCTATTTCAAAAATAATTCAGTAAATATGAGCACAAGTTTTTGCATCAAAAAATTTGGCCTAAAAATCTAGTAAGAGGTGGAGTAACACCTTCAAACTTAGAATCTACAAGTAACAGTTACATTCAGCAAAACTACAATTTAATTGCAAAGACAAAATATCAGTATTCTCAGACACTTGAGGTCTCAGGGAGAACAGCACACACACTCACGTGTGTGCATACACACACACACACACACACACACAAAACACTTTGCTGACACCTTCTCAGAAAAGAGAGACATTAATTCAGGACAAAGCAATGGCTTATGGGAAGTAAGGGTGTATAATGGAAAGTAAGCCACACATCTCTTATCTTTCCTATTAGTCCCCCCTATATTTCAATGAGAAAAAGTTTGGGAGGTCCAATCAGTTCTACAATCATTTGTTGAGCAAATACAAAGTGGAAAAAGCCTTAGTTATGCTCCCCACAGGACCAAACACACACACACACACACACACACACACACACCCCAGGCAACCAGCACTCTCTCCTCTACTTCTCCCCACTACTCAAATTCCAACCCCCTACTCAAATAAGAGTACTACTTGCTTTCCCACATGCCAATCAATCCCAGCTCTTGCACATGGGCCCCTCTGGGGGGTGTAGTGAGTTCCTTCCCTCTTGACCTCCAGCAGCATCAAATGGGAGTGCCCTTTCAGCCCAGACCACCTCCCCACCCCGACACACACACACTAACCTGCAAGGTGGGGTGGAGGTGGGTGGGCAAGAAGAAACCTTGAGAGGAAAAGAGTTCCAGCGGCCTTTCCTAAATTTTCAGACTCCATTCTAAGAACGCTCCCCTACGGTAGGGATGGTGTTTCACAGGTGGAAAAATAGACGTTGGAAAGTATGGTATTGAAAATATTGATCCCTTGTTTAAAGAAAAAGTACCTGTATGGAGGTTCCTTAAGAAACTAAAAATAGAGCTACCATGTGATCCAGCAATCCCACTCCTGGACATATATCCAGAGAAAACCATGGTTCAAAAGGATGCATGCACCCAATTTTCATGGCAGCACTCTTTACAGTAGTCAAGATGTGGAAACAACATAAATGTCCATTGAAGGATGAATGGATAAAGAAGATGTGGCACATATATACAATGGAATATTACTCAGCCATAAAAAAGAATGAAATAATGCCATTTGCAGCAACATGGATGGACCTGGAGATTATCATACTAAGTGAAGTAAGCCAGACAGGGAAAGACAAATATCATATGATATCACTTATATGTGGAATCTAAAAAAATGATGCAAATGAACTTATTTACAAAACAGAAATAGACTTAGAGAACGAACTTACTGTTACCAGGGGGGATGTGTCGGGGGAGGGACAGATTGGGAGTATTGGATTGACATGTACACACTGCTATATTTAAAATAGATAACCAACAAGGACCTACTGTATAGCACAGGGAACTCTGCTCAATACTCTGTAATGACCTTTATGGGAAAAGAATGTGAAAAAGAATAGATACATGTATATGTATAACTGAATCACTTTGCTGTACACCTGAAACTAACACAACATTGTTAATCAACTATACCCCAATATAAAATAAAAATAACTCAATAAATAAATAAATAAATGCAATTAGAATGCTTAAAAAAATTTTGTATGGACCGTATTTTCTACTCGTTTTATATGTTTCCTGATAAATAATTTCAGTGTTATTAAAAAAAAATAAAGAAAAAGTACTTGATGTCGATTTAAGCCATGCCTCAAGAGTGCTCAGCCTGGAAGCAACCAGGTCTCCTGTCTGCTTCTCAATTCTTGCCAACTGAGCAGGAACCCAGAGGCCTCAGATGGCAGATTCATTTTAGCCTTTCTCTTTCATTTGCCCTCCCTTTGTCTAAAAAGCCTTGGTGATTACACAGATTGGGGCAGAATTTCAGTCGCCAGAAATAAGTGCCTTCTTTGTCCTGTGGCTTCTCTTTATTGGACATGTGAGTGTTGCCTTCATACATCCTGGAGATTATTTAACAACCTGAGACTGATCGGGCTGGGTGATCCATGCCATATGCCTTATTGTCACCAGACTCAAGGAAGAGAGGTAAAAAAGAACAGCTACAATCTGTCTCTTGGAACTGCTGCCTTCCCCTTGCTCAGAGCCAACTCACAGCCTCTCATATCTTCCAGGAACCAGTCTTCCACACTAGCACTTGCTGTCGTGTCATGGCCAGGATGCTATTTTCCCAAAAGTATTAACGTAGGGATGTGAAATGACATCCTTCCTGCTCTGCTACATACTCACAGTCCTCTGAAAAGTCCTAGTGTCCAGGTCTCACAGTGAGGGCCATTCGTAGTGAGGGGCTTGGGATGCATTAGTGATTTGTGAAGGTGAATGTAGACGGTAGATGTTCAAAGGAGTTAACATTGCCAAAGGAATACAATAAAGAGAATTCTCTAAGACAAGGATGCAGTGGATTGCAGGGAGAAAGTGAAGAGCAAAAGAGAAGAGTTTCTTCAATAACAGCATTACTTGTCTTCTTACGGGAAGCTGGAATGTTTGAGGACCAGCTGCAGAAAATTTATTCCAATTAAGCAAGTATTTTCAGCATCTTTATACTTGTATTCGTGAGCAAAACTCTTGACTGGTGGTTTAATTTTTCAGCCCATGGCACCTAGTTTAGTTCTTTGCTCATAGGTGCTCAGTGAGTAAATGGTTGATTCAAAAGAATCTTATCTCTTGGCACTGAAAAGAACCTCAGAGAAACTGAGAATTAAAGAGGTTAAGCTCAAGGTTACATAGCTAGGAAGTTATGGAATCCAGATATGAATCCAAATCTGCTCTTTTTCCTGGTCATTGGAAAGAGAATGAGGCACAAAATCATGCTTAAGAGCATAGACTTGGGGGCCAGACTCCCTGGGTTTGAATTCTAGCTCCACCACTTGGTAGTTCAGTGATCTTAATCATGGGAGTAACTTAACCCCTTTGCCTTGGTTTTAGCATATGTAAAACGGGGATAAGAAAAATATCTATTTCAAATATGAAATGAGTTAACATGTGTAAAGTGCCTAGAACAGTGCCTGACATACAGTGAGCACTCAGTTAATCGTTTTAGCTATTTTACATGATTATTGAAGTCAGGAAATATATTCCATCCAGTAATAAAAACCTCTGAATCATGATGTCAGTTCCCATATGCTGTATCTCTTGAAAATATATACATAATGAGGGAGTAAAGTGACTGAAAATAATCACAATTTTTCTTTGTAACTAAAGCGATACATCATCCTCTTCATTACCGCCATCATCTTAATCATTTTCATTATCACCATCAATTTCATTATCTTCATCACCAACTTCCATTTCAAAACATGTTTGCTTTCTGTTTCACTTATATTCACAAACTTCTCTGCCAGACAAAGAAGGGACCCACGGTGAGGTCTCCACTCTCAAGTCAAGTCAAGAGGGACAGAGATACTTATTTCTTATTTCACTGTGTCTCTTGTGTTTATATCTGACTCTTTCAGCCCGTAGGACAGCCTGACACAATGGAGAGAGAATGAAAGTCCCAGTTCTGTCATTGTCCATTTAGCATCCCCTAATCTAGTGGAAACTCAGTTTCCTTGTATGTGAAATGGAAGAAAAAAATAAGATAGAGAGAATGCAAGCCCAGATGACACTAGGTAGGCGCTGAATAGACAGATTTTGTCAATCCTTTGTTCTGTCTCAACTATTTCCTACTTGACACAAGTTAAAATAAAGGACAAGTATACTCTAAGATTAGTTAAATAGAATTAATTAAGTGTATGGAAGAGAGGAATAACCAAATACATTGGAAACTAAGATGGTTCCTTTAATTAGGCATCATATATGTCTCTGAGCCTCCTAGAAGCCAGGGGAAAAATTGAACGCTCCAAAAAGGAAGAAGTATACCAATGCTTCAAAAGAAACAAAGTCTAAACTGGCCAGACATAGTGATATTTTTCTCATGTGAAATCTTATAATGTTGAGTGACATGATAGGTCTCCTGATACCAATATCATTTTTAAAATGCTGACCGGGTTTTTTAATGGATCTTTTAATAAGGAACTTGCCTAACAAGTTGAGAGGTTAACATCAAAATCCATTTCAGTTCAAATGATTTCTTGAGGGGATTAAGCTGATATGGTCTAAGAATGATGCCTGACAGTAATCCCATGTAATACAAGGGCAGAATTCAGAAAGCATAACCACTCTGAGTGCTATGGAATAAGGAATTTCTTACAGGAATTTGACATTACACAATTGTGAGAAATGCTGGGGAAGAAAGGGTCCAAAAAGGAGAGAAGGAAGATCAGGGGGAAATCACCAAGCCGGCCTCTGGTAGCACTGCCACGAGCGGATGTGTTGGAGTTTTCAGGGGAATTTGAAGGCCAAGTACATCCTGCAACTGGATTGGGATGTTCACCCTGTCAGGGCTGTGTAATAATAGCAAGATAAGAAACTCTACATGCTTTGCTTAGAGCTGCCAAGCACGCTGCCACTGACATTCTGGTTCTGGGAATTCATCTCAGTATGCCTGGGAAGCTAAACACTTGAAGTCCTCCTCCTTCAAAGTTGCACAAACCCAGTCCGTGAGTTGGGCCAGGACATTATGTGCCCACTCACACATCCATTTCAAGACATTCTTTTAGGATTTCCCTGGTGGGGCAGTGGTTAAGAATCTGCCTGCCAATGCAGAGGACATGTGTTTGATCCCTGGTCTGGGAAGATCTCACATGCCGCGGAGCAACTAAGCCCGTGCACCACAACTACTGAGCCCAGGTGCCACAACTACTGAAGCCTGTGTGTCCTAGAGCCCATGTTCCACACAAGAGAAGCCACCACAATGAGAAGCCCACGTGCTGCAACGAAGAGTAGCCCCCACTCGCTGCAACTAGAGAAAGCCCGCGCGCAGCAACAAAGACCCAGCACAGCCAAAAAAAAACCACATACTTTTAATATATTGTTCTTAATGCTATTGCATAATTAAGGTCTTTGTTTTAATGTCCATACGTCGGACTCTGGTGAGAAGGTGGAATTTTGTTCTGGTTTTAAAAGCACAGCCTCTCATTCTGCTCATGGGGTCAAGGTACCAATGATCTGGACTGAAGCACGGCAAGAAAGAAGAGTGGTAGTCTTTGCTTTGCATCCTCCATAACACTGTTATCCAAAAAATTATGACCAAAATCATCAAAATAGACCCTCCACAAAGACCCCAGGAACCCCTTAGGACAGACCACCAGTTTCAAAAAGGAATTTATTAAGTGCATTGTACTTTATTTTGTTCATGAGCAGAGAAACTTCTCTTTTTTTTTTTTTTTTTTTGGCCGCTCAGCATGTGGGATCTTACTTCCCCGACCAGGGACAAACCTGTGCCCCCTGCATTGGAAGCATGCAGTCTTAACCACTGGACCGCCTGGAGAAGTCCCCAGAGAAACTTCTAATAACCCAAATTTCTAAGAAAAGGAGGAGTTGTTATCTAAAAACAACTTGCAAATTAAGTCCAAAGGCTGCGCCATGTGCTCTGAACATATTTTTTCTTTAAAGCATCTGCTAAGTGTCAAAGGATGGGCATACCACAGGATTGTTTGATTTACCCTCTACTGACAAGAACATATCATGACTGAGACGGAATAAGTCTATCTCTAGTTCTCAGTTTTCTCCCTGTAACATTTCACTGGACTGCACCAGTCAGTATTTACGTAGCTTTATTTGAGTGCAGTTGATGAATTCTTGTTATTTATTTTTGTGTCATCTTAAGAAAGTTTCCATGGTTCTGTTGTAGGATCAGTTTAGTAGTGGTCATTAAAATCAATATAACAGGAAAAGTATTTTTACTTTCCATAACTCACCTGCTTTCTACAGAGACTGCCTCCTGCTAAGTCCACAAGCAAACATACTCTTGAGTACCTGCATGGTTTGGGAGAGAAAATTCAAGGCAGTCTTGAGTTCCACATCTGAGTTAATACAGTGTGGTGAAAAGCTGTCAGTGGGTACCAGGAGTCCAGCAGTGAAGGCAAGTATCAGAAAGTAGTCTTCAGGAACTTTCAGACACCTTGAGGATGATTAGGATTTCTCCAGGACATCCAGTTGGGGTTTGGGACAATTCTATTCAGGTCCCAAAGGCTGGAAGAGGCAGTGGTGATCTCTGGGTTACTTTTTATCCATGTTTATCTCTTTTACATTCATGTGTGCTTGCTTAAAACCCAAGATAACCTTGTGAACAAGATAGCTCATGTATTTTGGGGACAAAATAAAGTTGCAAAATGTTACACAGCTTGTCCAGCATCTTTCTGATAAGGCTGGGAACCTGGGTCCTGAG
Organism: Mesoplodon bidens; assembly: GCF_964165515.1. NCBI lineage: Eukaryota > Metazoa > Chordata > Mammalia > Artiodactyla > Ziphiidae > Mesoplodon > Mesoplodon bidens. The sequence goes on from NC_138171.1 coordinate 67,196,245, forward strand.
ATACTTGAATGTTCCTGTCACCACACCAGAGACTTTTCCAAAATCAGAGGATGAAAGGCATCAGGTTGAACACAAGGTGGCTTTCAAGTGCTTGCATTTCCAAGTGATGGTGGCTGGAACTGTGATTGTGAGGGTATTCTGTGCTTTCTGAGAACGTGATCACAAAACTTGGAAGACACTTCCTGCTTCTGCTTGGTGACTTCATCAGATTAATTTTTTCCTCCTTGTTGCAATTTGTTCCAGGTTTCTTTTCCCCTCTTCACACCAGTTCATTCTAATCTAAGAAGTCACTACAGTGCTCCCATTAATATTAATGCTATTTTTTTTTTCTTTTGCAGTACGCGGGCCTCTCACTGTTGTGGCCTCTCCCGTTGCGGAGCACAGGCTCCGGACGCGCAGGCCCAGCAGCCATGGCTCACGGGCCCAGCCGCTCCGCGGCATGTGGGATCTTCCCAGACCGGGGCACGAACCCGTGTCCCCTGCATCAGCAGGTGGACTCCCAACCACTGCGCCACCAGGTAAGCCCTAAATGCTACATTTTAAACTTAAGATCTTTAATATCAGAGCTGCAAAACTGCTCAAAACTGCCAGATGCATAAACTTTTCTCATTGACTATACATTCGATATTTTCCTGAGAATCTACAATCTTTGTTTCTTTAATAATGATCAGATTTTAAAGAAAAGACCTATTTCTTTCCCTTGGTTAGTGTTGTTACATGTAACAGTTATGTAAAAGGTAAAACGTTAGATTTAAATTTTGATTTCTTCCCCAAACACAAAAGTATCCTTTGTTGTATAAGTTAATTTACTTTTATCCTAACTTTTAACTTTTTAAAATCATTTTTGGGCATGTTATTACATAGAGTAATCATTTTTTTCAGCCCAGAAAAAAATAATGGAAGAAATAGCAGAAATTCAGTCCTGTATTTGTGTACAGACATTTGAGTATTTCCATCCCATGATCTTATTTTCACCCTGGCCTCTTATTGTGAAACTGCTCTTCAGAGTTCTCACATTCACGCCTATCTCATGGTAAATTGCTTTAGCATGGTAGTATGCTTAGATCAATTGCCAGCAGCAGTAATGTCAGTATCAATCATGTACAAACGTGTAATAACTGGGAGACAGATGATATTCCCCCCCTTCTTTTAGCCTGGTACAGTTTGCTCTTCTGGAGGATGCCTTTAGTACAAAGTAATTTCCCGGGAAGTCTGAAGGCACATCAGTCAAGCATTAAGAATTCTTTCAGCTCACCTGGTCCTCAGAGGGAGAGGAGCAGTCCACGCAGTAGCATGGACTCGGCCAGCACCATGGACAGAGCCACCAGGCAGATTCTTTAGATGATTCTGAGTGCAGGGTCTTGCAACCTCCATCCCAGCGCCTTATGCCCTTCATACACACATACACACACACACACGCACGCACACACGCACACACACACAGACACACATCTTTACTGACATGTCTCTTCTCTCTCTTCCCCCCCATCTCTCTTTCTGTCTCTCTCATTTCTTAGCCCTCGATATTAAGATTTCCTGGTTGTTCACAATTTTGAATTCTGGTATTTGGTCCTGGGAACTTTTCCCCCAAATCCTGATTTTCCCATTTTATCTATGCCTCTGAACACAGCTTTCCTTAATATTATTCCACTGGCCCGAGTATATGTTACATTTTTGTTCTTGTTGGTTGGTTTGTTTGTTTTTACCTTGGCTACTGTTTTTATTCAGCTGGCCTCCCAGAAGGCTGAGATTTGTTTCGGTTATATTTGTCCTAAGTGCAGCATTTAAGTATAAATAACTTTAATGTAAATGTATTCTATGTCCTGAAAATATGTAGCATGTGTCATATTTTACATAGGTAATATGTCAGTCAAGATGTTAGCAAAAAAGAGATGGAATATGCAGGTGGAATAAATAAGGAGAGTATATTAAGGGACTGTTTACAAATGTATGGGAGGACCAAGCAAATCCAACGAAGCATAGTCAAGTCTCTAGGACTAGCAACCTACAGGAGCCATTATCCCTTCAGCCTGAAGAGACAAGGGAAGGGAGTGGTCAGTGGAATTTGGAGAGGGAGTTCGTATGGAGAGGGCTCCCCAACAAAGCTGTGGCATTTAGAAAAGGGATGAAGTCAATATATAGTGACCCAAAAGGGAGGGAGCCTAGAAAATAAAAACCTTGAGTTGATTCTCTTGCCTTACTCTCCGATTTTTTCAAACGGTTCTTCCCATTGGCTGAATCCAATGGGATGCTATAAAGCAATGAATCTCATTGATGTGGCCCATAAAAGTCAATCTCGCAGGGCACAGCACACATTGGAGAAAGGTGGAGTGGAGAGCTGAAGAGGAAAACAGAAATTAACAGACAGATATAATATGCATAGTTGACATCTACATAATAAAACATAACAATGTTGAAAATTACAAAGATATTATAAACTCAGATTGTATTACAGAACCCAATGTATCCATATTCACCACCTGATGGCCTTATAACAAGTAGTTGACCTCAGGGGTCTCTTGTTCAGATATTTTGTTCTCTCTCTCTCTCTCTCTCTCTTTTTTGGCTGCATTGGGTCTTCGTTGTGGCGTGCGGGCTTCTCATTGCGGAGGCTTCTCTTGTTGTGGAGCATGGGCTCTAGGCACGTGGACTTCAGTAGTTGCAGCACCCAGGCTCAGTAGTTGTGGCTCACAGGCTCTAGAGTGCAGGCTCAGTAGTTGTGGTGCACGGGCTTAGTTGCTCCACGGCATGTGGGATCTTCCCGGCCCAGAGATTGAACCCGTGTCTCCTGCATTGGCAGGCAGATTGTTAGCCACTGTACCACCAGGGAAGTCCCATTTTCTTCTCTCTTGAGTGTCAAAGCCCATTATTCTTCATGGGATTCCTCACTCAATACTACTCACTCAATAAATTAGACAAACATGAGTAGATAACTCACCATTGTCTAATACTCTAACATATGTTTGAAATGCCTTCAGGCCAATACATTCAGCTACATGAGAACGATTGACTTCATGTTCTGCCAAAATCTTTTCCTCAATTCATTCAATGATTTAGCTTTTAAAATTCCCCTTGATTAAGGCTGAACATAACCCTTAAAATCTGAACATAGCCACAGTGCTGTGGTTTTTGACAAATCACCTCAGCTAAAAGACGCAAGCTCATGCTTCTTATTTATTCATCTGTTCTTGCCAAGTGAACTTGCCAACTCCTCCTGGTGCATGTCTCCTGGGAAAGATGAGAGGAGAAATAATAAGGGCACCTTGAAGAAACATTGTAATTATACATAAAGTACTGTGGGCAAGGCATCTCATGTGGAACTGAGAACAAGAGCCCTCCTCTCCCTGCCAGTGAAAGAAATATGAAGACTCATTCTAGCATAGATGTATATCTTTGCAAAGATTTATTCTTATCACCATTTGAATCCTGGAAATTACATACTTCTACATAGTAAAATGACTCTCTGACTTTCCCTCTTAAAGACTGAACCCATGATTTGACTTTGCTACAGCTGTACGAAGAACAGCTGAGTCAGCCCATCACCAACAAGCCACCAGATATGAGTTTGTGACACAGGACTAGAAACTATCATTGCCAGTTGGGCCCATGAAAATGGAATGGTCTTTCTTAACATCCACAGACAAATAACTGATGCATCAAATCTCTCTCTCTCCAGCATTTAGAGGATGTGTTAGTATAGCACCAGACAATTTACATCTTTTGGCTTTATTGTAGTCAACACTTTTCAGTATAGTTCTGCTTCATAAATTGTCCCTCACCCTAATGCACTGTCCATCTTTGCTGAACAGGAATTTTAATAGACACATGTTGTTTTTACCCACCTAACATCCTTGCTCCTTTCCCTGGGGAAAAGCCTCTTGTTTTCCTTTGTCTAATAAAAATGTCTTTATACTTAGTTCCTGCAGTTCATGTCAGGTGTCAGCTCCAGGAGAATGCACAACACACAGGCCTGGCCAGTAACTGATTCCAATCCTCTGGACCCTGTAATTGGGGAAGAATTGGTCTCATTCCATAAGTCAAGTTAATGAACTTCTATGCCAAGATTTTATAAAAATTACTGGGGAAAAAGCTCCCTTTCCTCTGAGGTTAAGCCAACAAAGAGGATAACAGGTCCTAAAAATGAAGATGGAGAAAGTTCTGGATTAAGCCGTACCTGAATCTGTTTCTACCTGTGGACTGCTGAAGTATGCAAAACAAGAAGTTTCCTTCATTGTTTAAGCCAGCTACTGTTGTAGTTCTATGAAGAAGAAGAAGAAGAAGGAGAAGAAGGAGAAGGAGACGGAGAAGGGGAAGGGGAAGGAGAAGGAGAATAAGAAGAGTAAGAAGGGGTGGCACAGTGGATAAGAATCTGCCTGCCAATGCAGGGGACACGGGTTCAAGCCCTGGTCTTGGAAGATCCCACATGCCACAGAGCAACTAAGCCCATGTGCCACAACTACTGAGCCTGCGTGCTGCAACTACTGAAGCCCACACGCCTAGAGCCTGTGCTCCACAACAAGAGAAGCCACCGCAATGAGAAGTCCGTGCACCGCAATGAAGAGTAGTCCTAACTCGCTACAGCTAGAGAAAGCCTGCGCACAGCAATGAAGGCCCAATGTAGCCAAAAATAAATAAAATAAGTAAATTAAAAAAAAAGAAAAGAAGGGCTTTCCTGGTGGTGCAGTGGTTGAGAGTCTGCCTGCCGATGCAGGGGACACGGGTTCGTGCCCTGGTCCGGGAGGATTCCACATGCTGTGGAGCGGCAGGGTCTGTAAGCCATGGCCGCTGAGCCTGCACGTCTGGAGCCTGTGCTCCACAATGGGAGAGGCCACAAGAGTGAGAGGCCCACGTACCACAAAAAAAAAAAAGAAGAGGGAGGAGGGGAGGAGGGGAGAAGGAGGAGAAGGGGAGGGGGAGGGGGAGGGGGAGGGGAGGGGGGAGGGGAGGAGGGGGAAGAGGGAGAAAAATAGGAATTATTCTGATTAATACAATCTGGAATGTGTTCAAAAGTCTCAGGTCACATAACTAGATACCATTACCTTTTCTCAACTCTGGGCTTCATATATTGCACTACAGCTTAGCCTGAGTTGATCCATTTTGAGCCAAGATCAGCCTTACTTCCATCATCCTCAAACTGAACATTGCCATTTAAGTCAGATTCAGACTACAGCAATGCTTACTTGGCTATTCTGAAGAAAATGTCCAAAAGGACTCTAATTCTTGAGGTCTCTAAGGGGAGAGTGATTCATTCTTCCACACACAAATTGAATTATTGAAATGTTCTTTCCCAACACTTTAAAACAACATACCGCAGATACATTATAGATATCATTTTAAAATTAACCCTTTAAAATGATTCTGGAGTCAGTCGTTCAAACTGGTTTTCAATCATTTAAGTTGGCTTGTGAAAATATGCTTTTCAATTAAAACGTCTATAGATGCTGGACGTTGCTTGGTGTTAAAGTCTGGATTACTGTTCAACAACTATTCTTTCCCTTCACTCTCCCACTATGGACAGAGTTAGGCTTGGCCATGTGACTTGTGTTGACCAATAGAATAATAGTGGGCATGATGTAATGGCGGCTGTAAGTGTTGTTCCATGGCTTGGCTTGGGTTTTGAGCTCCATTGATAAGTCATAAGATGAGCATGCCTCAGGTAACCACTGCCATTTCAACCTGGGCTTCAGAAAAAAATACACATGGAGAAAATCTAAACCAAATTCATGGGTTAGAGCCAAGGTGAGCCAACCTGCAGCTTGAAGTAAAGCCACTCAGCCAAGCCCAGCCTAGATCAGCCAAACCACAGGCAACTGTAACATAAGAATAAAACACTTGCTCTAAGCCATTAAGTTTAGGGTGATTTGTTACACAGCATTATAGTGGCAATATTGGACTACTATACTTTGTATAACCACATTGTTGTGCGTCATGTACCATAGCATAGCTCATGCAGCCAGTAGATCTTAAGAGATATGACAGGCACAAGAGAAATAAGTGCTTGGTCTAGAATATTATTATTGAAAATTAACCTTAAACAGAATCTTAGGCACAATCAGTCTAAGCAAATACTACACCCAATTTACATTGAAGCTTAGAAGATGAAGCCACTTACCTCAGGTCACATGGCTAAAATGACAAAGAACGAGCATTAAACAAAGGAATCTTTACTTCCAGCTTCATGATCCTCCCACAAAGCCTCTCTACTACCCTCCCTTCAGTATTTATAGACTAATAATTCATACTCTACTTCAATATCTCACTCTTCTCACATTGGCAACCCCGATTCTGTCTTCCTCTGGCATTACTCTAAGAACTACTCTATAGCAGAATGCAGAATATAAGAAAAACTAACCATATTAGACATTTGCAAAGGTTTTCACTACAAGAGAAGGGAGGAAATCCCAATATGTCTACTCTGTGTTATCTAATGTGGATGAAGAGTGCCTTTGTCCAAGACTGCTTCCATTTCCCTGAAAGTCTGTAGTCTGGAAATCTGAGTCTAGTTTGTTAGATTTTCTTACATCTATGATGATAGTTGTTTTAAAGGATACATTCTTATTTCCATGTTATTTGAATGTGTACCATTAAAGGCATTATAAAAATCTTTCTAGCAAAAGTAATTGAGACCTCATAGACTGTTTAAACCAGAAGTCACAAACTCAGATGACTTTATGATCCAGGTCAGGAATGTAAAACACATGAATCAGAAAGCTGGGTGAGAATTCCAACAAAATGGGTAGCTCAGGCCCTACTACATTTGGGGGTGGGTGATGGTAACTACTAACTCTAGCTAATTGTGACCATATTGCCAAATCTTTAATTATTCCAAAGGAAGCCACATCTTGGAATTTTTTATGGGAAATGATCCATTTTTAAAGGATGGTGACAATTTTTTTTAACATTGTGATCCATACAAAAAATGTTTGTGAACCAGATGCCACTAGCATAAGTTAATGCATCATAGAGGGTGTTATTAGACATTACAAGTACTGTGATTAGGTCCTATATGAATTATAATATCCTGATTGTAGAATTTTAAAAGAGAAAATAATTCTATAAAAGCCACTTAGTAGGGACTTCCCTGGTGGCACAGTGGTTAAAGAATCCGCCTGCTAATGCAGAGGACACAGGTTTGAACCCTGGTCCAAGAAGATCCCACATGCTGCAGAGCAACTAAGCCTGTGAGCCACAACTACTGAGCCTGCACTCTAGAGCCATGAGCCTCAACTACTGAGACCACACACCTTAGAGCCCGTGTTCCACAAGAGAAGCCACTGCAATGAGAAGCCCGTGCACCGCAATGAACAGTAGCCCCCACTCGCCGCAACTAGAGAAAGCCTGTGCGCAGCAACGAAGACCCAATGAAGCCATAAATAAATAAATAAATAAATAAATAAATAAATAAAGCCACTAAGTACGGTTTTGAGTAGCTAGTTCTAGAAATATGTTTCTAAGGTGTACTTTTTGGTTCACTCTCTTTAGTATCATAAGAAGATAAAATGGATATTATATGATGAAGTTTCCTAAAAATAGACTAGGCCATGTTTCCAAAACCATGAAATTTTAGAATATTTTTAGAAGAAATAGAAAGTGGGATACCCGAGAGCACAGCCATAACTTTATAGCTGTTCTTCCAGCATGTTAAATAACATCATACATCAATTTCTCCACTTGGATGAGGTCATCCAAACCAATACTAAAGGTTATATAATTAACAAAAGAATTTAGGTCTAAGTAAGGACTTTCCTCGAATCAGATGTTTCTTGCAATGGCAGGATTAACCTTAAAAAACTAGTATGTACATTTTTAATGTTTGAACTATTATTTTACACATAAAATTTATAGCTTTTCAAATTCCAGTTTATATTTGCTAACAAGCCGTGTACTTTGTTCTCTCTGAATTATTTCTATGTTAAACATAGTTTGAAGAGCTCAGAAAAATCTCCGTGTTAAAGATAATTTCCATAATCATTGAAAAAAAATGAATTGAGGAAGATTTGCTGTATTTTTTAAAAGACCATGAAACAGAAAAGGAAATAACACAAGGTAGAGAATTCATGAATAGGTAATCACTTTCTACAGACAATAAGCAATCTTCCAATAAGCCCTGAGAAATAACTAATTAATTTTCCAAAATTTCCAAAACATTATTTTGTAGTCCTGTAGACCTAAAGAGGAATCTAAAGATAGTGAATAGTAATGTGTTCCTAATTTTCAAAAGAAGATTAAAAGAGCCCTTGGTCCTCATTGTTTAGCTTCTTCAAATCCTAGCAAAATAGTAGAACCTAAATAAGCACAAAAAATAAATTTTTACTGTCCTGAAAAATAAGGAAGCAATGAGTAGCTTCTGTTTATGAAGAGTTGATTAGTCCAAATAAATTTGATGGCTTGCTGATGAAGTTATAAAATGAATACAACCCAAAGCATTCTAGATTTAATGCCTTGTTGATAATAAAACTCTCAGTAAAGCCCCATGAGTCCTCCGCACTATATTAATTTGACAGCTTAGATAACAAAAGTCAGCTGAGATAGTCAACAGAGATAGGTCATTTAAGGAAATAGTATAAGTTGGTAAAAGCTATAGGAATGGGAGGTAGGACCAAGTGAGTCCCAGTGATTTAAAAGGAGTGAGTGTATGCCAAGGAAATAAAAATTTTTGAGCACCTAAATTTTAAGTTACAGCCAATATGAGAATGTCAATAAATACTACAGGGAAGTGAAGTGACATCCTGGAAAATAAGAATTATCTGGAGAAAACTTTTAAAAAACTTGATCAGTATTGAGTTCAAAATTTGGTAGAAACCTATAAGGTGATAAATCATAGTACTTCAGAAAGCCCAAATGTGGACTAGGGTGGAGAGGAGACGGGGGGCAGTGTCATTAGGAGGAATCTACCTGAAAATGTTGGTAATACACTGTGATAGTAGAGAGTTGTGGCACCCAAAGAAATTATTATTACTGCACTTAAAATGCTCAGAATGAACTCAACAGAAATGGAAAAGCCCAACCTGATTTTTAACAAGGCTGTATTTTGAACTGTACATCCTGTTGTTCATACCTTATTCCCCTTCATCTCACCCAATTTGATTACACACCCATCCAACTGAAGAGAAATGAATAGAAACATAAGATCTTTTCCCTAATGGTCCAAAGAATATTCAAAGATCCAGCAATCTCTCCTCGGACTGCTTCTACGTTTCTCTCTCCTCCACAGTGATGGGTTTCCCTTCACCTGAAGCTCCCTGGGCCCAAAATTCTCCCCAGAAATACATCTGAATGGGAGGATCCCAATCATACTTTGGGTGATTTTGCCTCTTTTAATTACACATAAGCCTACTCATTTACAGTTATGAGGCCATAAAATGGGAATATTCTGGTCTTTTCAGGACAATGTCTTCAAAGAAACTGTAGGGGTATGTGCCACATATGAACCAGAACCAAATATCCAAGTTTTCTCTACATATACAACAGTATCTTAAATAGTAAGAACCTCAGTACTGATGGTTTTCATGTCTGAATCTGAGTGTCAGCCAGTTTGCATCAGTTACTCTTTCCTCAAATTCACAAAATTAGTAAACACAAGACTCCTTGAGAGAGGAGATCTATTGGCCACCATAATGTTACCTAAGAAAGTATGATTATCCTCAACATTCCTCAAGCTATTTGTGACGCTTTCTACATCACAGTCTGTACTTTGACACCTCTTTGAAATTGTAGGCTTTCAGACCTGGAAGGTATCTAATTCAACTGTCTCCTTTTATAGATAAGGAGATAGAGGCTTTGAGAGATGCAATGGTTTGACCCCAGTGGCATAGCCAGTGACAGCAGAGGGTACAATAGAGTTCCTGTCAACTGGATTCCATTTCAGTCCGTGAAATATTCTGCTGCCATTCACTCTCCAGTTCACCTTCTTACACCAAAGTTACTATTGTTAATCAAAAAAATGAGCTAGAAATAGTTATATAAAACACATGGATGTATATTTGTATTTCAAATAATATCAATACATTTCCTCCACTTGCTTACTACATTGCTATGCATTAGAAATTTAGCATTTGCATCACAAAAACTTTCCATTTTCATTTGCTATGCTGTTCTGACAGTATTACGATGAGCTGCATTCTATGTAAACCACCAAAAATGGCTTATTTTAATCAGCTAACCAGGCTTTATTTAGCTTGTATCCAATTTTACATGGTTTTAGTTATTTAAAATGCAGATACATAAGATTCAACATTTACTAGCATTTCATCTTTGGAATTTATTTAGGAAATGAAGTATTGCTCTGTGGTTTCAGGAAAAAATTAATAAATATCTCTGAATAGATGGTAATTTCGTGTTCATTTTGAGAAAGAGTTAGTTAGCTACATTAGCAGCACTATTTCCCAACACCCATAATCTTCTAAATTGACTTATTTGATGCTCTTCAGATCTATTTCTCTAAAGGCTTAGATTTTTATCTCTGTTGCTGCTTTTGAAATGCTCTCCATGATTGTGAATCCATCGAATGTAATTTTCACATTTGGTGCCATTTTTCTCAAATGGCAATACAGGGCAGGAAGAACCACTTGGTATTTCTTCATACCAGCCTAGTACTTCGATTCAAAATATGGGTAAAATATAAGGAAGTAAGAGAAAGGAAGAGTTGAAGGTCTCTGAGCAAGAAAACCTTGTGTTAGAATCAAATAGATGGACTGTAAGGGGTAAGCAGTAGAGTAAGATAGGGTGATTTTTTTTTTTTAATCTTGGCAGAAATGAGCCTCTGAGCAGTAAAGAACTGAGGAAACTAGAGTAGCTCAGTTCCCTTTTATTAATACTTTTCCAGAAACTTTGTTTCTACTCTGGCCCCTTTCGTCTTTAGCCTGTGTCCTAGCACTTTCTCAGCATCTCACTTAGCTTTTCTTAAAGAAATTCAAGTAATAATAATACAAATAATAATAATAACTGCATACAGATTTCTTGTGCTTGTGTCAAAGTCTTCAGTATCCCTACATTTTTACTTGGCAATGCTTGAAAGGGCTTTCGGGCAGCCAACTCTGTCAACAATGAGATCTGTTTCAAAGACAGTGTGTCCCGTGGCATTGTGTATTCATTTCTACCATTAGTGTTTTTCTTGTGTAGATTCTAACTTCATGCTAAAGTGAAAAGGAGGAAGTCTGAAACACACACATATGTAATGTGTCAATATTATAATCTCTCTCTCTCTCTCTCTCCCCCTTGCTCCTCCCTCCCTCTCCCTCTCTCTCTGGATGTATTGCATACACTTAAGCCTCTAGGCAAAAAAATCTCTTAGCTCTTATCCAAGTAAGGCAGGATTTTGGACTTTGGAGCTACACAGTCAAGATCGAGCTACACAGGCAAGATCAGTGTACGTATTCTGTAACTCAACACTATTTGAGTTGCTGTAAGACAATCACTCTCATTTTGTTGCAGACATCGCCTCCCTGCTTCCTCTCACTAGGGCAGGAAGAAGTCAGTAGTAAGCAGTTCCTAGACTGTGAATGCACGTTTCTTAACTGGATAACTTAGTTGACCCTTTGCCACTTGGCCTGAATTCGCCCCAGTCGAGGACGCTCAGCCAGTCTCGGCCCAGTGCCTGGGATCTGTGGCTGCGCCTTTCCCAAAGCGCAGCCTGGCTGTCCTTGCGCAGCGTCCTCAAGTCTGGGAGTGCACCTCGAGGCATGGCGATCCCGGCCGCGGCTTTCTTGAAGGCAGTCTCAGCAGAGCAGCCCAGACTTCTGGAGGAGTCTCACCTCTTCACACTTACTGATGGGGGCGAGCCTGATCTCCTGCCAGGCTTCCCAGCTGTTTAGTTCCAGACCCGCCTGGAGCCTACAAAATAATTAAAAAATAGCTCGCTTCTGCACTCTCGCCCCCATAAGTCACCCCAAGAAGGCTACTTTCCCCAACGCCCCCCTCCCCTGCCAGGAAGGGGAGCAACCCTGCCCTGGGATTTGCCCAAAGTGGCGGGAGGAGGGTTGATGTTTGCTTTGTTATTGAGAGAAGGGGAAGCAAGTATGCCTTGAGTGCTTGTGTGTATGTGTGTGTGTGTGTGTGTGTGTGTGCGTGAGAGCGAGAGCGAGAGCGAGAGAGAGAGAGAGAGAGAGAGAGAGAGAGAGAAAGAGAGAAAGAGAGAGAGAGAGAGTTGTTTTGCAGCAGAAAATAAACAGGGAAGAAGAACCGGGAGAGGCCGGTGCCCCAGCTCCCCTCGGGGCCTCAGAGAGCGGCACACACCGTAATTCCCTTTCCAGAGCCCTGCAGATTCCACAAACAATGACATCACTCCGGCGCCGCCGACCAGATTGCAGCTGGGGGGATTTTCCTGGGAGCGCGCGGGCCCGGGTGGAGGTGGAGGCGCTCTCCAGGGTGCTGAAAGGGGCGGGGGCGCGGGCTCGCCGCGCGGCGCCCCCCGCCGGCGGAGGCGGACCGGCCCGGCCGGGGGCGGGCAGGGGCGGGCCCGGGGCGGCCCGGGGCGGGCCCCGCCGCTTCTGCAGCCCTCATTGGCTGCCGGCGGGCGCACGTAACCCAGGCTGGAGCCTTCCTCCCGCCCCACTGGAATTGGAGCTGAGGAGGAGCTGAAAATGCAGATTTAGCATCAGGCACAGATACACTCGCTCTTTCTCTGAGATACACACAGCTCTCCACATTAGCACCTCTGCGAGCAAGCCGGGCTGCCTGACTACACGGCTTCCCCGCCAGCCAGATGCTAGAGAACACACTGATTTGCTCCTTTCCAAACCCCTAATCAGTGTTTTTCTCTACACAAAGATTTTTTTAAAACAAGCAACAACAAAAACTATATATATATATTTTTTTCTCTTTTTTTTATTTGCACCTTCCTTGCGGGACCACTGCTCCGCCAGCCTGCGCGCCTCCTAACACCACTTTTCACTCCTAAAGAAAGATGAAAGGTGGCTGTGTCTCCCAGTGGAAGGCGGCCGCCGGGCTCCTCTTCTGTGTCATGGTTTTTGCATCTGCCGAGAGACCGGTCTTCACGAATCATTTTCTTGTGGAGTTGCATAAAGGAGGAGAGGAAGAAGCTCGCCAAGTTGCAGCAGAACACGGTTTTGGAGTCCGAAAGGTAAGACCTCTCTTGCATTTCGCATGTTGTTTCAAAACGGGGGCAGCCCTGCGCAATCTCATTGCAGATTTGCAAGTTTTCTCTCTTTCTTGTGCGATGCAGATATTCTGCCATCGGCTCCTTAACACAACGTTGCCTCCGGTGATCTTTCACGGGTTATGTAATTAAAATGCCCTTCAAATTATACTCGTAAGGTCATAAAAACAATGTATTGCTCTTTGACTTGGTGGCGAAAACAGGATAACACCTTTCAAACAATGCGGTGCGCCCGGGCTGCTGTCCGAGCTACCAAGTTCTCAAGGCTGCCTGGGGATGAGGTACGAAGTGCTGAACAGCTGGGCTTGGCGTTGGCAGGCTCGTCAGAGATGTATCCCCCGCCTCTGCCTCCCGGAGAACGGGTAGTTTCCGACGCACAAGGCTGGAAGCTTGGACACTGCAATTTGTCTCCGCGCTTTTCGAACCCGGCGCCAGGAGGACTCCCCTCCCTGACTCCTGTCCCGGCTCTTTTCCAGGGAAGGCAGCTCCCTGGCTCCAGGAGACTTGGAGACAGAACTGGTTTTTCTTTCCAAAATCGGGGCTGAACTTCCCCCGCCCACGCCCACGCCCGCCCACCCCGGAGCGTACTCAGCTCTCTAGTTCTCAACTCGCAGCTGCAGACGCTGGAGAGGTAGATTTTGAGGGGAGTTCCCTACGGAGAACTCGGGGTGTCTCTCCTGGTATGTGGGCGGCCGGCTTGGCTTTCCCACCAGAAAGCGGGTATCCCCATTCCAAGAACTTGTCAGAGTTCAACCGTTTGGGCAGCTGGATGAGGTTCCCAGCCTCGGATGCCTCGGGACTCCTATGGAGACGCCAGGGTACCCAGTCTGGGAGGGAAGGGAGAGGAGAGCACTGGATGGGGGCCGCGGCTGACCTACCTGCTTCCTGCGAAATATCTCGCCAGGGATCTCAAGTGTCCTTAGGGGACCTGGCGAGGGGTGCGGTGGAGTGAGGGTGCAAGGAGAGACCGGGGCGAGCTGAGCCTGGAGGACGGAGGGATGCGATCTGTCGACCGGAGCGCTGACCGGGTGGAGGTCTGTGGGATTCCGGGTCCCGTTTCCTCCCTCCTGATCCCAGGAGAGAAGCTAGAGTTGAGCTGTGGGTGCTTCGATGCTGCCCTTGCCTCGCAAGGGCAGCGCGAACTGGGACTCAGTCCCTTCGGTCCGGACTTCCCACGTCTCCAGCCTCCCTCCCAGCCGCTGCAAGGCTCCTTCACCTGCTGCGGGTTCTCCCGCCTCCGTAGGGCGTTGGCCACCGCGATTTCGACCCCAAATGGGTTAGACAGTGAGTTTGATAGAGGTCTGGGAGGCAGCGTCGGGTCTGCCTGTGGCGCGCGGGCGGGTCCCGCAGAGGGACTTGTTGCTCCCGGGAAGCGTGGGTGGAGCACGGGAGAGGAGACGCCAGCTGAGGGTGCAGCCCGCCGCCGCTCTAGCCCAGGGCCTGGGAGCTGTTTACAGAGTGCCACCAATACAATAAACAAGGAGACCCTCCTTCCTTCCCACCCTTACCCCTGGCCCAAACTTGGCAAGATCCAGGACCCAGGCGCCATAAATATAGTGGTGATTATTATTAGCTGACAGTTATAGGGCACCTTTATGTGATGGAGTCCTTACTTTCCTTTAATACTTTTCTTTAATACTCTCAACAACTCCGAGGAAGCTACGATTAGTGTTAAGCCTATGGTTCTGCTAAGGAAATTGGCTCAGATAAAGGCCCAAGATGTAAACAGCCAAGAATTTAAACCCAGATCTTCCAGAGATGAACTTATGCTCTCACCCCCTTAGTCCATGCCACACCAAGCTAAGTGCTCCGCAGGGTACGTTGGCCTTTAGGGTATGCTGAAAAGGGATGTGGCATCAGGTTCTTTAAAAAGGCTCTTAAAAAAACAAAAACAAAACAAAGGCTCTGTGAAAGGGCTGCGGTTGATGCAGAAATACCTGTTACTCTCTCCCCATAACAGGGTCCTTTCCATGGGGTGGGCAGACATCACTATCTTCTTTACTTCCCCTTTGGAAAATATGCCCTTAGCATTTGATCTTAGAGATGTAACCAAATCTAGGTGTAGCTGAGACTGATAATGTCTTAAAATATTTTCTCCAAGAAGCTTACTTCTTTTTTGTATAGAGGTGAACAGCCCAATAAAGGATTTACAGTTTTGGTGATGGAACTTGAGCAAGGAGGTGTAGAGACAATCTCATCATAAATGAATCTGAATCCTCTCAATACATGTACCTTAAAATCTCAGGGAACTCATACTTTGGGGTGAAATCAGATACCTAAGCCTCTTTCCCATCCTTTCTTCGAGAGGAGCCCACTAGTTTTGCATTACAGTCTCAAACCGGCAGTTCCCATCCAGGAGAAACGGGCTTTTTACCTTGCCATCTCCTAGTTACCTGTCCATACGTCTCAGAAGTACTCTTATCCGAATGATTTTTGCTCTGATACATATTTAAGTAATAATCAGTCTATGGCAAGATACTTCTGATGAATTGTTGCACGAAGCTACACTTGTCTAGAATAAACCCTCTTTTCCTCCTTTGGATCCATGTCCACCCATCCCCCAAGACTGAGCTCCAAACTTTCCCTGATGCCATGAGCTTTCCCTTCTCCAAATTCCTGTGGGATAAAAAAGCAAAGACGGGCTTCCCTGGTGGCGCAGCGGTTGAGAGTCCGCCTGCCGATGCAGGGGACACAGATTTGTGCCCCGGTCCGGGAAGATCCCACATACCACGGAGCGGCTGGGCCCGTGGGCCACGGCCACTGAGCCTGTGCGTCCGGAGCCTGTGCTCCACAACGGGAGAGGCCACAACAGTGAGAGGCCCGCGTACCGCAAAAAAAAAAAAGCAAAGACTACATGACATAAGCTAGGACATTTCATTACTTGTCCTCTAGTCAGTTCATATATGTAAGTAAATATGGGTGTAAGCATTGTCTACCCACTTAAAAGTTAAACATTCAGGGATGGGATCTTCTATATTTCTGGTTTCCTCACCAGAGCCAGCATATTATTGCCAGGCTGTAAGAAAACTTCCTTAGTTTTACTTATTCCTCCAGGTCTCCCAAACACTGTCCCGTCTTCTTTTTGTCATGCTGTACTGTACTTTTGTCAACATTTCTTACTCAGTTTTCATTTTAAACCCCCAATACCTCCTTCTCCTTCCTCTTTCTAACACCTAGGATACCTCCTAACTCCCTACCGCCCCCTCCTTCCAGATGCTCAGTGTCAGACAGCAAAGATTCTCAGCAATTATTTATTCATATGAAAGAAGGGAGGGACCTACTATTTTACAAAGTTATCTCATCTAACCTCATGACTCTGTGAGGTAGAAATTATTGGCATCAGCTCTAATTCTCAGATGAAAATCTTAAAGCTCTAAGAGGTTAAAAGTAACTGCTTATATCTGGAAAGTGAAAAAAACTCAGATTTAAAGCCAAAATAATTTTGTTTTTCTATCATGCTGCCTCCAGGAAGCCTTCCCTGACTGCCAAGAACTCTGCCTTTTGGGCACCATTTTAGAGTTCAGATATTTTTCCTTTCCTTTATTTCTTTTTTCTACAATATATTTAATACTTATTTGGTATTAACATATGTTGTTAACTAATGTGTATGAGTATACACTTCTTCAGATAAGTTGTAAGTCTCCCAAGAGACAATATATTATGTCTTTTTATAACCTCTATATTTAGCACAGTGTCCTATATATAAGGTACTCAATGAATATTTGTTGATTACTTTGCCTAACTCTTACAAGACCATGAGCAAACAATTATATTTCCTCTCTCAAAAGGAATAAAAATACCTATAACTTTACCCTCAGAAAGGTGTGTTGAGACTAAAATTTTCTATTTTATCATGATGTGGCCCAAAGATGTAAGTTCACCAGAGAAGATGCATATGTCTAGGAGAATGAGTGAGTTTGCAATAATGACAAAGACGTTATTCTAAAGATTGCCTTAAAATTCTCAATACACTACTAATTTTAATTCCTTTGAAAAAGAAAATGAAAATGATTTATTAATGTGTTGAGGGTTGGCCAAAAATCATGTGAGAATTAAGGTAGAAATCCAAACAACTGACGATTAAGTTTTTTCTTTTACTATAATATGTTTTATTTTTTATCCATGTAGAGCTGAGGCTAGGATGATGACACAAGTAAAGTCATGTGACAGCTTTTATATGTATAATTGTTAAAAAATTTTTTTAATCTAATAATTGTGCTGTTATGTAATGAAAGAATAAACTTCTGGTCATTTTAATTTTATTAAAGTATAATATAATTTAGGAAAGAGCATAACTTGATAAAATTTCATGAACTGGGCACACATGTGTAACCAGCACCTAAATCAAGAGATAAAATATTATCAGCATTCCATAAGTCCCCCTCTTGCTCACTTGGGTAGTTTTTAGCTTTAGGTTTGTAGGAGTTCTTTACGTATTATGGATAGGAATCTTTTGTCAGATATATGTATCTTGAATATTTATTCTCTCCCTTTTTTTTTTTTTTTTTTTTTTGCGGTACGCGGACCTCTCACTGTTGTGGCCTCTCCCGTTGCGGAGCACAGGCTCCGGACGCGCAGGCTCAGCGGCCATGGCTCACGGGCCCAGCCGCTCCACGGCATGTAGGATCTTCCCGAACCGGGGCACGAACCTGTGTCCCTTGCATCGGCAGGTGGACTCTCAACCACTGCGCCACCAGCGAAGTCCTAGTCTCACCCTTTTAATGGTGTTTTAATGTCCCAACAATATTGAATCCATATTATATAATTTTACTTTCACTTCCACACACAATCAATTGTCAGTCAAAAGAATCCTCTAACCATATTCCCCCATCCTCTTAACGTAGTTTGGGGCATGAAGGCAGAAATAACAGGAAAAAGATTTGATCCTAAGTATTTACAAAAGGATTCTTATCTTAAAAACCCTTAAGGGACAGTTTTTCTGGAACTACAAGATCTACTGTCATGATAGCTAAAGGGAAAGAGCTCAGAAACCCATTTCCCCAACATGACTGCCATGAATTCCTCTTGGACCCCAACTTAATATGTTATGCCTTAGGTCAAGTCCAAGTTCCTCCCTCATGCCTTCTCTGGTTGTTTTCTATCTCTTTGGAACTTCTATTGCATATAATCTGTTCCTTTCCCTTGGACCAGTCACCAGTCATATCTGTCACAGCACTCGCTATGCCCAACGCCCCTCTGGCTGAAGGAAACCAGGAATAGTGATGTTAAAAGGTAAAGATGAGGGCTTCCCTGGTGGCGCAGTGGTTGAGAGTCCGCCTGCCGATGCAGGGGACACGGGTTCGTGCCCCGGTCCGGGAAGATCCCACATGCTGCAGAGAGGCTAAGCCCGTGAGCCATGGCCACTGAGCCTGCGCGTCTGGAGCCTGTGCTCCGCAACGGGAGAGGCCACAACAGTGAGAGGCCCGTGTACCACAGTTAAAAAAAAAAAAAAAAAAAGGTAAAGATGACAGGATTTGGATTAGACAGCACCAGAAACTTGGCTAAGTTATGAAATCCCTCAGAGGCTTATTTTATTTGAAATGGTTAGTAAAATATGGGAGTTGTGAAAAATCAATAATATAGTGCATGTAAGGTCCTGGACACAGTGCTGAGTGCATAGAATAAAACCCTATTATTGGTAGTAGTAATAATAATAAGGTGATGACCCAGCCACATTTTTTTTTTTTTAACTCAAGAAAGCAGTTGTGAGTTATACTTTCTCAGGAGTGACAACTGACTGAGTGAGGAATAGACACTCAACCCAATGGCAACCCATCCATGAGTCAACCATGGTCCATGAGATGGCCTGGCCCAAATAATTCAGTGGTCTACAATTTGTTACAGACCATGGTAATTATCTCAACCAATCATACTGGCTTCTTTAGGACATGTGACCCACTAGTTGCTATAGAATGGAGAATGGAGTCTAGTTGGCATGAGAAAGCCCATCCAGGTTGTGGGAGATGCAAGCATTGCATCTGAGTTTCTAATAACTTCCAGCCCAAATTCCCAGCCAAAGAACTCTGTGACAGAGGCTTAAAGCTAGCCACCAAACTAATTTCCTCTTCTACACGAGCCACAGAAAGACCACATTTCCCAGCCTGCTTTGCAGGTAAGTGTGGTCATATGACAATTCCAGCCAATGTATTGTAAGCAGAAGTGATGTGCTTTTCTTCTATGCCTGATGCATAAAAACTCCGTGTAGGTTGATTTTCCACACTCTTTTCTATTCTGAGGCTTGATGTGATTGAGAACAGTAACTCTGGAAGCAAATGCTAAAGATGGCAGAGTCACAACATGAAAGGAGCCCAGGTCCCTGATTCCTAACTTAGAATTTCTCATTCCTTACATGAAGCAGAAATTAAACTATTACATTAAGGCACTGAGATTTGGGAGTTTATCTTTAGAACAACCAGTATTACCTAAACCAATACATTCTCCATAAATGTTCCTTTTCTCAAGCTGTTGAAATGACTCTCCAAACTTTGTTAACCAAACCAAGGCAAATCACAACAACAATAATCTTCTAAAGGCTTATGAGAGTTCTTAGATTTTCATCTCATAACATCAACCAACTTTTCAGGTCTTTGTGACTTGTCTTCTCCAGCAAGAATATAAAATCCATTCAACTCTCTGTTGCTCTCACTGGCAACCAATACGCCCTACTCATAGTAGATACTCATTCTGTGCTTCTTGACTGATAAAGACACTTGGGTCACAAGATGATGATTTAAGCCATCAGCTCAGAGAGAAAGTACTTGAAGAACTAGTCTTAAGAAACTACCCCTGTAATATCCATTTATTAATAGGCAGAAATTTAGCTAGGAAATAGAAGTAGTTAACAACCAGCAAATCACTGACTGACAGACTCCTGTGTTTCCCTAAAATTCCCAACTTAGAAATTATCAATAGTAGAATACATGAGTTGTTTGAGCAGAGAAAATAAAGCCTGCAGTTAAAACTTGATAAATACAAAAGAAGGGGGGAAATTACACCTCTTTTTCTCAAATGAATGACTATCTAGAAATCAATTTCTATTTCAAAAGGTCTTATTAACTGTAGATCATAATGTTATAGCACATCAGAGAGTAATGCTGATAGTTAAATTTGCAATAGTTATATATTCAGCTATAACTGCTCAGAGAAGTCAGGCTTAAAAATAAAATGTGAAACCTGAAGTTCAAATGTTTTCCCCCCACTACAGCAGTGGCTTTATTTTACATTTGTGCTCAGATTCATCATTTTGAAGAGAAACACTGTACTAAATTTCTGGAATATATTAGTTGAGATTCAAAGAATCACAGGGCAGTTGAAAAACAGGAATTACAGCTTGACTTTGTCTACTAAGATGTATTTGTTATAGCTAAAGATGATTCAGTGGCTAAAATCCTCTAATGGTTAGGGAATCAAGAAATTACATCTGAGTTAACTCTCTTCTGTCCTAAATGTAATGATTGCATATTAATTGATGGCTTCTACATGAGGTATATAGAAAAAGCAATAAACTTTTGCAGTTAACTTTCTTGACAAATTGTTTTTGTCCCTAAAGCCCATTTGACCATGGCTTTTTGGATAATGTTGTGATATGTTGAGATCCTCTGATGAGAATAATTGAAAATAATAAACTCTTAGGTTGAAAGTGAAACATTGACACAAACTGTTAATTTTCTGATATTGAGTGAAATAGGCTTAAGAATGTTACAACATGCTGATAGTTTCCCCATTAGAAAGTTGG
The DNA here is from genome assembly GCF_964165515.1 of Mesoplodon bidens. Classification (NCBI taxonomy): domain Eukaryota; kingdom Metazoa; phylum Chordata; class Mammalia; order Artiodactyla; family Ziphiidae; genus Mesoplodon; species Mesoplodon bidens. The sequence goes on from NC_138171.1 coordinate 67,217,097, forward strand.
CAAGAACATGAAGAAAACTGTAGGATCCTAGAGTGGCCCTTCATTTATAACTTTAAATGTGGCATTGACTCCCCTAAACACCCAATTCTTCTCCTAGTTTTTCTTAAATTCTAATTGCATCACAAGTCCTTTTACCAGAACTTTTTCAGTCCCAAATTCTTCATTTTCATTCATTTCTTGGTTAGCTGGGTTTTATTGAAAAGTGAAGGGATTAGCCTGTACATGAAAAAGGAACTCTCCTCTCTCTGAGATAAAAGAGAGAAGAATGAGCAGATGAAGTTCAGTTTTTAGGTCACAGAGGAGGATATCAGGAGAATATCCACTTAGGAGTCACAGTTATTTCAAAGGTGTAGGAGGCAAGGTCAATTCTTAGAGTGAGGGAAGTGGTGCTGGGATGGGGGCTTCAAAAGAGATAAAATCTTGTGCTCTGCAAATGGGGATGGGAGAGGATGCTGACAAAGGACCGGTAATGACTTCTGGCCAGTACTGAGGGGCCAAGTGGGAGAGCATGGATTTATAGCAGCAGCAACTGAGTCATTTTCTTCAATAGCACTCAAGTGGGGGTGGTGGAAGTAGGGAGAGAAGGAAATGGAGTTTTAAAAAATGGAATATCCATAAAATAGAAGAGAAGGTTAATTGGGATTAGTAGTGAGAGAGCTGAAAGGGAGAAAGCTATGGTTAGTGAGTAGGGTGTTGAAACTCAAGACTCCCCAAACTGAGCATTTCCAGACAATGATGAGGTCCATGGAGGTGAGTTACCAACGCCAAAAAGAGGTGAAGGTGGTCAAGGAGCTGAAAGTCAAATGCACAAGCATCCATCCTCGTGCACCTCAGTCGTGCCATAGCTAAATAGCATTGCCAAGGGAGAGTGTGGAGAGAAAATGAAGAGAAGAGGTTCTGGCACAAAATCTTGGAGAACTTTGGGTGTGGAGGGAGAAAGAGGAGACGGAACTTGGACAGTTAGGGATATGGAAGATTAATTGAGAAAGTGCAGGGTTGTGAAAGGAATGGAGATGAGGATTAAGAAAGAAAGAATGGGGCAATGGTGGCCACTGGTTTTGGAGATGAAGTCATTGGTGCAATTGGAGGAGGCACCTTAGCACATGGGAAGAGGAGAAGTACCATATGTCGGTTTGGGTCCCCAGGAGCAGTCCCTGGGACAAGGATTAAATGCCAGTTGTTTATCCAAGGCATGATTCTAGTAAATACCGGTAGGGGAGTGGGGAATTGAGACCGGGAAGGGAAGGCAGGAATTAAGGGTGTATTACAGCACAAGTTGTCACTGTGGGTAACTGGGGCTCAACCCCACCAGGAAACTCTGGGAGATGGTTTAGAACACGTCTGAGAGTCATCCTGCCTGAGGGGTGAGGGAACTGCTGTATTTATATGTCAGTTGCAATCAGATATTGTTTCATGATTGATAGTTTTTCCTCGGTGGCCTTGACTCTCCAGCATTTTGACTTGGCAGATGCTCAAACAGAGCAGAATTTGGCCGCAAGAGAAAACTCTCAGACAAATAGATCCAGAGGCTTTCTTCATACACTAAATGCTAAGGCCCAAAGGGATGTGAACAGGAAAGTGATAGTGTCTGTGACAGGAAGGAAGTCAAATTGTGAAGGCTGCAGTAAGTATGATGAAGTAGAGGTATCAAGTGTAGGCAGTTGCTTCAAAAAATACAGTGGTAAAGGGAGGACAAGAAGAAAAGTATTATTATGGTGACAAATTTATGTGGTTTTAATGATTTTTATGATAATGGTTTCTAAACACTTGTCAGACCACTTGGAGATTGGTACCCCACCAAAATACTGTGACATACTTGTCTGATTATTCTAACTGATTTATCCAGACTAATTTAAATTTTAACAAATAGTAACTGAAATTATGGAGTTACAGCCTGTCAGAGCAGGAAGAGACCTTGGAAAGGCATTAGTTTAACCCTTAATTTTATACATGAGGAAATAGAGATCAAACATGATGTTTATGTTCCCAACTATTTGCAATGAGCATTGGAACCCTGTTGCTCCCTGACGGTGGTTCAGACGCTGCATCATCAGAACCACTGCACCAGCCTTTCATGCTGAAAGAGAGAGAGAACCAGATTGAGAGGGATTTCTATGAGCGATTAACCATATAAACCAACCTGTTGGTTACCAGTTCATTTCAGGTCCTCCTAGTCTGCTTTTCTCAAATTTACCCCTAAAATTTTTACAGCTTCCAGTTTCCCAAACAAAACTGGGAAAGTTATAAGTTCAGGGATTCCACACCAACAACAACCTACTGGGGAATTCCCTGGCAGTCCAGTGGTTAGGACTCTGGGTTTTCACTGCAATGGGCCCGGGTTCAATCAATCCCTGGTTGGGGAACTAAGATCCTGCAAGCTGCACGGTGCAGCAAAAAAACAAAAAACAAAAACCTATTGGATTAACACTTGATAAAAGATAGAATAGGAATTTTATATTTCTTTGACTGCCCCCTTAGTGACGAGCACAGTGCTGTACTTTTAGCAAGCACTTAATAAATATCAAAATCAATGGTTAGAAAACATTCTAAAGGCTTAGCATTATCATCAGATGCTCACTAAATGACAGACAGATGTGTTATGAGATACTGCAATCAGGAAAACCACGCATGTGAGGAAACGTTATGAGAATCTCCTAATTTGTATCTGTGTTAAATGACTTCGATTAATTAACTACCATTAATAGCCTAAAATTTTGTGACTTAATGAGAAATTAAGAAGCCAATGACAGAGGAGAACAAGGAGATCCACAAATCCTATCTTTCCTTGCCCTTAGCTTGTTCTTCACTTCTGTGAAGAGGGGAGAATATCAGTTTCATCAGAAGGCTGTCAGTTTCTTCAAAAATGATGGAAGTTCAAACATAAGAAGGTAGTTGGCATGAAAGAGTCAATTCTAGTCAGTTCCTGTTGACTGTGTTTCTAGGGAGTGTCAACCAGGAATGGGAGACCAAGAGAGAGCTTGCAGAGCCTAAGATGGGGGGAGAAGGTTGGGAAACAAGCCACTGTGGATCTCTTAAAGTCCAGGGGCAGCAACATGGGGTGAGGTGCAGAATCAGGCCAATGGGAACCTTGGAGAGTGTGTCTCCAATGAGGCATGGCACGAAGCAAATTTGGACCCAGAAGTTGAAGCCCGAAACAAGCCATTCTGTCCATTAACTTAGGAAGGAGGAAGGGACCAAAGAAAAGTTATAGAAGTTTGAAATCAATGGACAAACAAAGTAACAGGAGCACCGTCATAGCGGGGGAAGCTCAGAAGCAGAATATTCCGTTCATTCAATAAGCACCTACTTGACGCATTCAATAAGCAAGTATGATATCAGGCACTGAGACACGGACTTGGGGACAAGCAAGAAAGTTTTCAGATATTAAGGAGCGATCAAGCTCCAGTGTGCAAGCACTTTTCAAGTCTTTGGTTGTGTCACATTTATTAAGTCCCATTGGCCAATGCAAGCCATATGGCCAAGCTCAGAGTCAGTGCAGGAGGGAACTATCCTAAGGAATTGATACAGAGAGACATAAACAAACGAGGACCACTTCTGCAACTTTCTCCTACTGAAGAGTCTGGGAGTTACAGCATTTCTGAGTTATCCCATCCAAGGGTGAGGAAGCTAGGAAATGTAGCCACCAGCTCCCATTCTTCCTCGGTTGAGGGTTACACCTGAAGGGCATCAAATCCCTTGCACTTCTGCTTGCCCCAAGCAGGCCAAGTCTGCTTCCACAGTCAGAGAACACCCTCAGGCAGAGGGATGCATGAAGACTGTGGCAGGTACAGGCACAGTCTACAGGGGACCTCCAGGGTAGGTAAAGGGAATGCAGGAAGGCCATCAAAACATCATCTGCTACACAGAAGGCACACGTTAGATAAAATACAGAAATCACAGACAGGTAGGAGTGTTCTTTATGAGCAGCCAGAGTACTGGCAATATGTTTTGTGAGAGATCTGTGATATAGGACATGTGAAGCAGAAGGGAAGCCTTCACAAGACAGGCAGTGCCAAGTTGAGGTGAGTTTGCATTGAGGCTCATAATTTCAACAAGTTAAAATAAAAGGGCGTTTATCAAGGATGGTAACAGCACATGAAACGAAGTGCACTGGAATTTTAGAAGGATTTTACAGTTAGTGTTGCCTGACTAGACAACATTTGTAGGGGATGAAACCAAAAAAGTGGACTGAGGACGGTTCGTGAGGTTCACACCGTGTTAGGAGCGTGGATCTTGTGGATAAGTAGAAGGAGACATTGAAGGATACTTGGAAAGTATAGCAGAGTGGCCATATACAGGTGACCCTAGAAAAACAAGTTGAGCTTGTAGTGAAGTAGAGGGCCCTGGATCTCCCAGCCTTGTTCCTTTGTCCTAGGGAATCATTCGTATCCTGGAAGCAGGTATCGCCATCCCTTTTAACAGATGTTACTACTAGGGAATCATGCCTTTCATCCTACTGCCACTGGCTGATGACATCAGGGATAATAATAGCTTAATTATTGTCTTTGAAGCCACAGTGGATGGCTGGTAGAGGCAGCCAATTCTATGCATGAAATTTATTCCAGCTAAGAACAAAATCACTAAATGCATACTACTTCCTCCCAGACACACAGATACATGAACCTAAAACAAGCCCCCTAACTTAGAAGCCAAAAAGAAAAGCCAAGACAGTAATGTCATCCCAGCACACCTGATAAGTAGCTTACTCCTGATATTCCAAAGGAAGAATACATGTTCTTACGTTTTCATTTCTGAGATAATACATGGACATTTTGCCTTAGGTTAGAAAGGAACTGTTTGTGAATGAGGCTGAGGGTCAGCTCTTCTTCACCTATCTCATTGTCTGACTGTCATTTTAGACTTGATATAAATAAGTTGTGTAGGTTCTTGGGAGTATATCATTGTTTGAATCCCACTGGGGACTAGTAGCTCCATTCCACAAAAACAAACAACCCTGGACAACACAAGCTGTTTCGCATTTTTGTGCTCCTGGTCATAGGGAAGAGCCGCTCTTAGAATCACAGAAGAGAGTTGAGTGCTGTCCATGGAGAACAATACCTAGGAGAAGCGTAGAAATGGGCGAGGTGGGCCTAGAGCCAGGTGTCCTGAGCACTGAGTCAAGGATTTTCCACTCTCCCCTCTCACTTCCCCTCAGATAGCTAATTCCCCCCTTACAAATAGCTGATCCAAAGGAACATCCATCCATACAGTCATATTTTATTGACAGGTTTTTATTGAGCCCTGCAGAGATAGAGCACATTGAAAGGGATGGGTTTTACAGACAGAAAGGTAACGTATTTAGATTTATGTTAGACAAAAAGCATATTATAGTTCTCTAGACCATTTATAAGACTTCCCCTGATCTGATGGCTCCATCCAGTCTCTTACAAGTTACCTATTTTATGTACTGGGGTGTGGAAAACTCTGTTTAGCAACTGGTTTCTGGTTCTATACCCAAAGGACCTCCTCAGAGCAGGCTAACCTTACAATATGCCCTGATAAGTTCAGGCTGAATAAGATTCTCTGTCACATCTGGTTACTCAAAGAAATGAGTCCTCACACCACAGGCCTCCTGCCGTTGACTGAGGAGCTGGAGGTGCAAATAAACAATTAGGCTCCTCTGCTGTATGAGTGGCATCTGTTCAAAGGAGCTGTCAAGGCTTCCACTCCTCTAGTGAAATCATATTTACTTTATTCATCTAAATAATGTGGCTTATTTTCCTTCAATATGAAATTGTCTTGGCCTGTTTCTTGTTGATTGATTTTTATGAGATAGCATATTTTTTGTGCCTCCATATGCCTCTCTGCTAAGAATGGAATGACTTCTTATTGAACAGTTCCAATTATTATATCCTTTCATAGTTTTAGAATCATTGGATATATTCAAAATGCCCAGCTCCTCATCTCCATTTTATTTACTGACCATCTAGGCCCCTTTAAAAAATAAAAGGAAAAAAATGATCAAAATAAATAAAAATAATAAATAAAAATTAAAACAATAAAAGCCACACACTTTATATTCCATTTCCAACATGTTGCTCTCTGTTTGGGTAATTATAGCAATTGGAGTCCACTGAAATGGGCTATATTATTTTTAAGACTATTTTTTAAAAGCCACTTTAAGTGGACAACAATTAAGGAAGGTACAGAGATTTCTCATATACCCCTGCTCCTACACACGCATACTGTCTACTTTTATCAACATCACTCACCAGAATGGTACATTTTTACCAAAGATGAACCTACACTGACACATTATAATTGCCCAAAATTCATAGTTTACCTTAGGGTTCACTCTTAGTGTAAATTCTGTAGGTTTTGACATGAGTTTAATGACATATATCTATCATGATAATATCATACAAAATATCTTGACTACCCCCAAATTCTCTGTGCTCAGCCTGTTCTTCTCTGCCCCCACCCGTACCCCCTGGCAAACACTGATCTTATTTTTCTCTGCACAGTTTTGCCTTTTCAAGAATTTCAGATGGTTGGACTCATTCAGACTTTCCCGACTGGCTTCCTTTGCTTTAGTAATATGTCTTTTTGTGGTTTGATAGCTCGTTTCTTTTTAGCACTGAATAATATTCCATTATCTAGATGTACCACGGTTTATTTACCCATTCATCTACTGAAGGACACCTTGGATGCTTCCAAATATTGACAGCTATGAACAAAGCTGCTATAAACATCTGTGTGCAGGTTTTTGTCTGAACATGAGTTTTCAGGTCATTTGGGTAAATACCAAGAAGTGCAATTGCTGGATTATATGGTAATAGTATGTTTAGCTTTGTAAGAAACTGCCAAACTGTCTTCCAGAGTGGCTGTGCCATTCTGCATCCTCACCAACAATGTATGAGAGTTCCTGTTGCTCCACCTTCTCACCAGCATTTCGTGTTGTCGGCGTTCCAGATTTGGGCCATTCTAATAAATGTGTAATGATGTGTCATTGTGGTTTTAATTTGTAATTCCTCATGACATACGATGTGGAGTATCTCTTCATATGCTTATTTGCCACTTGTATGTCTTCATTGGCGAGGCATCTGTTATGGTCCTTGACCCATTTTTAAATTGGGTTCTTTGTTTTCTGATTGTTGAATTTTAAAAGTTCTTTGTCTATGTTGGGTAGCAATCTTTTATGTATCCTTTGCAAATATTTTCTCCCAGTCTGTCGCTTGTTTTCTAAATTCTCTTGATATTGTCTTTCACAGAAGTTTTTAATTTTAATGGAGTCAATACTTGAACAACTACTCAGTGAGCTTAAATTGTTGACCCAGGAAATCGTGAGCTAAATAATCGGTTTCTGTTTGGAGCTACTAAGATTTTTGGTGGTTTGTGGCACACATTATCATGGTGATGTAGGACTGAAACTCAAGTGCCTGAAAGGCTTTCTCCAAGGCTAGAGAACCTTAATGAGGACCCCTGCAGCTCCTCAGCCACCAGAGCCACAGACTACCTCCATGGGTTTGCTTACCTCTCCAACTCTCAGTCACTAATCATGTTCTCTGAGCTTCTTTGTGAATCACCTAAGAGCCTGACAACAGAGGCAATTAATGTTGGTCCTGTGGAGGCAGAAGACAAAAGAAGAGCCTTGTGCAGGAGAGGAGGTGGTCTTTCCCTGTTGTTCTCCAGACCCATTTTTTACCCATCTCTTTTTCAAAGCAAGACAGAAAGAGGTGAGAGTATTCAAATAGCTGAGATGTGTGATCCTAGGTCCAGACTTTAAGTTGGAGGAACTTTGGCTGGGGGTAAGATGCAACTCAGTACAGGTGAGCATTGAGAACCTGTAAACAAGAGCTTGTTCAGGCTGAAGCATGGTTGTAACATAGGCAGGTCTATGCCTTCGGTGCCCCTCTCCTTCCTCTCTCAATTCTCCTCTCTTCCTTTCTGGCCCTAGGAACCTCCATCCTGTCAGCAAATCTCAGTGAGGCATTTAGCTGACCATGGCTTAGGGTGTTACCCACCCCCATCCCCCCAGAGAAAACTGGACTTTCGTGCAAGTATTCAATACACACACACACACACACACACACACACAAATTAAAGTTAGGATGGGGCTGAGTGGGAACCTTTTAATGCTATCTCAACCACACCAGCTGACACTGCCTCTCCCCAAGAAGTTCTCAGGGTCCCCTTTCCTGTCTCCTTCTCCCCTTTCCTTACCTTCTCCTGTCTAATGCACAGCTGCTATCTCCTTATTTCTATCCTTCTTTCTTTCTATAATATTATACGTTTCTGTCAATTGCACAATGTAGTTTTCCCGCGTGTTTCCTCACTGGCTTATAAGTACGAGTAAGGCAGAGCCTGGGACCCCACCCCCCTCCACCCAGTTCCCTTTCTCCCTCATCCTGATTGCAAAGTGCCGTCCCCCACCCGTAAGAAACTGCATGCAATCCGGGGAAATTAAGAATGGTCTCAGGAAATGTCAGTACAACGCAGAGCCTAGCCTTCCCTGTGAAATGCAGGACCCCTAAATGAAATTGACAAGCAGTTATCAGCTGAACCAGCTTTCTATCCTTGATGTATTGTTTCCCAGTTTTTATTCCTTGAACCTCTTGACAGCAGCTCCCCTTGAAAATAAAATTATACATTTCTTCATATGTGGAATGAAGTCCATTGTTCTACCAAACTAGACTCCCAAATAAACAGGACTGAGCCTCATGAAAATTAGCACAATGGACAAAGCCGCTAAAGGAAAAGTGATGGGTCTGAGCCAGAGTCCTAACTGCTTGGGGGCTCTGGACCCATTTGAGAATCTGTGAGAAGCAGTGGTCATTCCTGAAACAAGCAAATGCATAGAAGCACAAAATTCGGGGTGGAGACAATGTTCGCAGACCAGCGTCCAGGGGTTGCCTGAGGGGAAGGAACTCTGGTCTAAAGGAAGGTGGGCAGTGGGCTCCAAGAGGATTTAACACACGTTATTATCTGTTCACAATCGGCGGCCAGTTCCCTGGGGTTCCTGGCTGTTGAGGAAAGCGAGTGTGTGGGTTCAGAGAGTAGCTTTAGCTTGGAGCCATGGTTATCAGTGGGAGAAGGAGACAGGCGGGACAGAAAAGAGGCATGAGAAGCGTTGCTGGGATCCTTAAAATTTCGCGGCATAATGAGAATTTCTAAAAACTGCAAGTCTGAGTTAGCAACGTTATTATACTGTCACCCAGCCTGAACCTTCAAGCTGACAATTTGCTGTGAATTCTTCTTTCACTTCTTTTTTTCTCCTTCCTTCTGGAACCATGTGTATTTTGCCTTAAGACACAAAGGTGATGGTGTAAAAGAAAAGAAGGGTGTGTGTGTGTGTGTGTTTAAATGAAGGAAACATTTGAGAATATACTAAGTGTTGAAATATATGAGAGGTTTCTTACTGGGACACAGGTGAGGGTTTGGGGACCTAAGATTGCTTTTAGCATGTCTTTTCTATTTGGAAGATCAGCCTTCTACTTAAGAAACAGAGGAAGGCACAAGCATTTCTTCGCTGAGGTCTGTGTGGGCAGCAGGTACCTTGCGCTACTGTAAGGCACACGGCATCTGTCTTTCCCTGCCCATGATGAGCTTGTGCTTGCACATGATCTCCCCAGACAGTTGCTTCTCAGAGGCTCAGAGGGCAGTGGATTTGGGGTCTACACTCCAAAGACAAGAGGCAAAAAGGGCTCAGAAAAATAACCAATGCCTGCAGGTTAATCTTCTGTTAAGTTTGTGGTCAGTCAGTTTACCTGTTTATTGCCCGAGTTTCCAATTTCAGCTCTATGAGACCAATTAACTCCATTTCTTCCATAGCCAAGACAGTGAGTGCTTCTAATCAAAGAATCCAGGGTCGTGGGTCCCAAATACACCGCAGAGGGTCACTCACCAGCCTGGCTGTCCTTGAGTCGCACTCCTCCTTGTCAGGAATTCCAGCCTGCAATCTGTTGGATTCATAGCCAGGGTTATCAAGGGGGACGGGACATAGAGCGAGACAGCAACGGAAGCGGTGGAGGGGGAAGCATCTGGAGTTACAGTCAAGGAGACCAGGGATTTCCGTTGAGAGCTCCCTCTTGACTGGGCAAGTCCTGCCCCTCCCTGAGCCACAATGTCTTTCTCTATGAAATGAGGCACTGAGACCAAACCAGGGGTGCCACTCAACGGCCTTCAGTTGACATAACCATGTGAAGTGACTTCAGTATGTGACAAAGGGAAGTGGTGGGACCTCCGGCTTGAAATTTTTAAATATATGGCCCTCTTAAGGGCATTCAAATTTAATTTTAAAAGTATTTTTACATTTTAAAAAGTTTCAATTTGGGAATAATTTTAGACTTAAGAAGTTGGCAAAAATTGCACACAGGTTCACCCATGTTCATAGCAGCATAATTCACAATAGCTAAGAGGTGGAAGCAACCCAAGTGTCCATCATCTGGTGAATAGATAAACAAAATGTGGTATATACATACAATGGAATATTATTCAGCCTTAAAAAGGAAGGGAGTTCTGACAGTGCTTCACATGGATGAACCTGGAAGATATTCAGCTGAGTGAAATAATCCAGTCACAAAAGGACGAATATTTTATGATTCCACTTATATGAGGTACCAGAGTAGTAATATTCTTAGAGACAGAAGGTAGAATGGTGGTGGCCAGGGGCTGGGGGGAGGGGAGAATAGGAAGTTATCATTTAATGAATGTAGAGTTGAACGTGCAGGGTCAAAAGAGTTCTGGATATCGATAGCAGTGATGGCTGCTCAACAATGGAGTTGCTAAACTGTACACTTAAAACTTTAAAATGAAAATTTTTTATATTCTGTGTATTTTACCACAATAAAAAAATTACTCTTTTTTAAATGGCAACAAAGTTCCCATATACCCTTTATCTAGCTTTCCCAAAGTTAACGTCTGACAAAACCATAGTACAATTTATCAAAGCCAGGAAAAACATTGATATAACACTGTTAATTAATCTACAGATTTCGTTCACAGTTTTCCAAGTGTTCCACTAATGTCCTTTTTTCTGATCCAGGATCCAATCCAAGATATGTGTTACATGTAACTGTCCTGTCTCCCTAGTCTCCTCTGGTTTCAAAAATTTCTGCAGTCCTTATTTGTCTTTTATGACCTTGAAGATTTTGAAGGGTATTAGCCAGTTATGGGTTTGCCTGATGTTTCCTCCTGACTGAATACAGATTATGTATTTCTGGCAAGGAAATTATGTAAGGGATGTCTCCTTCTCAGTGCATTGTATCATGAGGCACATGATTTTGATATGTTTCATCCGTAGTGAGGTTAACTTACATCACTTGGTTGAGGACGTCTCTGCCAGGTTTCTCCACTGTAAAGTATTATTTCTCTTTGTTTATTGTTATATTTCCCCCACTAATTTTAGCATCCTTTGGTGACACTTGCCAGCCACAATTATTTATGGTGTTTCCAAATGGTGATATTCAATTTCTGTTCATTACTTCTACTTGTGTTAATTGGAATTCCACTGTAAGAAAGAGTTTTCCATTTGCCTCTATTCAAATTTAATTTTTTTTTTTAATCAGTAAAACAGAGCCAGAACAATGTCCCTCCAAAGCTCACTGGTGCTCTATAGCCCCAAATTTCCTTTCTTGTGTTAAAAATTCTCAGATTCTTCATGCCCTCCAGAATAGGAAGTAAAACTCCAAGTTCACACCACTTGGCAGTGGTCATAAACACAAGTCTTTGGAGAGCAAAAGATAAGCACACTTACATTTTCTTTCGTTCTCCCTCCACCCCTGCACCTTTTTGATCAAATCTTACGATTACCCTGAGTACATCAGCAGGGTTAAGTAGAGAAAACATTCAAGAATCACTGAACCTGGAAAATTGCACATGAAATATTTATGTTTAATTCTCCCTGAAGAATGTGGTTTTTAATGAACAGGAACAAAATCACAAATGCTACAGTGTTCTAAAAGATTTTCATGTGCACACCAGACCCCTCGCCAAACTTGCTGTGCCCTTGAAGTTCATCTAGTATCTGCTTCTGTGGCCTCAGGCCCCCTCCTCCTTTGCCAGGAATGTCCCTTGAGGGCCCTTATCTGGGCTGCTCCTGGCTGGTGTCGCCAGCTGACAGACAGAGCCAATATTATTGTAGAGTTTTAAGTCTGCACACTCGTAAAAAATGAAGGAATAAAACATTTTTTTCAGCTAGCTATTTGTTCCTGTTATCCATTGCTGAGTAACAAACCAACCCAAAACTTCTTAGTATAAACAACAACCATTTTATTATGTTCATGGACTTGGGATCAAAGATTCATACAGGGTACAGTGTGGATGGCTTGCTGTGGTCCACATGGGGCCCATTTAATGGGTAATGGTCTGTAGTTTTCTCTTCTTGTGATACCTAAGAGAAGAGAATGGAGAACTTGGTGTGGGGATGAATATAAAAGGAAGGCTCCATGGAGGAGAAGAGAAGATTAAAAGGTGGATAAAAGCTAAAGTAATGGAGAAAAAAATAGAAGGTTTGGGAGGAGGGGAGGTGAACGGCATTACATAAGAAAAGGGAAATGGGGAGGAGAACAGTGACAGGGTACCAGAGAGCCAAGTCTGATAGGGGGTTAGCAGGGGTTATCTCACATACACTCCCATCCCAGGGAGCCCCGGCATGCACCCCAGCTCTGGGGTCCCTGTTCTAGGGCGCCGCCAGAAGCTAACCACGCCTGTGTCTGTTTGACTCTCCACAGCTCCCCTTTGCTGAAGGCCTGTATCATTTTTATCACAATGGCCTGGCAAAGGCCAAGAGGAGACGCAGCCTGCACCATCAGCAGCAGCTGGAGAGAGACCCCAGGGTGAGTTTTCCTGGAAACCTGCCTTCTAACCTCTGCTGCCGCAAATGAGCCCATTGTGGGGGTGTACAAGGGAGCAGGCAGGACTTTTGAAGTAAAGGCACTTGACGTGTAGGCCAAATGGATCCCTTGCAGAGTGGTCCTGGGGACTCTGTTCCTCTGTCTTACGCGTAATAATTAAGCCCTCGATCGGCCAGAGGTGGGGGAGTAAACAGGAGTACCACCTCTTTTCTGGCTTTTTCTCCTGCATTACCGTGTGAGCACTGCTGGTTGCCTGGGGACATGCTTTGGCCTGCGACGGATGGGAAGACACCCAGCAGTTTAATAAGTCATTTTACGGACGGTTTCTACTGGTGAATCCACATGCTCTGAGGAGACAGCCATGCCCCATATGGCCAGTGAGCGATCAGCTCACAATAGGCAGTGGGCTTCTCCGTGTCCAGGCATGACTGAAGCCACAAGACCTGCTCAGCCCCTCTTCCCACACTGTTCTTTCTGACCTAAGTTACCCCATGCCCCCCATGTCTTCTGGATGCTCATGACTCCCACTTTTACCTCCAATCTTTACCTTGCTCTTGGACACCAGCTCTCATTTCCTACTCCCTTTCCCCTCAGAAACCTAAATTCAACTTTCTTGTAACCAAACTTATCATCTTGGCCATAAAGCAGCTCCTTTTCCAGTGTTCCCACTTCCTGTTTTCTCAGAATAAGATCTTTGGGCGCCGTTGAATCCTGACTGTCCCCACCTCCTCCGCCCTCCCCACACTCATTCAACTGGGAGATTCTGATTTCTCATATGCAATTCACCAAGAGGGAAATTAATAATCCAGGCAGTTTGCTCTCTGTACACTGAAGGCTTCATACCCTCTTCCCCAGGACTTGGGCGACAGTGGACGTGAAAAGGGTCAGACGTTTGAGTTAGAGGTTTAACATGAGACTCCTTTGGAGCTGATAGAATCTGGAATCATTCATGTGGGGCTTTTCATGTGAACATTTGACTGGGTTTAATGTGGCCTTTAATTAGGAACGCAGATGAAACAGACTCCCCCGCAGATCACCAACTGACAGGCCACAGGCAATTTTCCTTTAACTCCTCACCCAGGGGATCCCGCATTCCTTAGAGTGAAAATACTGCTCTGAAAAGCCACTTTATCTTTGCTTTTGCAGTAAGATCCAAGCTGCTGCTGCTGTCAGCCTATGCCTAGCATTAGTAAAGGGTCTGTTGTAGAAGCTGGCACCATTACCTAAGGGAGAAGCTCTCCTTTCTGTCATCACAGCCTTGGCCTGGCTGTATCAGTTCAGTGTCTGGGGATGCCCTTGAGAAGCCCTAGACAGGGATGCTGCCTGTCTCACCTGTGGACCCAGAGTGGGTACCAGCAGACAATGACCACTCGGGGGCATGTGAAACTGGTTTTCCCTGTGCTTCCTACCTGCCCCATGATCTTACCCTTTATGGCCAATTTTTTACTTTTATTTATATAATTCTTAAAAGTTCCTTTGGTTTCTTTTCTTCCACAATTAAACACATTGCCCCGAGATCATTCAGAGAAGCACATAAAAGAAATTGGAGCAGAAGGAAAGTGGTGCTTAAAAGGCTTGGATAGGGAAAGGGAACCAAGGAACAGTGAAACTAAGAAGCCATTGTTTGGTTCAGAGAGACTCCTCAGGCCCATTAGATTAAGATTTTCTTATTTTTGCACTTACTTGAAATGATCTTTGAAATGCTGATTCTTGAAGTGTAGAGTGATGTTTATGAAAGAGAAGAAAAGATGGGATGGATAATAAGGAAGGAAATCATGTATTGGTGATTCCAATCATTTGTCTTTCTCCTCAAAATAGTATCTATTTTAACCAAAAGGAGCATCCATTCCCCATTGCCCATTATAAGGTCCCGGTAGCCATCTGCCTCTACCTGGTGGGGGTATCCATGTACCTGCCCACAAAGACCAAGAGAAGAGAGCAGCAAAACTAAGGCCGTAAATCTCCCGTATCTTTTATCTGCCTTCTCATCAAGGTTAAATGTCAGGGCTGCTGTCAATAATAAAATCATTTTAGGAAAAGAAATAAAGCATAAAACCTCATAATTCTTTGCAAAATGAAAAAAAACCAAGAAACAAAAAACAAAAAACCCTGCTCGTAATGACTGCCTTGTTCCAAAAAACAACCCATTAGATTAAGGCCTCAGTCTTTCCTGCAGGATGTTCTTGTGGTCGCCTAATTTTCGCATCGGCTGACAGGAATCGGGTGACTACTCTTAAACAAAAAGCACTGATGATGAGCCATACAACAGCAGTGTTATGAGGATTCTGGAAGCCCAGTGGGTTTCTAGACCTTAAACTAAGGGCAAATATGTCGAGTTAGGATACCTCAACGTGGGGTTACCCAAGCACATTCAAACAGGTTTCAAAAAGAGAAGTAAATAGACATATAGAGAGGAAAGGGGAAGGATCAGGTAGTTGAAAAGGATCCTTTTGTCTCTTGCACAGACGTTGCAAGTTACTTTTCATGAATCAAGATCTTAAGAGCAAGTTGTTTTATCCTCCTCTGAAACACGTTGTCTCCTAGGCTTATCAGCTTTAATCATGCTCGCAGCCCCAGCTTCCTTCTTCCCCTGTCTCTGCATTACTTCCTGGACTCTCTCACTAGCTGTCACCTGGCTTGTGAACGACAATACAGAGCCCAAGGAGCCATGTACATAAGTACGGGAGGGTTTCAGCTTCTATAGACTCTCAGGGCTCAATCTACCTAGGTAGCTTTTTAGCCAAAGAAATTACCAAGATCTCCTATCAACCCAACAAATAGAGAAGAAAAAGATAGAGGACCAAGCTTACTTTTGGTTTTGTTCTGGCTTCAGAACAGAAATCTCAAGGATGTTTGTCCCTCATTTCACGACTAACTTTTATGTTTAAGGAAAAGAAGAAAACGACTAGAAAGGGATCACATGGACTTTTTGTCCAGGCCATTACAGGGCTGATTTCAATATCTTTATATTTGTTCATCAATATTCAGGGCAACAGCTAAGAAAAAGATTCTGGTGCAGACTGTTTTAAAGGTATTCTCTTGCCTTTCCATTTCTTTCTGCTAAAAAGACTAGCATAATGCCGTGTTAACATCATTTAGATACTAAAAAGCAAAAACTGTGTCTTTTTTATTTCTGGGTATCTTTGTATAGTGCAGTTCTGAGCACACAGTAGATGCTCAAAAAGTGACTGTAAAGTGGATGGTTAATGATTTTTTTCAGAGTTTTAATCTATGAAGTAATATTGTTCATCTCATCTTATGTTTTCATTGCTATTCTAAAATGTGCATCCACTAGGAAACAGAAGTATAGCCTTCTTTCTAACGCTTCCTTTAATTATATTCTTAACTGTGGGCAAAAGAAACCAATTCATTTAATCATTTTCAAGTCTTGTCACTTAAAATCCTATGAGGAACCAGTTTTTAATTTCCAAAGTCACTCTGTGTTCCTGATCATATTCAAAGTCACAGTGCAACCACCGAAGCAAGAACAACATGTTTGGAAAGTGTGTGGATAGCTAAAATAATTTGAAGATGTAATAAATAAATCCAAAGCTGAAATGAAATAATAAAACCAAAAATTCCTTCTCCGCATCAAGGTCAAGAACAAATAATCCATGTTCGAAACCTCTGTGACATTAGTGAAACTTTAGCTAAGAGCAGCATCAACAAATCTTAAAGTCAAACCTAACTGGTCCACAGTCTACACATCAAACCCCATACGTTCTACAAGTACTTGAAAAGCTGCTGGGGAATAGATTTATTTAAGACATTTGTTTCACAGTCCTGTTGAATCATACCTGCTCATCTGACATAGAGAGCATTGAAATGAAATACGTTCAGAAACATAAAGACTCACATCGTTCAATAACACCCACCAGTTAGATGGAAGCCAGATAATTTAACAAAAAATAACCTGAACGTCATTTGTTGCGAGAAGTTATATTTGATTCAAGAGTTACAAATGTTTATTTCCTTTTCTCAGCAATGCTACTAGACCATCCAATTATCCCTTGGGATCATTTTTTCCAGCATCTTTATTGGAGTATAATTGCTTTACAATGGTGTGTTAGTTTCTGCTTTACAACAAAGTGAATCGGTTATACATACACATATGTTCCCGTATCCCTTGGGATCATTTTTACACCCGTTTCGAGTCAGAAACTCCTATTGGTCCACTGAAACCTTTTCTCAGTTCCCCGGTCTCAAAGAATGTTTCGTTTCCTCTGTGTTCTGTACACAGGAGCTGTATCTTCCCAACTTCTTCCTCATCCAAGTGTATTCATATGTCTTATGACCATAGGTATCAGCACATGATCACATAGTGATTCACTTTTGTTCTTGTTTTTTTGTTTGTTTGTTTGTTTTGCTTTGTTTGCCGGTATGCGGGCCTCTCACTGTTGTGGCCTCTCCCGTTGCGGAGCACAGGCTCTGGACGCACAGGCTCAGCGGCCATGGCTCACGGGCCCAGCCGCTCCGCGGCATGTGGGATCCTCCCAGACCGGGGCACGAACCCGTGTCCCCTGCATCGGCAGGCGGACTCCCAACCGCTGCGCCACCAGGGAAGCCCTCACTTTTGTTCTTTAAAGGTCTATTCTGAGGGTATTTGTGAGTTTTCAGGGCACCCCAAAAACCCACAAAAGTTAGCTTCACTGGATGGTCTTCAAAAATCTCATAGAACGATACAATCTAAACAAAAGAGAATTTTGCCTATTCTTTAAAACTAACTGGACATGACTGGTGTGATCTGTTTGTAAAAATCTGAATAATGAGTGAATCAGGCTTCCTTTGTCCATGGGACTTAATAATACAATAATTGATATTATTTTTTAATGGCTTCATTATCATAGCTGAAACTCAGGTGGTTGACTGAAGCTGGGAATGGCTTGTAATTGCTTTGGGTCCTTCAGAAGTTCAAACAAGCAAAGAAATTCATTTACCTTCTTCCTCCACAAGTTACATGAAATTTTGTCATAATCGCTAAGCTCTTAGCTTCCAATCCTTTTCAAATACCTAACGTCAGCCACAGTAATTTGTAATGATAAGGACAATCCACTTGATGTATTGTGTCTTTCCTTGGATTAATATTAGATAACTGTTTGATCACAGTCGTCCCTCAGTTTCCACAGAGAATTGGTTCCTGGACCCCCACGAATACCAAAATCGCAGATGCTCAAAGTCCCTTATGTAAATGGCATTGCGAAGTTGGCCCTCCATATCCGTGGGTTCCACATCTGCAGATACGGAGGGCTGACTGTACTTCGATAAAAATTTGGAGCAGAGAAGAAAACACACAATTATGTTCCGGAAAATCTACTTTCAAATAGAAAATGTCGTGGAGAAAAATGCCTTCCCTCACTTTTTGTTTTGGTTTTGACCAAACCTTCCTCCAGTGGGTATGTCCTCTCCTTACGTCACAGCGACGCATGAGAGTCTCAGCCTGTGGGACTGGTAAAAATAGAAATTAGATCATTTTAGTGCCTTTAAAAAAAATTTGTAACCCCCCCCCCCGAAAAAATAGCTTGGTTTATTTGGTTGGTTTTGATTTTTATACCTTATAAAAAAATTGTTTCTGTTTTCCACATTTCTTTTTTTTAATAGGTTTTTTTTTTTTTTTTTGCTGTACGCGGGCCTCTCACTGTTGTGACCTCTCCCATTGCGGAGCACAGGCTCCTGACGCGCAGGCCATGGCTCACGGACTTAGCCGCTCTGCGGCACGTGGGATCTTCTCGAACCAGGGCACGAACCCATGTCCCCTGCTTTGGCAGGCGGACTCTCAACCACTGCACCACCAGGGAAGCCCTAATAGGTTGTTTTTTATCTTCATAGTTAACTCTAAAATGGTGAGGTTTGAGGTTTTCAGATACTGCTCTAAGAAATGTATAGAAATCACCTAATTATCTTCTGAATGTCTTCTTTAGGGAAAAAATGAAAGCCGATAGATTTAATTATATTTTACTTATTTAGAAACACAGACATGGTGAGTTTATTATAAATCGTATAACAAATACAATAGTATTTTGAATTTCTGTAGAGCTTTTATTCCAGAGGGCATTCATGGCTGCCTTTTCTTCATCTTCTCCTTTCCTTGTAGCATGAGTTGGACCAACAGATGCTATTCCATCTTGAAATGGAGGTAACAAAGAGGTTGATGTGTGCCTGAGTCGCACATGAGTTTGAAAGCCCAAAACAGCAGTTCGGGTCCCCAACAATGGTGACCATCTTTTCCAACCTGGATTTAGGTCTCTTGGTCAGACAAGGGAACAACCTATTTGGAATTGGGATTCTCACGGGGAAAAGACTGTCCATGATGCACGATCATAAAAGCTCGATGGTCCATGAATAAAGCCGTGCAAGTATAGCGTTGGCCAATGGTGGGGTTTGAAAGTGGAATGAAATTCCCTTAACTCTTGGGGCCTTAGAGGCACAGATTAGCCAGAATTCCCAGGAGAGACTCCTCCGTGGGATAACAAGGACTCATGGGTGCATCTGGCATGTCTTTTGCAAACAGAGAAATAAACTGGGGACATATGGAACAGAAATAAAGTGATGTTGATGCCAGAGAACGCAGAATAAGATAGAGAAGGAGAGACAGAGGCACAGGAAACATTAAAAAAAAAATTATAGGGTGCGACTCAGCCCCAAACCCACCTCCCAACAGTTGTCATGTGACCCCTTCAGTGACCTGGACCTTTCCTGTTCTGTTAACAACTCAATTTTCTATCATAAAAAAGGGAACCACATTGCCTACCTTGAAGAGGCAAATCACTCCATAAGGAGTGCATAGCAAAGTTTAGCATGATTTCTTCCCTTTTTCCTCTGGTTTTCCCTCCCTGCTTCTCTCCACCTTATTTCCTCTCCTCAAGAATCCAGAAGCAACAAACACACGCTTTTAGAATGTGTGTCTCAGGGTTCAAGAGGAAAGCTGCTTTACAAAAACTGAACTACAAATGCAAGTGAATACCTGTACAGCGCAATCCATTAGGAGGGCATTTGGGCTCATCCCTCTCACTGCCCAGCCAGCCAGCTAGTGACCCTCTGCACATAAGTGAGGAGAAAGCAAGATTACGCTCATGACATTTCTGCAGGAACCAGACCACCGAGTAAGAAGAGGACAGAGGGGATCTCTCTGGGGCTTCTTCTCAGTTTAATTTGATAACAGTTGTAAGACTAGTTCGTGTCTGTGGAATGCTGTTGTCCTAGTTTGGGTTCCCGCAAAAAGCAAACCCTGAGACAAGAACTTAGAAGAGGGTCACTTATTTGGGAGGTTGATTCTCAGATGCACAAGAGAACGAGTAAAATGATGGAGGGAAGTGAGGAAAGCAAATAGAGGGTGAGATTTTTAGCAGGTCTGCGTTGTAGGCAGCTGAGACTCAGTCCCACTGGGGGCCCTTCAGAGCTGTCCCACAAGGAAGGCGGTTGCCCGATGAGTAATCTACTAGCTCTGTCTCTCATTTCTGAGCTGACCTGGGATGTTAAATCCCTGGCCCTTCCGAACTGCCCTGTGCACAGGCTGAACAAGCCTCAGGATGCTGGAGAAAGTCCCCAAGCAGAGTGGCAGATGGAGATGCTTGACGTAAGAAGCTGTCGGCAGTGGCAGGTGAACTCCTGCTGCAAATCCTACCATCCAACCTGTGCTAAGGATTCAGCAGGCATCATCTCATTAAACCTCAGATATGTCCTGCGAATTAAGTGGTATCAGATCCCCAGTTTACGGGTGAGGAAGTGCGAGTTTAGGGAGGCTCATGACGTACGTACTGACCATCCTGTGGTTTGTAAGGGGTCCTCACACTGCATGGTGCTTCTCTGTCCCTGACTTAGATTTTATAAACTAATTTCCCTCCTCCTCTGCACAAAGAGAATAGTAGAGCAGGAAGATTCCAAAGGAAACATTGATTCAACGCTTTGCCTTGAAGCTTTAAAATATAATTCAGACAAAATAGACCCAAAGAGGGTAAATGACTTCTCTGGGGTCACACAACCGTAACTGATGGGGAAGAATTAATAAAACTCACAACTCCTCGCAACACCAGATCTGATTTAAATAAAAAGCTAAATGAGGGACTTCTCTGGTGGCGCAGTGGTTAAGAATCCACCTGCCAATGCAGGGGACACGGGTTTGAGCCCTGGTCCGGGAATATCCCACATGCCACGGAACAACTAAGCCCGTGCACCACAACTACTGAGCCTGCGCTCTAGAGACCATGCGCCACAACTACTGAGCCCGCTCGCCTAGAGCCTGTGCTTTGCAACAAGAGAAGCCACCACAATGAGAAGCCTGCACACCGCAACGAAGACCCAGTGCAGCCAAAAATAAATAAATAAAAGCTAAATGAGGATTGATACTGCTTACGGACTTGTGATTCTTTAAGACCTTGTTCTCACTAAATAATAACTGGATTCTCTAAATAAGAAATAGTGTAATGGGAAAATATGAAGTGACATCATTGGCTTATGTGATTTATGTGAATTCAATGAACTCAGCTGTAAATAGAAAAGTGAAAAAGGAGGGGAAATAATAGCAAGGTGGGCACTTCTGCTCACGATTCTGCTCAACTGGGATATGCCCTGAAGTGGCGTGAATAAGTGGAGCCATCTGAGAATGCAGTCGGCCTCTTTCCCTCCTGACTCAAAGTGGGAGCAGTTCACCTTTCTGGGTGAGAGACTCCAGCGTTTAAAGATAATACTTTTGATGCAAAATATTTCCTAAGCACAAGCCAATGTGTTCGTCGGCTGTGTGAACAATAGGACAGGACCAGATTCCTGTGGAAGGAAATTCCACACGTTGGTGTTGTACTGAGACACAGTATATCGATTTCTAACTTTCCTAAGAAATTTTCAAAGTTCATTTTGACCGTGCATAGTTTGCACTTTACCCACTTCAGAACTCTATCCCTGCGGTGTGATTTCTCCACAAAAAAGTAAACAAAGATGGTATCTTAGCTTGGATTTCCTGGAAACAGACCCTGAGGTGGGGAGTTGCATGTATAAAAGATGTTTCTACGAATGTGGTGTGCAGTGTTTCCATCTCTTGTGGTTCCCTCCATCCTCAAGCCAACAACACACATCAAATCATTCCTGTGCGTCACATCTCTCTGCTTCCTCTTCTGCTTAAGGCTCCTGTGACTCTGTTGGACCCACCTAGATAACCCAACATAATCTCCCTCTCTTGGTCTTAGCAGATTAGTCACCTTAATTACAACTATGAAGTCCCTTTTACCATGTGATATATCACATAAGCATGAGAATAACGCCAGGGTCTGGAGACCACGGGGGGCCAAAATTCTGCCCCGAACCTTGGTCCTTCTGGAAGAGTTGGTATGCCTCTAGGGTCAGCAGCTTTCTCCAGGCAGCCCAGCTCCCCCACACTGCCCTGCTCCTGGGATTGCACTTAGCTCAGAGGGAAACATGAGTTTGTAGGCATACAACACTGACCACACTTCGAGCCCAAAGGGTGAAGCTGAGAACCCACGTGGAGCAGCTTCTGACTTAGCATCCCAGCTGGTGACCAAATTCATTTTCTAGACACCTCATCAAGAGGTTGGCTCAGCAAGTGTACACCTTCATGGGTTACACACTTTGAGAGTGACTTGGCAGCATCTGGAGAAAGGAAAGTGTATTGCGAGAGGAAACAGAGGAGAGATGCCTTCAGTGGTGCTCTAACCTGTGGGAAAAGCTGATCTGCCCTAACCTGCTGGTTTTAGTATTCAGCAGGGAGGACTTTCTGTATCTCCTCTGGGTGCTGCAGATGTGCCTGGCTTCCTGCCTCAAAGAACTGCTGCCAGTGATATAATTAACTCTTCGTGGGGAACAGGGGAGAAGTGTTTACTATGGATTCAGAAAGGCACAGGCAAATCTGCTAAGGAGTAAGCCAGGCTTTTTCTAGTTGTCGTGAGCATATTTTAAATGATCACTCCTGCTCACGCTGCCACGCATACCAAAAGAGAAGGAAGGACACTCTGGAAGACACCCTTCCAGCAAGCCCAGGGATCTCCGGGGAGTCTTAACTGTCTTCGGGAGAATTCTAAGAAGCTCTAATGCAGAGGAAAGCAACAGGGAAAGAAGAAAGTGCTTCTGTGTCGTCTTCATAACTCACAAGATGATGACCCTCGAATGGTGAGCTGGCAAACTTTTAGGATTTTCTACCAAAATCTTCAATGTTTTTAAGACAAATTTCTCCTGACCTGCCTTACCTCGTTCCTTCCCCAGCCTTCCCCAAGATGCAAAGGAAATGCCTTTAAATATCTAAAATGCCTCTATTATATCACCTAAAAATAAGCATTTTGTGTACGCTCATTAAACTCACAATATAACTCCATTATCTAGTTGCTTGCTAGCAAACCATTTATTTATTCCGCAAGTATTTACTAAGCTCAACTACATGCTGAGCACTGTTCTAAGTACTGGGACACAACAGGGAACAAAACAGACCACGAATGCCTCCCGTGAAGCCTATATACTAGTGGGGATGAAGGACAGAGACAAAATCCAGATGAATAAAGCAATTACGTGACTGCTGGTGAAGGTGTTATGAGGATAAATAGAGAAAATTGTGAGGAAGAGGGAGTGACAGGGGAGGGGTGTTATTTTATAAAAAGCATCCAGGGTTGGCTACTCTGGTAAGGTGACATTTAAATATACAGCTGAAGGAGGTAAGGAAGGTTTCCATATGGTTGTGGAGAAAGGGCATCCCCAGCAGAGGAACCAGCAAAGGTAAAGGCCTTGTGTCCAAGGCGCACTTGATGTGTTCTGTGAACAGCGAGAACACCAGGAAGGCTGGGAAGATGGAAGCCCGGAAGAACAGGGAAAGAAATGAGGTCAGCAAGGAAGCAAGGCCAGAGAAGACATTACAGGTCAGGGTAAGGACTTTGGATTGGCTGAATGAGATGGGATTTCTCTACTTTGGGGTGAATTATAGATGATGGGGTGGGCATGGGGTGCACTCTGGAAATCAGGGAGATCAGTGCAAGGTGATGGCAACTTTTCTGAAAGGATGGTGGAGACAGGATGATGGCTTAGACCAGGGTAGAAGCTGGTCGAGGTGGTGAGAAACAATATTTAGGAATATTTTGTGAAAGTAGAGACTTCAAATTTGCTGATTCTTTTGTTGACAGATCAGATAAGGAATGGGAGCGAAACAGAGGAGGCAAAGGTAACTCTAGAGCTATTGGCCTGAGTTATTAGCACATGGAGGTAGCATTTATGTAGATGGACAGATTGGAGGAGAAGCAGGTTGACTGGGAATGGGTAGGGAATCAAGAGAGTAGTTTTAAGCATGTTAACATTTGAGGGTTGCATTGAGCATCCAAGTCGAGAAGTAAAATAAGCAAAGGGATTTAAAAATTTAAGATGGAGTTTGGAGCTGGAGACATAAAGTGGGAGACGCCCACACATTGATAGCATTCAGTGCCATGAGACTAGTTGAGGTTATCTAAGAAATGAGTGTAACTAGAGAAGACAAGCTGTGTGGGACGGAACCCTAGGGCATTCTAGAATGTAGAAGCCTGGGAGATGACTGGGGACCAACGGAGGAGAGAGAGAAGGGACAAATAATAGAGGAAGAGGATCAGAGGTCAAGCAAAGACTAATCTAGTCAATGTGCCCTACCTCATTCACATTTTACCAGAGTATCTTGGCCGTCCCTATAATTATTTCTTACGAACCACTTAAGAGATATCAATGGAATATACTTCTTCAGTTTTTCCATCTCTAATCTATTTTTTCTGAAGAAGTATTGAACTTCATGGTGCAAACATGAGATTATGAAATAAAAATGGTGGCATGAATTTTATCTCAACCAGACACTGCTGTATCTGGGCTGAATGGTTGTCACATTTGACTCAGAATGGATAAGAACCAAGCTTCTAAAACCTCAAGCCCAACTAGGCAATATCTCAGAGCCAAGACCCAGTTCTGTGAGCTGCTGGGTGAAGTTACCGGGAAAGAGCCTCTGTCTGACGTGGCAAGAGGAAAATCTGAGTTGGGCATTTCTTTTTAATTTTGAGGAACTATAAAAGCTGTGAGACAGATCAAGTTTGACTGTAGACCCGGAGGTAAGAACCTTAATCTGCAATCAAGAAATACAAAAATCCAAGCTGCGTTGATTCAACCTTGATCACATTTTCATGGATTTCAGAAAGACAGAGTTCTTTTTTTTTTTTTCTTTTCTTTTGCGGTACGCAGGCCTCTCACTGCTGTAGCCTCTCCCGTTGCGGAGCACGGGCTCCGGATGCGCAGGCCCAGCGGCCATGGCCCACGGGCCCAGCCGCCCTGCGGCACGTGGGATCCTCCCGGTCCGGGGCACGAACCCGCGTCCCCTGCGTCGGCAGACAGACTCCCAACCACTGCGCCACCAGGGAATCCTCAAGATAGAGTTCTTAAAATAATTCCCTGTTAAGATTCAATATCTATTTAGAAAGTAATTCCTCACTCCTTAAACCACTGCTCCAAAGTGAATTGTATTCAACGTTTAGCTGAAGGATGCTATCAGTGTTCCTTAACGATGACATGAACAAATGGTTAAAATAAGTATGTCTATCTG
Organism: Mesoplodon bidens; assembly: GCF_964165515.1. Lineage (NCBI taxonomy): Eukaryota > Metazoa > Chordata > Mammalia > Artiodactyla > Ziphiidae > Mesoplodon > Mesoplodon bidens. The sequence continues at coordinate 67,242,429 of NC_138171.1, forward strand.
GCTAAGATCATGTTTCATGAGACAAAGTTATGTTTGGAGTTGGATAAGCCTCAGAAAGTTTAAAAAAAAACACTCTAAAACCCTCTTCGGCTATTTTTAAATTGGTTTAGCCATTTTCCTTTTATGATGTCCATTGACATGTTTGTGATCACATCTTCATCCATAAACAAGCTTTGGGCTCTTAAATCTAAGTCAAGGGAATTTAGAAAATGAGAGGAATTGAATTCTTACCATTTCAGGTAGTTTCAAACCCTTTTGGGTTGAGGAGAGGAAATGACTGAAGTCAGGTCTGGAAAAGAGTAAAAAGCAGCGAGACAAAGAGATTCAGGTCTGAATAACAATCCAATTGCTGGAGTTTATCTAATTGGTTTCCCATTATCTGTACCAAAAATATTGTGTTTTCCATCTTCTCTCTGGCAAGTGTGTCCCATTTAGCAATAAAGAACTAACCGCCTGAGAGAAAACAGGTAAGACAAAACAATTTTCTATTTTCCATTCCCCTTGAAAAGGAAAAGCAGCCCACCCCATGTAAAGAATTGCTTAATGGATGTCAGTTTGTAAGGACACCTCAGAGAAATGACAGGAGAAAGCCCTCCCAGAGAGCAGAAGAAAACCAAAGTGGTTCAAATCTATTGTGTGGAAACAGACTCAAATAATTGCCTATGAGGGAGCAAAGGAGCGTGAAGGAGGGCGTGCAGCTTGAGGTTGTTTTGGGGTTGTAACACTAGCTCTGATACCAACTAGCCACATTCCCTTGACAAACCGTTTTATCCCCGAGTCTTCAGTTTCCTTGTCAATACAGTAAAGAGTGTAGACTAGTTAGCCTCTGAAATGTCCCTTCAGGTGTTGATACCTGAGATTCCAGGGGCAACTCTGAAGTTCCTCCAACTGGTTGATGTGAAAGCCATAACTAAAACCCAGATTTCCCACTAGTTTGTGATCCTTCCTTTGCATATCTTTACTTTCACCTGAGAAATGGGGATTTTCTTTAAACCAATACTCTAAAGTGTTTGGGAGAACTAGCGTTTATGTTAGCATCCTCATCTTTTACAAGAAAATTTCACGTTGTGTGTTGTTCAAACTAGTTCATCAGAGCCCTAAAATTCCACTTCTTGCCTCAAGGGAAATGCTAGATGATGAGGTGAAGGTTTTTCATCCACCTCAAAGATAATAGGTTCTCTATCCTGTTTTATGAGTTGGGATTTGGTGTAAGATTTTGTTGGGCAAGCTGGGTGTGATGGAGCAGAGGTATTTCAACTAAAACAATTAAGTTTGAAAACTAGTGATTTCTAATTAAGTTCTATTCTCCAACCCAGTCAATCAGTGTGTCAGGTCAGGATCACAAACAGAACGCCTAGAGAGGCTGGGCAAATAAGTTACCAGTTGAGGTGGGTTGGGTGTAAGCAAAGCAGTAACTCAAGCCAGAGGACAAATGATCACATTTTCTTCTGCCTCTAGGTGGGAATACAACAGGGAGTGGTGGGGACTGTGGAAAACCAGAGTTACAACCCTGTCAAAAGGAGGAAGCAGAACCTCTTCCTCAGATGATTGTCATCTCACAAAAATGGGGGTCCATGGTTGCCAGATATCCCAGTTTTTCAAGAAAATCAGAAAATGCCAACCTTTGTGCAAAATCTTTGTGCTTCTTAAAAGTATTAGTGACTAAATAAAAAATTCTTAACACGTGAAAAAACTGAAGAAAATCTGTCAGCAGAACAGATTTGTCCATGGGACTCCATTTTGTGATCTGTCCTCTTCAACCTCCCAAAACAAGATGACTTGGCATCGGGCAAGTCACCTCTATGACAAGCCCCCGACCTCACAGTTTGCAAAGGTGGTCCGCATAAAAGTTCTTCCGTAAGGCAACCCCAAAGCACTGGGACACAATCCAGGCTCTGCTCTCTGGGGCCAAATCATTTCCTCTTCCATGTGAGAAAGCTCCAAACATTTGCAGATAGTTACCATGGCCCTGGACCTTCTTCAGAGTAAACATTCCTGGTTCTTTCAGTTGTTTTCATTGAATTTGGTCTTACTTCCTGGCCTTCCCCATCACACCTCTCTGAACATTGTCTGAGAACTAAACAGACAATCCAGCTGCATTCTGATGATGTCAGAGTAGCACTGGAATCTTATTTCCCATATTTTGAAAGCTCTTCTTCTGTGGACATACCATAGGATCACTTTATCCTTCTTTAGAGGTCACGGATCTTATATTGACGAATACTGACCCTACAACTAGCCAGAACTTCTAGTTTCTGCTCAAATATGCTGCAAATCAATCCGTCCTTGGAAGATTGGGATATTGGTCCTAAAGCAAGGACTTAGGTTTAATTTTTGAATGTTTCATCTTATCAGAGTTCATTACGACCTGTCAAGGTTTTGTTGGATCCTGATTCAGTCTCCTTCCTGTCATCTCTGATTTTGATCAACATCAATATCCTCAATAATAAAAAGGTTGAATAGAACAGAAAAAAATGACAAAGCTCAAAACCCTTTGTCCAGGATGATATAAATCTATTACTATAGACCCTAAGGAGTATCTCACACTGACCTCATATTGAAAGGAAATTATAAAGTACCCAAAGCCCCCAAAACAGCATTCAGGTTAAATGAAAAACAGTGTCTCACCAGGGAGGCTATTTGAAGACTGGGTTTATATAGCTTAACTGCATCACTCTGAATCTAGTTGATTTGTTTGTGTACACTGCTGTCTGAGCAATCAGTTCGTTTCCCATGGAGCAATCTAATTCAGCTATTCACATGACCAAAATCACCAGACCAATCAGTTTTCAATCTCGTCTTTAGAGGTAATTTGAATTCACTCGATAATTTGTCCACACATCTGCAAATGGTTGCTTAATCATGAAAATTTTTAATCAAAAAACCAAAATCAATGAGTAATCATCAACGCTAATCATGAGAGTACCAGGTGGCACTCATGTGTGGACCAAATCAGATTTTTCTAAAACTTAATACAGTGATTCCTTTTTAATGAGTAAGTGAAGACATCTCAGAAATAGGCTAATTCAGCTAAGGATCATATTCTCCATGGCTAAAATATAACCTATCATTTGACTTCTATCAGAGCACTCCAAAAAACTCCTCTACCACTTATTTATGTGACATGGGCAAGTCACTTAACCTTGACTAATTGCCTCTCTTTTACCATCTGTATCATTAAATAACAATGAAAGTCCAAATGTCTGAAATAAATTGCCTTAATTTTTCATCTCTATCATGGAATCACGGTGAAAGTGCAAACGTCTACAAATAAATGCCTAAGATTTCAAAACTATAAGGGTGACTTCATCCTTGAATGTACATAGTTGTTTCACAAATACATTATAACTTTTGCAAGAGCAGAAAAGGGGATGGTGTCACCTACTTCTTTTGCATTTTCTCCCACTTAATTCTCCAGTATTCTCCTTGCCCGCCTCTACTCCATGAAAAATTTTAGTGTGAATTAAATCAGTGTTCCTCAAACTGTATTATGTCAGGGTCCTTGCATTGTCTACCAGAATGTTGTGAATAATAAAAATATTAGTTAAGACAAGCTAGATTATGTTGCTCTCATGTCCCAATGGTTTGACGTACAAATGTTTACTGTGCACTCGTGCTGCATGACCAGCACGCGTCCATGGGGGCCCTGATTAACATAATCTTTCAGTAACTGATGCTGTTGAAGGTTCCAGCATCTTGAGATGCCACCACCCTAACATGGCTCCCGGGGCACTGGAAGAGAAAGGGGAAGAGGAAGCATGATGAGCTGAACCCGCTCTTAAATGCTTCATCTTGAAAAGGACACATATCACTTCTCCTCATCACCCGTGGGCCAGAAAGAGACACCACGCCTGAGTCAGTGTGAAGAAGCCGAGAAGTGGAGCGCTCCTATGTGCTCAGGAAGGAGAGAAAAACTAGACGTGGGGAACAGTAGAAGTCCCCTGTACAGTGCATTTTTTATTCAAAACCATAATAAAAATATGAATAGAAGCATGTTCTAACTTTATGGGTGACTCCTTGGGACTGAGACTTTCCTATAAGCTTGGCACTCACGTTTATAATTATATCGGCAGCAATTACTACCATGCAGTCTCTGGCTAGTGAGAACGGATGGGGCATTTGTGCCAAACTGGGGATCTTACATTTTGCTAAGATGTCTAGAACAACATCTCTCATCACGTGTGCTCTTCTGCAATGTGACCTGGCCCTTCTCTATCAATAGCTAGAGTCTATTTCTCCATCCCGTGAATCTGAGCAGGCTTGTGAATTTTTGTGCAGTAGAATGTGGTAGGAGTGATGCTATGCCAGTTCTTTTTTTAAAAACTTATTTATTTATTTTTGGCTGTATTGGGTCTTCGTTTCTGTGCAAGGGCTTTCCCTAGTTGCGGCGAGCAGGGGCCACTCTTCATCGCGGTGCGCGGGCCTCTCACTGTCGCGGCCTCTCTTGTTGCAGAGCACAGGCTCCAGACGCGCAGGCTCAGTAGTTGTGGCTCACAGGCCTAGTTGCTCCGCGGCATGTGGGATCTTCCCGGACCAGGGCTCGAACCCATGTCCCCTGCATTGGCAGGCAGATTCTCAACCACTGCGCCACCAGGCAAGCCCATGCCAGTTCTTGATATAGCCCTTACCTGACCTGGTAGCTTCCTCTCTGGCCTCTTGGAACCCAACCGCCATGGAGGAATTGTGACTACCCTGAGAACACCCTGCTATTAGAAGGCCAAGCCAGATGGAAAGGCTGGTATGCCACGAGGAGAGAGGGATGCTAAAGTGCACGCAGATACAGACGTGGGAATGAAGAATCATCCTGGAAGTGGTCCCTTCAGCCTCGGCAGCCACTCCATCTGCTACTACCTGGAGACAAACCACCCAGCTGTGTCTCCTCTGAACTTCGGACCCACAAAATCTTGAGCCAGATAAAAGAGTTGATACAAGGCACTCACTTTTGGAGTAGTTGATTGTACAGCAATAGATAATTTTCCCACCATTCAGCTGGGTATGAATCGTGGAGGACCGAGTCAGGCGTGGAGCTTGTTACAATGGGCAGGCTGATCCCTGAGACACTACACCTCAGTGGTCTGTAGCATATCTGCAGGGTCTTTTCGTCAATGATATTTCTTTGGGTATTATGCTGTTTATATTTTACTTGTAAACTTGTGTTAGTTTCATAGGTATACAGGAGGTATAAGCATTAGGAGTTGCTACCAAATTTTATTTTGTGTATATTTTAAATAACCTGCCAAGATGGGGAAGCCAAGGAAAAATGGTTTTCCTTATGAGTCCATTCCTTGTTCAGGTTTATTCAAGTTTGAGAAATTAATGAATTTGAAAAAGATCTAAAAGAGGTGGGTTTCTCCAAAGCACGAACTTTGGCGTGAGACAAAAGCAAAATGGCCCTTTCAGGGCAGAGAGATCAGTGGGTGCCACGTGAGGAGCCACGTGAAGAGCTGCATGGTGGTGGGAAGAGTGGTGAAGGCAGAATCAGGAGTTGTGAGTTCTAATCACAGGTCTGTCATTTATCATCTGTGTGGGTTACACAAAACCACTTGGCTTTATGGTCCTCAACGCCCCATCTGTGACATGATGAATGAAATCGACCCTGCTCATTTCGTGGTGTTACTGTGGCAATCAAAGAAGATGAGAGACGGAAGTTTTCTGAAAAATGTGAGGTGTTGTTATTGTTCACAGAGATTCAGGGCAGCATTTTAAGATTCATGCTGAGAAATCTAAAAATAACCTGATGAAAAACATGTAGGAAGTGAGTTTAAAAGAACCTCAAAATTATTTTTTTAAATGCAAACCTGTGCCTTACCAAATAGCAAATTACATTGGATTTAAATTTTCTTTGAAGTACAAGGAAACTTGCCATCTGTTGGGTTGCTTGGGCTGGAAAAAGAGGGTGAATCCAGAGCTCTTGCCTCTCTCTGAATTCCTGTAACCTCCTAGTCTGTCTGGAGTGTAGACTTGTGGTCAAGTTTAGGAGCTTTGGTAGATTCAGGTTTTAATCTCATTTCCACCACTTCATTCTCCAACTGCATACATTTACATAAGTTATTTAGCTTCTCATAATCTCATCTGTGAAGTGTGGTTAGTATTAATAGCACCTGTCTCAAGGGTTGGTGTGAACATATCATGAGATGATGCTAAGGTAAGTGATCAGAAGATGATAGCCGTGACTAGTAATATTTTACTCTGCAGTGTATAATTACAAAGTGACTGATACTGATTTCTGAAAATCACCTGTTTTAGCACATTTATTCACTGCAGTCCTTTAACAATTTTACACATACGTCATGAACACATCACATTTAGTTGAGTAGGTGATTTTATTTTCACTGTAATTTTGCCAAAATAATACAGTTTTAAAAATTAAATGCAAGGCTTAACATTAACGATGGCAATATTTTGCCCCACCTCTACCAAGTCCCCTTCCCTCAGAGGCATTATCCATCAATGCTTTAGCTGTTCCTTGTGTTAAGTCCACATTTTAAAATAATATGTGTATGCTGAAATGTGCTATTTCATCTCAGATATAGTCTGTTGGCTTTCTTCTATGGAGGGTGAGAATTTTACTTCTTCAAATGCAACACACACACACACACACACACACACACACACACATTTATATTTCTTCCAGCTTTTGAATACAGTAGTCCCCCGTTATACCTCGGGAATATGTCCCAAGACCCTTAGTGGATGCCTGAAACCACAGATGGTACTGAATCCTATATATACTATGTTTTTTCCTACACATACATACCTATGATAAAGTTTAATTTATTAATAGGCACAGTAAGAGACTAACAATAGCTAAAAATAAAATGGAACAATTATAACAATAGACTTTAATAAAAGTTATGTGAACATGGTCTCTTTTCTATCTCACTCAAAAGATCTTATTGGACAAATTTAATGCCTTTTCTACCTTAACAAAGTACTTATCTCTCATCATGGCCATAACCTTTACCGTTGGAGGTGCCACGGCAAAAGTAGCACAAATTTCATTTTTCTTCTTCACAGTTTCACAGATAGAAGATTCACCCTTACTGTAGATCTTAGCAACATCAGCATATGATTTTTATTCTTTCCTTATTAAGTACAAAACTTTCACCTTTTTACTTAAAGGAAGCACTTTATGGCATCTCTTTGGCATATTCGAATTGCCAACACAGCATCACTACTCTTGTGATTTGGGGCCATTATTCAATAAAACAAAAGTTACTTGAACACAAGCACCAAGACACCTTGACAGTCAATTTGGTAACCAAATGACTAAGGGATGGACACGGGATGGAGTGGGATGCTGTGAGATGATTATTATTGATATTTTGTACTATTATTATTTTTATTATTTTGATATTATTATTTCGATAACTTGTTTCTCTGCTCTCTCTTTTCTGGAGACCTATCAGTGTTGTTGGGCAAATCATAAGATAAGTCTTATAGTTTTATTATTTTTCTTTGTTTTATTTCCATATTCTTTGTCTTTTTGTTCTACTTTTTGAGAAGATTTATGTGTCCATATATCCATATATATGTTGTGTGTGTGTATATATACAGATTTTTTTTAACAGCAAGAACTCTTTCTTGTTCCTTTTGTATAGCATCATGCTCTTGTTTCATTGATGCGACTTCTATTCTCTGCAGAGTTTTCCTCCTAGTTCTTTTATTTTTATTTTTTTTTGTTTTCAACCGAAGTATTTATTAGTAATCTCTATGGCACTTAATCCATAAGTTAACATAAAAAGATTTAAAAGAATACACTGTTATATACTTCTTGCTATACATGTATCCCAAGTCTAGTATTTTCACTATATAGAGTGGATTAACCCAACTGAGAATGACTTTCTTTAAAATATTCCTATATATTGGGTTTTTAATTTTTAAAGTTTCAGAAAATGCTTGTAATGCACCCTTCCATGTAGGTTTCTGCCACATAGAACTCCTAGTTCTTTTAAACTTTTGTTCTACTCCCTGCATTTTCTCTTTCCTCTGAGTTCACTATTTTATGGTTTTAGTTAGTATTTATTTGCTTAAACTTTTATTTTAGAGTATTTTCTCAAATGCCTGGTTATCCTTAGCTGTCCATTCATTTTAAAAAATTGATTTGAACCTCTGTGTGCCTGAATGAAGACACAGCCTTTTGGGGGGAGTACCCCCAAATAACTGTAGGTCCTATCTCTTGATCATGTCAGTTTTCCAAAGAGGAACACACCCACATCCAGCCTGGAGAGCAAAGTCTGGCTGCTTGCACTCTGGGATCTAATCATGAGAAGGGAATATCATGGTGCAGTGGTGAGACCATTTCAGTTAATCCTCACTTTTAATATAACACCTATTCCCAGCTCTTTATGTGTTTGCTATTTCCAATACCGAAACTTTCTGGTTCATTTTCCAAAATAGTAACCCTAATTGTTCGCCATACAGATTTTTAACACCTCTCCTTGCCTTTGATGTGGCTGGTGCCTCTGATTTTTGAGTGTTTCTGGGATGGCACGGTCTGAGTCAGCTGCATCTTGTTAGCTTCTCCCTCAGCGTACACTTAGGTTCCAGCTTCCCAGTTCAGTTAAATCAATGACATTTTTTTGTCTGCAGTAAATAACCCATAACATGAAGTCTACCCTATTTTCAAATGTTTAAGGGTGCAGTACAGTGTTGTTAACTGAAAGCAGATCTCTATAACTTTCTCGTCTTGTGTGACTTAAACTCTATACTCATTGAACAGGAACTCTCCCTTTCCCCCTCTCCAAGCCCCTGACAACCACTGTTCTACTTTCTGCTTCTATGAGTTTGGCTACCTTAGATACCTCATATGAGTGGAATTATGCAGCATTTGTCCTTCTGTAACTGGCTTATTTCACTTAGACTAATGTCCTCAAGATTCACCCACATTGTAGCATATGACAGGGTTTCCTTTTTAAAATTTGTTGCAAACTTGTTACTACATGTTACATGTAGTGAGCACATGTGCGATTGAGCAATTGAGCATGTGTGCCATTGCTTCTTTCGGGTAGCCACCAGAAATGGAATTGATGGGTCAAAGTTGTGTTTTGACCCTGGACTGAGGGTTAGGCTTCATCTCACAGAATTTGGACCTGGGCCCTTTGTGTTTCAGATAGTGTGGCAGAGCCGTCCTCTCATTCTCAGAGTCACCCAAAGGAAGTTCACTGGTGGCCGAACTAATTACACCTTGTCTGCATTTAATTTTATCCCACTGTGCGATGGACTCACCTCCCAGCTGTGGAGACACTTGATCTATGATGTCCCCAGCATCAGTGGTCACCTATTAATGCTGACCATCAGACTGGGTGCTGCATCCAGTACACCCTGGCCTCGCATGCAATGGAACAGAGTAATGAGTTATGAAAGTCACAGAAGACCTATGCCTAAGTGTTGTGGGACATATATAATAAGTAGGTGGCTTTGTTCCAGAATTTTGGTAAGGAAAATAGTCCAGCACCTATCAGATCTATCTAAGACAAATAGAAGATTCTCCATTTACTCCTCCCTTCAAGAAGTGGTAATGAGGTATACCTAGTGCCAGGTGTTTAAGGTCAAAAGTAACCTAAATAATTAATTGACATTCTGCATGTCCCATGAGACTTTCTAGCTGTCCAAATAGGTATATTTGCAAGTAAAGAGTAGCAAATGATAAACTCCCAAGTCAACAGTTTGGGGACCCTACGTCTCCTGCAAAAATCAATTGTTCTGATTTGCTTTTCAGTAACCTCACTGGATTATTCCACTCTACACACTGCACTTTTACATGCTCAGCAGGCCTAGCAAGTGGTGTAACTACAACATGGAGCCGAATCTGATATTCTGCCATCTTTGCCTTCTCCCTCTTTTCCCTGAAGCCTTCCTTTATGTCCTTTTTGAAACCATTTTAGTTGAATGTGAAGTGGCCCTGGTGAAGTTCACCATCAAGCCTCTCTATTTGGGTCAAACTGGCCATGTGATGCTCCTTCTCAGTTGATTTACCACTCATGTTGACTACCCATCTGCTACACAGACTTTGGAGGCAACCTCTTTATCCTTCTAACTGTGCAGTGGAATCAGATGTCTCCCATACCTGCAATGGCCCCTCACCTAGTTTCAGCCCCGCTGGAACTCCCTTCTTATCTGGACACTTCCTCTGACCCCGATGAAGAGTGGAGGTCAGAAGAAAAGCCAATGAACTTTGAAGTCAGGTGCTCCTGTCCCCTTGGGGGAAAACCTTGGGTGCTTTATACAACTAGTTCCAGCCTTTGCTATACCTGGGTTCCCATGGTGATGCTGAGAATGTCTCAAAGACTTCCCACCCAGGGAGGTCTTTCTACCAGCCAGGGTGGTTGGTCTGGGCATGTAAGTGACCCTATGCAATGTTTCTCTTTATTCTAATTAATCTGCCCACTTAACGTGGGTGGAATGGCTTCTTATCTTGGATAGTCATCTTTATATTGGTTGCTCCCTGTTGGTTGCTGTGAATCCCAATGCATGCTGTATCTGTTAGCCAAGCAGGATCTTTAAGTACCTTTTCCTATAGGAATGAGAATGTCTCTGAACCTTGGATGTTGCCCTGCCTCTCTCACCTGACTCCCAGGCACACTGTTCCTGCCTGTGGATGAAGGCTTTCTCTGGGAATTGTGGGGAATTCTCTGGGATCCTACTTGGCTATTGTTACTCTGATGCCCAATAAACCACTTGACTGTTGCCCTTGGATACCGCCCTATCCTTATATCCATTCTCAAACCTTGAGCTTCCCAGTGCCATGTGCACAACCCATAACAGCACTCTCCTGCCCTATAATTCTCTATTACTCTGGATTCATCTTTCAGAAATTTCTTATGGCATATGCTACCAAGGGAACCCTTTCTTATTTTCCAATGCAGTTAAGGGTTTTAAAAATATCTGTCTATCTCTGTATCATCTATCATCCTGTAATATTTAAGGAATTGAAGGGGGGGTGGCTCTCAGTGTGCTATTTGTGCTGATTCCTGTGTAACTTTAAATATGGAACATCCATGTCTTTCCTTGGCTGTGCTTGCTTTTGACCCAAATATAATCTCTAAGCCATGGCAAGCTTACTCAGGGAAAGAAAGAGGGAAGCGCCCCATTGTTGTATCAAATGCAGATAAGCTCGTGCCAGTATAATACCTCATCCTCATCTTTTTTATGTAGCTCAGGATAAAAAGAAAATCTCCAAAGGAGGCCTAAAGAACAGCCACATTAATTAAAGGAAAGTTGTTTTTTTCCTAAGAAGTGTCTAATAACGAATGGACGACCAAAGGAGACTCATTAATGGAAATATTTCCTTCGAAAGGGCATACATGCTGTGAAAAAAGTGTTATGCCAGGCTTTTCTTTTTAATGAAGTAAGACCTTTTGTCTTTTTGCTATTTATCACACAGGCTGGAGAAAATGAGTCTGTGAGTCTTGTAGATAAGCTACCATGATTTGAAGATAATTCGGATCTCAGGTTACTTATTTCTCCCTGTTCTTAGGGAAAATTTTTCTTCACTGCTCATGGTCTTGTGTGAAGGATGGTTAGAACTGGGAACCCCTTTAGGGAGTCAGACCTAAGTGTGTCAGCTTAGACCCCATCATCCCAGATAACTGATCAACCACTTGCCAATAGCATCTTCTGTGGGTCCTTCCCCACTGAGCACCTGGACAGGAAGATGACCCTTTCCCTCAAGATGCTACAGTCAAACAGGAAAGGAAAAGGTGCTACAATAGATAAATGGCTGGATGGGTGGATAGATAGATAGATAGATACATAGCTAGATAGATATAGATACATAGATAAAGAGACTAGAGAATAATTGAAGACTCAACTCTGAAGAAAGACCTATAACGAAAAAAGGTATTCACAGATAGGGGAGCTTAGGCTGAGTGAATCCTTAAGGAGGTTTCAAGGAGTTGTGGAGTAATGTCTAGTATTTGCATGATAAGCTGAGATCTTATTTGGATTTCATTTTGCTACCCCGCTCCCATCATGATGGTTACACACAGAAACAGCCTTGGAATCTCCAGAAGGAACTGGTCAATTCATTGAGCACAATCACTGCTGGACCAAAAGGAGGGATGCTGAGGCTGATTTCCTCACATTAGGTATCGAGATGCTAGATCAGACCTGATTTCTATTTCTCTATCAAGCCAGAGTATGAGGGCTGTATGATTTCAAGGGTAAGCAATTTTGACAGGTGCTTAAGACTTCAGTTTCTTGTGATGAAGAACTAATAGCTGTCTTGTCACGCCAAGGAAAGAGGCAGAGGACAATTAGATTTCAAGTTGCTAAACCTACCCTCCAAATTGAATTTGCAGCCACACCCAGACCAGGATCAACAGGCAGAGAAATCACTTATCTACTTCACTGCTACTCAAGCCTCTCCTTATGGCACAGATGAACAAAATGAGCCTCGTAGAAGTTTTCTGACTTTCCTGAGGTGACCCAGATTACCACTGCTGGTTGTACGGCTGGAACCCACATCGCCATCTCCAATGTGTATGGCTCCACTGGTATTCTCGGTTGATATTTAGATCCTTGGCAGGCATCTATATAGCACCCATGTAGCCCTGCCTCTCTTGGGCATCCCATAGTATTACCTCCACCCCCACCCTCCTCAGCATCTCAGTGGGGTTGGGAGTTTACAAAGCTCTCCACCTTCCCTGAGCACGGTGTGAGATGATCCAGAAGGTATCATTGTCCCTACTTTGGGGACATTGTTCCCACTAGACAGAGAGACTGAGGTTTATGGAGCTAACAAGTCAAAGAGTGAGAATAACATCCACGTCTTCACTGGTATCAGTCTTGGCCTCTGACTACTTCTTAGCTAACAGGACTGACCGAATCTCCTGGGCCGCCCCCTCGTGTTTGGCTAACTGTAAGGTTCAGCATGCTATTATTGGCAGTGCCTTTCATCCTATCCATGAAGCATTTCTCAGTTTTCCCTGAGGCATTTCCTACTTGCCACCATGGCCATTTGGCTCTTCCTTCCAGGAATTACATCTGCTGCATTTTCCCTGTCATTTCCTTGTGCAAGAGAGCAGGCTCACACAGCTGTCAATCTCTCAGTTGCCCTGAATTCTTGAGGAGACTGTGTTCTGAGCTCCTCCTTTGGACAAGGGTGGAGAGAATGACCCCATGAGATGAGTAACCTTCAGACCGAAGCTTTGCACACATCCTGGGTCTCTTCTGTCCCTGGCAACCATGACCCATCATTACAGTTAAAGAATCAGGAGTGGAATTCTCCTTCTTCCAGATCTAGAAGTCAGGCCATAGTCTACATCATCCAGGCCTGAGCACATCACAGGCCCACCTGTGGCTCAGCACTGTGGCCTCAGAGGACGCTTGAAAAACAATCTGACTACCAGCACCCACGGGCACTGCTGCAAATATTCCCATATGACAGTAACTGCAGATTTATCATTGGTATTTTCAGTTAAATTGTATTTTATATGATTTTTTTTTTTTTTTTTTTTTTGCGGTACGCGGGGCTCTCACTGTTGTGGCCTCTCCCGTTGCGGAGCACAAGCTCCGGACGCGCAGGCTCAGCGGCCATGGCTCATGGGCCTAGCCGCTCCGCGGCATATGGGATCTTCCCGGACCGGGGAACGGACCCGTGTCCCCTGCATCGGCAGGCGGACTCTCAACCACTGCGCCACCAGGGAAGCCCTATGAATTTTAATTGATACAAAATATAATTTTCAAAGCCTGCAGAAAATGCATACATATAAGGTAAAGATGGCCAAGACTGTCCTCCAAATAAAATCTCCACTCCGTTGTTCTTGTTTTCTCCACATAATGAGGGAACTACTCTTCCTGGAGCCCACTGCCAAAAATTGGCAGTAAAAGAAGACGTTACTACCTGGCCCGTGAGGCTACTCGAAAATTATCTGAAATAAAAACAAGCCAGGATCAGCATAATAGTGTATAACAAAACCCAGATGCCTCTTGAATAAAAGGTTAATCAAATGCTAATGTTAAATGAAAGAGTTTCAAAGGCAGGAGGAAGAGTGTTGAAGATAAATGGGGAAGTTAGGTGCAGCCTCCATGCACTGGAAGAACAAGCTCTGCACAGAACGTTTTTGAAGGGAAATTAACCTTTTCTTTAACACCTAGAATGTGTCAGATGCTTTAGAAGAAATGTACTAAATACCGTTCCAGGAGTTTAAGCTTAAAAAAAACCCCAAAAACCTACTAAGATGCATATGAAGGGAGAAAAATGTAGCAATTGCTGCGATGTATTGAATATTACCCTTCCACCATATTTTGGTAGATGTTTACATATAATCCTGGTTTTGTCAAGAATTCAGTGAGTTTTCAATGTCTCTAAGCCCTCCTGCTTTGCTTCATGGATTGCAGACAGGTCCTGGCCTCACTTTCCAACACCCTCAGCCTTTGTCCCCACCCTGCTGGAAGGAGTCATGTTCACAGTCTGTATCTGTCAGGGTGCTCCAGAGAAACAGAACCAACAGGATGCATATGTAAAGAGACAGAGATTTATCTTCAGGGACTGGCTCATGTGATGGGGAGGACTTAAAAGTCCTAAATCTTCAGGGCAGGGTGGCAGGGTGGCAGGCTGGAAATTCCAAAAAGAGTTGGTGGTGCAGTCTTGATTCTGAAGGCATCCTGGAGGCAGAATCCCCTCTTCCTCAGGGGACCTCGGTCTTTGCTCTTAAAGCCTTCAACTGATTGGACGAGGCCCACCCACATGGAGAGTGATCTGCTTTGCTCAGAGTCTATTGGTTTACATGTTAATCACATCTAAAAAATACCCTCACAGCCACATCTAGACTGGTGCTTGACCAAATATCCACACACCATAATGTAGTCAAGTTGACACATAAAGTTAAAACCATCACACAGTCCGATGGGCACAGCCACCAAATCAAATAGCAACAGATGTGCAGGGGTGTTGGGGAGGGCTGCAGAGAGAAGGTGATGAACTGAGAGTAAACCACAGCAAAAAGGGGGGCAAGGGGGACATTTCAAGGATCTTCATGTCCAGAATGTTTTTATTTATTTATTTTTTAATTAATTAATTAATTTTGGGGGGCTGCGTTGGGTCTTTGTTGTGGTGCGTGAGCTTCTCATTGTGGTGGCTTCTCTTGTTGCGGAGCACGGGCTCTAGGTGCGCGGGCTCCAGTAGTTGTGACTCATGGGCTTAGTTGCTCCGTGGCACGTGGGATCTTCCTGGACCAGGGCTCGAACCTGTGTCCCCTGCATTGGCAGGCGGATTCTTAACCACTGAGCCACCAGGGAAGTCCCCAGAATGTTTTTAATGTAGAGACAGTGTATGTGTTTGCGTGTGTGTGTGCACATGTGTGCGCTCATGTGTTAAAATGGGGAGTGAGCTCCTGTGATACAAATGACCCCATAGAGATAAACAGGCCAAGGAGGAGAAGGTTATTCTTTGTGTCCAGTGTGATTTGTCCCTCAGGCATAGCAGCAAATGTGGGTATATATTCTTTAACTGGTGGCTTGGAAATCCCCATCCTTACTGGAAAGAGGTCCTCAGTTCTCCAAGAACCTGGAGCTTCAGCAGCAGCAGTGCCACTAGCAGCCGTAGGTGCCACTGTTCCAGGGTAGCAGGGCACCAAACCCATAGCTCCTTGTAGGTAAAATTCCCATTCCTGGCCACGCAATGTTCTCCCAGGGCACCCTGGGGTGAGGCCTGGGGAGGCTTAGGGAGGCCTGGGGAGGCTGGGTGAGCCTCCCAGAGCCCCTGGGCCATGTAGGATCTGGCCTGAAGGCTTTCCTGCATTTATCCTCAACGTGGCTTTACTGTGGGGGCCTCGTTGCCCTTGCCGTACAGCTGCCACCCCAGCCCACCCTGAGAGAGCCACCTGACCTGGAATCTGGGATTTGGATGGTTTTCCCTTCTCTCCTATAATGCCCTGTCTTCCTTAAGTAAAATGACCTTGCCCCGCCCCCAGGCTGGCTCTGCATTCTGGATCATGTGGCTGCACCTGCCTTCCCTCCTCCTGACCTATGCCACCTGACCAAGCAGGAGCCCTCCACGAGGCCCTTCCTGGGACAGACAGCTCTGCTCTTAGGTGAGCCCTTCTTGTGGAAGATGACATCAGCGCCGTTACAAGGAGATCCTTTAATGGGGCCTCCAGCTAACCTCCACCACAGCAGGTACCCTGTTACCCTCAGACATATGAGAATGCTCCCAAAGGCAGTGGAAATCCAGGAAAGCCCTTCAAAAAGGGGAATAACAAGGACTTTGCAAAATGGTCTGGCCCAGGGGAGGGTGGCTTTGACAGGGAGCAACACCAGGGCAACAAGGCAAGGGCAGGTACGAATCCAAGGGTGCAGAGAGAAATGAGAGAGCCCAAGAGAGGCAGCAATGGTGGGTCTCTCCAGCAACAAGATGCCGGTGTTACAGGCTGAATTAAAACTCTCATGTAGCTGTCCTAACCCCATATTATATCAGAATACAGCTCCATTTAGAGATAGGGTCTTTAAAGATCTAATTAAGCTAAAATGAGGTCATCGGGATGGGCCCTAATCCCACATGACTAGTGCCCTTACAAATGGAGGAGATCAGGACACAGACACACACAGACATAAGACTATGTAGAAGACACAGGGAGAAGACAGCCGTCTACAAGCCAAGGAGAGAGATCTCAGAAGAAACCAACCCTGCCGACACCTTGACCTCAGACTTTTGGCCTCCAGAACTGCAGGGAAATAAATTTCTGTTATTAAGCCACCCAATCCGTGGTACTTTGTTACAGCAGCCCTAGCAAGCTAATGCGCCCGGCTTCACTCTAAATCGAATTAGAGTTAGCAATTCTAAAAGACTGCACGAAGCTATCCTAAAAGGCTATGGGAAATGAAAAGCTGGGTTCTTGGGCTGTGCTACTGGATCATAGAAGGAAATAAGGAGGCAGACGTTGCTATAAAACACCTGGTGCCTAGAAGGAGACGTTTCATTTCCCTCAAAAGGGGAACCGCAGCAGAGTCCAGGCAATGCTGAATCAATAGTGATAAAATTCCTTACCATTTTGAAGATAAATTTATGCAGTGCTATGACCCCTCACCTTTGCTTGATATTGTCAGCTGGTTGGATTAATCAATATTTAGGGTGAAAGGCAAAATGGGTGGTGGAGTTGGTCTTTTTGAAATCTAGATTTGTACACCTAAGATGAACCTAATTAGCTCTGCATACCAAAACCCCACAAGAGGTAATAACTGTATACTGGAGGGTCAATATGACCCCCTCTTAAAAACTAACACGCTAATTATAACAAATGTTCCACGGCGGTGCAGGATGTCAGCAGTGGGGGTTCCGTGCGTGTGTGTGGCGAGCGGGGTGTGTGGGAACCCTCTGTACTTTCTACTCCATTTGCTGTGAACCTAAACCTGCTCTAAAAATAATGTTTATCAATTCTAAAAAAGAACTGAAATAGTAACAATTAAAAAACACTTTTACTATTAAAAAAAGGAACCTATTAATTTATCTGTATCTGTAAATCAATATATATTTTTAAAGGGTCTAACTGTTGTCTTGACTAGTTCAGGCTGCTATAACAAAATACCATAGACTGGGTGGGTTAAGCAGCAGACACTTATTTCTCATGGTTCTGGAGGCTGGAAGTCTAAGATCAAGCCAGCAGTTTGGGTTCTTGGTGAGGGCCCTCCACCAACCCACAGCATCCAGGAGGGCTCCTGTGTCCCCTTTCTTTGGTCTCCAGCAGCTGTCAGTCACCCTAAAGCTCAACCAGGTACAAGGTCTTCCCAGGTTGATAGCTTCTATCTCCATCAGGGTTCTACTTCCCCCAAGAGGGCCTCACCAAGGCCACGTGACTCAGGCCTTGTGAACGTGATGCTCGCGTGGCCTGGCCCTTTCATCCAGCCTCCTACGGTGCAGATATGGACTCTTAGTAGAAGTGACTGGCCCAAAGCCCTCTGCAGTTAGAGACATCTGGTCCTACAGCCTTTGTGCGTAGACCCAGGACTAGCCACACAATTTTCAGGGCCCCTTATTCAAAAATTATTAAGAATTTCAAGGCTGGTGACAGCAGAACCGATTTAACCAAGGGCAGGATCCCTGTGATCACACGAGTGACACCCACGTGAAGCCAACCCTGTGTAGACCCCACCTCTCCCAAAGAAATCTCAAAGAGGCAGGGTGGGCTGCTTCCAAAACAATGGCTTTCCCGCTAAATAAGTTGTGTTGGAATCCCAGTTTTGCTTTTCACCTGCTGTGTGACTCACAGGAAGTGCTCACCCCTCTGGCCTGAGTTCCTCATCTGCAGAGTGGGGAGGAGATGTAGCGTGTGGCACAGGAAAGGCGCCGAGCAAAGGGGGGTTCTTTGCCCTCCCCCCCACCTCCCTCCGCCAGATGAGTTTCTTTCCCTTCAGGCTAGAAGAAGCGGGACATTAAACTTACAGATTATGGGAAACGGTGAAATTGATACCCTTAAAATATTGGGGCTTCCCCTTCAAGATCATGGTATGTCTCCCCATTTATTACTTCTTCACGTGGGTCCTTCAGTAAAATTTCATGGTTTTCTTTATTTAGTTTTTACGTATTTCCTATAGATTTGTTCCCAGGGCCTTTATCATTTGGACTGTTATTATGAATACTTTTAAAATTATTTTTTCTGGAAGACTATAGCTAGTGCATAGGAGAGCTGTGAAATTCTTAAATGTTGGCTTTCTCCAACTTGCTGAATCTTACTAATGGTGATAGCCCGTAAAATGATTCTCTTGAGTTTTCTAGGAAGAAACTCAGATGAAGTATAAATGATGATCATTTGTCATATCTTTAATAATATTTATATCTCATACATGTTTCTTGACATTTTGGTTACAACCTCCAGAGAAATGACCAAAAACTGTCAGTGTGGGTGTCCCTGTGCTGTTCATGATTTTAATGAGAATGCCTCTGCTTTGTCTTTATGTCTTTTGCTTCCTAACAAATACCCTTTATCATGTTTTAAAACATTTAAAATTTTTCTGATTTATAAAAAGTATTTATCAGAAATGGTAGCCTTATCAAATATACTTGCAATATACATCTACATGATCATATTGTCTGTTTTTCCTTTAAACAATTAATTCAATAAAGTATATTATATTGACAGATTTCCTAATATAAAAGCACCCCCAAATTACTTGATTAAAATTTACTTTGTCATGAGATATTATCTTTATTATGCTCTGGATTTAATTTATCAATATTTTATTTAGAATTTTTAAATCTATATTCTTAAAAGATATTTGTCTGTGGTTTTCCTTTTTGGCAGCCTGTTTCTTACGGACTGTTAAGTCCATAAAATGAACGGGAAACTTTCTGTTTTCTAATGCTTCTTAACCGTTGATAACAAAAGAACAATATGCTCCTTGAAGGTCAATGTTTTAAAGATGAACTTGTTTTAAAACAGGGCTATTCTGGTCCTTCTTTAGAAGTGTATCTTTGACAACTTCTCAACTTCTTTTTAAATGCATATTGTCTATTCAGGTTTTCTACCACTTCCTGAGGCCATTTTGGTAATTTATATATTCCTTGAAGAGTACTTATTCATCTCAATTATCAAATTTGTTGCTGTAAACTTGCGTACAGTATTTTCTTACCATTTAAAAATCTCTTCGGTATCTATAATTATATGGTTTTATTTCTAATGTAGTGTATTGCTACTTTCTCTTTCTTTTTTATTATACTTTCAAAAGGTTTGTCTATCACGTTAGCCTTTTCAGAAAACCAAAACTTGGATTTATTTTTCAATACAACTCTTAGAGGGGGTGGATTTTGTTTCTGTTTTTATCTTAATACCTTTTCCCTATTTCCTTAGAAATTATTGTTTTTGTTTTTTGATATAATTTTATGTTATTTTATTTGCAGTAAAAGTTGTATATTTTCTATTTATATATATACTTTACTAAAATGTTTTCCTTTGAATCAAGATTTGGATTCATCTCACAGGCTTTGAAATGTGATCTTCCATTATTATGCCCTTCTCAGTAGCCTACAATTATTTTGTGAGTATTTGAAGAAAATGTGCAGTAACTCCTTGACAATTGCAGTTTTCTACGTAATAAAATAAAATAGTATAATAAAATTCGATGTGTTCATGGAGCTACATAAGTCCTCTGTATCCTTATGATTTTTTGCTCTTCCTAGTTTGCCAGTTTTTGAAAGAAGTATGTATAAAGTCTCCACTATAACTGATGTCCAGGTGATTTTTCCTTTTATTGCTAGGAGCTGTTGATTTGCATATCCCAAAGCTATAATGAATGTGTAAAAGTTTGTGATTGTTGTAGCTTCTGGTAGGGGTTCCTTTTAACAGTACGAAATATTCCCTTTCGTTCCTTTTAGTACTTTTCACATAATTTCTGTTTCTCCTGATATTAACATTGCCAGCTCTCTTTTGAGGTGGTGGTCATTTTGCATTTGTTTGGCAAATCTCTCACCATCTATTTTCAAACTTTCTCTTATAGATGTGTCTCTTGGTGATGGTATATAACTGGCATTTGCTTTGGTTTATTGTTTTGGACAAACTTTGTCTTTTATTAGGTGTCTAAATCATTCATATTCATGATGACCACTGATTTATGTGGATCTTATTCCTCTCATATTAAGTTGTCTGTACATACTTTTCCAATATCTCCTTTTTTCCCTTTCCAGTCTTTTGCTGGAAAACCAAGTTTATTTCTTCTACCCTCACACATGGAAGTTACAGCTTCAGACTGAATCCAGGGGACACAATCTCTTTTCCGCCTAATTCTGTAAACCTTATTATGTTTTCTCCTAGCATTTAATATTTCAAATTTAAAAAGTCTAGAATCTAAGAATATCTAAGTCCAGTTTGATTCTCCTTTGCAATTTTTTTTTGCCTTGTCTAAAAGTTTATATAAGTTTACCCTTATCCTGGAACTTTAGAAATTTCACATGATATGATTTATTTCCAATAATCTTGTCTGTCATTCAGTGACGGTTACCAATCTGAAACAAAACTTCTGTAGATCAAAAATATTTTTGCTTACTCTCCTCCATTGCCTCTGTTTTCTGCTTCTCAAAGTGATGTAATAGAGATATGAGATATTCTGGGTCCATGCCTCTGACCCTTGCTTGCTTGCTTTCTCTCTCTTTGCTGTGTTCTCTGGGATAACTCCTTGAATTCATCTTCTTATTCATCAACGTGGCTTTTAGCAATGTATAATTTATTCCTAAATTAAATTTGGGACAGCAGTCGTTTCGAATTTCTTAAAAGCTTCTCTTTTTCCTGTCCATTCTTTTCGCATAACAAATTGTTCTGTCGTTTTGATAGAAGTATCCCTCAAATTTCACTGAGGTTATGAATTCAAAATTGGGATAATCCCCTCTGCTTTTTCCTTTGTTTCAGTGAGGTCCACACTTATATTCAGGTAACATTTATGGAGAGTTAAATGTGTTCTAGATATTGTTTGAAATGCTTTACATATGTTAACTCATTGAATCCCTAACAACCCTTGAGGTTATCATTACCAACATTTCACATACAAGGAGAGCAGGGCAGAGCCTGGATGCCAACCCTGGCCATCTGGCTCTGGAGCCTTAAAAACCCCACCACCCACCGTGCAAGCCTGGCGTTTGCTATTTATGCTCAGGAGGGTCTCTTTTTTCAAGCTGCTGCTTCTATAGATATATGTCTATGGTTTTTCTATTTGCCTCGCTTTCATAAATAAAAATTAAAATGTATTCATATCAATAACCAGTGTGACTCTAAGTGAGGTAAAATGATAGCAGGGAATCTGCGAAGTGCTTGCTCCACTGGTGAAGAGCCCTGGGGCAAAGCTGTGCAGCTTCCAGGGTGCAGCGCTCAGAGCCACTCCAGAGCCCCAGGACCTGGTGTCTGTCTGACTCACGGCTCCAGCCCCTGATGGCTGCCGGGCAGAGACGCTACTGTCAGTGCAACGCAGCAAGGCTGCCTGAGCACAGCAGGCAACTCCTCTGGGGCCAGAGACATGGTGCGGGGAGGGTCAGTGCCAGCAGCATACGAGCAGGACATCAGCAGAATGTGCTACACCTCGCACAGCAGACTCCCAACATCCCAGAACAAGGGATAGCCAATCACCTACATAAATTGTGAAACCTAAATCACAGGTTTTTTTTTTTAAATCTAAAAGTGTAAAAAGAGTGATCAATTTTTTAAGATAGAGAATAAATTAAAAGGTCCTACGACGTATGACACTTTGCTGATATCCCTACCTTTGAAGCAGACAAACCATATGCGCCCCCATCACCCTTCACCTGGACTCACCTTGATGCCATCTGTTTCCTGTCTTCCAGAAATTCTTCCAACCTGGACTGTCAAATCTGTCCTTCCGGGTTTTCAGCTCTGTTGCAGATTTTATCTTACATTTACATGCCTTTGGTTATTTCAATAACATTTTTGTAAGGAGGAAAAAGAACCTCTGAGCTCAAATCACTGCTTTGAAAATGGGTCTTGTTGTATTTCTGGCAGATTTTGTGTTGCATATTTTAAAATTAATTATCATAATTTTTCTAATCAGAAGGAGAAAGTGTGGGATGGATTTCTTTATGGCAAAGTCACCTCAACCCTAATAGTTTTGGTGAATTCATTTCTACTTTAACAGGTAGGCAGCAGGCTCACTGGAGACAGCTCCTAACAATATGTTAACGTGTTTTAAAAAGTTCCATTCATTGGCCCAATGATGCTGCCTGAAAGTAAAATATATTTTGTTGCAGATCACAGAGCAACATACCTAAAGAGCAACCTAAGCTTAGATAATATTCAAAGTGGCCCCTTTGTATTTATTTTTAAGAGTATTTTAGAGGATCAATATTTTTATGACATTGGAATTTAATTACAATTGCATAAGCTACATTAGTTAAGAGTTGGCATTTGAACAGAGAACTTAGTGAATGTGCAAATTTGCAAAGTACATGCTGGGTGCAGGACACAGTGGGACAGCCAAGTTCAAAGTCAAAAAGGATCTGTTTATATTAGAGAAATAGGAAGAGGCCAGCCTGGCAAGAGAAGAGGGAGCAGAAGGTGACAGGGGACTGTCAGGTAGAGACCTGGGGTTTTGGAAGTGATGGCAGTGAGCTTTGATTTAGTTTGGAGAAGGAAGTAAGAAGAGATGGGATTTGGGAGACTAGTCTGGTGGCTCCGCTGAGACTTTAGAAGAGGGTGGACGTCAATAGGATGACACTGGTGAGTGGCCGGGGGCTGAGGTTGACTTCCTCAGGCAGAAGGGACAGAGAGGCTATTCAGCATGGGAGCATCGTCTGGCCAGCTGGGAATGGACTTGTCACAGAGGGAGCCAGGCTCAGTGCCACCATCTCTGAGCAGCACTAGCTGGCAGCAAGCTTGAGGGTGCTTCAGCTACGCGCTTCAGCCTGCAAGTTGGGTTCAAGTCTATCCCTGTGTCTCTCTTTCCAGGACTAGCGGCTCCCTGGAGCCTGCCCTTTTCATGGTGCCTGGTCCACTGGGACTGCCGTAACAAAAACACTATGGACTGGGTGGCTTAACAACAGACATTTATTCCTCACAGTTCTGGGGGCTGGAAAGTCCAAGATCATGGTGCCACATGTTCAGTCTGTTGAGGGCCAACTTCCTCACATAGATGGCTGTCTTCTGTGTCCTCACGTGGCAGGAAGGGCAAGGAACCCTGTGGGCACTAATCCCATTCCTGAGGGCTCCACCCTCATGACCTAAGCACCTTCCAAAGGCCACCTCCCCACCTCCAAATACCATCACCTCACACTGAGGGTTAGGATTTCAGCATATGAATTTGTGGGGGAGACAAACGTTTAGTCTATAGCACATGGCAAATGGCAAGAGTGGGTTATGTACTTTGACATAATATTATTTGGTTCAGGACCACCATTGTTGTATCCTCATTGTGAACATACTTTCTTATCAATAAAAAGTCATATTATTCAATGCTTTTTGCCCTCAAGTCTACTTTGTCCAATATTAATATCACCACCCTTGCTCATATTAGTACATGAACCAGATCTGTCTTGTAATCCCTTTATTCTTTTGCCTTCCTGAGTCAATTACTTTTTTAGGTAATTTTTAAAAATAACATGTCTCAACTAAAAGTATTTTTCTTTTAGTAAAGCACTCAAAGGCATTTTTATTTATTATCGAAACTAGTACATTTGTTCTTATGACTTTTACACTAGTTCCTTTTTTCTGTCTTCTATTTTATGGATTATATTTGTATTGTTCTTTTCCTTCCTCTTGGGCTTTGAAGGCTGTAATCCATCTTTATTCTCTTTAGGGTTCCTGTAAAAATTAAAAGATATACGAACCCATTTTTCCCTAATTATAAAATGTCAACGATCAAGCAATATTTATTAAATCATTCCTGAGGCAGATACTACATTTCAGCAGGCTGTTACCGCCTCCCCACTTGGCTACTTTCCAGTTTCAACCGATGCCGGTGGGGCTTAGACTTAGCTAAAGCCCACCTGCCCCCACCCCATCGCGACATTTTATAATTTAGCTTTAGAGCAATGGTTCTCACCTGGGGGAAGAAGGGTGATGTGGGCCCCCAGGGGACACTCACCAATGCCTGGAGACAGTTAAGATTGTCTCAGTTGCTCCTAGCATCCAGCGGGTAGAGACCAAGGATGTTGTTCAACATTCTTGGTGCCCAGGACAGAGCCCACAGCAGAGAGTTATCCAAACCCAGAATGCCAACAGTGTTGAGCTTGAGAAACTGAGCTCTAGAGGTTTTGTTGCTGTGATGGTCAAGTTAATATTACTTATCATATTTAAATTATTTTTAGTGCCAGTATTTTTATACCCTCATTCTTAAAGAGTTTCCATTGCTATTTATCCCGTGACTGGCTAGAAAATGTTTTCAAGTAATTTTTTTTGGTCAAACAGACCTTAGAGAAGAACTCTATTTTCCAAAACTCCCAGTGCTGGAGCATTTCCCACAGACACACTCACCCGAAGGAGATGAGACTATTTCCTCAGCCGCCCCGCCTCTGGGAAGGGGTCTTTTCCTGGTAGATGTTTTCACCATACATTGGCACATTTTACACTGCTATCCGTTCATTGACTGTCCTTCGCTTGCCTGTGTTTCTATCTCTGTTTGTCTCTTATGCAATTATATTCTCTATAAGTAGTAGCCCGATGTCTACAATATGGACTACAAATATTTAATCTATGATATTTAAGATATCATTACTATCTTAATCATATTTCAGACTTTTTATGTACAGAAAGTTTAAATTTTTATTTTTTCTAATTTACTTTTAAAATTTACAACCTAAGTGTCCATCAACAGATGAATGGATAAAGAAAACATGGTATATATTGGGTTAGCCAAAAAGTTTGTTTGGGAACCCAATATATATATATATATATATATATATTCCATTGTATATATATACATACACAATGGAATACTACCCAGCCATAAAAAAGAATGAAATTTTGCCATTTGCAGCAACATGGATAGACTTAGAGGGCATTATGCTAAGTGAAATAAGCCAGGCAAAGATAAATACTGTATGATACCACTCATATGTGGAATCTAAAAAATACAACAAACTAGTGAATATAACATAAAAGAAGCAAACACAGATCTAGAGAACAAACTAGTGGTTACCAGTGGGGAGGTGAGGAGGGGCATTGTAGGGGTGGAGTGGGAGGCACAAACTACTGGGTGCAAGATAGGCTAAAGGATGTATTGTACAACACAGGGAACATAGCCAATATTGTCCTTTTAAAATTTTTTTATTGGAGTATAGTTGATTTACAATGTTGTGTTAGTTTCCGGTGTACAGCAAAGTGATTTGGTTATACATATGTATATATATATATATATATATATATATATATATGTATATACATATATATATTCTTTTTCATATTCTTTTCCATTATAGGTTATTACAGAATATTGAGTAGAGTTCCCTGTACTATACGGTAGGTCCTTGTTGGTTACATATTTTATATATAGTAGTGTGTATATGTTTAAAATATTTTCTAATGACTGTAAATGGAAAGTAACCTTTAAAACTTGTATAAAAATAAATTGAAATGACATATAGCAAAAATACACTATAAATGAAGTATTAAAATATTTAAAAATAAAATTTGCTATATGATCTCCTCCTTTACTTTTTGGCAGAATGGCCTTCTTCATCCTGAGATCAGATAGTTTTCTAGTTGTCCCAAATTATGTTTTCAAATGCAATAATTTTAACCCAACAGGATATATCTGGGTGTTTATCATGAAATACTCTCAAACAGTTAAGCAATTCTCACAATATGGTTTAGTAAAAAATCCATCTTTGCCTCTCTAATTTGGAATGCCACGTTTATCATGTGCTAAATACAAGGGCCAGTTTCTGGAGTTTATGTTTTGTTTCATTGAACCTAACTTTTCTTGCACTAACTTCTCTGTTTTAATTATTTTGGCTCTATAATATGTTTTCATACTGGCCAGTCTTCCTTCACTACAGTTACTGTTAACAACCATCTTTTTTAGATTTCCCAGCCCATTTATTCTTCCAAAAGAACTCTTGTAATTTTATCCCATTCCAAAAAAATACCCCTCGGAACTTTTGACTAAAATTGCATTAAATTTCGAAACTAATGTGTGAAGGCCTGACCCCTTTGCAATACGGGATATATCCCTGGTCCATCTTCCATCTCTCTTTTCTCCCATCATTTTTATGTCCTCATCATTTCCTCCGAGTTTGGGAGGAATTTTTCAAATTTACCTTCTCCCTCACTAATCCGATTTTCTACTTTATCTGCCCTTCCTCTGGCATGGCAGTGTTGAATTTAATAATCCTGTTCTGCTCTTCATGCAATCTTTCCTGATATCAAAGCATTTCCTTTTGGGGACTGTCAGCTCTGCTTTCACAAACCTGGTGGGGAATTAAAAAATACCTCACTCTTTCTTCCCATCGCTGGCCATGGATCTATTTTGGTGGAAAGCATCAGCACTAAGTCTTTGCAATGAATGACTCAGGCTTCTTAGAGTCTGGGGAAGCAGGTGTATCTACCTCGCTGGCTCCCGGAGAGACTGTTGTCCACGTACGTTGGGGCCAGGGAAGGAAGGAGTGAAAAGCTGAGATTCACTCTGGTTGGATCCCACCTGTTCAGAGACCCAGGGCAAGGTGCCCAAGGCCAAGGCCCCCTGTCCCCTTGGCCAAGCAGCCGTGAATTAGCCCCAGCAGGGTCTCCCCCACCCCTGGGGGCAGCTGCCCTCATTACACATCCGCAGCCCTGTCCTCCCGGCAGGGCCATCTGCGCCCGTCGAGGAGTCTGCACTGCTGTGGGCGGCTGCTTCCAAGTGAGCGGCATTGAGGGGATTAAAGTGCATCTCCCAGGGCCTGGCCAGCTGGGTCCTCCCCGAGGGCCCCTGCCTGGCCCATCCAGGCCCATCCTGGAACATTCCCTAGTTTACAGCCTATGTGTTGGTTTCTCTTTTAATATCTCTTTTGGTGATTTCCACAGCATTTTGGCAGGATGAGATTTTGATGTCTGTGTCCAGCCCACTCTCTGGATTTAAGAAGTTCAGAGGTGGTCAGGGGAAAGTTGAGCTTTTATTTATGTTTCAATGGCTTAAAAAGTGAGGATATTCTTATGCTTCTCATTTCTTATTTTCATACTTTTTTGATTAATAATGACTAGAAGGATTTTCAGTAATATTATTTAAAATAATTAATAAAATATTGCATTTGTCCTAACGTGAGCTGGGATTTTACCAAGCTTACTTGTAAACAAGCCTTTGAAAAATCAATGTAAAAAGCAAGACACTAAGAGTGGAGATGGTGACCTACAGGATAAATGAAAAGACGAAAGCAGTTTGATGTTATATGAATAGGAATGGGGACTTAGGACAAAAATTCCAGCACTGGCATCTTATGTGGATTCAAAAGTGCTGTATCTCAGATACTCACGGTAGAAGTGGAAATGTTAGAAGCCCTGCCTGACAACTGTGATGACTCAAAAAGCAGCTGGAGGAGGAGGGTCAGGGTCAGGATATGATGTCCGAGGCACCTGCAAAGAGTTTGGAAAAAATAGTGTCACAGACTATGCAAGTGAGAAAGCAATGGTTTTACATTAATATTCCATAGATGTCATTTTAAATTCAAGTAAACAAATAACCTAACTACTATAAGGAGACATTCGACTGATTCATCTATATTCCAAAAAGCTTTTATATTCACATTGCCCTTAAGACATTTTTTGGATATTCTTCTAGGGAAAATGGGGCCTCGCCTTAGATTTGAGGTCACCTTTTATTTGGACAGATTCAGTATAAACACTGTCATAAAACCAAATATTGCAAGGCAGAAGTGGCCCTTTCATTTCATTTTATAGCCCAATTCTGTTTATGACCTTATAAAACACCAAGGTTATGAACAATGTATAGTTGATTCTGTGTTGTCTGTCCTCCTTGCTTATTAGCAAGTTGCAATATGTTCCCAATGGAGTGTCTTGATGATTTTAGTTTCAATTAAGGGGTAACGAAAGACGATGGTTGTTTGGTGCTGGCAAAAAAGTATTGCTGACGGTGAAGTTGTTTGGGATCCTCAAACTGAAGGAACCCCTACATTTTCCAACAACCAGGATCCAAAAGATCAAAAATAAATATACAGATAGATTTCTCCTCTTTCACTTTCTTGGTACTGTAACCTTGACCTTCACATCAAGTCAATGTGTGTGAACCTAGAAATTGCCAGGTTTAGAAGGTAGACGGGCAAAAAAAAAAAAAAAAAAAAAAAAAATCACACGTTTGTCTGACTTCTCTCCATAGGCCGTCTCTGCTTAACCCAGAGCTTCAGGCAACCCCAAGCCTTGAGGAAACCAAGAACTTTCTTGTTGGGTTCCAACAGGGGTTCCCTGCTCATGTCAACACAGCTATCTGACACTAAATTTTCTTTAATCCTAGAATTTCATGAACCAATACCCACTTCTCAACCCCCCTCCAACCCATGTCAGTTTCCATCAATTTTTTTTTATCATTTATCTCTGAACACGATTAAACTTACCAACATTTTCCCAGATTGTTTGTTCCTATTGTTCACTCTTGCTTCTTGTGTTTATTCTTCCTCTCCAGGCCTTTACTTCTTGCTTTAAATCCCAACTCTGCCACTTTCCAACCATGTGGGTTAAACTAGTCTCTGTTTTCTCATCTTTTTTTAAAATTGAACTATAGTTGCTTTACAATATTATATTAGTTTCAGTTGTACAACATAGTGATCTAATATTTTTACAGATTATACTCCATTTAAAGTTATTTTAAAATTTTGGCTATATTCCCTGTGCTGTATAATATATCCATGTGGCTTATTTATTTTATACATAGTAGTTTGTACCTCTTAATCCCTTACCCTTATTTGCCTGACCTCCCTTCCCTCTCCCCACTGGTAATCACTGATTTGTTCTCTACATCTGTGAGTCTTTTTCTTTTTTGTTATATTCATTCTTTAAAAAAACTTTTTTTTAGATTCCACCTATAATTGAAGTCATACAGTATTTATCTTTCTCTGCCTTATTTCACCAATCATAATACCCTCCAGGTCCACCCACGCTGCTGCAAATGGCAAAATTTCATTCATTTTTATGGCTGAGTAATATTCCATTGTATATGTATACCACATCTTCTTTATTCGTTCATCTGTTGATGGACACTTAGGTTGCTTCCATATCTTGGCTATTGTAAATAATTCTGCTCTGAACACTAAGGTGTATGTATCTTTTCAAATTAGTGTTTTCATTTTTTCTGGATATATACCCAGTAGCAGAATTGCTGGGTCATATGGTAGCTCTATTTTTAGTTTTTTGAGGAACTTCCATACTGTTTTCCACAGTAGTGGCACCAATTTACATTCCCACCAACAGTGTACTAGGGTTCCCTTTTCTCCACATTCTCACCAACATTTATTATCTGTAGGCTTTTGATAATAGCCATTCTGACTAATGTGAGGTGATATCTCATTGTGGTTTTGATTTGCTTTTCTCTGATAATTAGTAATGTTGAGCATCTTTTCATGTGCCTGTTGGCCATCTGTGTATCTTCTTTGGAACAATGTCTCTGCCCAATTTTTCAGGTCCTCTGCCCAATTTTTAATCTTTTTTTTGTCTTTTTGATATTGAGTTGTATGAGCTCTTTACGTATTTTGAATATTAACCCCTTATTGGCCACATCATTTGCAAATATTTTCTCCCATTCAATAGGTTGTCTGTTTTGTTGATGGTTTCCTTTGCTATGCAAAAGCTTTTAAGTTTAATTAGGTTTCATTTTTGCTTTTGTTTCCTTTGCTTTAGGAGACAGATCCAAAAATATATTGCTACAATTTATGTCACAGCGTGCTCTTCCTATGTTTTCTTCTAAGAGTTTTATGGTTTCCAGTCTTAGATTTAGGTTTTTAATCCATTTTGAGTTTATTTTTGTATGTGGTGTGAGAAAATGTTCTAATTTCATTCTTTTACATGTAGCTGTTCAGTTTTCCCAGTACTACTTGTTGAAGAGACTGTCTTTTCTCCATTGTATATTCTTTCCTTCTTTGTTGTAGATTAATTGACCATAAGTGCACGGGTTTATTTCTGGGCTCTCTATTCTGTTCCATTGATCTGTGAGTCTGTTTTTGTGCCATTACCATACTCTCTTGACTACTGTATCTTTGTAGTATAGCCTGAAGTCAGGGACTGTGATACCTCTAGCTTTGCTCTTTTTTCTCAATGAATATAGTACAAGATCCCTCAAAGGATCATTATAAGAACTTAATTAGAAAAAGATGAAGCATACAGCCTATTAAATGCATTCAGGACACGGAAGCTTAAAACATAAAATAAGCACAGAAAACGGTTTTATTTACCTTATTTATTCTTTGCATTTTTAGCACTTGACATGGCACCTATAACAGTAAGCACTTACTAAATCTTTCTTAAAACAAATAAATGAACAAAAAAGCTTTATTAATTCACTGAATGGGTAATTCATCAAACTTTTGCAAGTTTAGCAGGGTGCCATATACACAAACATTGAAAAGAATATTACTACTGTCATTAAGTTGAACATGATACATTTCATTACTGTTAGACATTCCCATTGTAAGTGCCACAGCATTTTCATAGCCAGACATTTTTCTGCAAAAGTGTCACTTCCAAAATGAGGGCAGAATTTGCATGAATAGTGTTTTAGTACTAACCACTTGATTTATTAAGATGAACTATTTTTATAGGGCTTTCTAAAACATAATTATATGGACATAAGATGGACAATACAATCTTATGTCCCTTTAACTAAAGACTATAGCCAATGCCGTTTGTGCAAAGTTTACGTGAACTTCTAGTTCCACGGTTCTTTCTTGGTTTGCAGTTAAATTATTCATGTTAAGCAGATGATTTGTTTTCAACTTGGCATCAACACTAAATGAGTGAAGTATGCCAAAATAAATAAGTTAATTAAAATGAGCCCTTTGGTGAGTGAGCCTGCACACTGCCTGA
Organism: Mesoplodon bidens; assembly: GCF_964165515.1. NCBI lineage: Eukaryota > Metazoa > Chordata > Mammalia > Artiodactyla > Ziphiidae > Mesoplodon > Mesoplodon bidens. Next base: position 67,273,862 of record NC_138171.1, read on the forward strand.
TTATAAAAGGTGGAAGCTTCCCAAGGAGAAGCATTTGAATCCTCAGACAGACAGCCCCAGACAGGTGATGACTTCCTGTGTCTGTAAGTCACAGACATTGGATTTTGAAGGTGAAAGTGCTTTTCTCTAAGTTTAAATGTGTATTATATTTCCTCCTACCCCACCACTGTTTCTCATTAGCACTCCCCCTATACAAGGCCTAGTTAGACCATTGGGTTCATTAACAGAACTTTCAGTGACTCCAGAACCTTTATGTCCCATGTAAAGAGTTCAGAGCAATATGTAGTGAGTGGCATACAAACTCTTTCAGTCTTGATACCTTACCTGAAGAAATTGCTGTCGGAATAATTATAACTCTGCTATAGGTCTTAGAGGGAAGTCTCTCTTAAAACTATATTGATACTTAGAAGAAACTTTGAAATCCAAATGTTATGTATCACTCATTTAGATAGCTAATTTGGGAGGAAAAATATTCCAAATGTGCCTCACTCATTCATTACACTAAGACTGAGGTGAGATGTTAATTTTTTCAATATTTTTACCCAGCTAGGTCAGCCCTAGAAACAATCATGTTAAATTGTAAGACTATAATCCCCTCTACCATGCAGAGTTATTTCACAGACTGTGTCTTGTTTAATTTGGCAAATACATATTTTTGGACAGCCTTCTTGCCAAGCACAGGGAATGCAAATTTGAATAAATAATAGTCTCTAACTTCAGTGAATTTTCAGGTTAATGGACAAAAATATCATAGAAACATTTGTGATGAGCTCTAAAAATGTAAAGGAATAATTAATTCCCCTTGGTGACCAGGGATGAATAGAGAAAGGAACTGAAAGTGGAGCCAAGAGCCTTGAGGGATGGATGGGAGTGTATCAAAGCCCATTTTGAAGTGAAGGCTTGGTCAGAAGTAATGAACCATTAGGGAATGTGACACACAGCCCAGTGTGGCCAAAGGGTGGTGTTGGCAGTGTCCGGAGCAGACAGAGAGATGGCCAGGCCAGAACAAGAGCTACAGGAACTCTGCTAGTACCCATGGGTAATGACTACCCATATTTTATATATTGCTTCTGCCAAACTGTAGCAAGCTATAGAATGCCTTCTATTCCTTCACCAATGTGTTATTGAGTGCCCTACCATGTACCATCAGGATTCTAGGCCCTGGAAATACAACAGACTCCCTGATTTCATGAAGTTTACATCCTAATTAGGTAAGATAGCTAATAACCAAAATAGCAATAAATTAAAAGGAAAATATCAAGAAATAGTAAATACTATGTAGAGTACTAAAGTAGGGTAATATGACTGAAGACAATTGGTGGTACAATTAGGAAGTAGAGTCAGGGAAGGCCTTTCCAAAGAGGTTACATTTAAGCTGATACCTCAATCACAAAAAGAGAGCCAGACATGCAAAGATCTGAGGGAAGAGCGTTTGGGCACAAGTGCAAAGGTCTTGAGGCAAAAACAAATTTAATGTGTTTGAGGAATAGAAAGGAGGCCAGGGTGGCTGGAATATAGGGAGTTTTGTATGTATATATCAGGCAGCTATTGCTGCATAACAAACCATCCCTAAACTTATTGACTCAATGTGACAATGATTTATTCAGCTAACTATTCTGCACATCAATAATTCAGGCTGAGCTCAGCTAGGTGACTCCCTCATACATCTGTGGATACCTGTGTGTTATGTAGGCAACTTTACTGATCTTAGCCAGGATCCCTAACATGTATGGGGCCTCGGTTGGGACATTTGAGCTACTCAACTCTGCTCCTGTGGTGTCTCATCTTCCCATGGGCTAACCCCGCTTGGTGACTGCATAGGGTCCCAGGGAGAGCAGAGGCTGCCATGGCTCTTGAGACCTCAGAACGGGCACAGCATCACTTCTGCCAAATTCTGCTGCAGAATAAATATCAAAGCAAGTGAAAAGACCAGCCCACATTCAAGGAGAGGGGAAATAGACTTTACCTCTTGATGAAAAGAGGGAAAAAATCACATTGCAAAGAGAGTGAGTGAAGCATACAGAGAGAAGTGAAGTGTCATGGCCAGTTTCGCACAGTCTCCCATAAAATTGCAGAGACTGGCCAGAGACAGACCACGAAGGGGTTAGCAACCTCTGCTGCTTAACTCATGACCAGAAGAGAACGGAAGGTGTCTCTTCATACGATCATAAAATGATAGTTAGGACTATGGTAGCAAGGAGGAAATAAAAGCCTTAATGATGATCATTCTAGAATTGTCAAACTGGAAGAGGCTTTGTTGATCCAAATGCGATCTTCTCCTCCTCACTGAGTTCCAGAGAGTTAACAGATGAGCTGACGTTTAAAAGCAGGTCTCCTAATTTCCATCCAAGAGTTGTTCCCTCCACCATGCTGACTGCTTGATTAAAGACATTGCAGCATTTGCTGCCACCTAAGAGGCTGAGAAATGCAAAAGCAGACGTCTAAAGTTTGACCTCTTCCCCCAGGCACTATGTCCAGAAGTTTGGTTGCTATCATAAGGTGGAAAACATTGATGATAATAAACAAGCATGATTATATTTCCTTTATGTGGAAATTTTATCATCTAATATACCCACCCATTTAAAAGAGCTAATAAAATAACAATATGATAATCACTAACACTGGTTGAGAACTTGCCTTGTTCATCTTACCTTGACCTCTGAAATGCCAAAAATAAATGTTGCCAATCAATGCATGTCAGGTTGTTCAAACTATATTTTCTTCTATTGAAACATAATTCTCAAAAGTGGTCTGTTTCCTCACTGCATCATAACTTCCTTGAGGTCAGGGACTAGGCCTCGTTCATCTTCATGTACCCAGGTGGTCACATAACACCCTGCACCAAGTGGGTCATCAGAAAATACTTGTGGAGCAAATGAATGAAGTTTTCCTCGAGAATAGAGGAGATAAAAATAAAAAGCCATCTGCACCCCAATGTTCATAGCAACACTACTTACAATAACCAAGACATGGAAGCAACCTAAATGTCCATCAACAGATGAATGGATAAAGAAGATGTGGTACATATATATGATGAAATATTACTCAGCCATAAAAAACAATGAAATAATGCCATATGCAGCAATATGGATGGACCTAGAGATTATCATACCAAGTGAAGTAAGTCAGAGAAAGACAAATATCATATAATATCACTTACATGTGGAATCTAAAAATGTGACACAAATAAACTTATTTTCAAAACAGAAATAGCCTCACAGACATAGAAAACAAACTTATAGTTACCAAAGGGGAAAGGTGGGGAGGGATAAATTTGGAATTTGGGATTAATAGATACAGAATACTGTGTATAAAATAACAACGAGGACCTACTGTATATCACAGGAACTATATTCAATATCTCGTAATAACCCATAGTGGAAAAGAATCTGAAAAAGATTCAATGAATCACTTTGCTGTACACCTGAAACACTGTAAATCAACTATACTTCAATTTAAAAAAAAACACATAAAAAATTTAAAAGCCACCAGAAAGATTCAACAATCAGAGTAGTTTGAGGCCATTAAGTGCAGGGCAAATATCCTCTGAGAAACTCTGATTTCATCACTGTGTATTAACTGAGCATCTTAATGAAAATACTCTACCTTTAAGGAAAAGCGTTAATTTCTCTTCTGCATTCTAATAGATTTTGGAAAGATTTCCACTGAAAAATACCTACTTTTTAAATCCCGTTAGTGATAAGTAGATCAGTTTCAGTTCCTGGAAAATTCACTTATTTTGGAATAATTTATTTCCTGAAAAATATTGTAAGAATATCTCATGTATATATTTCTTTTTTCTTTTTTGGGGCTGTGTTGGGTGTTCGTTGCTGTGCGCGGGCTTTCTCTAGTTGCGGTCAGCGGGGGCTACTCTTCGTTGCGGTGCGCGGGCTTCTCGTTGCGGTGGCTTCTCTTGTTGCGGATCACGGACTCTAGGCACGCGGGCTTCAGTAGTTGTGGCTCGTGGGCTCTAGAGCACAGGTTCAGTAGCTGTGGTGCACGGGCTTAGTTGCTCCATGGCATGTGGGATCTTCCCGGACCAGGGCTTGAACCTGTGTCCCCGGCATTGGCAGGCGGATTCTTAACCACTGTACCACCAGGGAATTCCTCTCATGTGTATATATGTCTTAAAGAGCTTAAACATGAATAGCCTGATTGTTATTCCAACAGGAGCAATGAAGGGCCAGGTGGTATCAGTACCATTGAACTGATGTTGTAGACTGCTGGACTTCCAAGGTGACCCAGAAAGTAGAAGACTGAATCTAAAAGTGGGTGATTTATCATTTCATTCTGGGGGAATGAGAAGAAGTTCTTGGCTTTTCAGATGCAACTTGTGCCATTAAAGTACATGTTGACCATGATGGATGTGCCTTCATTATGTGGTTTAAAATGGATAGATCAGGCCTGGGACAAGAACCCACGTCTTCTGGCTCTGGTAAAGTGTCTTTACAGGAAGCATGACTCCCCTGGACGACCCTGCAAGGAATCTGGACTGGAGTGAAATAGGCTGTGAGTTTTACAAGGCATAAAACAATGGCTCCAAACCTGATTTTATAGGTTTAGTAATATCTCTAGAGAATAATTCTCTTTCTCTCTCCCTGCTTCTGTAATTGGCATATGCTCCAAATGTCATTAAAACCAGCTTGCTCCAAAGATCTGTGGAGATAGCACTTTTCCTGGTTCTTTATTCAGTAGGCACTCATGGCTAACTAAACAGAGGGACCCAGATAAATAAATAAAAGATATTTCACTTGGTATAACGTGACTGCTTTTCGCTGCAACCTCTTTTTATTGAGAATTATCTATTTCGGCTTCAAACACGTCATTTCAACAAAGCAGTTGACACTGAAAGGCACTCTCCCCTTTTTCCATTTTAGAGATTAGATTTTACGAACTTCAAAACTCAGATGTCAGCTCTCCAATCCAGCCCAGACCTCCGCCCAGGAGTAAATTCTGAAATCAGAGTGACAACAAATTCAGGGGCAGGGAAACAGGGGACTTTGGATTCCCTGTAATTTCTCAAGAAGTAAATCCTCTCTCTTCCTGGACCATCACGCTTTAAGAAACTTTAATACTTTCCAAAATGCTTCCAAACCCAGGAACTCCTTTGATCCAGATATCAATCGTATGAGGTTAGCAGGACAAATATTGACACTTTTAGTGAATGAGAAAGTGAGACACAGAGTGTTCAAGTGTTTAACCCAAAAGTGAACAGAAAACTGGAGCATCACCAGGACAACAAAATCTGACCTGATCCCTGACTGGGAGCTTTTGCACCCTCTTCCTCTTCACAGCTTCTCTTCAGGACTGTGAGGGCGGAGGTGCAGTCTTATCCAGCAGTGGGCTAGTGTGCAGTGTTTCCAGTACAGTGAGTCCTCTGCATGCAAATGAGTTCTGTTCCGAGAGCACGTTCGTAAGTCCAGTAACGTTAGCCTAGGTACCAACTAACACAATCTGCTGTATAGTACTCTACTATAATAGGTTTAGAATACTTTTCACACAAATAATACATAAAAAACAAACAAACAAACACAAAAAATAAAGAGAACTTTTTTTTTTTTTTACGGTACGCGGGCCTCTCACTGTTGTGGCCTCTCCCGTTGAGGAGCACAGGCTCCGGACGCGCAGGCTCAGCGGCCATGGCTCACGGGCCCAGCCACTCCGCGGCATGTGGGATCCTCCCAGAGCGGGGCACGAACCCGTGTCCCCTGCATCGGCAGGCGGACTCACAACCACTGCGCCACCAGGGAAGCCTGAGAGAACATTTTTAATCTTGCAGTACAGTACCTTGAAAAGTACAGTAGTCCAGTACAACAGCTGGCATCCAGGGGCTGGCATCGAGTGAACAGGCAAGAAGAGTTACTGACTGGAGGAGGGAGAGGAGGTGGGAGGCAGTAGAGGTGAAGAATTGCCAGCAACAGGAGACAGAGGGCAAGCTGCAATGTCACTCGCGCCTGACGTTGATGGAATGCACGTTCGCATCTTTGAAAGTTCGCAACTTGAAGGTTCGTATGTAGGGGACTTACTGTAATGTCTTAGCACTGGCCACCAACCTGCTCTGAAGAATGGCCTCCGAACTAGGGAAGGGAGCCTATACAACTGTGTGTCTGGAACTCTAACACCATTCGATTTATTTGTCCCCAGTTCAGGGTTTCTCCCCCTCCTTCAGACTCTTCCCACAAGTACTAACTTTATTTCCTTAAAGGAGACTCTGGGTCACTTGCTCTAGTCAAAGTGTTTTCCCCCTCTGAATTCACCATCATGACAAACACTGTCCCCTAGAGATGTCAAGTGGGCCACGAAGGCCATCTTAAACTTCTAGCAAGCACATTTTAAAAGGGAGACAAAACAATTAAGATGTAATTTTAATAATAGATTTTATTAATCCAATATATCCAAAACGCTATCATTTCAACAGGCACTCAACCTTCTCAGATATGTTCATGAGCTCTTTACATTCTCATTTTCTCCCACGTCTTACTAAGCGTGTACTTTATGTGCACAGTGCACCCCAGTTCGGGCCACCGCCTCTCAAGTGCCCAGAGCCTCATGTGACATGGCCCGTGGTTAACAGCACAGCTCGAGGGCTCTCATGAGCCATGCCTCAGATCTCATAAAACCGTCTCTTCAGGGCTGTGCCCACCCTGCCCTTCCCACCCCTGCTGCTCCCCCCATCACCAGAGGGGACCCCAAAAGGTCTCATACTATTGTTTCCAAGGAGGCCACAGGCAGCACTAAGGCCAGGGGTGGAGGACAGTTGGCATTAGACCTTAGAGTGGCGTCTTCGTGGGGAAAGCAGAAGGAATCACTGTCCCTCCTCCTTACCAACCTCGTCCGCAGCCTGTTTCCATCCTGGAGAGGGGAGAAGCCTTCATAGCCGCTTTCTGGGTCACTGCTGGTTGATTCAACCAACAATGGACCATAATTTATAAGGTTTCTTTCTGCAAGTCGACTTTGGCTAATGGTGGTTCAACATTAATGTTGATGCTGACAGACTGGAGAATAAAAGCGTGCATGTTTGTTCCGTTGAGAAACCCAGACCCAAAGCCATTAACATTTCCTACTAGATAAATGAGACACAAATCATGTGTACTTGATTGTAAATGAATAGCTCGCATGCACAAGGTAAACTCTGAAAACTCCATTTTTCAGCCAAGGTAGCAGGGATGAATGACTCACTTGTGTTTTTACCAAAGACTGAGTGCTTCTCTCCAGTGGGAAACAGACCTGAACGTCCACCCCGCCCCAAAAAGGCTGGATAACTCTGAGCATTAACATAGTCACCAAACAAACATGCAGATGACCAAACACCGAACAAATGCAGCCATTTAAACTCTGTCTTAAAACAGCACCTCACCAGATAAATACACCTTCCACCAAGCAATTTCCAGGATTTCAAATCCTCTTTACTGTCCTTCCTATGTAGCTTTTTAATTTTGTGTTTCATCCGCACCAACTTTGCAATATCAAGGGAAAACCGGGATTGAGAACATTGCCAGGACATTGAGATGCAAACCCCACGCACAAGTGGGCAGAGGTTTCCAAATCTACAGTCCGTGAAATATCAATACTTCAGTTCCGGCAGTGTTTACCATCCGTGCAGAAACCGTGTTGGTTTGGCAGTTGTAGACTAAAAGAGTGTTTCCCTAGTTATGCTCTGAGCAACTTTCCGTCACCGCTTTGGGTGTGACCATGTTGGGGAAGGGACAGTGACCCAAAGGAAGGTGCAGGATGGTTTCTGGCTGGTCTACACAGGTGGGCTTGTTTTCTCGTACTGCACGTTAAACCAGATAAACTCAAAGATGCAGGTTTTTGCTTCTTTAATGATTTTTAAAACAATATCTCTAGTAGAGGATATTGATTTGCTCTATAGATTTAAAAAAAAACCTTTCCAATTCTCCAGTCTCTGCCAGTCATTGGTCTCAACAATTAACTTTTCATAGGTTGCCTTTGTCACTAATGCTATCAGATGTTTCTTAAATATTTACTAATCTAAATGTGATTCTTTTCATGTTTGTTGTGTCTAATGTTCTTTGTGGTCACAAATTTGTTCTCTGGGGATGTGCTGATTGCTAAATTGCAGCAATAGAGATTTAGAGTAGACATAAGGAAGGACTTCCTCACAAGAAGCTTCTCAAATCCTTTCTGAAATAAGCAATGGGACCACTCTAGTGGGGCTTCCCTGAAAAGTCCACATGGTGCTCCCTCTGTGTCCCCCAGTTTGGAACGCCAGCCTGATACCTGAGGGTACGCCAAGGGATAGTCCCTGACGTGAATTTGACGTAACTGCCTGACTCTCAGAATGCAGCCTGAGGGCGCTGGGGGTGTGCATCTGTGGATGTGATGGCTGGGGAGGGTGGGAGGGGCCGGGGAAAGGAGTTGAGTGGAGAAGTGGAGGAAGAAGAAGAGAAGTGGAAATTAGCTTTTTCAGAACCTAGAAAAGCACAATAAATGTTGGTCTTGGCGAAGTTATTTATGGAAGTGAACTGTGAGCTTGGCTGACAGTTGACCCTTCTCCGCGCCGGGCAGATCCCTCTTGGAGAAGCAAGTTCCTGCCCCCAGACCGGCTGCTCCTCAGCGGCAGTGCTGCAGGGTGCAGTCCCCACACGTCCCTGAGGCCAAAGCAGAGGTCCTGCCACGCCAGGCGACGCCAGCTGCCTTTTTCCTTCCCCTTCCCCTGTGTCTCCAACCTTGCCCCCTCCAGGCTCCAGACATGGCACCGTGGGCCCCAAACAGGCTAGAGAATCAGGGCAGGGCTTCTAGCCATGAACGTGCCCATCCTTCCTCACATAACTGTCCAGAGACACGTATATGGTGAATAATTGAGAAAAAGGAAAACCAAATGTTAAGGTGAAGCCGGACCTGGTGAATATAAATTGACCTCAAGGCCTCTCGTAGGGCCTCCCACTCCTCTGACCGTCCCGCTCTCCTGTGGGTTCACCCCACAGCCATGCCCCACACCAGAGTGACTCCAAGCCTGCGGGGAGGGCAGGACAAGGTAGCTGGGGGTTCCCGGGACACGACGGCCACGTCCATCTCCTAGAGTTAAAGATTAACCTCAGGGCTTCATCTCTGTTAACAACTCCAGCGTCCCTGCTGCCAGCACGGCCCCTCTGCCTCTTAGCCTCTCCCTGCCGCCCACCCCAGGAGCAGGTGCAGCTCGGCGGCCAAGGACTCAGCCTCTGGAGTCAGGTTGCCTGGGTGTCACCTCTAGACCTCATCCTCTTATGGCTGCTTCCTCAGCGATCAGGTGGGAATGGCAGTAGCCCTGACCTCACAGGCTTACTGAAGCACCCCAAACACCCGGCGCCGTGTGTGGGCAAGCTGCCCCTGCTTGGTAAATATTAGCCCCATCCCCACAGCCTTCTCTCTGCTGCACTGACACATTTCCAGACGCACCATTACTGGCCCAAAGCTAGGCTGATGGAAGCAAAACACACCAGGAGTGCAGAGTAACGTATCCCAGTCATTCAAGGGTTTTGAAATTATCGGGTATGTATGTGTGTATGTGTCTACACACACATAAACATGTATGTTTGTGTGTGTGTGTATATATATATATATATATATATATATATATATATATATGTCAGCCTCTGTGTTTCAGTCGCTTTACAAATGCGTGTATAGGTGAAATGCCATTTCAGCTAGGCTTTGTACAATTTTCTTCAGACATCAGGCTTGAAAACATACCCTCCACTGGTTTCCTTCCCTTCCCTGTGTCCCTTCCTTTCTCGCCTACCTGAGCCTTCTGACCACCTCCAGGTAAGCTCCTTGCTCTCCAGTCCTGTGTCAGGGTCTGACTGATTCCAGGGGAATCAGAGTGCTGGCACATAGCATCCCTTCCCAGAATTCAGGTGCTAGAAAACCTGCATCCTTATAAGAGAGTTAGGATCATAAAATAGCTTCAACTTGTGTTGATCATTACAGGAAGAGTGGCCCCTCTCCACTCTCTCTGCATTTTCTGATGTTATGATTTGTGATGTGTGGTGTTGTGACATGACAGCTGGGTCCTAAGAGTTGAACCAGGAGAGTTTCTGTTACACAGGTAACTCCACCTAGTCCAGTCTCAGCCAGCACTGCATTCCCAGTCCAATTTAGATTCATTCGAGTCTTGCCCGACCTCTCGCAAAGAATGCTAATGGGAGCATTTCCTACAGACCTTTTCTATACGCTCTGCTGTTCTCCACTTTGTCGAGAGTGTCACATCCTCTCTACTTGCCCTCGCATCTCCCAGCACCCTGAATGTCAGGCCCCAAAGGCTTTTTTTCTCTCTCAACAAACTCCTTCCCCAGCCAGCTCTTAGGGGAATCACTTAGCGTCTCCACGTGCATTAATTTTTCTCTCAGTTTCCAAAGACTCCGTAATAATGGAGAGCTTGGGAGCCGGCTGGACTGATCCCCAGATGAAGGCGGTGAGCATGAAAAGGGAGAAATGTTAATATTTACACATTAATAATTTTAGCCCCTGTTAAACTTTCCTCCCTGGAGCATCCTTGTTGGTTCTGTACATCAGGGGTCCAGTATTTACTCGGGTTCTCCAGAAGCTCCTTCCATTCTTTTGACCTGTCTCTCTGACTTTTCTTGCTGGAGTGGGCATAGTTTCTCGCAGTTTCCTGGTGTGTTGGCCGGCTGATTCTGGCTGTGTCCATTAGCGCCCCTGTTGGCAAACTTGGGTTTGGAAAATGGGTAACTAAATATTCATTTATTAGAGGTGTTTTTCTTTCACTAGTAGCTGCCATCTGCTCCTCTCCACCTCAACATAATCCTCCTTTCCCTCCAACATCCTCTTGAGATATTTCTATTCACTGTTCTTTATTCATTTGTGCATTCAATTGACAACCAATTTTTGAAAGAAGAGAAATAAGAAGTAACTCAAAATAGAACTACTAATAAAAATATTACCCCTAAATAAAAGAGACGTGGAAAGAGATTTTTAAAAAGAAAAAAAGAACATATAAACAACATGAGAAATATTGGGAAATAACAAAGAAAGTGAATTTTTTCAAAAAGATCTAGATGCAGGAAGGACAGTTAGGGTATGGCTGGAAAGATGAATAATAACTAAATAGCTGGAAGACAGCCTGCGACAAAGATGAAGGGTATAAATCAGAAGAGGAAAAAAATGTTTGCCTGATTCTGAGCTCCCGGCAGGGGCACAGTTCCGAATGCCAGAGAAAGCAGAGGACAGAACATGTCCAGTTCCATTCCATCCACAATGTGGAAAAATAAAAGCAGTCCTCAGAATGGCACTCCGATCTGTCATTTGCCATTCAGAGTTTCTGCAGGGACGTGGCTTCATGCCCGCCCTCTGTGAGAGATGAGAGATGTGCCTGGACCCTGGCGAATAGGTATTTAATATCCAAAATGGATTGAAGTTGCCGTGTTTGTCTTCATGTTTTTCATCTGCCCTGGTCCCATATAGACAGAAAACAACATTACCAGCCCATTTCAAAGGCAAAATGCATTCTGCATTGTATATGAGCTGGGTAATGTCAAGTGGCTATGATTGCAGCGTGGGAGTTGTTTTGTTTTGTTTTCATCTAAGTCAGGAAACAATGAGTATGTTTGTCGTTTTCTAACCGTTATGGCCCCAAACCACTCGGGGCTGGTGGTCTTTCATCTCCACGGGGCATTCCACCCAACAACCACGTCCACAGGGACGCCTATACGAATGTCAGAGTTCCGCTGGGTTTCTCTGAAGCCCGCCTCTGCTTTCAGAGCTTTGAATAAGCTACAGGGCCACAGTTTACTTCTATTGTCATTTCTTCAGAGAGACAGAGAGAAATACATCTGCTACTTTAGACGAGAAGCCCATGGGAACAGCACACACACAATCAGAACGGCCGGTGCAGGATCATCCAATTCAGCTGCAATCAAAAGAAGGGAGGGAAAAAAGAGAGAAAATCCCCATCTCATTATTTCTGCACCAGTGTTTGAGGAAGGAGCATGCTGCTAACTTTGTGAGAAAAATATATTTTCTTCTTTCATCAAACGGAGTATGGTCAACCAAGAATCGGTCATTAGAGTGGGCGGTTAAAGGGTCAGTCGTAAGGGGACGGGGCACTAATTTCTAATGATAAAAATGATTTTTTTATCCCCGTTGAAAATAACTACCAAGCCCTGTTTAAGAAGTTGTAATGGAGAATTAAAGGCAAAGAAGTCATATCAGATTGGCTTTTGCAGCCATCAAGGTGCCATAGCTTACAACCAGCTTGTATTAGCTCCTGATTCTCTGGGTCAGCAACTTAGGATGGGTTCAGCTGGGCAGAGCTGCTTGCCTTGTCTGGGGTTACTCAAGTGGGTGCCATCAAATGGTGGCGTGGTCGGGAGCTGATTGGTCTCAGATGACCTCACTCACATGTCTGGTGTTTAGCACTGGCTGTTGGCTGGGGTGGGAGGGGTGACTGGGCCCTGCACCTCCAAGAGGCCAGCTGAGTTTGTTCACATGTTGGTAGTCACACTGTTCCCGAGAGCAGCAAGAGAGGGCAAGCCCCAGGGCACAAGCACTTTTCAAGCCTCTGCTTGAGGCACTTATGCTCTATCCCATTGGTCAGAGCAAGTTATGTAGTCAGGCCCAGAGTCAAGGTGGGCAGGAGATACTCAAAGGTGTGCTTACAGAGAGAGAGAGAGAATGATGAATAAATTGGGACCGTTACTTCGACAATCTACCAGGAAAGTATTCCTGGAAACATTTTTATCTGTATCTATCAGACTGAAATTAGGGGACTTTTAGAATCAGGTAGTCGTGATTTAAGATGAGGCAACTTAAATTCACACAGGTCACTTTTTTTGCCCAAGATCACATGACTAACTTGATAATCCATGAGTTATAAAGACTTTGGAAAGCATCTAGAATCACTGATATAGTAGTTTGATTTAGTGTTTAGGGTAGGTAAAATGATTTTTAGTGGGGCGGGGCGGGGGGAAACCCTATCAGGACTAGATAGTGTGGAAAGTATTTTAGGAAAGAAAAGACCGAGCTCAGGTAGGCAGGTGAATAAGTAGATGAATGAGGGAAAACCAATTGAAAGCTCAAGGTATATTTTCCTCTTATTTTTTTAGATTTATAAGGTAGTGCTTCTCAAATTGTATGCATATGAATCACCTGGGATCTTGTTAAAATGCAAATGATTCAGGAGGCGGAGCCTGAGACTGCATCTCTAACAAGCTCCCAGGTGAGACCGATGCTGCTGGTGTAAGGACCATGGCGGCAAAGCTCTAGAAGCTGGTCTTGTCTACCTAGTTCCTCATCTTGCATCTTTGTTTTCAACCTTTATTCATCTCCCCTCACTGCCATCACCACTTCCCATATATATATATATATATATTTTTTGGCGGTACATGGGCCTGTCACTGTTGTGGCCTCTCCCATTGTGGAGCACAGGCTCCGGAGGCGCAGGCTCAGCGGCCATGGCTCACGGGCCCAGCTGCTCCGCGGCACGTGGGATCCTCCCAGACGGGGGGCACGAACCCGTGTCCCCTGCATCGGCAGGCGGACTCTCAACCACTGCGCCACCAGGGAAGCCCACCACTTCTCCTGTTAACACATCAGAAATCTGACTGCAATGCCCTTCCTAGTGAGAGAGGTGAATGCCCAGGAGACCCTTAGTTCTCACTCAGGTTATGCCCCAAAATAACATAGCAGGCATAAGACGTATCCTGAAACCAAGATTCCTCCCCTCGCTACGTACCTCAGTGAGACTCCTTCCTCTCTCCCCACGTCCCCCCTTCCTCCCGGAATCGGCATCCTCCTTTCATCACCGTATTTATGACCCACAGAAGAGACAGAGGAAGCCTCAATTCTCACGGCCCCACTCCCTGTCCAGGCCAGTTTGTTTAAAAGGGTTTTGTACCCGGGGAAGAGCCTCAGGAAGCACCAGGAGGGGGTGGGGAAGTGAGACAGGGGAGGGACGGGCTCCCATAAAGTGTGTGTTGTGAAGCAAATTCCCGCCGTGGCACAGGGGCTCAGGCCTGTGAGGACCTCTGGGAGACTGTGCTGAACATGCCCTGGGGTTACCCCGCCCTCAGGGAGGTGGTGAGGGTATCTATACCAAATCCCTAGCAGGCACCGGTCAAGGGGGCTCCCAGTAGAAGTAATTCTCCAGCACATTTGGCTTCTTGAGGCAGGGGCCTAGCATTCGAGAAAGGCCTTCCGGTAGGGTCACTGGAGTTTGTTTACAGAGGCAGCTCTCGGCTTGTAGAGGACAGAGCAGAAGGCGTGAGGGTGAGCCCAGAGTCCTCCCGCCTTAACCGTCCTTGGAGAGCTAACCAGAAAGGCAGAAATAAATGTATAAAAGCTGGAAGTAAAACCAAGGGAAGCACAGGAAAAGCAAAACATTATTAAAATGAGCAAACCCTTATGACAACCACCCTTTTGGTTATTTTTTTCCCTCTTGAATTGACAGTTTGGTTGGTTTATTTTGTTGTTGTTGTTCATTGTTTTATGCAAACTAAGAATGCCTTGGCTGCCTTAAGTAATACATGCTTGGTTGACTTTCAAAGTTATCTACCTAAATCTCTCTACAGGAAAGCAAAGATTTTTTTTAAATTTATTTTTGGCTGCATTGGGTCTTCATTGCTGCGCGCGGGCTTTCTCTAGTTGTGGCGAGCGGGGGCTACTCTTCGTTGCGGTGCGTGGGCTTCTCATTGTGGTGGTTTCTCTTGTTGCGGAGCACGGTCTCTAAGCACGTGGGCTCTAGTTGTGGTGCACGGGCTTAGTTGCTCTGGGGCATGTGGGATCTTCCCGGACCAGGGCTCAAACACGTGTCCCCTGCGTTGGCAGCCGGATTCTTAACCACTGAGCCACCAGGGAAGTCCCAAAGATTTTTTTTTACTACTTTCCATTAGGAAGCAATAGTAGATCTGGACTTCTCTCTGTCCCTGTCATTTATCTCATTTGTGACCTTGGCCAGATTACCCTCTCCAAGCTTCAGTTTCCTCATCTATTAGAAGAGAAGAGCAATTCTGTTTGCACAGGATCGTGGGTAAGGACTGAATGAAAAGAGGTATACTGAGCAGCTCACCCATGAGAGAGGCACACAAATGACCTCCTCCTTCACTCTCCAAGGCTCTCCTCATTACTGAAGACTAAATTCTATTCTATTCCATCAATTTGTATTGAAGCCTCACTGTGTGCGAAAAATCCATCTTAGATTATAAGGGAAGTATAGAGTTAGTTAAACATAACCCTTTCTTCCAGTCACTTTCTGCTTTGCAGAAAGGCAGACATATATAGAAGTAACTAATAAAATCAGGTAGCAGTAGGTAGTGCTTTCAATATAAAGAGTGCTATGTTCCGATCTTACAGGGAGAAATTATTCTCTATTTTCCTGTAATTTACATAACAGTAGTTGGTTCCATAATTCACACTCAACTGCTAGAGTCTGCAAAGTTCCCAGCAACTGCCATGTTCAAGGGAATCGTATTACACATGAAAAAACCTCTAAGCTCTAATTGATTCCGACATTCTGAAGATTATAAGAGTTGAAAATAACTTGGAAACTGTTGATTTGTATTAGGCACAGATTTATTCAAACCAAACAGAGAGAAAGTTTCTGAAGTGAGATTATCTTGCCAATTGGGCATGACCAAAAGAAGAAAATAAAAAATTTTTTTCCAAGCTTTGAAAATCCTTTCTCTTGTGATGAGATCGGACCAGGAGAAAAAAAAATCTGACATTTATTGAGTACCTCTAAGTGCCAGGTATTATCATGGGGTCTTCCTTTATCATTTGATTTGATCCTGTCAAACTCCCCAAAGATCCCCAGAGGAAGCTGTTGATCAAGCAAAGCTACACTGACTAGATTGCTGCAGTAAGGAAGAATGCTCTCTTGACAGAGAATGGTTTTAGAACTGAGTTAGGTGATTTGGAGGTGAATCCTGCAAGGCAAAGAGCTTGTTGGAATTGGGCAAAATGTATGACTTTATTATTATTGACTTCAGGTTGGTGAGCACATTGAGGGAATCTTGATAAGTAGGCTGTTTATTTGGTGTTATGTGAGTCTCCTTCTAACTCCTAGTACCTCAGGATGAGACCATATTTGGAGATAGGGCCTCTAAAGAGGTTGTCAGGAGGTCAAATGAGGTCACACGGGTGAGACTTCATCCTCATAAAAAGAGAATATTGGGACACACACACACAAAGGGAAGTCCACAACTACTGAAGCCCGTGTGCCTAGAGCCCCTGCTCTGCAACAAGAGAAGCCACTGCAATGAGAAGGCTGCACACCACAATGAAGAGTAGCCCCACTCGCCACAACTAGAGAAAGCCCCCGCGCATCAACGAAGACCCAAATCAGCCAAAAATAAAAATAAATTTAAAAAAAAAAGGAACTTCCCTGCTGGTGCAGTGGATTAGAATTCACCTGCCAATGCAGGGGACACGGGTTCTATCCTGTGATGGGCTTTGTTATACCTTTTATCGAATGGTTAGTTTTTCATGGGGCAGGGGACAGCACTGGACACCCATGGCGGGTTTTTTCCTATGGCCTCCAGGCTAGGTTAACATTTACAGTTTACAAGATATAAGCACCAGATGGTGAAAACATTCTTGTACCTCCTGCTCTCCCCCAACCCAGCCCCCAACACCCCTCCAGCACTGACCTTTTTTGAGGGTAGAGATTCTGAGACTTCCAACTGCCAACACCTGCAACTCTTCACCTGAGTGGGTTCCCTGGCCACTGTAGCCCATTTGACCCTTGCTCAGGGCAGACAGGAGGTTCTGGGCAGTGAATACCCTCCTCCCTGGAGCAGTTCTTAACCAATGACCCGTGGGAGTTAGTGGGTAGATACCCCAGTTCTGGCCTCCCTCAAGTAACATAACTCTGTTCCCACAGCTCCCAGTAGGACTGACCCCCAGTTGTCCACAGAGGTAACTGGCTTGTTAACATACTCTTTATGGCTGCCATCTGTCCCCTACTGGGATCATTTCTCTAATAAGCTATTTGCACTCAACTCCTTGTCTTAGGGACTCAACTGGAGACACGAAGCTCTAACTCCTGGCTCTAGCAGCTCTGTGGACCTCAAGTTCTCTTAGGCTAGAGGCATGTTCCTCAGTTTGACCTAGAAGACCCAGCATGATC
Organism: Mesoplodon bidens; assembly: GCF_964165515.1. Lineage (NCBI taxonomy): Eukaryota > Metazoa > Chordata > Mammalia > Artiodactyla > Ziphiidae > Mesoplodon > Mesoplodon bidens. The sequence goes on from NC_138171.1 coordinate 67,290,945, forward strand.
TGCTCCTTGTCAGGGTTCTTAGTTTTAGCAACAGAAATAGAATCTGGGTAACTAAAGCAGAAAAGTACTTTATTAGAAAGGCCTCTCTTACAGAATCAGCTAGAAGGCAGGGAAGCAGGCTAATTCAGAGGTTAGCAGTCAAGGTCCTGCCGGAAGAACCATCTGTGCAGGAAACCCCTGGACACCCTGTTTTCACCTTGTCCTGATCACTCTTCTGCTGCCAGATTCCATGACTAGACACCCCCCACCACTGAATGCTCAGCCACCAGCAGCCCCCATGGGAAAGTCCCCAACCATCATGTGCCTTCTTGGCTCACCCTTGAGTTATAGCCTGAGAAAGAGCTGCAGGCCTGGCGTATTTAAAAAGCATGGCACCAATTCCATGTTTAGTTTTTTAAGGACCCTCCATACTGTTCTCCATAGTGGCTGTACCAGTTTACATTCCCACCCACAGTGCAAGAGGGCTCCCTTTTCTCCACACCCTCTCCAGCATTTACTGTTTGTAGATTTTTTGATGATGCCCATTCTGACTGGTGTGAGGGGATACCTCATTGTAGTTTTGATTTGCATTTCTCTAATAATTAGTGATGTTGAGCAGCTTTTCATGTGCCTCTTGGCCATCTGTACCCAGCAATCCCACTCCTGGGCATATACCCAGAGAAAACCATAATTCAAAAAGACACATGCACCCCAATGTTCACTGCAGCACTATTTACAATAGCCAGGTCATGGAAGCAACCTAAATGCCCACTGACAGACGAATGGATAAAGAAGATGTGGTACATATATACAATGGAATATTACTCAGCCATAAAAAGGAACAAAATTGGGTCATTTGTAGAGATGTGAATGGACCTAGAGACTGTCATACAGAATGAAGTAAGTCAGAAAGAGAAAAACAAATGTATATTAACGCATATATGTGGAATCTAGAAAAATAGTACAGATGAACCTAGTTGCAGGGCAGGAATAGAGACACAGAAGTAGAGAACAAATGTATGGGGGAAGCGGGGGGTGGGATGAATTGGGAGATTGGGATTGAAATATATACACTAAACTGTATAAAATAGATAACTAATGAAAACCTGCTGTATAGCACATGGAACTCTACTTCACATCGCTGTACAGTAGAAACTAACACAACATTATAAAACAACTATACCTCAATTAAAAAAAAAGAAAGCATGGTGCCAGGATGTGAGGAGAGGAAACTTCCCCACTCTGGCATGCACAGCGGGCAGTGGGGACACCCGAAACAGGCAGCGTGCACTGACCCTCCTGCCCCCGGGCCCTCCCTGCCCTGAAGTCCAGCCCACCCTTCCTCCTGCTGTAGAAAGTGTTGTCCCCTGCTTCCCTCTTTTGCCCAGTCAACTCCCGTTAATTCAGAATTCAGGTCACCGTCCTCAGGGAAGCTTTTCCTGAGACTGTAGACAGGTCAGATCCCCCACAAATGCGTGCACAATAGCTTTCTTTGGAGAACCACACCCCTTGTCACTGCATTCTTACTCATCTCTCCCCTGAAGTCACCTCCCTGGGGACGGGGGCCATGTCTGTTCTGTCCCCCTTTGCTCATCCCTGTGTGATCAGCAGCAAGCAGAAGTCCCAGCACCTATTAGGCACCAAATAAATAGCTGTTGAAGGAATGAATGAACACATTCTTCAACAGTTCAATCTAGATTTTACCCAAATCAAGCTTGTCAGTAGCTGAAGACATTGTCCTTCGGGCTCAGAGGTGAGACAGCTCAGATTTTCAGTGAGAAGCCTGTCCTCTCGTGACAGACACTAAAATAACCCAATGAGGCCTGTGGTCCTCTTGATTATATGTTCTCAGAAAAAGATTTTTTTAAACTAACTTCTTAAAAAGTTTTTTATATCTTAAGTATATTCAGCCTCAGGGCATGTATCAGTTAACTATTGCTGCATAACAAATCTCTCCAGAGCTCAGAGGCTAAAAATAACAAACTTTGGATATTGTTCATTCATCCATGCATTGGGTGGGGTGAGCTGGTCTAAGCCCGGCACAGCTGAGGGCGAGTCTGCTCCCTCCAGCAGTGGACTAGCTCGGCCGCATTCTCCTCGTGGCCATGACAAAAGCAGAGGGGGTCAGTGAAATCACAGGGTCCTCTAAAAGTCTCGACTCAGTCCTGGCCCCCTGCCACTTTTGCCCACTTGCCTTTGGCCAGCACAACTTAGATGAGCAAACCCAAAGTCAAGTAGTGGGGAAATACAGGAAATACCTGCATTTAGGGGTGAAAAATCAAGGCCACCAATTCAATCGACCCCAAGGGCAGAGGTCAAGTAAAGGATCAGATGCATTTAGAAAAACAAATGGTCAATGGACGATCATCTCCTCAGTTGGTATGTAGGTTTAAATTCCTGTGAAGAGCAGTACCCTTCAAAACTGTCAAAGTATCAGAAGTAAGAAAAGTCTATAAATGGTCACATCCAAGAAAGAATCAGGAAAAAAAGAAGAAAAAAATATAATGTGGAACTCTAGATGAGATAATGGGACAGAAAAAGGAGATTAGGTAAAAATCTAAGAAAATTCGAAGAATGTATGGGCTTTAGTTAACAACAATGTTTAGTTGTGAGAAATGTACCAAACTCATGTAAGATGATAATAATAGGAAACTGAGTGTGGGGAATATGCACGTTCTCTGTACTTTCAACTTCTCTGCAAATGTAAACTATTCTACTGAAACAAAAAAGCAGTCGGGTATGGAATATGGTTTATGGTAGCAAGAATAATCTGCTGTCCAGACTCATCAGACACTTAACCTTATTACTGTCTTACAAAAGTCAGATTTGCTGCCTGACCGGGGGTTGGGGGAGGGGGGAGTGGTGGAGGTTGCGGAGGGGGAGGACCCCCTTTTCTGAGACTCAAGGACCAGTGATTACACTCACCTGAGAGGGGCTGGAAGTATGTGTGGAGGGCTCCTGTCAGCCAGGAGGAAACAGCTGCCTGCCTGGTCCCCAGCCCTAACCCTAACCCTAACCCCGGGCCTAAGTGCCTCCCCTTAGGTCCCTTCCAGCCTTGTGCCACTGCAGTCTCGTTCCTCTCAGCACCTAAACCCTCTACTCGTTCCTCTCCTTCTTCTGTTTCCCCAGCTCTACGTAAAGTAAGATTGGATAAGTTCCACACTCAACACCAAACTTCTAAGATTTTGGAGTTACACAATGCAAACAGGCTAACTTAAAAATCCATAGCTACGACGGCATGAGGGTGGCCACTTCAGTTTCATTTATTCTTCAGGATCTAATTTAAATCCTACTTCCTTCTGAGAAAGCTTCCTTGACTGTCCTAGCCTTCATCAATTGCCCTTCTTCTGGACACATGAAGCCCTTATATCACATAATATACCTGTGTTAGGGCATCTCAGCCTAACTGTAAGTTCCTTGGAGGCAGGGGCCAACTTGAATGCATCCTGTGTCCACCAAAGATTAACAGAGAGCTAAGTCATATGCCCCACTTCCACCCTGCCAACCCCAAGGAAGGGCCCGTACTCTGCGCCCCTTCCCTGGGGCAGAGCCGGCTGTCTGAGGCTGCAGACCACTCACGGGCATCGCTGCTGCTATGGCAACTGGCCTCCCTCAAGTCGACCACGCTCCATGGAGTCGTGGAGCAGCTGCTACCGCTGGTCTCTACCGGAGCCATTTCTGCTTCCCTGAATTTTATATTGGCTGGGATACTAACATAAATTAAGGTATTTGCTGGTTTCTGTTACCATTTTTTGATAAATTACTTTTTCCATATTAATGCGTGGGAAAGAGATTGCCAGAAGACACACCATTTATTTTACTGAGAAAAAGCTTTAAATGCTCAGTCATGTTTTTCTAATGCAGTTCAGGGTTCCCAAATTTATTTACTGCCGACTCAACAAATCCAAGTAAGTCATGCTTTTATACATGCTCGCCAGGCCCATGTTAGGAAGAGGTTTGTTAATTGGCTGTGTATGTTGGGTCCTGAGTCTGACTATACACCTAGAGCAACTGTAATGAAATTCTAGTGGGTAGTGGAATGAATGCTAGCAAAGAACTCTTCATCCTTCAAGGAGCCCTAGTTTAGAGATGTCAGGGAAATGGAAAAACAAAGCAGCTTAAAGAGAATTTAAGCTTACCATCCATTCTCTAAAATTCAATTTCCAAACAACAGTTATGAAGCATTTGTTAACTTAGGTTTTATTACATATTTGGAAATATAATTACATAGTTTTTTTCTCTGACTTCTCCCAGAGAAATTTTTGCAGTCTGGGAGTTTATGTGTATGTTTTCCACAATGAAGTTTCTTCCCCGTGTATGTGTATTTATGCATATACATACATATATTTACATATGGTATATAATTAGATGTGATTATATATAATATATGATTTTATACATAATATAAAATATATGAAATATATTTTTAAATTAAAATTTTCTATTTTGTTTATATTTATATATAAATTTATGTTATTAAATATTTGATAAATCTTTATTAAAATATAATAAAATACATAAAGTGTATAAAATTAAATGTATAATATTTTATATTGTACATACTTATATATAATTTTGATGTTAGTCTATAATTTAATATATAATATAAACATATAGTATATATAATTTAATATACAGTACATACAATTTAATATACATAAGGTATATATTTTAGTAGTAGGGACATCTGTAATGCAGATAATTAACCGTGGCTTTAAATGTCAGACGATGGGACTTCCCTGGTGGCACAGTGGTTAAGAATCTGCCTGCGAATGCAGGGGCCATAGGTTCAAGCCCTGGTCCGGGAAGATCCCACATGCCGTGGAGCAACTAAGCCCGTGTGCCACAACTATTGAGCTTGCGCTCTAGAGCCCATTAGCCACAACTACTGAGCCCACATGCCACAACTACTGAAGCCCGTGCGCCTAGAGCCCATGCTCCTCAACAAGAGAACCCACCGCAATGAGAAACCCACGCACTGCAACAAAGAGCAGCCCCGCTCGCCGCAACTAGAGAAAGCCTGCACACAGCAACCAAGACCCAACACAGCCATAAATAAATAAATAAATAAATAAATTTATAAATGTCAGACGATGCACGTGTTTCTCTGATTACACTGAACATCTGGAGAGAGAGGGTGATGCAGAAGGGAAAGGAAGAGGAGGGCAGGATAAGACAAGTTCAAATCTGGAAATGATTTTTGAGATTATCTGTTTTACTGGCCTGGAAGATGAGGTCTGAAGGGGAACATCACACAGCCAGCCTGTGGCTGAGCTGTGAGTAAAACGATGAAACAAGCAAAACCACTTGGATTTCTGCTTGAATTGTGGGAAATCATGAAAACACTCGAAGCCTCCACTGTATACACCTAGCGTCAATTATCAAACCTTTGCTGGAACCCAGCAAGCAGCAACTAGGCTGTCCTGCAGGGTCTCCTCCCTCCCCACAGCTGGGCCAGTGAATTGTCCACCCTTGGTTTCCAGGATCCTAGCTGTTATTTTCTTCTCCAGCTCCACGAGCAGGTTGAGAATTGTGTACTGACTTTTTAATTAAAAATAATAATAATTAAAGGACTAAACACGGTGCTGACTAGAAACAAACCATTATTCTTCCTTAATCACTTAGGCCGAGCAATTTATCTTTGTATTTGGCAAACTCTCAAAAGGAATAAATCAATGTTAAATCTGAAATTCAATGACTCAGAGGTTTTTGGAGAAAAATAAACCTCCCAAGGCATCACAAAAAGGCAAGAACCTGGATGAGTTCTACCAGTGAAAACAGTTATCATCAATATTGCTAGTTATATACGAGCTAACCCCAAAGCACCTTAGCTTCTTTATGTCACATTTTCAGTTTTTTGATGTTGATTTCATGAAAATGTCCCCAATTCTTCAAAAGCAAGCTCACTTTATATATAAAGTTTTCTGATAAAAAACAGATACACTCTTTTTCATCACCATAAACATTACCTGAGTACTTCTCTGTATATGTGTTGTCTAAAAGTTGTAGAGAGTTAAAATGCCTGGTACCTATATTCAAGTGCAAATAATGTTCCAACATAGGTGATTATCAGGTTTAAAAGCTGTGTCCTTACAACTCACATGTGCATAACTTCACAACTGAAAAGGTAGGATTGCAAGTAAGTCATTTATTTTCATTTTGTCCTATATTCCTAAAACTCACAGAATTAACCTACGAAGATATGCACATTGTAGAAAATTCAAGAAATATGTATAGAAAAACATCTCCCTCCATATCGAGCCCCTCTTTCACTTTTGCACTCCAGAGGTCACCATTGTCATTAGTTTGGTACCTGAGTGCTGTCCAGTAGAATATAACATGAGCCATAAATGGGTGCATGATATTAAATAACCACATTTTTAAAGTAAAAGTGAAATTAATAATATATTTTATGTAATCCAGTATATCCCAAATATTATCATTCAACATGCAATCGATATAAAATTACAGTGAGATATTTTACATTCTTTGCTGGTACTAGGTCTTCAAAACCCATTGTGTGCTTTATGCTTACAGCACATCTCAATTCACACTGACCAAATGCTCAGTAGCCACATGGGGCAGTGACTCTCTATTGGACCATGCAGCTCTAGAAGTTTCCTTCTATATGTATCGAGGGTACAGTGTATGTGTGCGGGTGTGTGTGAAACAGAAAGAGGGAGAGGTGTAGGATCGTATATCAGTTAAGAGTTCTTTTGCTGCCAGTAACAGAACTAATAAGAGCTTAAATAATAAAAGCCATAATTAGCCCATGTAACAGAAATCTAGATTTCCAAGACGGCCATTTCCAATGCTGGGCCAGCGACTAACAATCCCGGGTCTGGGCTGGTGTCTCTGCAATTCTCTCAACCTTACCTGTGGTTGCAAGACGGCTGCTGCCAGTCCAGAGAGCACATTTTCATCCATCAGCCTCCAAAGACAGGAAGCAGGTGGGCTGGGAAAGTGAGAACTGGCTCTCCCTCCATTCATGGAGGGAAAAACCTTTCCCAGATTCCCCCTTTATAGCTCATTGGCCAGAACAGATCACATAGCCTTCCCTAGTCACAGGAAAACTGGGTAAACAGGTGTCTGGCTACTTTAGCCTCTGCAGTGAGAAGCCGGAAAAAGAGAATGGACTCAGGAATGGGTAACGGGGAGGCACCCAGAGATCATGTACAGCTCTGGGAGTGGGGTTCCTGGCTCAAACAGCATGCTCACTTTAAAGTCAGATGGACTGAACACACACACCCACGTGGGCTATTTACACTTCCTCCAAAAATGGATTTAAAAAAATTTTGTTTCACCACATCTGCAGCAGCATTGACATGACTGGATTCTCAAACATCCCTATACAGGTTATACCTTTATGAGCATTGCCTTTATTTTACCCAGAAGTTAAATGACTCCCCCAGGTCACAGACACGGAGAGCCTCTCCCACAAACCATCCCTTAGATCCAGGTCTTCTGTCGACAGACTCACTGCTTCTTCTGTTCTCAGCTGAGATCTGCCTGACCAGTAAAGAATCGTTCATGAAAACTGAATGCATAATTAAAGAATCTCAAACTTAATTTTATGACCGGTTTGAAAACACGGTGTAAGCTTCAGTCCTTTCCCGGCATAATCTCTGGTATTTGTGAAAACCCCTGTGTGCCCAGTCCTTGTCTGAGCACCAGGCAGAAAGATCCTGGGGCACTGAATGATCTTTCTACTGTGATCTGCTCAGGATATTTTTATTCTTGAAGAGAAGGTAAAAATCTCATGGTAAAAACCTAATGTTGAGTATGTCCATCATCTGACGTGATTTGAAAAGGAGAAGAAAAACCTATGAGGTTGGCAGAAGTGTCCAACTCTACTTAATTAATTATCACTGAGGCTTGGAGAAGTAAAGTGATTGGGTCAAGATCAAATATGTGAGCTAAGACCCAGGTTTTGGATTCCAGAACATATAAGAAAGGTTTGGATGCTAGTGGTGAAGAGAGGATTCCATTTCTCCTACTATCAAAACCTTTCCAACGGTCTAGGCACTAGGTGTAATAATAATTAAAGCCCACACCTACAGAGCATTTATGATGTGCTCAACACTGTTCTGAGCCCTTTGCATTTGTTATCTTATTTAATCTTCACAGTAGTTTTATAATGTTGTGTATCAGTCAGCTATTTCTGCATAACAAACAAACTTTCAGGGATCTACGACAGACGCTCAGTTCTCATTAATGTATATGTGGTTTGGCTGTGGTTCAATTGATCTAGGGTAGGCTCAGCTAGGCGTGGCTTTAAGCCAAGGGCTGGGTTCAAGTTTGTTCTGATTATCTTATCACTTAATGACCACTGGGTTATCTGGCAGAAGTCAAAAATTCCCAAAGGAAAAATAGAAATACATGATTCCTTATACTTATATATTGGTTTTCTATAGCCCCCATACTTATACTCACATCCTATTGGCTGAAGCAAGTCACATGAGCAAGCCTCAAATCAATGGAATGGGAACTATGTTCCTCCCATGGAGGTTGAGGGGGAGAGGATGATTACCTGCTGTACCGTAATTTAATCTACCATAGGCGAATTGTATTATTATTCCTTTTTTAAAGATGAGGAAACTAAAATTAAGAGAGGTTAAGAAAGTTTCCCAAAGTTGCACAGCTACAAAGTGCTAGAGTTGAGATGTAGTGATTGAAAGATGCATAGGACTCACTCTGTCTAGAACATGCTTTGCTTCCTTAACATTGAATTCCTATGGCACAACAAAAAAATGGGGGGGGTGGACTATCTCAATTTCCAGCTTTGCTTAATCTTTTCTTTTTTTTGAATTTTATTTATTTTTTTATACAGCAGGTTCTTATTATCTATTTTATACATAGGTCAATCCCAATCTCCCAATTCGTCCCACCACCACCACCCCCTGCCACTTTCCCCCCTTGGTGTCCATACGTTTGTTCTCTATGTCTGTGTCTCTATTTCTGCCCTGCAAACCGGTTCAGCTGTGCCATTTTTCTAGGTTCCACATATATGCGTTAATATACGATATTTGTTTTTCTCTTTCTGACTTACTTCACTTACAGCCATCTCTATCGTCGTTTCAGGGAATTTACAGAGACCAGCCTACATCGTGTGTCTGTCTGTCTGATTAACACAAATAACATCTTGCCTGTAGGGTTCACAGTCAGTGGACCTCACACATAAATAGTATTTTCTCGGTACACCTGAATGGGAACTGGAGTCACTCCAGTGTCTGGGTACAAATGGGAGGCTGCCAGCACGTAGAGAAATTGCCCCATGTCTGCCTCTGTCACAGGATGGCATGGCATTGAGAATAGGTCACTGGATTTGATGAGGTGGTCGTTGATTAAGCCAGCATATGAAATTGTGGTCCCCTGGATCAGCAACACCAGCATTACCTGGGAACTTGATAGAAATACAGATTCTCAGGCCCCACCCCAGACCTACAGAATCAGAAACTCTGGGGGTGGGAACTAGCAATTTGTGTTTTAACAAGCTTTCAGAGGCTTCTGATGCTGCTTCTAAATATAAGAACCACTGCTCTAAGGGATTCTGAGAACACAGACAAACACAGCTGTGTGCAGCGTTCACCACTGCTGACCCGCTAAAAGGTTAACAGTTTTCTACTGTGGCTTCCAGACTCTTGGTTCTGTGAGCTCTGCCTTTATTTTACTGTATACGCAGTGGATGGCTTTGCTTATAGTCTTCTTAGCCAGTGCCCTGCAAGGAGGACACCACCTCGTATTATCTTTGGCTTTGGTTTCTCTAGAGATGGAAAGTTGGCAACATTTTCCCATTTGAAAATTATATAAATCATCCTGGATTGGATCTGAATCATTTTTTTCTTTTGCCATAAAGAACATTCGTGGGATAACTGATGAGACTTGAATAAGGTGTGGAGATTAGATAATAGTAGTGTTTCAATGTTAATTTCCTGATTTTCACAATTGAAATGTAATTGTTTTTAAGAAACACATACTGACATATTTAAATGTAAGGGGGCATACTATTTACAACTTACTCTCAGATGGTTCAGAAAAAAAAATTGTGTGTGTGTGTGTGTGTGTGTGGTGAGAGAGAAAGAATGATAAAGCAAATGTGGTAAGTATTAGTATTTGGAAAGTCTAAGTGAAGAATAAGTGGGAATTCTATTCTGTTTTTCCAATTTTTTGTATTAGTTCAAAATAAAAGTTCAAAAAGGAAAAGCAAATAGAATCACCATGACAGTATGCATGCAACTGATTTCACAGAATCTCACGTTGTTATTACCATATGTGTCTTCATTATAAGTCACTTCATATATTTATGCCTTCTAGTCCAGATAACTATGAATCCATAGGAAGTTCACAGCATGTTCGAGTTTATCTGGGTCACTCTCTCACTTTACACCTGATGAAAAGGAAACCCGAGAGGTTAAATCACTTGCCTGAAGGAACACAGCCTGTCAGGATTACTTACCAATTCAAGTCACCTGTGCCTGAAATCTCTCTGCCCGCCAACATACTGTCAAGGTTAGGGGTTTGGAAGAGAGTGCTGAGGGCGCTCTTTGCTTTTCCAGAGAAAGTTTTCAGGTAGGAGATAGCTTTGCCTTAAGGTACCAGGCACTCCTGAAGTGGAAATAATACTTCTCATCAGACTCATCAGAATGGGGAAGGGCCAGGTACCACAGGAGCACTGAACTGAATTCATTTTTTAACGTTCAGTATTTTGAGGACATTGAGAAGGAGCACAGTACAATGAGTCAGAAAACTGTGGGTTAAAATTTATCAATTAGGGCTTCCCTGGTGGCGCAGTGGTTGAGAGTCCGCCTGCCGATGCAGGGGACACGGGTTCGTGCCCCGGTCCGGGAAGATCCCACATGCCACAGAGCAGCTGGGCCCGTGAGCCATAGCCACTGAGCCTGTGCATTCGGAGCCTGTGCTCCGCAACGGGAGAGGCCACAACAGTGAGAGGCCCGTGTACCGCAAAAAAAAAAAAAAAAAACAACAAAAAAAACTTACCAATTAACTTGAGAAAATCACTTAATTTCTCTAAGCCCCGATTTCTGCATCCACAAGTGGGTGGCAGTACTTCTCTCTCGGTGTGGTGACTAAGATCAAATGAAATGACTCCTGGGGGGATGTGTCTGGGGCCACGGTGGTCAGTGATGGTTGGTTCTTTGCCCCCAAAAAGGGGGATGGCTGACTTTTTTGGCAGAGAAGCTGATGGTAAATGTCCAGCTGGTGGAGTCAACAGGAAAGCGCCAGTGTGGGGTGGAGCACAATACCTGGGAGAAGGCGTCCAAGGCTTCTGCCCTGAGAGAAGACCTAGGATCCTGTGACCAGGACTTTTCATTCACACGCTCGTGGGCCTGGGATGTAGATCTTCACCACCAACTGGATCTTCAGGGAAGCATATAAAATAGCGAGATTTCATTTTTTATTCACACATTCTCAGTGGTGTTGTGTTTCCCCTGCAATTACCTGGCTAATTAGAAAGGCATTATGGTATGGAGTCAAGGGCATTGGTTTCAAACTAGAACAAATCTGGCAAAAAAAAAAAAAATGTGGCAACTTTGAAATTGTGTGATTTGGGGCAAGTTCCTGAAGCTTTGTGAGGCTGAATTTCTTCACTCATAAAATGGTGGATAATTGTTCCAGTTAACATTGCTCTGTAATAAGTCACCCTCAAACTAGAGATGTGAAACAGTCACAGTTTTACTCGGCTCATTGTTTTGTGGGTCAAGAATTTGGAAAGGGCTCAGCAGCTCCCGCTTGGGGTCTCACATGGTTGCAGTCTGATGGGCCACTCCCATGGCTACAGGACCCGAGGACTTGCGCATGACCTTCCAGCATGGCAGCCTCAGGTTGGTTGGACCTCCTTACATGCAACTGGCTTCCTTGGGTCAAAAGGACCAGGTGGACTTTCTGACCTGGTACTGGAAGTCAGACAACATCTCATCTACCACGTTCTACTGGTCGAATCGGTCACAAGCCCACTCAGAGCACAGGGAGGGACATGGGTCCTTCCTGTTGATGAGATAGACCACTGAAGAATTTACAGACATGTTTTAAAGTTGCCACAATAATAACACCATGTTATAAGATTGCTGAAATGACTAGACATCTAGTAATTGTATTTTGCATCTAACGTTATTGTTGAGATTTGTATAATTATTGGCTTATAGCAGGATAATAGAGTGCTGCTTCTCATCAGTCAGAGAGGCACGTTATAAGAGAGAAACATGGGTAGATGGTATAGTTTCTTCAAGCCACAGTTTTATAAAATCCTAGTCTCTTGAATCCAGGCTAGCAACTAATCCATCGATCACTTAGATGAATTGACTGAATGCATTCTCTAGGTCCCTAGATCTCCTGCGTTCCTCCCCAGCACTCTGTGAATGTAGCTGAATGGTGAGAGGCTGTCTAAATGGGCAGAGATATTGATTTTCTTTTCTACCTTTTCTGAAAGCTCTTTGCTTACCAGGTGCTGAGCAAACATCAGGCAAATGGCAGACCACGTAGAAGTAGGTCAAGTAAGGAGCAACAAAGCCTTCTATGGCTTTCTGACCATGAAGCTGGTTACATTCAGGTGCTCCCCAACTTTGGTTTTAGATTGGAAGGTACACACCATGGTTCACACTTCATTATCTGCCAATTGATGATACAACCCACTAAGTGGCATCATGGAAAATATCCCCAACCAACCCATGGAAACAAAGCTCCAGCCCCATCTGGAATGACAGGTAGCGCTGTGCATTTCTGAGGATGGGGTATGCATCCCAGGTGTCAGTGCAAAATTGCTAATAACCTTGGAAATGATAAGGAAGGTCTGTCTTAGTCTATCTCAGTGGTGACAGATAAACCAGAATTTCTTTAATATAGAGGAAGTTCAAGAAACCACCCATAGACACTATGTTGCCATTGACACCCAGGGAAATTAAGGTGTGGTTATCTCTGCTCAGGAAAAAAAAGCCAGGGGTTCCCCCCAGGCAGCCAAAGGAAGGCAGATTAGAAATCACCTGCAACTCACACCATTGTAAAGGAAATCAGTGACTAGGGGTGGAGAAGGGCCCTTTGGGATTCTAAATGGCTCTGCTTCCAATATCAATTCCTAGAGAACTTGCCTCAAGAAACAATAAAGGAGAATCTCCAAAAAGCAATACTTTGGAGACCAAAGTATCTGGTCTTTGGAATGACCATCTTTACACCTTAGGCAGCCCCAGCCCTTGAGTCACACCCAGTATTTGAGTCATTCCAGCCAAGACCCCCAAAATAATGTCACAGACACAAGCCATCCTTCTGTGCCCTCTCCAAATTCCTAAACCACAGAATCTGTGAATGTAAGGAAATGGTTGCTTGAAGCCACGACACCTTGGGGCAATTTGTTATGCAGCAGCAGTAGCTGAAACACAAACACTGACCTCTTGAGCTGTCTACATTCCCTCCTTGGATTCTGGCATTTAGTGTTGCAGAGAAGGCCCAGCCTGGTTTGACTTTTTTATTCTTTTGTGGTTAATATGTATTTTTTTTTTCTGCTTGGATGCTTCTGAGATTTTGTCCCTATTGCTGCAATTCAAATATTCCCTGGAATATGGCTAAGTATAGATCTCACATTATGACTCTTGCCTTTCCATTTATATACTCAAGTGTTTTGCTTTGTGTCTCTGTCTCTTCCAATGGCTCTAAACGCTTTCTCCCCACAAGACTATTGTTAGCAACACTCCCAAGCTGAGGAGCTGGCTCCCTGGTGAACTGGGGACCTTCAGCTCAAGCCACCTCACTCTGCTGCCCACCTCCTGTTACTGCTCCAGGTCTAAGGACCAGCAGCAGAAAAGAGTCCAGCAGCTTCTAACTATGTGCAGACTACAGGCTCAGTTTACTTGTGATCACAGTGAATACCAGCAGTGGAAGGCTCTCCAGTTAACACTTTGGACCTCTTAGGACATGAGGCTCAACCTTTGTCCTTTATAACATCCGTGTAATCCACCCTACAGGACGCTGCCTGTTATGGAACACACACCTCCCCTTAGATCTCAGAAACTATGGCTGTCTGGCCATAAATTCCTAAGCAAGATACCCACCCAAAAGGCTGGCACCAATAAACACAAATAAGACAAGAAAGCCCACCCTTATCTCCTCCTCTTGAGGCTTTTCAGTAAGGAGTTGAAGCTTCTGAAGTGAAAACACACAGGCACCTTAGAGATGGAGACTTCCGGGGCACCAGGAACTGGGTATTTGACCTTAAATTATTCCCACTAGAGGTCAGTAATATTTGTTACTGAGAAAGCATTCAGTAATATTCCCATCTCCCCAGTTAACTATAACTTTTATGTTGAATCTCTGTTTCTCTGTTCTATGTCCAACACATCGATAATTTTCTCTTCAACGTTTTTATCTCTTTCTAGTAAAACCATTAAAATTTACCTTTATCATTACTGATCTGTTTCTGCATTGTCAATTCTGCTCTTTGCTGCTTTCAAAACAAATTTTCATTTTGCTTTTGTGTATGGCACCCTCTTAGTTGTTCTATGTTTCAACAATTCACTTTTTGGTCTTGATGTGTTTTTTCCTCTCAGTCTTATGGATGTGGACTACCTATTTCATTAAAATCTCGATTTATGTCCTAATCAGTGTATCAAAGAATTTCCTTCTGGTGCTGATGCTGAGTCACTTTCTCATGCAATCCTTTTCCCTAAGTCTTCAGCATTACCTTCTCCCTTTTCCTAGTACTTTTCTTTCCAGTTCTCCTATGTGGGTTACTTTTTTTGGGTTTTTTTTTTCCTTTTTTATGGCTATTTCTGAATGAAATAAGCTCTATCCAAACCCAGCATTTGCCAGCTGACTCGCTGTTGGGTTGCCCTTGGCGCTATTAGTTAAACTGCCTTCCTAGATAAAGTGTTGGGAGCACAAAGTTTGCCAAATTTCCAATGTCTAAAGGATTTGCAGGATTGAGATGGAATCTTCTCTGACCCTCCCTGCATAGTTCTCTGACACTCTGAACAAATAAAGTGGTTACAAATTGCAATCCACATAAAAAATAAATTAATTAAATTAAATTAAACAAAACGAAAACAAAAACAAAAAAAATGGAAAATATACTTTTTAATGATTTTTCTCTGACATCTTATAATGGAATATACGTTTCTTCTCCATTTGAAACTGTCAGTGGTACACAAGTGATTTCATCCTGTGAACCCATGAGGAATGCAACCACATGCAAGCCTTCCAGCTGTTGTTCATCCAGAATTGTAATATTTATTCTGGAAGAAGCAAACAACAGATGCATTTGGAGAATGTGAGTTCACCTGGTTTCTATAGCATATGAGCTCAAATTCAATTTGCTAGTGAATAAACATCTTGTAAAAGAAAAAAAAATTGCAATCCACTGTATACACTGCCACCAGGGCTCTTCCTAGAAGATTTCACCCACACAGATGGCACTGGGCTTTTGTGATTTACAGCTCCCGAAGTAAAATGGGCCACCCTGGGCATATCTTCTCATGGCCATGACTGAAAGGCAACAAGTGCAGGAGTGGACACGTAGACTTCTTCCAGCATAAGTTCTGAGCAACTTACACAGCCAAACCCAGTATCAATGGAGTGCAGCAATACGCTCCTGTAAGTAAGGTGGGAGGTCAGAGGCGGGAAAATAGATACAAATAGTATAGTTCAACTGGTAGAAGTTTCTGAAACAGGCCTTGGAAGATTGTGCCTGGTGGGGTCACCGTCTGGAACTCTCAGTAGCCCCCCATCTGAGTAACCCCACTTGCAGTCCACCCCATGAGCTGGGTTTGTATATTCATCTCCAGTTTCCTAGATGTGATGTTTCTCAGGTTTGTCATCACTCTAGTTCCTTCCTCTGGACACAAAATTTGCCAGTGCCCTCCTGAAAGTGGACTCCAGAGCTGGACGAGATGTCTCAAAAACATCTGCCCTGTCCTTCATCTGGGACTCTACTTCTCCTAAAGCACCCAGAGTTTGACTTTGCTTTTTCAGGTTTTTCCCATTAACTATTATTATTCTTTCATGTGAAGCTGGTCGTCGCTAAAACCCGACCGTCCCACCAAGACACCCTTCTCTTTCCTGTGACCGTACAGCTGATTATTTTTAACCTAAGAACAGCATCATACATCAGTTTGTGCTGTCAAATTTTGATTAGTTGATATAAGCCAATCAGTTCAACCTGCTAAGATCTCTTGGGGTGAAGATACTCATCCACAGACTGGCCATTCTTCTGAATTAGTATCATGCATCAGCTGTTGATAGAAACGTTCCAGTTGCCCCACTATTGTCTTTTCACCACTAGATAAGACACCTTCATCAGCACTTTGCCAACTGTGGTTCATCCAACAGTGTAGCTGCTTTGTTTCTTTTTCTGAAGAATTCTGGGTGCCCTGTATCTCCATCAAACTGCCTTCATCCCTGTATCTTCAGTAGAATTAGTCAACACTCAGCCTCACTTCCCCAGCATGAATATTAGCTCCCTTCCTGCATGTGGTAGGGAAAATAATGGCCTCCAAAGATGTCCAAGACCTAATCCTTAGAGTCCATGAATATACTGATACATGGCAAGGGATAAATAAAGTTCCTAACAGCTGCCTTTAAGATAGGGAGATTATCCTGGGTTATCCAGAGGCCCGGTCATCACAAAGATCTTATCAGATGGAGGCAGAAGAGGAGGTCAGAGTGATACCATGTAAGAATTTGACCCGCTGTTGCTTCCTTAGAAAGTGGAGGAAGGGGACCATGAACCAAAGAATGCAGGCAGCCTGTAGAAGCAAAAAAGGCAAGGAAATGGAGCCTCTAGAAGGAACATAGTTCTGCTGACAGCTTGATTTTAGACTTCTAGCCCCCAGAACTGTAAGAGAATAAATTCATGTTGCTTTAAGCCACTGAGTTTTGGTGATGTGTTACAGCAGCCATAGGAAACCAAGACACTGCAGAATGAAAAGCTATTCTCTCCTGGCATTTCTCAGAGGGAAAATCTAAGCACATGGTTGTTTCTCTACCTTCCAGGAGCACGACTGCAAAGTCAATTCATTACTTTCTTCATTTGTTCTGCATCACCGTTCTGGGACTCGTTAATGCTCCGCACTAGGTGCTCTGTGGCTAAGTAGAAGTGTTTTAAGGATCCATCACTCTAACCTTTATGCCTTGTTGCTGTTTTGTCATTCGTGGGCCACTTGGCTTGACGTATGAATTACTCTCCAGCCGCCTGGTGCGGGGGACGCACAGTAACCAGCCCCCAAATATTTCAGACATACGTCAATTGTAATTTCAACACACATCTACTTTTCCACTCTGTCAGTCCGGAATTTTTCCATTGGCAATTGATGAAATAGTGATAGGAGGAAAGAATTGACAAGGCATTGCTGTTGACAAAGAGGCTAACCTTTGAGGAAGATTAAAAATAGATGTCCTTTAGGAAGAGGAAGGGAATCTTCTCTCTTCCTGAACTCTTTTGTCTATGGTCCTAATCCAAAAATCAAACCTTCGGCATGTGTGAGTTTCAGAAAAGGAGATTGTGAATTTTCAAGAATCCATTTATACTCTCTAGCAGACAGCTTTTTGGTTTGTTCCCCCACTGAAAAAGTATGAAGAAAGAATACAACCTTTGTCATAGCGAATAAACAGTAAGGGTATCCTGCGCTGAAGACACGTCAGGCGTAAAAAATGTCCAGAGAAGCAAACAAGTCCAAGAGGATTTTCACTGCCCCCTCTCCTCCTTTATCTTTTTTTAAAATAAATTTTATTTATTTATTTATTTATTTATTTTTGCCTATGTTGGGTCTTTGTTGCTGTGCACAGGCTTTCTCTAGTTGTGGCGAGCAGGGGCTACTCTTCATTGCGGTGCGGGCTTCTCATTGCTGTGGTTTCTCTCATTGCGGAACACGGGCAGGCTTCTGTAGTTGTGGCACAGGCTCAGTAGTTGTGGCTCTTGGGCTCTAGAGTGCAGGCTCAGTAGTTGTGGTTCACAGGCTTAGTTGCCCCACAGCATGTGGGATCTTCCTGGACCAGGGCTCGAACCCGTGTCCCCTGCGTTGGCAGGTGGATTCTTAACCACTGTGCCACCAGGGAAGCCCTCCTCCTTTATCTTAATCCTCCCTCTTCCAGGGTCACCCAGTTCTAAGCCCTGGATCCTTTGTTTCTGCTTTCGGTAAGCACTTCTCCCTGGCTTGCAAGAAACTGCCTAAGAATTTCCACAAACGTCTCTGTAAACTCCCATTCTTTCCTTGCACCAATCTCAACCAGCATCATTGAGAAAAGCCGTCTAATTAATGAGTTCATGCACAAGTGCTGGTAAGTGGTAACACCTGGATGTGTTGCCTTTCCCAGAGGGCTTGTTTTCCAAATCTTTTCCATCCATAATCAACCTGGCTGATGAAGGCTTAACATTAAAGCTTAACTCTTCGTGGCTGGAACTGAGTCAGTGTGCCTGTGCTCAGGGTAGGTGATTTGAATCACCCCCAGAAGGTCTCTTTGTGCCCCTCACATCACACCATTTGCACCACTAAGAATTCTGCCCCTGCTTCCACCCTCATAGATGAGACAGATTCCGAAAACATATTATTCATCCTAGTTATAGAGAGTAACATTTATTGCATGCTTCGTAGTGTCCACCAAGGAAAGATTATTTTACATGATCCTCACCATTAGCCTGTCTGGTCAAGAATTCCATCATCTCCATGCTGTACATCGGGGGTCGACAGGCTTTCTGTAAAAGCCCAGAGAGCACTTACTTTAGGCTTGTGGGCTTTGTGATCTCAACTCTGCCATTGCAGTGAAAGCAGCCAGAGGCAGGGTGTAAACACCTGGGCACCGCTGCATTTAACAAACTTTATTTACAAAAACATCTCTGCCTTAAATTAAGAAATCATGACTCGGAGACCTAGAGGGACCTACCTCAGAACACACACAAATAAGAAGCAAACCACCATGCCAGGACTGAACCCTGTTCTTTCTGGTTCTGAGTCTAGTGCTTGTTCACTGCACCACACTGCATGGTCTTTAGCACTTAGGTAGAGCCATGACTTCGTATCAAATCACCCACACTCCCCCCATCCCCTTTTCCCCACAAACATTTGTGGGGCAGCAGCTGGGCTGGGGTACCATTAGTACCCTGCGATCATGGAAGCAAAGTGAAGGTAACTAACCTACAGGTCTAAGCCAGGTGTCCTTGACATTGTAGCTCTGCCTAAAGAGGCTCACCGGCAGTAGACACGTGGTTAATGAAACTTGCATTGCATATGCAGTCAGATTCCCCCATTCCTTCCAGAAGCACACTCTTGAACCCTCAGTCCAGCAAAGAACAGGGACATCCTGGATACATCCTACCCAGTATCCTCTGTCTGGTCCACTAGCAGAACTGGACCAGGTACCAGCTTCACACTGGAGGCTTTGCAGGGGATGTAGCCCCTCACTCCCACCTGGGTGCCATGAGCACTCTCTCTGTGGGCCCTGCTGGCCTCTCTTCACCTCTTTCTCCCAGTGCCTTTCTAGGAAGTTGGAGCACTGAGTGGGCTGGTCGTGTGTGAGGACGCTCCGAGGGGGCCACACCTGGAGTGGACAGGGCAGAGCCTTTGCCTCACTCCTCCTCTTTCCCCCCTGTCCTCCTCCTCCTCCCCCCATGTGACCTCCCAGGAGACTGCTCTGTTAGACTGAGGTCCTTCTGCCCACGTGCAACGGGAATCAGAGCCGTGCACCTGGCCAACAGGCTCCGGATCAATCCCTAAAGCTATTAATATATTAAAGCGACTTAGACTTGCTTTGCTTCTTTTCCACACTCACTTCTCAGGAGAACCTCATTGAAAGGGTCATGTCATTGTGGCCACAGACAGCATTTAGGGGTTTCCTGGCATCCTCTCAAGTGTACCCCAGTCTAACCATCCCTGTCCCAACATCTGGCACAGCACCTACTATCTGTTAATTTCCTTTTCCGTAATATAATCCCCTAAATCCAACTCGTGACATTCCCCACCACCGTGGAAACAGGAGCTAGAGGACGATTGAGATCATGATGATACACACACATTCCAGCTGGAATCTTACCTTCTACAGGCATCCCTGTCAGTGGCCTCTGCCTTTCACTCTTCTAGAAGCATCTTTCGATCCCTCCCTAATTACACTGACTTATCTCGTAGCATAGCTTGTATACACAGCTTTAATTGTTAGATAGCAATTTGTTACTATCTTGTCACGGAGACGCAGTGGCTGGAACTGTGGCCAGAGGCACGAAGCCATATCCTCTCCCCTCAATTGATCGTCTTCGTTCTCTCAAGACGGGCAAACCTCTCTAAATGAGGGCAATCAATACGGTGCATTCAACCATAATTGTGGCTTAACTCCCTGTTCTTTGAAAAGTTAAGCCCTGTGATTTGCCTATAATTGGACTTTCAAAAAGTCACACCTGCCTGTCCAAGGAGGAAGTTAAGCAGCCAGACTCTCTGACTGTTCTCTGCCCGCTCTCTCCCTCCTTGCCGGTGATGAACCTCCCTGGGTCAAGTCTTCCCTCCCCAAACCTCCGTCTCTAGATCCTGACAGCCAAGGCCAGCGGTTCGTAGAAAGCGAGGAACTGGACTATCTGAGTTTAGCCATGGCCTCCTTCCTCCATAATCTCCCACATCACCCCAGCAATGAGGGCTTTTCTGGGTTTCTTGTTTGATGAGCTGTGTTCAGCTCCTCGGTTCAAACACTGAGCTAACATGCTGCCTTGGAAAGGTGAAGGCAAAGAAGTGGAGATGTGCTTTTCCTGCATGGGGTCTTCTGCTGTCAGGACACACATGGGAATGGACTCCAGCTGCTTTCTCTTGCCATGTTGAATTTGATTTGTCTTCCACTAGCTAAGAGCAAGAAGAATGAATCAAGGACTTCCCTGGTGGCGCAGTGGCTAAGAATCTACCCGCCAATGCAGGGAACACAGGTTCGAGCCCTGGTCCAGAAGATCCCACATGCCGCGGAACAACTAAGCCCATGCTCCACAACTACTGAGCCCACGCACCTAGAGCCCATGCTCCGCAACAAGAGAAGGTACCGCCATGAGAAGCCCGCGCAACACAATGAAGACTAGCCCCCGCTCGCCGCACCTAGAGAAAGCCTGCGCACAGCCACGAAGACCCAACACAGCCCAAAATAAAATATAATTAAAAAAAAAACAAAAGAATGAATCAAAGACTCTCTGGGCTGCTTTGGGAAAAGACAACCCTGGCTTGAGGTAGGATGGAACAAGGGAAGGTGCCACCCTGCTACCCTTCCACAGGGCCCGAAATATGACAACACTGGCAATAATTCCGGTAGCAATTGCTGGTGTTTACTGAGTATATACCAGGGGCCAGATGTGTGTCTGCATTGTCTCATTTGAGCCTCACCCTCACCACAACCCAAATATGAGGCAGGAGCAAAGCAACCACCTGGGACAGTAGGGGTATATTCAGACCGTGCAACGGGTCTGCTGGGGCAACGTGTGAGTTTCCTAGGGCTGCCATAACCCAGCACCACAGACCAGGCAGCTTAAACAACAGAAACTTATGTCTTACAGTTCTGGAGTCTGGAAGTCCAAGATCAAGGTATCAGCAGGGTTGGTTTCTTCTGAGAGCCATGAGAGAGTGACCTATTCCAGGCCTTTCTCCATGGCTTGAAGGTGGCTCTCTTCACTCCGTGGACAGCAGCCATACTGGATTAAGGCTCACCTTAATGACCTCATTTTAACTGAATTATCTCTTTAAAGACACTTTCTCCAAAAACGATCACATTCTGACATACTGGGGGTTCCAGCGTTAACGTATGAATTTTTTTAGGGGGACATAATTCAGCCTGTAACAGATCTGACTCATGGCTCCACCCTTGGCTAACTGTGTGACTTTTCCAGCCACTTAACTTCTTCATGCCTTCCCTCCTAGACCCCCGCCCCCGCCCCTGCCCCAAGGTTGTTGTGAAAACTATCTGAGATGAGGTATGAAAAGGACTAAACACCACCTGGCACACAGTCAGCCCTCAATCATTGTGAGTCAGTATTAGGTCTCATCCCCATTTTACAGGTGAAAAAACTGAGCCTTTAAGAGTTTCTGTAGCTTGCTCGAGATGTCACAGCAGTGGACAGTAGGTACATCAGGGCCTCCATGCCTGCCCGTCCCAAAGACCAACTCATCCACATTGCCACGCAGCCTCCTCTTCCACATTTTACACTAAATAGAAGTCAAGCTGTACTGTCCTTTCCGTGAGATGAAGCCCAACCCAATCCATTTCAGTTCTCCCCAGCAGCTCAAATCTTAAAAGGACAGCCCCCCAGCACACCTCTGGCATCTCACAAGAGGAAGACAGATTCTCTCCAGGTTGGCTGACACACCAGAAAGGACGGGTCCTTTCCCCTCCTCCCCAGGAGGGTAACAACAGACAGGATGGCCAGGCCAGGGGCCAGAGGGCCGTCTACTCCAGCCTTAATCCTGCACCCCATGTGGACTCATCTTCAAGTCCACCCACGGATGTTCTAGCTGATGTATTGGGCAGGATGTTTCTGGAACAGCTATTTTTGTTTTGTTTGAACCTATCAGGGGAAGGAAGTCCTCGGCCCATAATAAACGCTAGGTAATTTACCTCACAAATTAAGAGGGTTTTAATTATTTTTTAAAGAACAATGTTCCTTGGAAACTTTGCTATATTCTTGATACTCCTCCCACCGCCCACCCCTCCACATTGCCCTCCCCCCACTCCCAGCAACTAGCCCGAGATGAATAAGGAGAGATGAATTTTTAGTGAGTAAATAGAATGTATTTTCTCATGGATTTGGGTTTGTTCTCCTCCAGAGAGCGCACTCTTGAAGTTGCTTAGTGTAGATGCACCTTGTCCCTCTCTCAGCTGTAGTTTAATTTGATTTCAGTTCTCTGTCCCTGTTGTGTCAGGACGGGGTCAAGAGAGAAGAAAGGGGAGCAGGAGTCCAGCGCACTGTTTCTCAAGCCCGGGGGCTCTTCAGACTCACCTGGAAAGCTCGAGAAACCCAGAGGCCGTGACCCACCCGCAGGGACTCGTTTTACAACTCCCCAGACGATTGCTCTGTGAGGCCAGGCTCGGAACCTCTGCTTCCCCAGACAGAAGCATCACTGGATGCATCAGAGAACCAGAGGGGACCTCGGAGTTTGGAGCCTCCTGAAGTTCTCAGCCCTGGTCTATAGCCCAATCCCCTGGGAGCTCTTCAAAGTACAGGTGTCCGGGCAGCACCCCAGGCCCCTGGATCAGAATAGCCCCATTACAGTGTCTGAGATCTATAATTTTTTAAAGTTCCCACACTCTGATGCATTGTCAGTGAGCATGCAATGTGTTATAAACTTACTGGAGGGCATTTGGCAATAACTGCCTGATGAAAATTTAAAGTCGTACTCATCAACCCAGCGATTCCACTGTTTGTCATTTATCCTGATGACATACTTTAGAAACATCACCACTCTGTGTGTGTGTTTGTGTGTGTGTGTGTGTGTAGATATTCACTGCCGCACTCAGTGGAACTGCACAATAACAACGACAAAAGATGCAGCCAACCAGAGCATCCTTCGACAGGTGACGAGATAAAGAAATTTTCTTTAACCACATGATGAAATAATATGCATCTGTTAAAGGGAATGGAAGAGTTTTTGTTAAGAAGAGTATATATAATGCTGGAGAGGGTGTGGAGAAAAGGGAACCCTCCTGCACTGTTGGTGGGAATGTAAATTGTTACAGCCATTATGGAGAATGGTATGGAGGTTCCTTAAAAAAACTAAAAATAGATCTACCATATGACCCAGCAATCCCACTACTGGGCATATACCCTGAGAAAACCATAATTCAAAAGGACACATGGGCTTCCCTGGTGGCGCAGTGGTGAGAGTCCGCCTGCCGATGCAGGGGACGCGGGTTCATGCCCCGGTCCGGGAAGATCGCACATGCCGTGGAGCAGTCCAGTGGTTAGGACTCCATGCTTTCACTGCTGAGGGCCCGGGTTTGATTCATGGTTGGGGAGCTAAGATCCCAAAAGCCATGTGGCCCATAAGATAGATAGATGATAGATAGATAGAGAGATAGATAGATAGATAGTTAATAGATCGATCGATAGATGATAGATAGATATAGATAGATAAATTCAAAAAAATTTTTGAGGGATATATATTTTGAGGGAACATTTAACTCACTACACTGTAAATGGATCATGCTAAGTACACTGCTTTAAACAAAATTTCCCTCTTTCTGTATATATATATGTGTTAGAACGTATGTATAAACATTTCCTGGAAGAGCTCCCAAGAAATTATTAGCAGCAGTTACCTGTGAGGGGAACTATTTGTGAAGAAGAGGAGGGAAGGATAAAATGTTCCCTTTCCATCATGTAACTTTCTGGACCTCTTTCATTTTCTAATCATGCACATGTGCTACCTTATTTTTTCTTTTTAGTGTCAACAGGAATTAGGGGGAGGTAGGGGGAGATCATGTTTTTTCTTTTCTTCTTTCCTACTTCTCTGTTTTAAAATAATTTTTAACTTAAGAAACAGCTCACCCTGGTGACTCAGCTGTGCAGCCCAGTTAGAGAATAAATGATCCAATCTGACCCCATCCTTCCGCAGAAAGAGAGGGAGGAAGAGTCAGGCCCAGCAGTGGCAGGGGTGCCGGCTGAGGGCAGTGGGCATCCCCCCGCCCCACCTTGGGGTGACACCTTCAGCAAGGTGATGGCACGAGTCCCATGTCTGCAGAGCTCTTTACCAAGTGAGGATTCCACAGCCTGCGTCCAGCCAGAGTCTCATCACAATTCCCAGAGGTGGAGGCAGGTCTTTTACGGAGGAAGAAAACCGGCCTCTAAGACAGAGTCAACCTTGGTGCAGGGCGGGGCCACCTGGAGAGTCTAAAGAACTTCGATGCTCGGCCCCAGCCCCAGAGGGTCTGCTTGGGTCCAGGTGTGGCCTGAGGGTGGGGATTGTTAAAGCTCCCAGGTGATTTGATGTGCACCCGGGTCCAGGACAGCCGACTAGAGGACCGACCAAGGGAACTGGCATTTGTGGGACCTGACCTGCCATGTGCCGGGCACTGTGCTGGGTGTGTCACAGCAGGTGTCATGATTCATTTCTCAAAACAACCCTCAGAGGTAATTGATTCCCATTTTAGGGGTAAGGAAACTGAGTCTCAGAAAGATCGCTATGATGCTCAAAGACACAGGGTTAGGGGCAGGTGCCGGTTTCAAACCCATGTCCGTGGCTACACCTCAGGCCTACCCCAGAGCTCCTGACCCCGATCCAGGGCTCTGCCCGCAAAACCTAATCTCTCCCACAGACGACTGTCTCCCAGTCGACTTCTCAGGGTCTCCAGTCCTGGGGTGAGGCAAACTGAGAGAAGTTCCACTGTGATTAACCCCTCAAAAGTGTACCATCAGGACTTCCCTGGTGGCGCAGTGGTTGAGAATGCACCTGCCAATGCAGGGGACATGGGTTCGATCCCTGATCCAGGAAGATCCCACATGACGCAGAGCAACTAAGCCCGTGCACCAAAACTACTGAGCTTAGCTCTAGAGCCCACGAGCCACAACTACTGAGCCTGTGTGCTGCAACTCCTGAGCCCGTGTGCCTCGAGCCTGTGCTCCACAGCAAGAGAAGCCACCGCAATGAGAAGCCCGTGCACTACAACGAAGAGTAGCCTCTGCTTGCCGCAACTAGAGAAAGCTCGCGCGCAGCAGCGAAGACCTAAAGCAGGCAAAAATAAATTGATTAATTAAATTAAATTAAAAAGGAAAAGTATACCATCAGAAAATCTAGAAAAGCAAAAACTATCATACACCATCTATTCCTAAGTGCATCTTACAACTGCTCTCTGCAAATGCCAAGAGTGACAAAATGTTCATTGCCTCCCCTGGTGCAACAAAACATGCAGAATAGGTGTGGGCAGCTTGGAGGAAAATCCTGGAGACAAGAGTGAAGCATTTTCTCAAGAAAGTCTGATCACCAACGCGCTGGATGGCACGGAGCAAAACACAGACACGGACAACTCTGAGTTAGACACCGTCTGTGAAGGAGTTTAGGAACTTCTTAACCAATTTATTTTACTAACATTTTCCTTTTGTTTGTTTGCAGAAGTGACATATGGTAAAAAGCAATCTTTGTCCAAATGAAACTACAAGAGCACTTTACGTACCAAATGAAGCTTACAAATAAGAAGGAGGCATTGGGACATAGTTTAATTCTTAGCTGTTGTAACAGTTTCCATAACCATGTACCACAAACTGGGTGGCTTTAACACAACAGAAATTTACTCTCTCACAGTTCTGGCCAGCAGTTCAGACTTCAGATCAACGTGCTGGCAGGGCTGTGCTCCTGAGATCTCTGGCTGGGGCCCTTCCCTTGCCTCTCCTGGCTTCTGGTAGTCCCAGTGCTCCTTGGCTTCTAGTAGCAAAGTCTGCCCTGTGCCTCCTCCCTCCAGAGGTGGCTTCACTCTGTGTCTGTGTGGCTACGGGGATGGTGGTGTGTATGGGTGGGGGGGTGAGTGTGTCTTTCTGTGGCATTTTCCTCCTGTGTCTATCCATCCTCTTCTTATGAGGACACCGGCCGCACTGCATTAGGACCCACTGGGCCCCAGGCTGCCCTCACCTTAACTAATCACATCTGCACCGACCCTGTTCCCAAATCAGGTCACCTTCAGAGGTACTGGGGGTTAAGACTTCAACATATTTTGTTTTCCATATTTTTTTAAATTGAAGTATAGTTGATTTACAGTGCTGTGCCAATCTCTGCTGTACAGCAAATTGACAGTTTTACACATATAGACATTCTTTTTTAAATATTCCTTTCCATTATGGTTTATCCCAGGAGATTGGATATAGTTCCCTGTGCTACACAGTAGGACCTTGTCGTTTATTCATTCTTTTTTTTTTTTCAATTAAAAAAATTTTTTTTTCTTTTTTTAAATTGATTTGTTTTTTGGCTGCTTTGGGTCTTCATTGCTGCACGCGGGCTTTCTCTAGTTGTGGCGAGTGGGGGCTACTCTTCGTTGCGGTGCATGGGTTTCTCATTGCGGTGGCTTCTCTTGTTGCGGAGCACGGGCTCGAGGTGCGGGGGCTTCAGTAGTTGTGGCACACGGGCTTAGTTGCTCTGTGGCATGTGGGATCCTCCTGGACCAGGGCTTGAGCCCGTGTCCCCTGCATTGGCAGGTGGATTCTTAATCACTGCACCACCGGGGAAGTCCCTGTCTATCAATTCTAAATGTAATAGTTTGCATCTACTAACCCCAAATTCCCAGTCCCTCCCTCTCCCACCCCCTCTCCCCCTTGTCAACCACAAGTCTGATCTCTATGTCTATGAGTCTGTTTCTGTATAGTAGATAGGTTCATTTGTGTCATATTTTAGATTCCACATATAAGTGATATCATATGGTATTTGCCTTTCTCTGTCTGACTTACTTCACTTAGTATGATAATCTCTAGTTGCATCCATATTGCTGCAAATGGCATTATTTTGTTCTTTTTATGGCTGAGTAGTATTCCATTGTATACCACATGTTTATCCATTCATCTGTTGATGGACATCTAGGTTGTTTCCATGTTTTGGCTATTGTGAATAGTGCTGCTATGAACATAGGGGTACTTGTATGTTTTTGAAATACAGTTTTGTCTGGGTGTATGCCCAGGAGAGGAATTGCTGGATCATATGGTAATTCTATTTTTAGTTTTCTGAGTAACCTGCATACTGTGTTCCATAGTGGCTGCACCAACTTACATTCCCACCAACAGTGTAGGAGGGTTCCCTTTTCTCCACACCCTCTCCAGCATTTGGTATTTGTAGACTTTTTAATGATGGCCATTCTGACTGCTGTGAGTTGATACCACATTGTAGTTCTGATTTGCATTTATCTAATAATTAGCGATGTAGAGCATCTTTTCATATGCCTACTGCCCATCTGTATGTCTTCTTTAGGTCTTCTGCCCATTTTTTATCTTTTTTTTGCGGTACGTGGGCCTGTCACTGTTGTGGCCTCTCCCGTTGCGGAGCACAGGCTCCAGACGCGCAGGCTCAGAGGCCCTGGCTCACGGGCCCAGCCACTCCACAGCATGTGGGACCTTCCCGGACCGGGGCACGAACCCGTGTCCCCTGCATTGGCAGGTGGACTCTCAACCACTGCGCCACCAGGGAAGCCCGTGCCCATTTTTTAATTGGGTTTTTTTGTTGTTGAGTTGTAGGAGCTGTTTATGTATTTTGGAGATTAGCCCTTGTTGTTTGTATCATTTGCAAATGTTTTCTCCCAGTCCATAGGCTGTCTTTTCGTTTTGGCTCATTTTGTTTTTTATGGTTTCCTTTGCTGTGCAAAAGCTTGTAAGTTTGATTAGTTCCCATTTATTTTTGTTTTTATTTCTATTGCCTTGGGAGAATGACCTAAGAAAAAGTTGTTATGACTTGTGTTAGAGAATGTTTTGCCTATGTTCTCTTCTAGGAGTTTTATTGTGTCTTGTCTTATATTTAGGTCTTTAAGCCATTTTGAGTTTATTTTTGTGCATGGTGTGAGGGCATATTCTATCTTCATTGAATTTACGTGCAGCTAGGACTTCAATATATCTTTTAGTCAATGCATAATAGTGGTAAACAAAATAATTCTGAGTAATACAGAACAAAATAGTGTGATACAATCAACAGCATCATAGATTTCATAAACCAGTATTCTCAGCAACATATCCGTTCTGTGTTTTGTGGTTTTTCTTCTCATGCTCACTTCAAGCCAAGACGTTCTGCACGCCCTTTGGAGGCAGCACCCTGGATTGCCCCCCCTTCTCCTGGCCCCTCCCTGGCCCTGCACAGTCGGTGCTAATTAGCAGCAGTTTAAATATCAGCCCAGCAGGGAAGTGATCCCAGCCCTGATCCTTAGAGAGTTTTATGAAGTTATGCTGTCCCAGATAGAGGAAGGTTGACTGTGTTCCGTGCCTTAGGGAGAGACTGCGTGCTTCAGTGGAAAGTTCATGGCATTTAGAACTGATCAACCTGGGCGACTGCTGTGTTTTCAGTTTTTGGACAATGGTCTCTGAACCTTCATTTCCTCAACTGTAACCATACCCTCCCACAGTTCTGCTGAGAAGGCTAAATGTAGGGAAAGTACCTTGTTAACATAAGTTATAAAATAGTATGCCAATATGCAGGGGTGGTGTCTTCCTCACCCTAGTATCATCTGTATCTAGCACACTGTGGATGCACAAAAACGTTTGTTGACTGAAAAATTCTTAATTAAGGAGAGACACCAGGAGAGCAAAGGCAGCGGGTGTTGTTCGGGTAAGATCTGTCAAATTCAGGTTTAAAATTTGAACCTGAATTGTAGAATATCCCTCTGTTCATTTTCAATAAAATAATGCCCAGTAACACACACACTTGCTTTCTTATATTTTTTATTTGTGTAAATGTTTAGGTCAGGGCATCCCTGGTGGCACAGTGGTTGGAAGTCTGCCTGCCGATGCAGGGGACACGGGTTCGTGACCCAGTCTGGGAAGATCTCACATGCCGGGGAGCGGCTGGGCCCATGAGCCATGGCCGCTGAGCCTGCGCATCCGGAGCCTGTGCTCTGCAACGGGAGAGGCCACAACAGTGAGAGGCCCGTGTATCGCAAAAAAAAAAATTGTTTAGGTCAATGGGCCAACTTGGGGGAGAATTCTACTGAAGCTAGCTGTATGGTTTTTGTTTTTTGTTTTTTTTTGAGAAGGCAAGAAGCTATGGTTAAGTTGTATGCATGTAATTGGTACTACATCTAAGTGGTAGTGAAAGGAATTGTCTGTGAAAGGTCACAATTCAGAGGAGGGAGAAAAGAGAATGAAAGTGGCCTTTTAGTTATAATGTGAGGGGAGGATTATAAATGCTTGGAAATACTTCTTTGACATTAAGAGCTTTATCACACATAGAACTGTAACACTGAAATCTTCCCCAGAGGTCTTTAAAACTAGTTTATAACCTCATCCCTCAGCTCATGGCAATTTCACTTATAATAGAAAAAAACCCAGATGACCAGTAAGAGGAAACTCATTGGGTAAGTTATGGTACATTCCTCTATGGAATATTTGGGTAGTCATTAAAAATTAAAAGATGAGAGGGACTTCCCTGGCAGTCCAGTGGTTAAGTCTCCTCACTTCCACTGCAAGAAGTGTGGGTTCTACCCCTGTTCAGGGAACTAAGACCTCACGTGCTGCACAGCCAACAAAAATAAAATAAAAGATGAGAGCTATGTAGCAACATATTAAAATTTCTATGATTAGATACTTAATGAAGAAAGGATACACAACTTTATCTATAGTATGATTACTATTATGTAAAAATTAGGTTAAAATGCACGTTAGGGTTGGACAAGAACCCCCCAAAATGAAAACAACTGATGGCAGTACATGGCATCATTGTGGGGGGAGAACACTTCTCCAGTTTCTTGTAACAAGTAAAAATATGTGTCTTAAAGGTGTTCATCTCTCTTGGAACTGTAACTGTGATCTTCATTGAGGTCAGGATTCAGAAAGCCCTCTGCAGTGTCTTAGGATTCCTGATTTTTAATAACATGAGGTACAAAATGGCAGACCCTTCAGTCATGCTTTGGTGCTTTTGAGTTGCAAGGAGGGTGCTGTCCAGGGAGCACAACATCCCAAAGCATCACTGGTTTCCATTAAAACCTAATTTATGGAATTAAAGATTAATTTTATGGAAATGAATTTAAACAGCCTTTCGTTAGAACGCACTTGGTCTAATTGAGTTTGGAGTGGTATTGTCATAGCCATTCCTCCACTGTTATTGGAAAAGATGGAATCTGAGATGAGTCTTCCCGTTCTTACACTGCTGCGAACAACGTGCGGAGGAGTTTTCCAACATGAGTCCAATATAATGGGGAACCTTCAGGGGAAGTCAGGCAAGGCTCCCATCCGTGAGCAGAGGAGGTAAAGACTTGGTTGTGAGACTGAAACGGGAAGTTGCGAATTCAGGATGGACGGCCAGCTCCGGCTCCTTCTTTCCCAAGTTGTTTGAATACTTGCTTCCACAGTAACAGGAAGTTTTAAGGGGGCATGTTGTGGTTCTTTACAGGTTGAGAATGTAGGGGTTGGGGAATCTCCCCCCTACCACTCCTGAGTTCTTATGGCTGGACTAATAATACACAGAAATGAGACAGATGAATGGGAGAAAAAGAAACACCATTTAATTCATGCACATGCAGGTCTCATAGAAGCTTTTATACTTTTTAGACAAAGAAACAATAAATTTGGGGAAAACTGACAGGACGAAGAAATTCAGGTTTTGGGTGCCCATTTAGTGAAGAATCTAAATAGAATTGGGGCTTGAGGTAGTGAATTAAAGAAGTAAGAAGGTTTGTTTATACAGGCTCCTTGGCTTCGAATTCCCTGTCTCTGGTGATAGGGTGTCCTTCTACCTCCAGTTGCAGGGAGTGCACCTTTCATATGAGAGATTTTTTTCCTGCTTCTAGGGAGGCAGGAAGGAGGGTCAGAGTGTCCCTCTTGCATTGGCCATTTCTTAAATAACTTTAATAAATAAGCAATATGACATTGAGGCACAATTTGGGGTGGTCCCCCCAGGGCTCCAACAAGAGCTACATTTACTTCAACATTTTAAACGTTGTACATTAATGAATGCACACACAGAGAAATGCATAGATAAGCATATATATATATATATATATATATATATATATATATATGACATATATACATGCACATATATATGGTGGCAGCTATGAGACTACACCTTGTAGACCTGTGACCTCAGGGACCCTAGCTGCCATCCTCTGAAAGCCAGCACTGTGTTGACCACAGGCCACACTTTCCACGGCTGCTCCAGCCAAGGATGGAAGATGCAAGCGTGCTGACACAGTTCTACCCTGAGAGGCTCAGGGTTCCTCCAGCAGCCGCCTCTGATCCCTAGCAGCCTTGCCAAGCCTGCCTCAGACGATGGGGCAGTGGCTGGGCAGTGGGGACGCTTCGGCTCCGCCTGTTCACTCTCTTCTTTATGGGGTCAAACTTGCATCACTTTCTTGTGTTTTCTCTCCTAACAAAATCCTTACACATTTAATCTCCTCTTGGCATCTGCTTCTCAGAAGATACATGTGTATACACACTCACATACATATATGGATAGGTATATTTGAATCATAATTTATCTCCATTTGATGGACATTAGTTGTGTCCAGATTTGTGACATTATAAAAATAACCATCCATCCCATTTTTTTCCAATTATTCTGCTATTTCTTTCAGGGGGCAAGGGTTAACTCTGCCACAATGAATGTCTCTTGTTGGAATGCCCCTCAAAGAACTCACAGAGCAAATGCCATACCCACTACTTCTCTAGAAGTAGAATTAGAGGTTTTCTGCAAATGAGTCCCGGGCCTTCCGGCATCTCCATGTAGAGCAGGGAAGTGAGGAACTACTCTCCCACAGCCTCCCCCGCCTTCCAGGGCAGCAAGGAAGGGGAGGGTTATCAGCCACATCCGTGGTCCCTTTGTTCCTGACTTGGAGTCTTCTATTTTCCCTCATCCCATGTCAGAGTTTGTGGGTGCAAACAACAGAAATTGATTCTGGGTCATGTGAACGAAAGTGAATCTGTTGGAAAGGGATGTGGAGCTCACAGTCTGTAGGAGATTGATGGATTGGTCTTGGGGGAGCTCCAGGCTGGGCTGTGGGAATGAAGGCTATAGGATCTTTTAAGGGGAGAGCCTGGTGAGTGAGCCTCTGAGACACATAGCCTCCAAGGGTCCCTTCTGCCTTCACGTCACTTTCCCAAGGTTCATATCCTAGAAGGGAGATACCCATTGAGGCACCTCTGAGGCAGAGAGAGGCTTCAGATTCTTTTCAGGAGGCTGGTGCCTTGAATTTCACTCTCACCAGCCCAGAACCCAGTGTGCTTGAGGTAATCTCCCAAATGCACTGGGGAGTCCTGGCAGAAGGAGAAATGAATGTTCAGAAGCAAAATATAACTTTAAAAAATTAAAAGCACCCAGCACACACCCTTTTATCCATTTGCATAGTCCTCGAGTGTGTAGATGCTCAGCCACAGCTATTGGATAATGAACTAGTTATTGCCCAAGTGAAAGAAAGGTTCCCGTTTGGGACAAAGCCCAGCTGTTGCCAGGGGCCTCCTAATTCAGCTCCTAAGTTTCATTTCCATCCAAGGGCTTGGGGTTCTGTCTGACTGTCCCAAAATGAAGTGTCATCATTGCAAGGACAGCATCAATTTATCTTCAGAGGTCCCTTACTTACCTTCTAGAACTTTGCTGTGGACTTGCTGGCCTGTCAGGCAGGTTTTTCTTGTTTTGTTTTTGGCTGATTCCCAAAATGGATGCTGGGAAGCCCTCCAGAAAAATAGTCTGTGCCAGTTCCACCGTTTCCCTTTATGAATCCACATTCCTTTCCTTAATAGAAGTGCTTCACTGTTTTATTTCACTAATGCCCCTACCGCCTTATCTCCCTTGAGAATACTTTTCTCCATCTTCTTCTTATTTTAAGGACACTCACTTTGAGCCATCCCCAAGGCCTCTTTGTTGAGCGCAAGCAGAAGTAAATGATCTTGGAAAATAATCATAAAGTAAGAATGTGCATGAAATGAACTTGGTTTCTGCTGAGGAAAAAAAACAAACAAACACATTATATACAAATAGAATTTGAATTAGTAGAAATGAAGTCCAGAAGAGGGGTGTTCAGGTAACATGCCTGTATTGTCATTCCAGGTAAAGAGGGCCTTGCAACAGGAAGGGTTCAACCGAAAAAAGCGAGGGTATAGAGACATCAACGAGATCTACATCAACATGAACGACCCTCTTTTCACGAAGCAGTGGTATCTGGTAAGCATCTCGGTATCCTTCCTAATGTTTCTCAGCTTGGAACTTCAGATGGAAGATGGGTTTCTATTTCCTCAGTATTCTGTGGGATGTCAGCTAACACCCCACTCGGTACGAGCTGATAGGTATTGATTTTCTATCACCCTCCATGCATCTTGTCCTCTAATCTGCTTTGTTTCTGGAACGGCTTAAATGGCCATGACCTCCTAGGGTCAAAGCAACCACCAAGAGCTGATTAGATTCTCCCAGACCAGTGTATGACTGAAGACTTGCAAAACCATGTGAAAGCCAAGTCAAAATTCTGGGAGTAGTAATCCGGGGGTCTCAACGGACAGAGGAACTGGAGGACATGGTGGAACCACAGGCATAAGAAAAAGAATCAGGTGACTTCACAAGGGACAAGCAAGAGAGCTCAGAGGCTAAAGTAACAAAAGTAGCATCTATTAGTTCTTTCTAAAATAATGGCAAGAAATCACTTCACTGGGGCTTAATTGATGCAGGATTCAAGGCATGGAAACCCCATCTGCCTCGTGAAGTGAATATTTTCTCACACACCAGCAGTCCTTCTTGACCTATTTGGGTGAGTTGGTTATGTTTAAAAGGGGCTCAGGGCTTCCCTGGTGGCGCAGTGGTTGAGAGTCCGCCTGCCGATGCAGGGAACACGGGTTCGTGCCCCGGTCCGGGAAGATCCCACATGCCGCAGAGCAGCTGGGCCCGTGAGCCATGGCCACTGAGCCTGCACGTCCGGAGCCTGTGCTCCGCAGCGGGAGAGGCCACAACAGTGAGAGGCCCGCGTACTGCAAAAAAAAAAAAAAAAAAGAAAGGGGCTCAGTGTCTCCAAACCAACCCAAACTGCAGGGCATATTGAAGGAAAAGGAGTGACTAATTCATAAACGTTTATAATTTATAAACCGCCCATTGTAGGAATGCATCACAATTTCCCTCTTGGGGCTTCAGAGCTTGACTATGCTTTACGCTTTGGGGCATGGAATTCTACAAATCCAATCTGCATAACTGAATGAGCTTATGTGTATTAGGATCGGCTACGTTTCTTGCAATAACAAACAATCCCCAAATCACAGTGGATTAACAGAATCAAAGCTTGTTTCTCACTCATGTTTCACATCCAGTGCTTTGTAATCCCCAGGGACCCAAGCTCCATCTCAGCTGCATCCCAACCCCTGCTTTCATGGGCATCTCAATGAGGGGAAGGGGCAAATCACACTCTGGCTCTTAAAGCTCCTGCCTGGATGTGACAAATGGTTCATGAGCTCACATTCCAATGCCCAAAACCAGTCATGTGGTTCTAGCTTCCAAGGGGATGGAGAGGTGTCATCTTCTCATGTGCCTAGAAGGGGAAGAGCAGTCATTTTTATAAAGAGCACTAATGACATTCACACAGTGTTTCAGCAACACCCTTAACAGCCAGCTCATTACTATGGGCTTCTACCAGGACAAGCTCTGACTTCGCTATTTTTTTATGATTTATCTTTGAGAAAATCTGCACAGGACAAAAAAGCATAAAAAGAGGGTAGTGAGCATATTTGTATGGAACTTTTCTTTTTTTCTTCCTTTCTTTCTTTTTTGATTTTTTAGGGGGAAGGCATTTTTATTTTTTGCATTAGAACACGCGCCAAAGTTGAGCCAACTCTCTTTAATTCAGTTCAACAAATATTTTTAAGCAAGACTTGGTGTGGTGGTACTGCAATTACAGAGATAAATAGAACATGCTCCCTCTTGTAAAGAATATTGTTATTTAGTGAGGAAATCTCATTCAAATAAGAATAATCTGAGACAATACGCACTAAATTCTGAAAGTGAGGGATAAATAAAGAGCTACAAGAACGAGCATTTAATTCTAAATTGGGGAGGGTTTCTTGCAATGTTGGCTCTAAGTTTAAAGATAATGATCTAGTCATAAGAGATAGGAAGATTGAAACTGTGTTTACATATTTCCGTAAAAGAGAAAACAACGATTTTGTGTATATCAAAAAAATGGAGGGAGAAGACTAGAAGAGGTGGATGGGAAAACACCCCAAAGCACTGTTTCATGGAAGATGTTGCCCTTTATCTGGCCCTGGAATACCGGGTGTCTGAGGAGTGTGGCAAGTAAACATTTACACAGGTGCTTTACCACCTACACCAAACTAATAAGATTCTCTGCTTTGGAATTCCTGAACCAGATCAATACCGGGCAAGCTGATGGCACTCCTGGCCTTGACTTGAATGTGGCAGAAGCCTGGGAGCTGGGATACACAGGGAAAGGTGTTACCATTGGAATTATGGATGATGGTGAGTATTTCAAAGGCTGTACATCACCTGGAAGCAAGTGTGTCTTTGCACACCTTTGGAACACAAAAGATTCATTGTTTTGGAGATGCAAATTAGAGGCAGAATGGCCAGATGCTGGGCATGGTCGTCTATACTGTGTCGACATCCTCACATTTCTCCACATCAGTGGTCCTCCAGCTCGAGGATGCCTTTCACAAATATTTATCAAATTAATAAGTTAAAAAAATTTTAAATGAGCTAATGAAAGTTGACCATCATTGAACTGTAATTTCTTATTGGGCCACTGCTTATACCTTACCTTAAAACGGCTTCTGGGCTTCCCTGGTGGCGCAGTGGTTGAGAATCCGCCTGCCAATGCAGGGGACACAGGTTCGCGCCCCGGTCCGGGAAGATCCCACATGCCGCAGAGCGGCTGGGCCCATGAGCCATGGCCACTGAGCCTGCGCGTCCGGAGCCTGTGCTCCGCAACGGGAGAGGCCACAACAGTGAGACGCCCGTGTACCGCAAAAAACAAACAAAAAACAGGCTTCTGTTTATATTTACCATCTATTTCTCTAGATCTACAGTGTCCAGTGTGGTAGCCACTAGCAGTATGTGGCTATTTACATTTAAGTTTAAATTAGTTAGAGCTAAATACAGTTAAAAATTCAATTCCTCGATCACATTCGTTTCACTTCAAGGTCTCAGTAACCACATGGGGCTAGTGGCAATTCAATTGAACTTCATTTCTATCATTCCAGAAATTTCCATTAGGCAGTGTGGCTCTAGATCCCCGCAACAGCTTTTTAGTAACAGCATTGGGGTTTGGAGAATTTTGACTTTATTGCTACTTTCAGAATGAGTCCTTGTCAAGCAAACTGATGACAATTTATTATACATGCCCCCTGCAATGTATTATTCTATCCCATATGCCTGCCCAGCAAAGATTTAGCAGAGCTTTCTTTTCTATAGTTTGTGATATGAAAACAATGGGTTCGATGAATTGCTGTTTTCCTAACTACACATGCCCTTGGCTCTGCCAAGATTCTGGAGCATCTCTGCCCTGCCGTCGTCCCGTCGGGGGTGTATTCTTGCTCTTCGTTAGCTGTCTGGGTCCTCCGTAAAAGCTCCGCTGTGCACTATTGGTCCAATTACATATAAAGTCTATACAGAGATGAAACAATGGAGCCTTTCTCTTCTCAAGATCCTCAGAGAACACTATGTTCTCTAAAGCAAGCCTTTGAAGCAGGATTGATGGGAAAACAAGGAGAGCCAGCCGTGCTTAAAATCAGCACTGTCTCTGTGTGGGCTCATTAAATATTAACATAAAAACAATGCGCAGTGTTTTCTGAGGTGTGAGATGTTTTGAAATGGGTGTAAAAGCTTTCTCCAGTGGCCAGGGCTCTCACAAGTGTGTTTGTGTGTGTGTGTGTGTGTGTTTGCGCGCGTGTACCAATGTGGAGAGCTTACCTGTTTCTCCTTCCTAATGCTTTGGCTTAGAAACCACCGTGGATGAGCCCAGCTCACCCAGTAAAAAGATGCATGTAGGTTTGGGGGAAACCTGCCTGGGATACTTTGTCATCACCATTTCATCACACAGATGTGGGGGACCAGAGAAGCACCCTTAAAAGTGGCCACAGAGAGGCACGGTGCTTTCACAGAACCCCCAGCAGCCCCCAAGATGCCCGTTTCAGGATTCTTTAACTCCAGACCCCTTGATTGACCGTTCTTCGTCCCTTCTGAAGAGACCTAAGGAGAGGGCGTCACCTGCCTCTGGTCCACATTTCCTGGCCTGAGAAGCAGAGCCCGTAACAAAGTCTCAGCAGAATTTCCTATTTGATGTTATTTCTCCTGCTGATTCAGTGGCCTTTGAGATTCAAAAAGAAGTGCACCCTCTGCCCCTCAATTGTACTCCTAACTTCCCCGTTGTTTTGGTCGTCCACTGCTGCAGAACAAGCCACCCCAAAACTGAGTGGCTTAAAACAAACACCCTGTTGCTAACTCTCACAATCCTGTGGGTTGACCAGGCTCCGAGGGACAGTTTGGCTCTTGGTCTCTCTGGGGTCTCTCCTACAGTTGGGGTAAGAAGGCAGCTGGGGCCAGTGTCAGCTGGAGTCTCGACTGGGTGCTAAAATGGCTCAGCCTCCCTCCAGCTCCTCGTGGCCTCCCCAGCAAGGTGGCTGGATTTCTTTTTCTTTCTTTTTTTTTTTTTTTTTGTGGTACGCGGGCCTCTCACTGCTGTGGCCTCTCCCGTTGCAGAGCACAGGCCCCGGACGCGCAGGCTCAGCGGCCATGGCTCACGGGCCCAGCCGCTCCGCGGCACGTGGGATCTTCCCGGACTGGGGCACGAACCCGCGTCCCCCGCATCGGCAGGTGGACTCTCAACAAGTGCACCATCAGGGAAGACTGTGGCTGGATTTCTTACGGATGGCTCAGGGCTCCCAAGAACAGGCATCCTAAGAGACAAGAGACAGGAGCTGCCAGTCCTCTCAAAGGCTGAACCTGGGACGCGCAAGCATTGCTTTGCCCCTTCCACTGGATAAACAGTCTGAGAGCCAGATTCCAGGGGAGGAGAGATATCAACAGATCCTGCCTCCTGCTGTGGAGAGAGACAAAGGATTTGTGGCTATCTTGAAATCGGCACATGCTTGTTCAGTAGGATAACTGAAGAAAAGAAGACGACTAAGCCGTTCTCCAAACCCAGTGTTGAACAGCAAGATGAGCGCATCTGGGGCAAGAGCGGCCACAGCAAGGGCAAGTCCAGACGCACAGCCTCTCACCGTGTGGTGGGGCATCTCTGCCTAAACACCCACAGACGGGAGGCAGAGGTGATGAGCTGGGAGCATCAGGGCTGCATCTTCTCTCTCAGCTGCCTGCACACGTGGATGGTGTGGAATCGTTCCCCAGATAGTCTCTCAGCAAGACATCACCCCAAAACAAGGTCAAAGACACACACGGAAGCTGACCCTGAGACCTAAGAGCAAAATTAATGTCAAATTTTATAAGCCTGCCTTGTGTGGGAAACAATTGGTGATCTGTGTGTGGAAGGTTCGATTTGTGGACAAGCACAGTTTTAATACTCGTTCACCCCTCTCTGGTTGCCCAGCTCAAAAACTCAGCCATCATGCCCTCTGCTACATCCAATGACTTGATAGATGCTCACTGCTTTCATGTAGGTGCTTTCGTTAGGTGCAACCCAATGTGACTGCCCTACCCTACATACCTCTGGGAAAGAACCTCCATGGCTAACGGTTAGGCAGAAAGAATTTCTTAAGGGTCTGCTCTGACATTCTGGGCATGTTGATGTCAGCAAGGACCCTGCTTAATGATGACGATTCATCCCTTTTGTTGTGATGGAATTGTTTGGTGTTGGGAACTTAACCTGGGAAGTAGGATGTGGCTGTAATGAGACTCGGCGATAGACAGGAGTCACCCAGCCCCAGGACGGGCGCTGGCTATCGAGGTCAAAGATGGTCAGCAAAGGCGTGAGTCAAGGCCTTTAGCTGATGGAGCCAAGGAAGTAAGATTGAAGGCCAGTGAGGCAGGATCAGAGAGAGCTTTCAAGCTGAAGTAAAAATAAAAACTAGCGTTTCGTGAGTACCATGTGCTAGGCTCCACATTTTGGAAACAGTCATAATTATTCTCTAAGGTTTGTGTTATTATTATCCACATTGTGCAGATGAAGAAATTATGGTTCAGGGAGAGAAGAAATTGCCCAAACTAATCTTCACCACCATCTTCAGTGCTTGAAACCCACCCTGTGGCTCTGCATCCCTGGTGAGACTTTGTGAAGGGGCCTCATCCTTATAAGCAAGTTTCAGGGCCAGACAGTCACCCACAGCCTTCCAGGAGATTTAGAGCTCTGTCATATGCTGAAAAGCGGTGTTTTCTCTCCTACCTTGGGCTCTGCAGGCCCCAGAAGTTCCAGCAGGGTGTCTGTCCCCGTTATTATTGCTGTGTAACAAGTGACTCCAATACTTAGCAGCTTAAAGTAACCATTTATCTTGCTCATAATATTTGTGGCACAGGAATTCAGAAAGTCTGGACAGTTCTCACTTGAGGTCTCTCATGCAGTTGAGGTCAGGTGTTGTCTGGGTGGGGGTCATCTGAAGGCTAGAGTAGGCTGGGCATCCAAGACGGCTCACTTCCACGGCCAGTGGTTGACTTTGGCTGCTGGAGCTCAGCTGAGGTTGTCAGAGCACCAGCAAGTGGGCGCCTTGCACGGCACCTGGCTGCCTCAGAGCAAACGAACGTCCAAAGGCAACAGGGGGAAGATGCCTGGCCTTTTCTCACCTAGATTTGGAAGTCACACAGTGGTGTTCCACTATATCCTATTGGTAGAAGCAGCCCAGCCCACTCAGATTGAAGAGGAGGGAATAGACCGACCTCCAATAAGAGGCTCACATTGTCACATTGTAGAAGACCATATGGATGGGAGATATTGGACCACCATCTTTGAAAAATCCAATCCATCCACTGAGGCTACTCCTCATCAACATATAAGTCATTCAGGGTGGTGCAAGGGCTAACTCTCTTGGGACAATGGAAGGAACTGGGCTTAGGACCAGAATCCAGAGATGTTATACATCTCAACTGAACTATTAGCATTATAACTAAGAACATGTACATGGAGCTCACTAATTCCTTGAAGTCTCCAGAACTGCCAGCCACTCCTGAGAATATGGACTGTTGTAGATTAGACTTTCAAACTAATGACAGGATACTAATGGTTTATGAACAAAAATATAACCAAGTATTTGTCATTTGTGTGCATTATGATTGGCTGGTGATGAGTCAGTGCCCCCTGTAGACTGTGAGGCTTAGATGGTTGTACAGCTCAGGTTCTGTGTCTAAATTGTGTTTTTCCAGGACCTACGTAGCACCTGGCTTTCATTGCTGAAAATAAACCAGTGAATGAAAATAAGAGTGAATACATTAATAATACAAGAACTGAAAAATAAACAAACTGATTAAGAAGATGTATTCGGTGACTTCCACCTTCAAAGATAATCAAATATACAAAAATATTGAAATACTATTTAATTGCCAGGTTATTATTTTCATGCTTAGCTCATTATTATTTTTTCTGAGTCATGTCTATCATCCTTAATCTATCAATAATATTTTCTTCCTCAGACCAAAGTCTGTATCTGTTCTAACTTCACATTCAGTCTTCCACTTAACCTAATTAAAGATCCTTTATTTTAATTAGGCTAAATTTATCTTATTTTCATTCTGATTTCCTTCTGGTTTCAAATTATCTCTTTGCTTTAATATTTTCCCATCACAGAGAAGAGACTACTGACTCTTAGAAAATTCCTTTCCTAAATAACTTGCACTATCAGAACTTGAGGCCATGTTTTAAAAACTGACTCCCTGTTAAGAAAAAAAAGTATTCTCTGTATCTTTTAAACTCATCTGTATGTTATAAAGTGTTTTGCCCAATAATGAGTTCAAAAAATGTAACCAATTTCCACAAACATATAGGACAATTGAATTTCAACACAGCACTCCAAAACCAAGTAGATTTTTCAAATATTTCTGTTCATCTGCACCATCCACAGAACCCTAATAATGTGGTAGATGAAGGTACTAATGAGGATGCAAGAAATGTAATTTATTAAATGTTTATTGCAAGCTAAACACTTTCAATGAACTGGCTCCAACCTCGAAAACTGCTTTGCAAGGTAGACAATATTCCCATTTCAAAGATGAGGAAGCTGAGGTTCAGAGAAGCTATATGGGCAAAGCCACACAAATATTACAGTGTCTGAGCCTGGACAGAACTGATCTGTTGGTCTCGTAGCCTGTGCTTGTCCCTAACTCCACCCCACAGCCTACACTGACCATCTCTGAATCAGGATCCAGAGCAGAGGTCTGAAACTTTTATAATATTAGCCTTTAAATCTTCGGACCGCTGTCCTCCTGCAGCTTTGGGGAGGAGAGAGGAGGATGGTGGGGGGAAAGGGTCTGGCTCTAGTCTCACAAGCAGCGTGAGGACAGCAATTGCTTCTGATGTCAAAACATCAAAACATCAGCAGCACAGTGACTCCCAGTCCAGAAATTACTTGTGTAACCAGGAAAAACAAAGGAAAACTTCCTTTTAGAAATATACATTTGGGGCTTCCCTGGTGGCGCAGTGGTTGGGAGTCCGCCTGCCAATGCAGGGGACATGGGTTCGTGTCCCTCTCTGGGAGGATCCCGCATGCCGCGGAGCGGCTGGGCCCATGGGCCATGGCTGCTGAGCCTGCGCATCCGGGGCCTGTGCTCCGCAACGGGAGAGGCCACAGCAGTGAGGGGCCCGCATATGGCAAAAAAAAAAAAAAAAGAAAGAAAAAGAAATATACATTTGGATACAAGTGTGTTTTCACAGGACAAAGCTATAATGTGGCCTGGCCTTGCTGTGCATGCAGTGAAGATGCACTATGATAGGGACTTAATGACACTTCTGGCTTTCAAATATTGCAACCCAATAGAGTTACTAATGCCACTGGAATAATCGGACCACCCTGTTCTCACCCCTACCAGGTTGAGAAGAAAGCAAGCACAGAGAGGCCAAGCACCCGGCCTGAAGTCACACAGCCAGTTGGCAGCGTGGTTGTGATTAAAACTCGAGTCTTTGACTCCAAAATCTACACTCATAACCATGATGCTAGGTAGTACAGGAAGCCAGCCTATTTCTGAGAGGGCTGGATTCTCTGATGTCACTGCTGCAATGATTATATGGCTCTGCAGACCTGGATGAGAGCTTTGCAATTTGCCCTTTGAAGTTTCACAGTGCTTTCTGAGATCCATGTGTTAATGGAACCCAGCAGTGCTCATGGACCAAAATTCTACCATTGCAACAACTCTTGGACAGCAAGACAGGCCACATCCAGGAGAAAGCGCAGGACTCCTGCTGGGAGGCTTCTGCAGAGACAAGAACCAGCTCCCACCCGGGACACCTCGTGGGAAATCACTTGCCCTTTGCCTAATGGCTTTTCTCGCCGAGCCGTGTTCCTCTGGTTTCTGTGCCAGGCGATGCTCTCCTAATCCATTGCTGTCCGGGCTCTGTTAAATAATAATTGCTTTTCCTCCCCAGAACCAGTTTCATTTCAGAAGAAATGCCAGTTGATGCTTTAGAAATGTCAGGATTTCCACAGATCTCTCTTAGATCAGTTCTCTGTTGAGCCATCCGTCTTAGGGTCACTAAGCTGGCATTTATGTCAGAAGTGTTATCCTGGGGCCTCAAGCTCTAACTGGTTTCCCTCCTCTGACACATCTGGTGGCCACTGGCTCTCCACGTGGGCGGGGCAGCACCCTCCCCTGGGGGTGGAAACTCGAAGCTGGGGCCCAGCGCTCACCCCCGACACACACACATCTCCTGGTGCCAGCACATAAGGAGCTCGCCTTCTCGAGCAGCTTTCCTGAGGATACGTGGCAGGTATTAACCTATTGTTCCTGTGCTTTTGTCTTTTCACAGGGATCGACTATCTCCACCCGGACCTGGCCTCAAACTATGTAAGTACAAGCTGCCCTGTGTGGGGAAACGCGTGTGTCCTAAGTGTTCTGGTGCCCCTCATAGTGGGAACTCACACAGACGCACACACATGCCTGCATGCACATAGGCCATGCACACTGGCACATGGGCACGCCTGCACATGCATGCACCCCAGACTGCCCGTCTTATAAGAGCCACAGCTCAGGCCAAAGACAGACGAGGCATGGGGCCTGGCGGCAGGCAGGGATGAGTGACTTCACCAGAAGAAAAGAAGGAAACTTGAGATCTGAAAGAACAAAGTGCCGAGAAAAAAGGTACAGGGAGAGGGAAGAGAGAGCCTTGGCAAGGTTTAAAATCAACTCCAGCTGAGGATGTTGAATGGTGGGTGGGAATGAGCCATTTGGGTTCTTGCTGGACAAAACCGATGGCAAAAGCCAAAAAGAGCAGCAACTCACATTGCACCCGTAGCTGTGTGAAATCAAGCATGCCGCCTTCTTCTTATTTTGGTGCTGATGAGCACTCCACAC
The DNA here is from genome assembly GCF_964165515.1 of Mesoplodon bidens. Classification (NCBI taxonomy): domain Eukaryota; kingdom Metazoa; phylum Chordata; class Mammalia; order Artiodactyla; family Ziphiidae; genus Mesoplodon; species Mesoplodon bidens. The sequence continues at coordinate 67,334,981 of NC_138171.1, forward strand.
TGACTTTCCTCACAACTCTGAGTAGAGCATTTAGTATCCCTTGACAAATAACAAACATTAACAGGGAATCACAGTAAATGCTATTGGGCTGGAAGCCCATGCTCTGACTTTTGACCCAGCAAGTCACCTGCTGATTTCCCAATAAAATCTCCAAACCTTTTAAACATAAGCGATGGCTTTATTTTAACCCCAGGGAGTATACTATTCAAGCATTGGGGTAGTCACTTAAAATTACCCAAACTATTATAAGGTATATTTCTCGTGTAACTTCCAGAGCTAAGTATTTTATAAAATGTTATTTATTTGCTGAAAAGACTCATATTTAGGAGAGCATGAATTTAAATAGAGGAAAGATGGTTAACAAGCAGAAGTGTTTGGGGATCAAAATTCCGGGTCATTCTTCCTGGAAGGTGTGAGTGTCCACATCGCAAAAAGAGAAGGGAGATTTTCCATGTGTGTAGTGGACTGGGAATCGGGAAGCAAAGCACCAAGGTGCTGGGTTTCTATTTCCTGCACGGGTCTTACAAACCTGGGAGAGTGTACACTGGGTGTAGTCCAACCAATGTGCCTCCAGAGAGAAATGACAGAAATCAATCCAAATCTCTACTCCCCGAGATGAGAATCCACTCTGGTAGATAAGGCAGTGAAGAACCACCTAGGAGTTGCAGATTCTGCCTCAACGACCATCTGCAGAGTCTAGGGACAGCATTCGCTCTTCCTCTCTGACCCCCTGCCCCACAGCTGGCACACGGAGCTGCCTGCCTGGATGTTCCTTTGCTTCCTTAGAGGCACTGCCCCACACAGGGCCTTGTCTGTCCCCTCCAAAGCCCTGCCTTTCCCAGCCTCCCCAGTAACTGCAGGACCTTGGAGAGTTCTCCAATGGGGAGGTTGAGAGATGCATGTGCCTCATTTTCTCCAAGGTTCTGATACCAAGAGGCCCTTCCTCATGGAGAAATGGCAGGAGCAACAACCTGGAGGGGATAAGTTTGACCTCAGGGCTGCCCTGCACACGAGGCATTTCCAGTCTCCTTCCCAGCTGAGCTGCGGCTACGCAGGGTTCCCACCATCCCCCAGACCAGCGCCTCTTGGGGAAGCCAAATAAGGGTCTGCTCACTTTTGGAAACCAGCGTTGCTCCTCTTACAGCTTCTAAGACTTCAAGGTGGGGTGGCTGCCAGTCAGGCTGGAAGGTGGGCAGCGCACGGCCTCCCTCCTTCGAAGGCCACTTACATGGAGACTGACCTGGGCATCCCTGGCCAGCCCAGGTGTTTCCGTGACAGCTGCCCGCGACACCAGTCACCGGATTAAAAAGAGATAGTAATTCAAGTGGGAGAAAAATCCTCTGGGGCTCTGATGAACTGCAGGTACGATGCCAGTCGACAGTGTGATTCATCTGCCAGAAACTCTAATCTGAAATTGGAAAGGGAAAGATACCCATTGAGAGGTGCCAGCGCCACCCAATTCTGCAATATCAGAACATACCTGAAAACCCTGTGGGTTCTTTGAGTGTGGTTTTCTGCTTTCCTTTTTTCCCCCTTTGTTTCTTTCCAAAAAACTTTTTTCTACTTAAAAAATACCCAAGGGCTTCCCTGGTGGCGCAGGGTTGGGAGTCCGCCTGCCGATGCAGGGGACACGGGTTCGTGCCCCAGTCCGGGAAGATCCCACGTGCCGCGGAGTGGCTGGGCCCGCTGAGCCATGGCCGCTGAGCCTGTGCGTCCGGAGCCTGTGCTCCACGACGGGAAGGCCCTCATACCGCAAAAAAAAAAAAATACCCAAGAGGGAGGGGATATGTGTATACATATAGCTGATTCACTTTGCTGTACAGCAGAAACTAACACAACATTGTAAGGCAATTATACTCCAATAAAAACAAAATAAAATAAGTCACTGCTGACCAAAGTAAAATAAATAAATAAATAAATGTCCTCTATAGAAAATGTAGAAAAACATAAAACAGATTCAAAACTAGCTATATCACCATTCTTAATACTTTAACATATTTTGGACTTCATTTCTATGTATATATTTTTAATAAAATTGGGCTCTTGTTGCATATGTAGTGCCCCCGTTCCATGTGATACGTCATGAACATTTTTATATTATTAAATAATCTTCAAAACATGATTATAAGGGCTATATAGTATTGCCTCATGTGGTAATTTACTTAAAGTTTCCAATCCCCAATTCTTGGACAACTAGGTTGCTTCCAATGGGAGTCTCACTCTTAGAGGGAGTGTGACAGACAGTGACCAGGGTGGTAGAGGTCTCCAAACCACAACATGCTTAGGAGAGTGGAAAGAACTGGAAAAAACACAACTTAAGAAGCACATTAAATATGTTTTCAAATATTTCCAGTTCTCCATGATAGATGAGACATTCAACTTGTTCAGTAATTTCTCCCATGAAAATTCCCACCAACGGGAGACCATTGCAGGAGGAGGATTTTAGTTCAGTTAAAGGAAGAACTATCTAATGATTAAGGAATAAATAAAAAGAATTAGCTCTCCCGGCAAGTAATGGGTTCTCCTTATCTGAAAATGTTTATGAGGAGAGTTGATGGCCTTTTGGCGGGGATGTTGAGGAGATGACTTAAACTAGATGACATCTAAGACTTGACCAGAAAATGTGAGCTCTGGACAAAACTGCACAATTTGACAACTTCCATCCAAAGGAAGGTCTGAGTCTTCAGCAATTATTAAAACCCTTGGAACTTTACAAACCAATTGAATCTAATTGCACATGACTTTGAAAATGTCCTATGTCTTTGGTATAGGTGAGAAAACAACACGGAAATAGCTCATCCTGAATTCCTCAGCAGAGAACCTGAACCAGCTAGTTTTCACTAGTCACAGTTCTCCCTCATTCTGTGAAGAGCTGAGAGTGACAACTCTGAAGCCACTAACCAGATTTATCTTCTTTATTTTTAATTAAAATTTTTATACTATAATTAACAGAATGAGCATGACAAGTGGAGTAGACCTGCCCAGGAGGGCAATGAAATCAGTGGATGGTGATAAACTCGAAAATTGTTTGAGCAAAGGATTAACACGCAGCTTCACACCTTGTTAGGTGACTTAATGGCTTGGATGTGAGAGCTAGCCCCGTGCCCTTCCAGTGGAATGCACTTTGGGGAGGTCTGTGTCTGGGTTCTCGCAGAAGCAGACCGGAGACAAGGGTTTGAGGGCAACTAGTTTATTTGGGAGGAAGGTCAGAGGAAGGGAGAGCGAGATGGGGAAGGGAAGACAGCCAGTAAGGGGTGCATTTCAAACAAGTCACTATGGTGAGTGACTGGAATCCCACTGGGGCATCTCTGAGATGACGCAGAAGATGTGCACCAGAGTTATCCCACTGGATGGGATACCCGGGAAGCTGGGGTATTTATAGAGCAACTCCTATCAGTCATTGGTTGAGGGTTGGTCACAGGGGATGTTAACATCCCAGCTGCTCCTACCTTCCCACAGTCTTGGGAAATGTCCTCGGCAAACAGAAGTGGGTACAGGCAGCTGGAGCCCACCAAGGACGCAGAGATGACAGAAAGAGCCATAAGGCTGGGTCTAGGCAATGTCTGCCAGAGGGAGGATGCCTTGGAAATATATGAAAGATTAAAATAAACAGAAATGTGCTCCGTGAGAAGTAAAAAACCGTATCAGAGGTTCTTAGCCAAATATGACAAAAACTTCTTCATAATCAAACCAGGCGAAATGTTTCCCAAAACAGAATTATTTTCAAAGCTTGTTTATTCTGTACATTAAAAGAAAAGACTCAAGGTAGGCTGGTCGTCCAGAGTTCTTTCTATTTAAACTGAGAATTTTAATCCTCTGAAAGCTGTAAATCAATATATAAATGTAAGTCATTAGTGTTCATTTAATTCAACAAATCTACCCTGTATCAGTTGAGTGTTAGGGAGCAAAGGATAATAGTGGCCACTTTTATTGTTACTCTATTGTTCTATGATTGAATTTAACCTGAGGAACCCAGTCTCGCTGGTAAATTCTCACTATTCCAAATAAATACACTCACCTCTCTTCATCTCAATAGTAATAACATGAAATGAGTCTTGGCCAAGACCCTATTTTAGACCAACTTGAAACTGGGATTCCTTTACCCCATCCTCTCTGGATATTTGCTCCAGCTCAGTCAGATGGCTGTTCATTGGGCCTGCCATGGCCGAGCCCCAGAGGAAGAGAAGCCAGACCCAGGTGTTCTCCAGAGGAGCCTGAGGTCAGTAAGGACACAGGTGTGGGGCGTGGCTTGCAGGTGAGGGGTGGGCAGGCCGGGAGGTGGCCGTCTTTGTGCTGTGCGGCCCCCGTGCAGCAACGATCACGGGCCCACGTTCACGGTACATGTCCAAGTCTGGGGTCCTTTCAGGCCTGCCGAATAGAGGGAGACTTCTGTTCAAGAACATGCAAGTGTGGGTGAGGTGGCCGCTTTCAGAGCATGGGGGCGGCTGAAGCTGAGCATCTCCTCCTCTTCTCCCAAAGCAGGAGCCTTTGAGATGCTTTGCTGCTGGAGCTAAGGAGGTGAAGAGGTGGCTAGTGGTTCTGTAAAATCCAGAGAGAGCCTTCCCACTGGGGTGAGGGTTTTCTCAGAGGCAAGTAGCTTACTCAGGAGGAGACCCCAGAAAGCACGAGCCGGCTCTCCTGGCCTGCCCGCCATACACGCAGAGTAGGGTCAGGCAGGGTGGCCGTGCTGACCCTTGGAAAGTGGTGAAACCTGAAACTCAGTGAAACCTGAGTGTGACTCCCGGCTGCCTGAGTCTAAGATGTGCAACCTTAGACTCACCTATTAAACCTCTTTGAACTTTAATCTCCTCATTTGTGAAATGGACCAGAAGAGTATCAGGTGTGTTGTGGGGTATCGCTGAGATACCGTGTGTACAGCACCTGGCAGATAATAGATGCTCCATAAAAATCCATTTCCTTCTCAAAAGAGTTGAGATGACACAAAGGCAGCCTGTCCTGATGGAGAAGCAGGGACACACCTCCAGAAAGCTATGCAATTGCTCGGGGCACGCCCAGCGAGCTCAGCATTATCAAAAGAGAAAAAAGGGCACCTCCAGGCTAAGCGTAAGATTGTGAGACTAGGAAAAGCAGAGGGCAAAGGTGGAGGTTACCAAAGTCAATCTCAAAGATCTATTTGAAAAATAAAAGATTGATCTGAAAAGAGCAGCCAAGCAAACAGAAGGAACAGGGAGAGAGAACCAATTGCCTGCAGCCAGGATAGAAGGAAGGAGGAGGCCCAGAGAGAGAATTTCCGATCTGTTTTTCTCTGTCACAGATGTTTTAACTAAAAGGATATTCACGGGGCTTCCCTGGTGGCGCAGTGGTTAGGAGTCTGCCTGCCGATGCAGGGGACACGGGTTCGTGCCCCGGTCCGGGAAGATCCCACATGCCGCGGAGCGGCTGGGCCCGTGAGCCATGGCCGCTGAGCCTGCACGTCCGGAGCCTGTGCTCCGCAATGGGAGAGGCCACAACAGTGAGAGGCCCGCGTACCGCAAAAAAAAAAAAAAAAAAAAAAAAAAGGATATTCACGGATATTCATCCCCTAGGTGGGTGAGGAATTGTACAACAGTAATTTTTCCAAATGAGGTTTTCTCCAGGCCAGAGAAACGAACTCTCCTGACGCCTAAGTGGTCACAGTGTGGAGCCCAGGCTTCTGCCCTGACGCAGAGAGTCCTGGCCCTTCTCACACTCGGACCTCCACCTTTTAGCTTGGAAACTGTGGGTCACCCTCTGAGCAGCTCCAAGATCCTGTGCTGAGAATCTGTGCAGGTTCACGTGCTCTTCCTGAAGTTTTTCCACAAATTCTTGAATGCAGCAAATGTGGAAGATTGTCTGGACTCCACTCCCCAGCCTTCTCTCAGCTTCTGCTATGGGGCTCCACAGAACCTCCCTCTAAAGGGTGAAGTGTATTTCCCAGCCCTTGACTTTGGGCTGGGCCTTGTGACTTTTCTAAAGCAATAGAATAATACAGAAGTGTCAGTGGGCCAGGTCAGAGGCCGTAAGCGGCCTTGTGGGTCCTGCGTGCCTTCCTAGGCTTCTACCATCACCATTAGAAGAGCAAGCCTGGGCTGGCCTGCAGGGATCCGGGGGAACGATGACAGGCTTATGGAAAAGTGCTCCCCCAGGGCTTCCCTGGTGGCACAGTGGTTGAGAATCTGCCTGCTAATGCAGGGGACACGGGTTCGAGCCCTGGTCTGGGAGGATCCCACATGCCGCGGAGCAACTAGCCCCGTGAGCCACAACTACTGAGCCTGCGCGCGTCTGGAGCCTGTGCCCCGCAACAAGAGAGGCCGCAATAGTGAGAGGCCCACGCACCGCGATGTAGCGTGGCCCCCGCTTGCCACAACTAGAGAAAGCCCTCGCGCAGAAACGAAGACCCAACACAGCAAAAATAAATAAATTAATTAATAAACTTCTACCCCCAACATCTTAAAAAAAAAAAAAGTGCCCCCCCCAGCTGCCAGAGCCTAGAGCGCCGCCACCCGCATCCACCTACAGAACAGCAGGAAGAAGCTGAGCATTCTCGCCGAGCCCCCCCCAAATCAGCTGAACCCCAGGCAACCCCCAGTAGCAAGCAGGCACCGCCAAGATCCGCAGAGCTGCCCACCTGAGCCTAGCCTAGGTCACCTCACTCCCGGCTGAACTGCAGACTCACGAGTGATACACGTGCTTGCTGTTACATGGCGCTGACACATCATGATGGTTTGGATGTGGCAACTGTTACAGTCACCCACACTGGACCCTCTTCTGGGTCCTCTCACGGTAATTGAGGCCCATCCCAGCCTAAGGAGAATATAGATTTCTCTGGCCGCACCCCAGACCTACTGAAACAAAACCTCTAGGAATAGACGTCATCACATGTATTTCTCTGACAACATTCCCAGATTCTGATGATTAACTTCATCATTCATTTCGGCACTTGTTCATTCAGTCATTCATTTATTCATTCCACAATGCTATTCCCCTAAAATGTGTGACTCTATCACAACTAGATCACAAGCTCTGTGTAGGGAAGTGAGTAACTTTTTTTTTTTTTTAAGAGTAAAGTTAAAATTTACGGTAATTTTTTTTCTATATACAAAGAATTACAGTACATGTTTATGGGGACTCCTAGAGCAGGGCTCCCCTCTTTTTCACTAAGAGTTCCACTTACCGCAGAAAATCTATCAGGGTGAAGGGGGGCAAAAAAAGTGATGGGCCTCAGCTGACACCCCCTCTGCCCCTTTCTTAAAAATGTAAAGACAGATCTCTATTGTCAGCTTGTTTTTTTGCCAAGACTTAGAAAGCTGCTCTTCCATCAGTTCCTGTGCGCTGCACTCGCCCATCTTCAACAGTGAGTAACTTTTACATTTTGTGTTCTTCTTAGCGTTTAGCACAGTGCCGAGCAGGCATTTAATAAATATTTGTTAAATTGCATTGCATATTAATTAATCATTCATACTTTGCAAATGAAATCAGGAGCTAAATCACATGATGGGCCTCTATCCGTGGTGATGGGAAATGCTGGCATACAGAGCTTCCTCTGACTCCCAGCTGTCACCCGTCTCCAGGTGGATGCCACCACCCCATTCCCCATAACGCGTGCTGCCAGTGAGGGGATAGAAGACCCCAGAACTAACTGAGGTCCCCATGGCTGAAGGCCTGAAGAGAATGTGATTCTCATTGTGGATAAACCACCTACAGATAACCAAGAGCTCTTTCTTTTCTGTAATGTCTAGAACTCCTCAGGTTGGGGGAAATACAATTAAGTTCCCAGATGGGAAAAGATGAATTATGCTCTTTGGTTCAGTTCAAAATTTGGAACATCATTTATGCTCCAGGGCTGTTATTTCACCAACAGAAGTTCTTGGAAAAGAAAAAAGCCTACCCCTAAGGACCCACACTTTTCCATTCTTTTGATGGGTTCCTGACTGGTGACTGGCTTTGAAGAGGGGCCTTTGAGCTCCATGTGGCAGACGGCCGCCATGATGAAAGGGTGGCTGCTGGACATGGGCCAGGCCTCAGCCCTGAGTGACTCAGATGCTATGAAGTATTGATTGCATGCATCACTTCAGGCTTTTAGGCTGATTAATATTTAAATAAGTACATTAATATTGCATATGAAATTGAGGTTTAAACAACCTTTGTGTCTTGTTGAAAGGAGCTGGCATTTTTTGATGTACTCATTAATGCTGGCCAGATCACAGTGAGCACTTGATCACCAGGAGGCTAGACTGAACATTGGGGATAAGAAAGTTTTTTCAATCATTTGGACAGACCATCAGTCAAATGGCTATGATCTGACTCAACCCATGTACTAGAGGAATCTGTCCATTTTTATAGGAATGTACTTTGACATAGAAACAGGAGAAAATAGAATCTTGATGAATTGAAAAGAAGCTACTTATTTGGACCTAGACTTACAACTGCAGATGAAAGCAAAGAGGAAAAAAACCTTGTTAATAGATTTTTCCACATCGCTCAGTTGACTAGTTTTCTTCCACTGAACCTAGTCAAAAGTTAAGAGAACTGTATTGAGTTTCTACTGTGTTCAAGATATTGTGCTAGGGGCCCAGACTATAAAGTGTGAAAAATCTGGTCCCTGTCCTTGGGAAGCTCAGAGTTCAGTGGGGGAGGCACACAAGTAAGTATGACATGATGTCGTTACATCATGACATGCCCAGTCCTGTCCTGGAAGGAAAAACACCGCCCACTATGGGAAAACAGCAACAAGATCAAGCAAGTTGGCCCTAAATGTTAGAGGTGGGAAGATACTTAAATGCATTTAAAGAATGTTTTCTTGGGTCGATACAGCACAGGAACTCATCTAGAAGCTTGATCTATATGATACTGAACAAAGGGTCATTGGATTATAATTGGTTTTTCATCTGGAGCTTTGTTTCTACCGACAAGCCTAGACTAAAAGTAACCCATTAAAATCATTTTCTTATCCCCAAATTCCCTAAAGGTCAGTGACAAGAGTCTCTTCAACTAAATGTAAGTGTCTTAAAGACTAAGATAATGTCTTCCAATTCTTTTGTTCATGAGAAACTCAACCAAAGGCTTCATTCCCCAAGGAGATCATTAATAGAAATTCTTCTATAAATGAATGACTGAATTGTGGATGGATGGATGGATGCATGCATGCATGAATGGATGGATGGGGGGATGGATGGATGGAAGGGGGGATGGATGGATGGATGGGAAGATGGATGGCAAGGGGGGTGGATGGATGGCGGGATAAATGGATGGCTAGATGGGGGATGGATGGATGGATGGATAGTTGGATAGATGAGTGGATGGGGGATGGATGGATAGATGGATGGATGGGAGGATGGATGGATGGATGGGGGATAAATGGATGGATAGAAGTGGGGATGGATGGATGGGGGATAGACCGATGGATGGATGGATGGATGGGTAGGGGATGGATGGGTGGATGGATGGATGGACAGTGGATGGATAGATGGGGGGATAGATGCTAATGAAACTATTAGGATTTGAGAGGTGCTTGTGTCCAGTCCCTCACTCAATACACAGGTGGAAACGGAGGCCCAGGACAAATGTGAATGGCTGGAGGCCACACAGCAGGTTAGAGCAGAGCTTGTCCTGGACTTGGGTCTCCAGCATCTCCTGATCCTGAAGCATGGCTGCACCCACTCACAGTTCACACCACAGGGCGAAGGCACACATCAGGCCAAACCTGGCCCTGGCAGGGAAGCACCTGTGGGTCCCTCTGCAGGAGCTTCAAGTCCCTCGGCCCCTCTCAGCACAACCTTCCCCTGCCAAGTCCTCTCAACCCACCCTCTGCCACTACTACCCCGCATTCAGCCACCAAAGAGAGCCCTTGGGAACAGCAGCATCTGCCTCTCCAACCCCTTGAACCAGATTTCCGTGCCCACCCTGGCACTGGTCTGGTTTTGCCTCCAGCCCCCAGCACCTGTTGCTCTTTTGGAGGGTTGCCCTAGGGCTCCTGGAAACTGCTCTGCCCCACACGCATGGAGACCTGATGAGACTGGGAATGTCCACCCGTTAACCCTTGGCTGGCTGTGGGAGCATGAAAGCCTTGTCTCAGGCTGGGAAACCTCTGGCCTGTAACCAGCCCTCCAGGGCCCCCTGCCGGACTCACCTGAAATCACACCCTGGCTTGGCTTCCTCCCTGTTCCGGGCTGCCTCCCCTGGCTCCTTCACTGATTTCCCCTGGGAGCACACCTTTACTAAATCACTTGCCCACAAGTCTTCATCTCAGAGTCTGCACTGGGAATCCTGACCTCCTTACATTTGAGCAGTCTGGAGCTTCAGGCAAAACAGAATTTTCCATCCTGCGTGGCCAAGGCAGAGAGAATCTCTGACATAGAAATAAGATTAGCTTCTCAACCACGGTAACCCTGCTGGCTCCCAACCTACGGGAAATTATTTTTCACAAAGAAGGAACCCTTAATTACCCACCGATAATTAAAACCTGAAGCCAAGCGCAGGAAGCAGGGGCTTGGGTCTGAGCAACGTTGCTCACCGTTGTCTCCAGGGGGGTGGGGAGGTCTGTACTCTGAATGTCAGGCACACACAGTCCCTCCACACTAAGTGTTCTGCTATGCAGAAGAATAAGATGTATTACAGTGTGTGGGAGATGTTTTCATTAAGCTATGGAAATAGCAGGCTTATGTTTTATAGCTCAAACGTTGCCAATTTTTTAAATAAGAGGTTTAGTGTAAATCTCAGCTATTCAGGGAGCACCAGCTTGAGGAGTCCCATTGAGTCACTGTGAGCAAAAATGCCGTGTTTGATCTTCGTGGTCCTCAGTTTCCCCATCTGTAAAACAGGGATGATCATCTTCCTACTTCAGAATCAAAGGAATATGATGACTGGCCATATTACTGATAGGAACCGTGGGTCTTCGTTGATCTATCAAAAAATATACATGGAACTCCTCAGCATGCTAAAGGCATGGATGCCCATCTGGTACTGATCCTGGGCCTCTTCTCCACCATCGCCCACAAAGGCACACACACATGTCCTCTCTTGGACTTGTAGAGAATGTTCCAGAAGCCTCGGCAGGAAGGAGCCAGTCCCTGTGTGAGTGCCAGTGTGGTGACCAGGCAGGCACTGAGTCATTTGATACAGTCAGTACCTTTCTGGGATTCTTACCAGGCACCTTGCAAACAAGAAATATGTTCTCTGTGAATAAGACCATAGCCTAAGCTCATTAACTCTTCAAAAACTAGTCACTTGCTAGCAATTGCAATTGTTCTATCCTACACGATGGTTTGGTTTGGGAGTTTTCACTGTTTCTTGTTTGGTCTTAGCTCACAAATCCACCCCCCACCCCACATGGAGAGTTGACTGTTTGTAATGGAGTGTAAGATCCCTTTTTTCTCCCTGTCTTGGTCCTGATATTTTGATCACTTTGGTCTTGAGTGGCTTCTTTGGAAACGTGGAGGTTCTCTACCTGGCAATTTTTTTAGAAGGTGCTGTGTGCCTGGTTTTGTGTTTTGCATGTATTATTGCATTTAATCTGCATGTTAAACCAGCGAAGTAGGCGCTTTCTCATCCACCTCCCACAGAGAGGAAACTGAAGATCAGAGAGGTTAGTGATCTGCCCTAGCTCACACAGCCAGCGAGGGGTGAAATGTGAAGTTCACCATCTGTCAAGCAACTTTGTTCAACTTAGTCCCCCTCCAGGCTCCCACAGCTCAGCCAACGGCACCGCCGTGGACCCAGTGACAAAGCCTGGGACACAAGAGTGGTCCTGGACTCTTCTCTTTACCTCTCTCCTCTCAGCCCCCAGATCTGCTACTCCTAGCCCCGCTCTGCAACAAATCCGCTTCCCTGTTGCTGCCACTGGCATCCAGGACCAAGCTGTCATCACCTCCCCCCTGGACCCCATGAAAGCCCCAGCTTCCTGCTGCCACTTTTGCCCTCTGCAATGCCATCTCCCCAAAATAACCAGAGAGGGGGACTTCCCTGGTGGTCCAGTGGTTAAGACGCCATGCTTCCAATGCAGGGGGCGTGGGTTCGATCCCTGGTCAGGTAACTGTGATCCCACATAGCAGCCGAAAAATAAAAAATAACCAGAGAGTTATTACAGAGGGAAAAAAGGACAAGAGGCCAGGTCACACCCCCAATTAAACCCAACCAGGGGCTCCTTCTGCACCCAGAGTCATACCCCTCCCTCCCTGAGAAGGTCCACGTGTCCTGGCTCCGGCCACCCTTTCAACCTACCTCCTGCTCCCTCAGTATTTATCAAGCTCTACAATTGCAGGATTTGTCCTAATTCAAGACTTAGAAGGCTCATATGCTGAGTCTGTTTCAACCTCTGGTTTAGTCCCTTCCTAGCTCTTAAAACAGTTTGTAGTTAAGTGTTTGGTTTTTGGGTTTTGTGCCTCCCATTGGAATATCAGCTCCAGGAGCATTCATTCACCTCTTCACCCTCAACAAAGCACGGTGGCCTTGACCAATATGCGTTGGACGACAGGCTGATGAAGAAATGCTTTCCGTTTCCCTTTCTTTAGCCTACACCCCCTAATTCCTTCTGGTCATGGTTTGTCCTCACAAAACCCCTCTCCCTGGCTTTGTTATGCTCTTTTTGTCCTGTTCATAGAAGAAATTATTTATGTGCACCTCCATAAACACTATGAAAGGAAGCTTCTGGTCAGTGCACCAAGAGTATGGTCTGCACAGGAAATGAGCACTTGTTAGTACTTGCCGGCTTCTGGGGAGAACTGCTATATTTCTTCATAGCCACAACCCAAGGAACAGGAACCCCCCCACCTCTACCCCAGGCTGACTTGTGTTCCTCAAGTGAGGAACTAGAAAAAGCAACAGCCATGGTTGTCTTGATGTTTAACTCATTCATTTGTTTTAGGCAATTGACAATAGCCATTCGACTTCTCCAAACATGCGTTTTCAAGCTAAAAAAAATTAACCTAGGTTTTTTTATACTCTGTTAAGTATCTAAAAGATGTAGAAAATTGAAAAATAAAAAAGCTGTCCATGGACATGTTCTTAGCTGGTAAGCTTTGCTTATACACTATTCCACCAGGAGAAGGGAATTCCTGACATATAAGACCTCTACTCACAGGACTCTCCTAAGAAACATGTGGCGTCCTGTGTTCTCATGATTAATTTTAAACTCAATGCACCATATATACAAATCCTTCCAAAGGAAAACAAACCTGCCCTGGAAACAAAGCTTATAATTATAATCACAGATGCTCTTTGTTCCTCACAGGGAATGCTTAAAATATCAATTTAGATGCAAATGAATCTTATCATTCCAAATTAGGCCCATTCCATTGTGTTGAAATTAATATAGAAAATAATTTCGAACACTAAATTATGAGTAATTAATGTTGACACTGTGAAAAAATGCACTCTTACTTCGAAATTCTGGGGAGGGGCAGACTTGTCTGTGTGTGTGCTGTTAAGTAGTGCCTGGAAGGGCTAATTTGCAGGATTAACACAGCAGGAATAAGAGGGAGACGCATGGCAATGATACATCTTAGCTATTCTTTGGGTCTAAGGAAACACACTTACATGATATTTAAGAATAAATTATACCACGTATACTAAAGAGCTGAAGAATTAAAGGAGAGCTTGAAGAATTAAAATCTTTCCCTTAAATACCAAAACAAAAAGGACCTGTGTCTCCTCTATCAACTAATCTAGGAGTTGGCAAATTATGATCCATAGGCCGGCCACCTCTTTGGGTAAATAAACTTTTATCGGAACCCAGCCATGTCTATTTGTCGACTGATTGTCTAGGGCTGCTTTCACAGTACAATGGCCAAGTGGGGTAGTTGCAACAGAGACCATCAGACCTGCAAAGCCTGAAATTTCCACTATTTGACTCTTTAAGGAAAAGTCTGCTGAAATCCCCTGATGTAATCTGCTGTGCATCAAGACATAGGAAAATGGCTTATTTTAGAAACACGCGTCCAGAGAGTTGCAATGCGGGTCCAATCAGAGCTGTACCACTTGCTAGCTGTGGGGCATCTGACAAGATGCTCCACATATTGGGGCACTGCATCCTCATTTGTAGGCTGAGAAAGTTGGACTCTTGTCTGCTGGAACTCTAAAATCTTATGAAACTCTCCTCCCTTCCAGTAATATCACTGATTAAGAAACAAAAGCTGAATTAGTTTTCTAAGGAAATGAAATCATCAAGTAGTTTGAATTTACTTAACTTGCTTTTGAGAATGACAGACGTAAAGTCAAAGTTATACTCCTTTTCCACGCATAACGCTCTCTACATTAACCACTGTGGCTGAGTGATTTCAGAGAGTTTTGCATTTGTTTAGTGTCTCAGTTTGGATTCCTCCAGAAACCAACCCTGAGGCTTGGATAGTTTATTTGAGAGGTGGTGCCAGGAAGCAAGGGCAAGGGAAGGAGTCCAGACAGGGCATGTTTTAAGTAAGTTAGTGCCGTGGAGCTCAGGTCTGCTGGGAAACCCTGGGCTGTGGGTTAGACCAAGAGGGGGAAAGAGTTGGGGTACTAATACACCAACTCCCATCAGTAGTTGATTGAGGGCTGCTATCAGGATGAGGGGAGAGCAATTTCCTCTTCGTCTGGGCTGCCACAGTCACGGGCAGATTGGGCTCCTGAGATAGAGATGGAAATCTGGCAGAGGAAAGTTGAGTCAAAATCGAAAGGCTAAAAGCAAGAGGTCATGAATAGGATACCCAACAACATCTGCTAATTACAAGTCTCCAAACTTTCTAATCACACATCCCCATCCATAAAAATTTTTGAGCAGGCTCACCAAGTATATTCATAGTTATTTATTCACACGGTGTATGTACTACTGTAATAATGGACTGTGTACATTATAAAACACACTCGAGAAAGACAATTTTAAAGATAAGATAAAAATAAATATTTTAAAAGTATAATACACTCTCATGTTCATGGCAGCATTAGTCACAAGAGCCAAAAGGTAGAAGCAACACGAGTGTCCATCAAGAAAAGAATGAATAGACAAAATGTGGCCCATGCATACGATAGAATATCATTCAGCCTATTGCATGCAACACTGTGGATGAAACTTGAGGACATTACGCTAAGTGAAATAAGGCAGTCACGAAAAAGACAAATACTGTATGATTCCCCTTGCTTGAGGTACCTAGACTAGTCAAGTTCATAAAGATGGAAAGTAGAATGGTGGTTGCCAGCAGCTGAGGGAACTGGGGAATGAGGAATTATTGTTTAATAGGTAGAGCATTTCAGTTTTGGAAGATGCAAAGTTCTGAGATTAGTTGCCCAGCAATGTAAATATACTTCACACTGCTGAACTGCACATTTTATAAGGGTTAAGATGATTAATTTTATGCTGCGCCTTTTTTACCACAACTGAAAATAAATACATAATTTTAAAAATTAAGCTAAAACAAGGAAGCTGTAATGTTTTCTCCCCACACCCCAGTGGATCAGCTTACACATCCCCTGGGGTGGGCATGCCCATTTTGAAGACCTCTGCACTCACTAGCCAGTGTGTAACCCTGTCCAGTGTGATCAGTAAGAGGTTCTGAATAGAAACTCTTTTGGCTAGCTAGATGTGACGATTTCTCTCTTCAAGGGATATAAAACAGTACAACAGAAATGGCACTGAGAAGGTCCATGCAAACAGGTGGCTCTGGGTCCAATCCCACTCTACTGACTTAGTTACTGAGACTTGAGGCAAGTTAATCAACCTCTCTGGGTTGTACATTCCTCAAATGTAAAAGAAAGATAGTAATATCTTTTCATTTAGTCATTCAACAACTATTTATTGAGTGCTATACTTTATAACAAGATCTATGGTATACTAGTTACCTAATGTAATATTTGGTATATAATATTTGGTATGTTAGTTACCTATATTATATTTGCTGCAGAAAAATTACTCCCCAAACTTGGACATACAGTATCTGTGGGTCAGGAATTCTGGAACAACTTGGCTGGATGGTTCTGGTTCAGGGTCTCTTGAGGTGTCACCAGGGCTGCATCACCTGAAGGCCTGACTGAGGCTGGACCTTCTGCTTCCAAGACGGATCACGTTGGGGTGGCTGTTGGCAGGAGGCCTCAGCTCCTCCCTGCCCACCGTGTGGGTCTTTGTCGACTGCTTGAGAATCCTCATGACTGGACAGCTGTGATCTGAGAGGTCTGTCTCTCACCATCTGGCTGTCGTGCAGCATCCTTTTGGTTGCATGTGTCAGCTTTGCTCACTGTGGGAGCCTCCTTGCAAGGTCATGAACGCCGGGAGGCCAGACTCACTGGGGGCCGGGCTGCATACATTGATGAACAGAGGGGACATGGTCCCTACTCTCAAAAACCTTTTTTGCCTAGAAGGGTCTCTAGATGGACTCTAAATAAATAATTACAGAAACAATTGCTTATTTACAACTGTGGTGCTTTGCTGTGATGCAAGAGTACTGGTTCCTGTAAATGTGTTTTATGTGAAGAACTTGATCTCGTTTGCTGGGTGAGGGAAGATTTCCCTGGAGAAGAGACACTTATGCTGATGCCTTAAGTATGAGGAAGAGTTAGCCAGGTATCTGGCAGCAGAGGGAACAGCTGTGCAAAGGCCTTGAGGCAGAAATATGCTCAGCCCTTTCAAGCATCTGAAGAGAGCTGCTGTGTGTGTTGGGGGTGGGATGGTGTGGATGCAGGAGCATATCAATATCAATCCAGGGAGAAAACAGCCTGAGCGACACTGGAGATGCAGATAGAGACCTGACTGTGTGGACTTTGTGGGCCATAAAGATTTTCTACTTCATCCTAGAAGCAAAGGGAAAATTTTTCTTTTGGGTGACAGTGTGGAGTGGGGGTGTGACATGAAATGATATGCCTGGGTTTGGTATTTTTCAAAGATCTGTCTGCTATGGAGATGGATTGGGGGTGGGCAAGAATGGAAGCAGGGAGACCTCCCAGGGGGACTTTTCTAGGAGAAATTATTTTTAAGAGAGCTGTCTTTTTTTTTTTTTTTAAGCGAAAGCAAAAAAATGTAACACTGAATTTAGGAGACGCTACCTAAATATACTTCCCCCTTCCTCTCAGAAAACAAACAGCTCAGGAACATTTAAAATAAGGTGGTGTCTGCAAACTAAATATTTCTAAATAGTAGGCAAAAATATTGTTCAATAATGCAGGCCTCACTAGGCACCGTGTAAGCTCAGGGTCCAGAAGGAGCCTCGTCCTGGAAACACGGAAGAGGATTCAGTAGCAATCTTAACGCTTTGCTCCACTGTCAGCAGGAACCCGGACCAGCCCACAGAGAGCTCTGAATAGCATTTATGATCCTTAATCAGCAAGCATGCAGCGTTGATCAGGAAATTAATTGGATGCTCAGGTTTTTCACACACCATGGACAGTTAGATATTACGAAGATTTTGACGGGAATATATTTAGTAGCAGCATCACTGATGTTCCATCCCAAGCAGAGACCTATATCCACTTTGGAGCTGATTATATCCTGAGTGACAATGGGTGCTTAGCAAATCTCTTTGATTATGATGATGATGAAACACATTGCTCAGTGTCTTTAACAGCTAGTGAGGAATTGGACCAGAGCTGGGGTTTTCTAAATATGATCCACTATACTATTATTTATTTAACCATCTTTACTTAACTGACTCACTCATTTATCAGATTGCTTTTAAGGGTAATTATATGTTTACCATCATAGTGGAAAACCTCACTTGCTATGCATATAGGACAATCTTTAAAAATAGGGGCTTCCCTGGTGGCGCAGAGGTTGGGAGTCCGCCTGCCGGTGCAGGGGACGTGGGTTCGGTCCCTGGGCTGGGGGGATCCCGCATGCCGCAGAGCGGCTGGGCCCGTGTGCCACGGCTACTGAGCCTGCGCTATAGAGTGCGCGAGCCACAACTACTGAAGCCCGCGCACCACAACGAAGAGTAGCCCCAGCTCGCCGCAGCTAGAGAAAGCCAGCGCGCAGAAACGAAGACCCAACGCAGTCAAAGACAGACAGACAGATAAATAAAAAATAAATAAATAAATAAATAAAAATAAAAAAAAAATAGATACAGTCCACCCCAAATGCCCTGTGCGCGCCCCCAAGAAATGCTGGGCTGGGATGTGCTTGTAACAAAGATCTCAGAATGCGTAGCCGGGGTCGTGGGTTCCCACAGCGGTGTGAGTCTGCAACGCACAGCAGGTGATGCAGGGAAAGGATGGAGGAGGAAAAGAGGATGGTTTCTCAGGTGAACAACAGTGAATATCTGCTGCAGCTACAGGGACCACCAGCTAAGAGACAGAGAGAGAGACTAGTCTTCTGGACTCACCTCCTGGGCCAGGGACCAAGACTCAATTATCTGGGGAGGGGCAGGGAATGAAATGGGTGGGAGCTCAGTACCGTGTTTACTGCTGCTGAAAGATTCCTTTAGCCTTTACCCTATGAAACAATATTTACAGATGTACCTAAAGGTAGGTGTTTTCAGGGGCAGAACCTACTTTCAACTTCATACATTGCTAGTGGGAACGTCAAATGGAACAATCCCTTTGGGAAAAGGCGTGGCAGTCTTACAAAGTTAAACACACACTTACTGTCCAACCAGCAATCCCACCCTAAGTATTTACCAAGGGAAAATGAAAACATACGTTCATTAAAAGACATATACAAGAATGTTCATAGCAGCCTTATTCATCTTTGTAAAAACTGGAAATAATTCAAATGCCCACTAACATGTGGAAGGACAAATAAAATTGTAACATCTTCATATAATGGATACTGTTTCACAACCAAAGGAATAAAGCTACTGATGCAAACAACAAAGTAAGTAAATCTCAAAAATGTTATGTTAGTTAAAGAAGACGAACACAAAAAGTACGTACTCTCTGGTTCCATTTACATCAAGTTCTAAAACAGGCAGAATTCACTTACAGTGATAAAAATCAGAAGAGGGGTTGACCAAGGTAGATGGAGGGCGTGAGAGAACTTTCCAAGGAGGTGAAAATGTTCTACCTCTTGATTGCCGTGATGGCTACATGGGGGTGTATGTTGCCAAAACTCATAGAGCTGAACATTTAACATCACATATTTTGCTGTAGGTAAAATATACTTCCATTTTTAAAAAATACAATAGGGCCTCCCTGGTGGCGCAGTGGTTGAGAGTCCGCCTGCCGATGCAGGGGATACGGGTTCGTGCCCCGGTCTGGGAGGATCCCACATGCCGCGGAGCGGCTGGGCCCGTGAGCCATGGCCGCTGGGCCTGCGCGTCTAGAGCCTGTGCTCCGCAACGGGAGAGGCCACAGCAGTGAGAGGCCCACATACCGCAAAAAGAAAAAAAAAAAAAAAAAAAAAAATACAATAAAAAAATTACCTATTAGCAAAAGAGCTGATGTAGAAATGAGTTACTACTGAAAATGCCCTGTGAATGTGGGGAGAAGCAGAGGGGAAGTCGCCCATCTCCTGGGAGAGGCGCTTTCTCAGTGGCCCTGGGAGAAGACAGGTGCCTGCCCTCCTCCCTCCAATCTCTGGAGGGGGTGTAGTTTAATGATTCTGAAGTCTTAGAACTGCATCACTCTGTATAGAATACTACTCAGCTGTAAAAAAGAACAAAATGTTGCCATCTGCAGCAACATGGATGGATTTGAAGGGCATTTTGCTAAGTGAAATAAGTCAGACAGAGAAAGACAAATACTGTATGATATTTATATGGGGAATCTAAAAAATGCAACCAACTAGTGAATAAAAAAAGAAGCAGACTCACCGATCTAGAGAACAAACTACTGGTTACCGTAGGGAGACAGGGAGGGGCAATATAGGGGTGCGGGAGTGGGAGATACAAACTACTGGGTATAAGATAGGCTAAAGGATGTATCGTACAACACAGGGAATATAGCCAATAGTTTGTAGTAACTGTCAATGAAAAGTAACTTTTAAAATTGTATAAAATTTTTGAAAAAATTTAAAAAAGAACTGCATTACTCTTGCTTTTTTCCATATTTGCATTTTTAATATAGGAGGCTTGCTCATCATAAAAAAAAAAGATTCAGACTGTATAGCAGTGTAAATAAAATTAAAACTACAATTTCTCTTCTCTCCCCTCTCCTACGCCGCCTCTACAAAACCTACTCACTTCTTAGTTTTCGTGATGTAGCTGTTTTGTGTGGATCCTTCCAGATTTTCTCCCCCAAAACTGGAATCATACAGTAGATCATATTGTGCAATCTGCTGTTATGTACCAACAATCTTCTCTCCCACAGAATGGATACACCATAATTTGTTTAATTGAACCCCTAAAAATTGTCTTTTTGATTCTCCCCCAATGTTTTGCTATGATAAACTATGGAATGACTATATTGCCTTGAACATAGATCTGAATTCTTGTGTGAATATCCCTGTAGAATAAATTCCTAGAAGTAATATTTCTGGGTCAAGGAGTATATGCAATTTTAATTTTGATAAAGTTTATCAAATTGTTCTCTGAAAAGTTTGAATTAATTTACAGTCCTCCCAAGAGTATCACTTCTTGTTTTGATCTCAAAGAGAGGGACAGGGCTTCCCTGGTGGCGCAGTGGTGGAGAGTCCGCCTGCTGATGCAGGGGACACGGGTTTGTGTCCCGGTCCGGGAAGATCCCACATGCCGCGGAGCGGCTGGGCCCATGAGCCATGGCCGCTGGGCCTGCGCGTCCGGAGCCTGTTTTCCGCAACGGGAGAGGCCA
The DNA here is from genome assembly GCF_964165515.1 of Mesoplodon bidens. Classification (NCBI taxonomy): domain Eukaryota; kingdom Metazoa; phylum Chordata; class Mammalia; order Artiodactyla; family Ziphiidae; genus Mesoplodon; species Mesoplodon bidens. The sequence continues at coordinate 67,355,618 of NC_138171.1, forward strand.
CAGCAGTGAGAGGCCCGTGTACCGCAAAAAAAAAAAAAAAAAAAAAAGAGGGACAATAAAGTGAGGAGAATACTGCAATGTTGAAAGACTCTCCAATGCCCTTGAAAAACAAAAGTGATGCAGGAGCCAACACATCCCTATTTTCACTGCTGATCTGAAATTTCCAAAATGAGGAAATAAAACACATCATTTAAAAAAAAAAAACTCAGGCTATGAGATTAATGAGAGTTGAGAAGTATGACTTGAACATTTGCTGTTTAACAGAGTTATAGAAACACTGTTACGTCAATTACAGTAATTAACCAGAGATGAAGATGAATCACAGGGACCCTCTTTGCCAGCCAAGTCTCAACCTAAGTGCTGAGTAATGAGCTGCTGGTGGGGACGGGACGGTGAGAACTGGCTAGACAGAGAAAAGGATGCAGCTCTCATCCTCCAAAATGTGTGCTGGGTTCTCAGAAACACAGAATTCCATCCTGCCTCGGCTTCCCAAAAAACCCCCTGCCTCATACAGCTTGCCCTTCAGGAAATAGGACACTTGCCAACAAACACATCTTGGCTGTATTCCCAAGGTATTTTTCTTCCTTAAGTGGAGTTAAACTCTTTCTGAACCTGAAAGAATATGACCCTGAAGGAAACAGAGCCTGTCCCTGAGATGAAATGCACAAACAGGAAAAAAAACCAGAGGCAGTGTTTCAGCATCTTGCCCACCAGGTCAGAGTGAATTCATGACCCACCTAGTAGTCAATTGTGTTGGAAATAGTTCTTTAAAATGGGGGAAAAAAAGATTTGAGAGAAACGGCGATATATTCCAAAGCTCTAACTAGAAATCATATTACATACTCCACCAGGATAAGAGCACTTCACTTATTATCGCTTAAAATCACTCTAGTGTGGGAGCCAATTGCTATTTTTTCAATTCACTTTTTATTTACAGAAAGTAAAATTTATTCTTTTTGGTGCACCATTCTATGAGTTTTGACAAATGCATAAAATCATGTAACCACCACCACAACTGATAGATGGAACACCTCCATCACCCCCACCCTTGCAAAATCCCCTTATGCTGTCCCTTTGTGGTCAACCCACTGCAGCCCCACCCTCAGTTCCTGGCAACCACAGATCTGTTTCCTGTCCCTGTAGTTTTGCCTTCTCTAGAGAATCTCATATACAGGGGATCCTACAGTAAGAAAAAAAAAAAGAAAGTAAAAGTCTTTTTTGAGTCTGGTTGTTTTTATGCATTTGTGATCCATCCATGCAGTTGTGTATATCAGCATTCATTCCTTTTTATTGCTGTGTAATATTCCATTGTGTGGACGTACCACAATTTGTTTATCCATCCTCCACTTGCAGGACATTTGGATGACTCCCAGTTTGGGCAATTATAAATCAAGTCACCATAGATGTTCACATACAGGTTTTTGTGAGAAAATAAGATTTCCTCTATCTTGGGATTGCTGTGTCATATGCTAACCCAACTGCTAGTTAATCTCCAGAAAATATAAATGTCCCGAGAGTGCAAGGAGCCTGGAAACATTTCTGTTGCCTCTAGGATGAGAATGCTCTTCTCCAGGAATATTGTTCTCACACAACATGGGTCTGGGGGTAAACGTCCATTCTAGCTGGGATTGGGAAGTCAGGGTATGAACTCTGACGCCTTCAGTCCAGTGAGTTCAGAAAATCACTTGCCCATTTTTGTTTTAGGCGCTAAGTCAAGCTAAACCAAGACACTTCCATTTCCTTTCTTTTTCCCATCAACTTTTGTATCTTAAAAGTCTCATTAAGGTTTACAGACAAATAGATATTGGGATTTTTAACTGAATGAAATAAATTTCAGTAGAAGTCTGATCATTTTTCCATTTGAATTTTTTAAATATATGCAGTCCCCAAATTTGAACATTAAATGTGAATTTATGTGATTATATTCCCGGAAAGCTAAAAAAAGTCTAAATCACCATAATTATACATTCCTTATTATGTCTCAACTCAAACATAAATTTTGATGATTTGTCTTCAAAAAGATAAATATTTTAAGTGTTTCCTCTTTTCTATCACAGTTGAACACTGCTGAGTTAAATCCAGTGACTGTTAGATTGAGGCTAAAGCTTCACTGTTTGTAGCACAGCTAATGATTTCTATCTTGCTTCAATTGAATTAAGCTTATGAGACCTCTATTTTTATCTCTAATATCAGCTTATTTTATTTTTCCATTTTCCACTTGTTTTTCTAAAATAATAAGGGCAAAATGCAATTAAAATATGCAAATAATGCTGCTGACAACACCGCCATTGCTAAACATGGTATAAATAAAGTGGTATGAGGCTGGTGCATATAAAAGGAGGCCTGGGAATATCAATACTTAATGTTCAAAAATACAAGTAATGAAAAGGTGAATATTTAAAGGTTTGGAAACCCTTGGAAACATACTTGTGCTGTTTTGCCCAATTCCAAAAACAAACGATCTTATTTTAATCATTTTGTTAAGGTACAGAAAATGAGTACACTCCACCTGATTAGTCCCATAACATCACATGATACTGGAGTCAACAAAATAATTTAGACAATTCTTGTCACTAGTTCATTCACTCATTCAACGTGTAATGAAAGTCTGCTCTGTGCACTGTGGCATCAAAAGACACACTCCACACCCTTGAAGCGCTTACTGTGAACTGGAGGGGATGGAAAAGTGAGGTGAGGGCTGTGAAGGGACATCTACCCACAGCAGAGTGTCACCCGAAAAGAGGTGACATCTGAGCTGACTCAAGTGAGCCCAATTGAGGGAGGAGAGAGTTCCAGACAGACGCCACAGCATGGAGTTCAGACACGGCTGGACGGAGCTGCATGCCGGGGAGGGGGGAAGATAACGGTAGAGCCGCGTGTTAGCTCCTAGGGCTGCTGTAACACACACCACAAACTGGGAGGCTTAAGACAATAGAAGCGGGTTCTCTCACAGTTCTGGAGGCCAGAGAACAAAATCAAGGTATCAGCAGGGCTGGTCCTTTGGAGACTCTGAAGGAGAGTCTGCTCCCTGCCTCTCCTAGTTTCTGGTGGTTGTGGGCAGCCCTTGGTGTCCTCGGCTTAGAGACCCATCACTCCAATCTCTGTGTCCATCTACACCTGTCCCTCTCCTCCCTGTGTGTCTTTTTTTTTTTTTTTCCCCCGGTATGCGGGCCTCTCACTGTTGTGGCCTCTCCCGTTGCGGAGCACAGGCTCCGGACGCGCAGGCTCACCGGCCATGGCTCATGGGCCCAGCCGCTCCGCGGCATGCGGGATCCTCCCAGACCGGGGCATGAACCCGTGTCCCCTGAATCGGTAGGCGGACTCTCAACCACTGCGCCACCAGGGAAGCCCCCCATGTGTGTCTTTGTGTCTCAGTCTCTTCATATGACTTTCTTATCAGGACACCAGTCATGGGACTTAGGATCCACCCTAATCTAGCAGGACCTCATTTAACTTGTTTACATCTGCAAAGACCTCATTTCCAGATAAAGTCACCTTCACGTGGGGTGTGGGCGTTAGGTTTTCCACACCCGAGTTATGACTTCAACATACCTTTTTGGGAGACGCATTTAACTCACAAGAAGAAGGGTTCTGCAAACCACAGCCCACCCACCCACCACCTTTTTGCTGTTGTTGTTTGTAAATAAGGTTTATAGGGACACAGCCACGCCCATCTGTTTACATGTCACTGAGGGCCGCTCTCCCACTTCAACACTTCAAAGGCAGAGGTGGGTCCTTGGGACAGAGACCACAAGGCCTAAAACACTTACCATCTGGGCCTCCCAGGAGAAGGCTGGTGACCCCTGAGCTAGAGAGAAACTGGTAAAAGGCTGATCATGAACTGCCTTGGGAGTGAAGCTAAGGACTAAGAACTTGACCCCGAAAACTCTGGGGGATGCAGCTGGGTGTTGAGAGAAAGCGTGAAAATGGGATGGAGAAGTGGCAGTTAGAAAGTGGCGTGGGCGAGGGATTTGCCGGCCCCGATGAAACATCTCGGTGATCAGACAAGGGGAGAGGTTGGGGAGCAGGCAGTGGAGGGCGGAGAATGAAATAGGGAATTTTGTGATTTCAACAGAGTCACTGTTCTGGGTTATGAGAAGATGAAGCAAGATGCTGGGGTGAAATTGAAGGGGAATTGTTGGAGTGGCGGGGAGAGGGCCAGGGGGCCAGAGGAGCATCTTCATGGTTCTTAGAAATGCCGGGAACAGCGATGGTGGCGAGGAACACCGTGGGTCAAGGGCACGTTGTCCCCTAAAGGTCTAGAGCAGAGTATTTTCCTTCCCGAGGGACTAGTGTCCATAATTCAACTGCTGCAACCCCTGTGCAGAGATTGTGTGATCAGTGTGGATTCTGCTGTTCGATCCTTGTAGCAACTTAATAAGGTATGTGCACAGCCTCGGAATGCAGGCTGTAATCACTTTTCCATAGGTTATGAATTATGAAGTTGGCTTCCCATCAAAAATGCTGTCAAAGTTTTTTGGCTTCAGAACCAATTAAAATGATGAATAGCTGTGAAAGGAACCAGAAGTGCATTTAATCTTTCTCCAGAACAGTGGGGGATCAGTCCTTTTTTTGTGTCACATTTCACATAGGCTGGGAACATAAAATTGGTCTCGTTCAAAGGTAAGATTCAAACAACTTCTTCGTGAAAGGGAACTGATACACTTCACTTTTTTCCAGCCATAAACACTGAGATATTTACGTGCCTCATCATCCTCTTTGCTTATCTCCCAAGGTCACAGCACTCTCTTTCCCTTGTCTCCTCTTAGCAAGGTTATCCTAAAAAGAATCACCAAAGCAGAGATTAGCTCTTTGAAGCAAAAAGGGACAAGCCAGAAGGGTGCTGACAAGCTTTTGAGTTTGATTTATTATCGATTTGAAACTGCGTAACAATCCAAAGCCTTGGGGTCCCCACTCCCCATCTCTCTGCCATTTACTATATCTTAGGTCTTAATGCTCCCACTCAGTTCCAAGGGCGTTGGGACAACCAAAGTGCTCAGTCTCATAATTTTTTTCTTTACTTTTTATCATAGGAAAGAGCTGTAGATGCCATGCACTACAGAAAGGAGAGAATGAGTCTGAATCAGAAGTCCTCATTTTTAATGCTAACTCAACCACTTCTAGCTGAAAACCTTGAGCAAATTACATGACCTCCCTGAGCCTCGGTTTTCATATCTGTAAAATGGGGGTTACAATTCTCAATTCTCAAAACCATTGTGAGACAAAAACAAGGCCCTACTACAGAGCACAGGGAACTATATTCAATATCCTGTGATAAACCATAATGGAAAAGAATATGTATATATGTATAACTAAGTCACTTTGCTGTACAGCAGAAATTAACACAACACTGTAAATCAACTATACTTCAGTAATTATTTTTTAATTTTGAAAAGGAAGAGAAAAACTGTTGTGAGGCTCAACTGAACTCAATTTGTGTTGAATTATACACACACTTAGTTTATACATAAAACTGACATGTGTATGTATAATAGCAACAGACTCCTGTGTGATGCAGTTATTATTCACAGAGCTATGCCTTTGACAGAAGGAAAACATTGTGTAAATGTGTTTAAGACAAAGTCTCCAATAAATAATATTTGGATAGAACAACTCCTTCAAAGAGGTGACTCAGCTATCAGTGAACTCATCTTTGCTATTTTTAGGGCTGGAAAAAAGAGAAGCAGGTGATGCTGAAGTTGTATAATCGGTCGCACGGGGAGGGTACTCAAAGGTAGTGGCCTTGATCTCGGCAGCCATTCCAAGGCAAGCAGAGCCTTCAAAGAGGAAAGAGAGGAGCAGCCTTGGGCATCTCGGCAGCATCGTAGGGCCCCCAGTCACAGGAGATGGAAACACAAATTGACTTGTACCTGGCCCCCTTGACAGCGCAAATTTAGACCCCAGAACTGTGTCTCTGTCTCCTCGTGCTGATTTACAGGGTTTCTATCGCAGGGCCTTGACAGCACACTCAGTCTTCGTGGAACTGCGCGAATCAGGCTCGAACTGCCTTTAGCCAGCCGCTCCCGACCCCTTCAATCTCCCACCCGGGAAGGCCCGTAAGAGCAGCTACTTGAGCCCATTTGTTGGCTGCCCCCTTCTGTCCGGGGCCCTGGAGCGCGATCGCTCTCCTTACCATCTTATTACATCATTAAGGCTAAATTCAACTGCCTTTCTTAAACCCCCATCTTTCTTCTCCTCTGCTGGAGTGGTGGGCACTGAACTGATGAAGGTTCCCAGCACTGCCCAGAGCTGTTTTTATACAACTTGCTCAAGGTCACCTTTGTCACTGCGGGGGGGGGGGGGGGGGCACAGAGAGACCTCAGCAGTAAAGGCTGTGGAGGAATGCAGCAGGGCTGGCCCAGAGCTGGGAGGACTGGCCAGTTCTAGGGTACTCGACTGAGTGAAACCGGTCAGGAGCTTGGATTGGCTCCAAGTTGAATCCATACGCAGATTCGGAGTGTGAGGCCAAGCAAAGACCGAGCACAGAATCTCAGCACCCCTGCGTTACCTGGGTGCACCCTCATTTTTACCAAATCCAAATTAGATCTTGCTATACGGTTCACTTTAGCTTGTCTGTACCATTTGTTAGGATCCAGGAAACATATCATTTCTTTTCAGGAATAGAGGCAAGGCATAGAAATAGGTATGCATCGTAACATAAACACATTGTTTAATGTTTTAACTCCTACTGCTGTTAAAACGGCTTGGCATTTAGTTTGATTATAATTGCGTGTATTTTTTTCATTATTATCTTTTTTTTTTTTTTTTTGCGGTACGCGGGCCTCTCACTGTTGTGGCCTCTCCCGTTGCGGAGCACAGGCTCCGGACGCGTAAGCTCAGCGGCCATGGCTCACAGGCCCAGCCGCTCTGCGGCATGTGGGATCTTCCCGGACCGGGGCACGAACCCGCGTCCCCTGCATCGGCAGGTGGACTCTCAACCACTGCGCCACCAGCGAAGCCCCTGCGTGTATTTTTTAAGTTTTGACAGAAACTTTATTTTAAGCAGCAGAAGGCAAAATTAATTCAAACTTTAATATTCATCAAAATTTATCTAACAGCAGGAGACACTTCACTCTAAATTTTACTCTCCTTTCTTGAGGAATCAACTCCCCACCACCCCAAGAGCCCTCACCTGCCAGGAGCACAGGGAATCCAGTAATATTGTGCATAATAGCCACACTTTATCTTGCTTTCTTTTGTTTTCTTTGGTTCATCAGGCCTTCCCTTCCCAACCAAAGGAATTTATTGCAACAGCTCTGTTCTTAGAACTGAACTTCTCCATAGAAAGAACTTCAGCCTCAGAGATGCCAAGAAGTTCCTGATGCTCCCAAAATACCACCCTTCAATCTCTGCTATTAGAGATTGAGAACTATAGCTTTTTCCAATGTCCATGCTCTTCAGTTAAAGCGAATACTATTGGGAAAGGCAGTGTACTGAACTTATCCAGGCTAAAGTATGAATGGCTTATCGAATTCAATTTCTTTCTGTTATAGAATTTAGGTAGAAGAGGGAGGAAGGAAAGTAAGAGATTAAGGGGAAGCGAACGGGCCAAAGGCAAACATGCACTCGTTTTATAAATAAAAGAATCAGTGCGCACACATGAATCCCCTGGGGATCCTGCTAAAACGCAGATTCAGATTCTGCCAGTCTCGGGTGCAGCCTGAAGTCCTGCAATTCTAACAAGTTCTCCGGTGATGTCAGTACTTCTGGTCCACAGACCACACTGTAAGCAGCAGTGGGGCCGGAACTTGAGCGGTGAACAGAGATGTCAGCTCAGTGGTTCTCAATCTTGTCTCGTCAGAACCACCTGAAGAGTTTTTGTGTCCTTTTTTAAACTACTGATGCCCAAGCCCCACCCCAGATGAATTAAATCAAAATCTAGGGGTCACTCAAGTATTCATATTTCTAAAAGCTCCCCAGTTTATTCTATTGAGCAGCCTGAGTTGAGAACCACTGTTAGCCAATAAATTCATTGGAACCTCAGGTGTCAGTCCCTGGCTGACGTATTAGCTTGTGAGGGCTAAAGGCAAGATACCCCAGCCCAGGGCATCTTCTTCTCCAATGGGAACTTGCTATTGCACAATGCCTGGTAAATAGTTGGTATTCAATAAATATGTGTTCCATGAAAAAATAAATGATTGGCCGAATGCATGAATGATTGAACACCTTCGAAGGCCAACAGTCTACAGACTGTCAAGGATTGAACTCACAATGTTGAAATGACAACTGACAGGGCTGAAATTTGAAGACAGAAAGTTTTTTTCATTACTCTTACAAACCCCCCAAATAGACACTCAATTCTCGAGCCACTGTTAAGGGTGGATCTGCTGGTAACTAGAGGAGTCAAAGCCATAAACGTCACCATCTCTTTATTCCAGTGTTTCCCAGTCATCCACCAGTCATAACACACTTTCACAATTTTTGCTATCAGTGCTATTACTTACCTAGCATGTTTCCTTAAATTGACTCGCTTTTTGCACATAGATGGATGTCTTTTAAAGGGAAACTATAAATCACTGTTTCAAATAGAAAAACAACCAATATCCCTCAACATATATAGAAGTACCTGTCAAAATAAATACAATGAAAGCAACTCAAGCTGGATGTTGCTGCCTGCCAACATTTGCCCCTGTCAGATAAGAAGATGGATTAGCAAGGAATAGGGAGGAATTAAAGACACGGACGCACTTAATGGAGGCTTGTCGTTGGCATGATAAGAAGGATCGGGGGGTGGGGGGTGCTTTGCAAGAAGCCACAGTCAAGTTCTGCAATGCCAGGTATTGAACGCACCACGTGCAGGCACCTCAGGGAACACCACTCCCAGCCAATGAAGTTCAAGCTGTACCCAGAAGCTGTACCCAGAAACCCAAGGGTCACCAACTAGTGCAGATGGGGCTCTGGAACAAAAAAGGAAGTATTTCCTAGATCTCAGTTCCTGGGGAATCCAGTCATCCATGTGATTTGTCTGTAAACGGGGTGATGTTTGTTTTCCTACTTCTAAGAGGAACAGCATCATCAACAGAGAAAATCAGAACCTTGCTGTCAAAAACAGGGGAATTAGCTTTCTCTTTGGAGGCATATTTGTTGGTTTAAGCCTTGGATAGAAAAGTCACTAAATAAAACCACGCTGTTATCAAATGAATGGATCAGACAAAGTAAGAGATGAGCTTCCCGGCCCTTTAGTGAGCTGTGTCCCGTGGTCGGGAGGTAAATTCTTATCTCAGTTCATATGCTTGGATTTGGACAGAATGACCCACTGAATTATTCTTTTTTATTTGCTGGTTGCTTTTCTTTTAAACAACGCACGCAGAATGTGACATTGTGATTCTAATGCAGAGGCAAGGCTGAGGAGTTAGGGGAGTTAGGGGAGAGGCCTCCGGGACCAGACTGCCTGGTCTAAGTCCCTGCTGTGCCCCCTTTTGATCTGTGTGACCTCAGGGGAAATAGTTAACCTCTCTGTGCCTCACTCAGTCTCCTTGCTCCTAGAATGAGAGTGACAATAAGAGTGCTACCACATAAGGGCATCGCAGGGAGGAGCAAACGCAGACGAAGCATCTAAAAGAGCCCCTTGCACAGAATAAGCCCTCAATATGTATTAGCTGTTGTTAATTTTATGCCAGAAAAATACACAAAACAAAAGGCAATGCAATGAAATCTGTCTTCCTTCCGCCCCAGGCCCTGGGCCTCTCCCTAGACACAAAGCAGTATAAAAAGGCTCTTGTGTACGTTCCCAGAAATACATTATGCATTTGCCATCAAGTGTACCCTTCTCTTCTATGCTAATGGGGGCTCACCATGCACTCTGTTCTACACGTTGTCATTTTGACTTAATATTTCTCGGGAAGGAGTACATTGCAGGCCATGTACCTTGTTCTTTGCTGGGACTGCAGTTTTGCATTGTGTGGCTGCACCATCATTGATTTACGTCATCCCCCATGTGGGACACAAGCCGTTTCTGGTCTTTCACTTTTACAGTCATGCTGCCGTGAACACATTTAAACACAAATCTTTCATATACGTACAAGTACACCTTTAGGAGAGATTCTTACAGGTGGGATCGCTTGGTCGAAGAGTCTGTGCATCTTTTATTCTGATAGATATTTCCGAATTTCTCTTTGAAGAGATTACACCAATGTGCACACCACCTACCTATGTACACAAGTATGTCTTTCTTCTCATACTCAGGATAATATTTTAAATTCCTGAAGCAAAATGCATAGGATAACCAAGGAAAAGCAATTATATTGAAACAGTTATCAAAAGATTAAAAATACACTTTTGCGAAACAGTAGTATGTATCCCTCTTTATAAATGCACTAAATAACACAATCTAGTGCCAGGTAGGAGTGGGTAGAAAAGATATCTCAGCAAATCTGTAATAGTTTTAACGTGGTCTGAAAGTACGTATTGGTGACAAGCTCTCAGGTACTGCTAGTAATGTTGTGACCTGTAGTCCACATCCCTAATGGAAGGAAACGCTAAATTTGAGTTGTCAGCTGGTGAAAAAAAAAGATGTAAATTTTTTCCAAACAAGTGTTGGGCCCTGTCTCAGAGTCAGCGCTTAATCACATGAGTGGCAGCTTCTCCTCCATGCATCAGTTCAGCCCCAGGAATTCATGCTTTTAGGGCAGCTATTAAAATTCATGAGTGGGAACTGGCCTCAATCTAGCCTAAGACGGGCTTCGTTGGCCTTCCAAAGCAGTAAGACGGGCTAAGAAGACGCGAGCAGGCAGAAATAGCTCTAAAGCCATCCAGAGGGGCTGCCTTGACCGTGTCTTAGAGATAGTAAGTGCCCCCACTTCTGCCTTCAATGTATCTGCTCTCCTACCCACACAGGATTTTGGAGAATATTAAATAAAATAAGAGAACGTAACCTGCTTTGAAAAACTTAAAGGCACTCTGTTAACTTAGGGCACTGTGGTAACCATTAGGGATTTATATTATTGTTATTATTACCTCCTGTTATGTTTAGTTCTTAGAACCTCCCTCAGATCAGCTGATAAGAGTGACATTAGGGCCAAAGGATGGAGCTGCTCAGCTTTGGAAACTAAAAAGCACAGCGGTCCAGGATGTGGCTTAGGCTTGCTTGGTGGTACCTGCCCGGCCTGGCGATTACGCTCCTCTTACCCGGAGAGTAATCCAGTGACTAACAAAGTTGCTGGAATGTCTAGGAGCAAGAAAGAGGGGATGATAAGGGGTGTCAAACCCACAGAGAACACTCCGTCCCTGGAAAAACACATGACCCTGGAAATCTTAGGAGTATAGAAGAGAGATTTCAAACAATTTTCTGACTATGCATCTTTTTGTGTGTGTGTGTGCTGGAGAAATGCTAAATTTCATTAAGTTTTACAGCCAGACTTAAGATAGACATAAATCCCTTTAATGCTGGTTTTAGTCAAAAAATGAGCTGACCATTATCATTAAACCAGTGCATGTGGGAGAATTATTTGAGGAAAATCAAAGTAGGCACAGTCGGGAAATTTCCGCCGTGACCATATTAAATGCAAGTAGGTGCAAAGCCAAATTCTTTCGGCTCTAGTGGACTGGGCCCTTTTGCTGCTCAGTTTCCATACAGAGGAGCTTTGTTCTGGGGCAATATGGTTGCAGTCTGAGAGTCTATCTGGGGAAGCTCATTCCTGCTTCACTAGTCCGTGAGCACAGTGCAATTTCAGCTAATACCGTTACCCAGCTCCTAGCTGGGTTATTTGATTAAATGCCTTTAGGAAAAGTAGCAAGTTGGAATAAAGGGACATATGCAATGTACTTTCTTGTTCTGAGTGCCTATAGCCGTGGAATTACATTGACAACGTATCCTATGCCATGCTGTACCCTTCGTCACAAACTCTTATTGCCTGAGATATTATGTGAGTCTGGTATTACCTGACATCTCACAGAGGCCACATTGTCTCCCTGGTTCAATTTCTCTGCGGTCTGAGCTTGTACACGACTGTAACTAGGAGACGCATTTCTTGCCGTGGCTCATAGACATGCTAGTGCTTAAGTGCATTCTTGTGAAATTGAAAAAAGCACCCCTTTCCGGTGGGTGAATTGCAAAACAGCACCTTCTTCGGGCAAAGAGATTAGAAAATGTGCCCCCTTCTGTGCAGACAAATGAGAAAAGGGTGGTTCCTCCGGGCAGGCGGACTGATTAGTGTTTCAAGCCCCTCCCCAGGGCACAGGCTTGCGAGCCCAGTGCAGTCCCTCATTGCTCCCCTTGGGCGTGACTGTTTCTGAAGGCATGACCTGCACAGCTGTGCAAGGCAGCCCTGATTAAAGATGCCACTTGCCTCCTAGAGGGGTGGGATAGGGAGGATTGGAGGGAGACGCAAGAGGGAGGAGATATGAGGATTTATGTATACATATAGCTGATTCACTTTGTTATAGAGCAGAAATGAACACACCGTTGTAAAGCAATTATACTCCAATAAAGATGTTAAAAAAGGGGCTTCCCTGGTGACGCAGTGGTTGAGAGTCCACCTGCCGATGCAGGGGACACGGGTTCATGCCCCCGTCCGGGAAGATCCCATATGCCGTGGAGTGGCTGGGCCTGTGAGCTATGGCCGCTGAGCCTGCACGTCCGGAGCCTGTGCTCCGCAACGGGAGAGGCCACAACAGTGCGAGGCCCGCATACCACACACACACAAAAAAAGATGTTAAAAAAAAAATGCCACTTGCCTAATTTTATAGTCAGGCACAGAGTTTGCTCCTTAGTGCTCTAAAAAATTCAATCACACCAACGGACCTTTATATTAAATACATTGGTCTATTACGAGAGTCTGGCATTGTCAGAATGTCGAAGCAACATCAGTTTTAAAAATGAAAGATGGGTGAGCCCTTGTGTAGCAGACACCACATGTGCCCATATCACCTGGGCACATGCTGTTTACTGCAAACACCTGCCAAGGGTGATGTTCTGACCGTGGGCACGGGCAGGATAATTGTAGATGGAAAGACAGATGAACTAGAGGGTCGGTGCCCCTAGGACTAGCCTTCAACCCACGATGGGCAGAGGGGCGGTGGGGACAATGGTGGGGCTTCCCCGCCATCCCAGCGGGATGCCCTCATGGCCTCCACAAGCGCCCCAGTGGGCTGAGCCCCCATTTCTGACCACAGGAACACCCGGTAACCTACTTTTGATTGGTGTGAGGCCCAGGACAGGTAAACTTGAAACTCTTAACAACATAGGTTAGTTTGTATCAGATTCCTTTTCGGCAGCTACAGCTCACCTAGAGAGAAGGGGCCATGGGACAGGTATGTCTCAGGGCAAAGGAGCCTCCTAGGAAGGCAGGACTGGGTGAGATGCTGTAGCGCAAGCCTCAGGCTATCAGCAGGCATCCTGGGCGCCCAAAGGCCTAGGATGCCAGTCAAGCGTTGATGAACACTTTCTATAAAATATAGTAAATATTTTAAGATTGGTAGGCTTCTGCCACAACTACTTAAGTCTGCTGTTATACTGTGAAAGCAGCACTAGGCAACCCATAAACAAATGGACATGACTATGTTCCAATAAAACCTTATTTACAAAAACAAGTGGTGGGCCAGATTTGGCCTTTGGGTCATATTTTGTGACTCTTGCCGTAGGTGATCAAAGGAAGTAGAGGACACAAAAGCAGAAGAAAGAGGTGAGACATCATCCACAGTGTGCTTGCTGGCCCACATCCCTTCCTTCCTTTTATCCTCACAGCAACCAAGCAGTTACTGTTTTATCATCTGCATTTTAAAGATGAGGAAAACCTCAGTTTCCAGAAAATAAGAATATTGCCAAGACCAAATAGCCTGGGTTCAAAACCAGATCTGTCTGATTTAATGCCTCTCTTCCTTCCCCTACTTCAAGCTGACACCTGCAGATACATCTGTCTTGTGCTACCCAGCAAGGAAAGTCCACTTGTCCCAGAGGCACTAAATTCCAGATTTGGGGGTTAAGGGTGGCAGTGCTAGAGTTGAGTTCAGTCTCAAGGGGCTCAAAAACTCCCCTGAAAATGTTAAAGCAACAGACATGATTGCCACTGGGTCCACAGCCAGCTTCCAAGGTGAGACCAGCCATAGCATCAGACAGGTGCCATTTGTCAGCCTGTGCCTTTGATGGCAGCACCTCAGATATAACGGAGTCAGAAGATTTCATGAAAATAAGTAAGTCCCTTGTCCTTGCTTAGCCTAGTGTGCGGGCAGGCCACCTGATGGGAAAGTGTGCGGCCCAAAAAATAGCCAAAACCGTAATTATTAAACTTCTTTGCTGAGAGTTAATCTAGCCTTGCTTTCTGAGTATGCATTCAAGTGTTCAGACAGTAAGCCTTAGAGATACTAATTGCTAGAGGGATGTTTTTTCCCTGCGCTCAACTCTTAAAGAGAAAATGAGCCATTATCAGAAGTTCCTTCTAGAAATAGCTTCCAGGGATGCCCTGAGGTCAGTTTGGCTTCAGCCCAATCTTCCTACTTTCTCCACAACGGTACAATGATAATTCAGGTTCTTAATGGTGACTCTGAATCATCTTGATACTGAATCATCAGTGATTAAATTATATTCACTAAACAGCTAGTATTTTCTAAAAGAAAATAGACTAATGCATTTTAGGACGAAGTTACAGAATTCAAACCCAAACAAACCTCTGGCTTAGCCTAGGATACCAGAGCATTAAATCTACAGAGACTCCACTTCCTCCCAAATGTCTATGTTAATGGATAGTTTAGAAAATTCCAGTATAATCCAAGACCAGTTTTAATTTATTCCTGTACACAAACAGTTTTATGGACGACGACATTGTAATTCAGATCAATAAGTGACTCGTCGGTTAGGGCTATAAAAGTATAAACAGAACCCTTGCAAAGAATTGCTCATTCTTCTTTCTTGCTATAAACCATTTGATTTTTTGCCAGAAAATATACAGCCAAAGAACACCTGTTTGCCTTCCTTAATACTCAGCCTCAGTCTAGACTATTACACAAGGAATTAGCATTAGTCATCAAATTAATTGTAAAGACAACAAATTAGAGTTCCTAAGTCCTCATCCGACTCCACATTGAGGTGAATTTGACTGCAGACAATACATGGTCTTTCTTCTTGCTGTAAAAGTGGTCTCAGAGCCCCGTGGATTCTCAGGAACAAATTCTGCTCTCTGAACTCTCCAGTTGCTCCCTCTGCCCCCACCCACCTCGCGGCAAGCCATTTTCTCCAGAACCAGAAATCAGAGCCAAAGACCTCGGCCCAGACCGCAGGTGACAGTTGTGGACAAGAAAGGTGAGCCAGGGCGGAAAGCTGGTGAAATAGGTCAATTGCTTAGGCAGCAAACACAAAGGTGCAGAAAATTCTGATTTTATTTTTCTCTAGTGGAATTTAATTTCTATCCAACAACCTACTGGCACTGATGGTAGAAATTTGACCTTGGCCGACACGGGTTTTGCTCCCACCCTCCTGCCTCCACCCTCAAGCTTCAAAGGACTAGCACAGCATCAAGAAGAGGGGGCGGGCTCCCGGAGCTCATGTCTCACCATCTGTCCACCGTGGAAACTACTGCTGCATCCCCACCCCAATGGCCTCGGTCATCACTTCACGCAGGTCCTGCCTGAACCCTGGATCCTCACTGTGGTGACCCTTGGACTTCCTAGGGCACCTGGTTCTCTCTGTCGTGTTCTCACTAATCTCAGCCTCCCACACAATATTCTGCTGCTTCCTGTTCTGCAGTGAGCATCACAGGAACACGGAATGGGACGTCCCCGAGTCCCTCAGCTAAGACACCTAACGGAGCTACTTCTGGTCCTCAGCTCCACGCCCCTGTCCTAGGATGAGTCCCAGTCCTCTCTGAGGTTGGACATCCCAACACACTCCCTTTCCACTCCAAGAACACAGCTCAGAAGAGAGAGGTAGCACTCAGGGCTCCCTCTGAGGGCCCTACAAGTGCTACTCAATAAATTTTCTATTCAGTTCACCTTAGACTGGGCCATTTTAATTTCTTCTACAGAGAAACAAACCAGGCCTAGCAAATAGTCTTCCCGATCTATCACTTAACTTTCAACCTCAGCTTTGAAACCCTAAAGAAAAACTATTAACTTGTGTTCCTTTTAATATTCCAACCCCACCAGCTCTACCTAAGCATGCTCTTGTCCCAAAAATTCAGGGAAGATTGGGGTAATTGAACATTCTTAGGGAAGACGAATAAGTTACTTTCAAAATAGTATCCCTCAAAAGAATTGAGATCCAAATAGCTCAAGAAACATCAAGAAAAAAAAATATGCCAAATCTGAGAGGGTCTCCAAAGACTGGGATTATAGCCCAGATAGAGAATTAAACTTTTAAAGGTGAATGAAGGTAGTTTGGGATCTAAGTGGAGGAGGAGCAGACCTGGGTATTTGCCAATGATTATGGCCAGTGGAGACAGGAACACATCCTCTCTAAAGACTAGGATTTGAAGGAAGACCTAGATTCTAGAACACAGGATAGCCATGTTCAATGCCCAAGATAAGTGACTGGTCCAAATTTTGAATAGAAAGGTTGGGGAGGGGAAAATGAGGAATTGTTTTTCAATGGGTATGAAGTTTCTGTTATGCAAATGAATAAGTTCGAGACCTCTACCATGTAGCAGTCAACAATACGGTATTATACACTGTAAAATATGTTCAGAGGATAGATCTCATGTTAAATGTTCATACCAAAAAAAAAAAAAAAAAGAAGAAGAAGAAGAACACACAGACACAAAAGAACACAAGGAAATTTTGAAGGTGATGGGTATGTTTAGTACCTTGGTCGTGGTGATGGCATCATGAGTGTGCACATATCAAGATGTAGACGTTAAATGTGTGGAATTTTTTGTATAAGGATTATACCTCAATAAAGCTAAAAACTTTTCAGTCAAGAAAATTTTAAACAAATTTCAAGGTGACTTCTTCCCCAAGCACATTTAAAAAAATAAATTAGTATTACAATTCTGGTCATTCCAGCTACTGACGGCCCTTTGCCATCCAACAAATGGAAACACAAACTCATGGAACTAGTCAATTTGCTCTTAAAACCATTATGCCACTAATACATTAAGTTGACAAACTAAAGTGTTTTGACTCATAAAAGAGCACAATTCTCTAAAATGTCTCAGGTCCCATGGAATGGAGAAATTTCCCAGCTGGAATATGTATCTAACCCAGTGTTTCCCAGCCCAGTGTATACTGCGGACCACAAAACCATCCGGGGTCTTGGTTGCACACCTCAAAAACAAAGGAGAGGGGATGGGATGAGGAGAGAGGAGCTTCACGGAGCTCAGCATCCCTGGGCAACTGACAGGCAGAGAGGAAGGAAGGGATTAGCCATCAGATGGTGGGGGACCATCTCCCATCATGGACCAAAATAAAAGGCTGACCAACTGAAGACCTAAATGGACAAAATTAAAGCATGAAATCAATTTAAGTGAATAGGTAATTGATTTCTGTGGGGAAAGACTCTCAATGGGAAAATTGGAGGTATTGGACTGAATAGAATTTAAACTTCTCATTGTATCTTGAAGCGTTAAGAGGACTCCTGTTTGCAATTATCTATTTTTTGTGGGATTGATGTCTGTCCTCCCAACCAGGCTGTAATTTACATGTGGGCAGGGATGTCACCATTGTATTCCCATACTTGGGAAAGTCCCTGGCATATATTAGACTCAGTGATGTTTGTTGAGTGAATAAATGAGGTTGATATCATGGCCAATGTTCGGGACTTGGATTTAACACCCATAAATGTAAAGGAAACAAGCCTCTGTCAGCCTGAAGCAGGGAGCTGGAGTGAGCTCTGCATAAAGTAAGAAAACTCTAGAGGCTGCCTCACTTGTGACATGAGAACTAGATCCTTCTGGCCATCAGAGCAAGGAAGCTTAACGAGAGTCCTGGCTTCCGGGGGAGCCCCACTGACCCACAAGTGTCACTCAGCTTAAAATGGAGACAGTCCTGGGTAGCACGGGACGCAAATTTGCTAACCCTTTGAGGTCCTGGAATAGGATGGGATGAGGGAGCCTGGAAAAGAGGATAACGGGAGGATAGAACCCTCCACAGATGCACGTCTGCTCTGTCACCTCTTCAAGGGCTGGTCCAGAGAGAACGTTAACACAGCCCTCCACGGAGGGACCCTCCACATAAGACGGTTGGATCTCTCGGATCCTCTCATGCCCGTGCCTCTGGCTTTATGACCTAATGACACACCTTGTGTTTTGCAGAACGCCGAAGCAAGCTACGACTTCAGCAGCAACGACCCCTATCCTTACCCTCGATACACAGATGACTGGTTTAACAGGTAAATGGGGCCTCCTGAGGTGTCTGGGACATCAGGTGTGGGGTTTTATTTTGCTCTGTTGTGTTTTTAAGGCTTAAATATCACCAGCAAAATGCTCTCAATGCCTTGCTAAATTATATGGTGATTGTTTTTCCTTCTTTGTGCTACATCCTCTAAATTCTTGATTTTTTTTAATATGGCAACACTCCTCTAGAATTATCTCTTGACTATTTTGTTCTGTTGAACTAGGAATTATTTGCCACCTTATTAAAGATAAAAGGAAAATAGGAATAATAAGAAATCCTTTCTCAACCCACCACAAGGTGATTGTAAACACATGGGTTTTACTTGATCTGTTGAAGCTATTGCAGAGAGCTCTTTTGTCCCAGGGATCTGTGTCTATACGTTTTTGAAAAGTGTTTTTGCTGTAGCCTTATAACAGCTCATGTAGTCCCTTTTGACAAAACAGTAAGCATAATTGGCAGAGGTTTGAGGTATTTTTTTAACTGAGGTATAATTAGTTTCAGCTGTACCACATAATGATTCCATATTTGTATATACCGCAAAAAGATCACCACTGTAAGTCTAGTTAATATCTGACGCCACACATAGTCACATAAAAAAACTTTTTTCCTTGTGATGAGGACTTCTAAGCTCAACTCTCTTAGCAACTTTCAAATATACAGTACAGTATTGTTAACTCTAGGTTTGACATACTTCTTGGCATCCTATTATGCAACACTACCCAATGAATGGTTCATCCAAAAGTGTGGTTTTTCTTTGGCCTGTTTTGCTACAAAACATGTAAATGCAGTCTCTTTCTTCTCCAAGTAAAATTCTTGCCTAAGTTGTTGATCACATGTAAGAAATATCAAGAAATGAAGGCACGTGTCTTGTTCAATCAAAATTGACTCAGTTCTAAACTTAGTGCTTCCCCATTACGGATGTGTTTGAGTGAAGCTGATGGGAATGTATGAACTTCAATTAATGATATAAAAATATATTGTGTGTACAGCACTTTACTCGTTGCTTCTACTTCTCGTGACAAACTCAAGGTAGATGAAACAAATGCTGTCATCCTCAGTTTAGTGACAAGGAAACAGGCTCAGAAAAGTTGCCTGACTTCCCTGGACAAACAACCAGTAAATATCAAAGCCGACACTTGAACCCAAGCTCCATAAGTGTTTCTAAATCCAAATTGTCCCCTTCTTTTATAAGCATCATCTTTATTATAAAAGACAGAAGGCATGATGACCAGCGAGTGGCCAGGGATGGGTCTCCACTGGACCAGGTAGCTTAGACTCTCTTCCTACAGTTAGCAAGTTGACCAGAGTCTGTGTGGGGCACAGACAGTGCACACGGGGCTTGGTAATTACAGAAAATGCAGAAAAGAATAAAGGGGAAAACACAATTCGAATTTGAAACATTTTTTAAAGATCATTGCTAATATCCAAGAGCACAGTTCACTCTCTATCAACGTCATCTGCAGCTTTAAAATCATCATGCAGGGTTTGGAAGTGTGCGTTTAGGGGGTGAGGGTGTATAAAAAAGGCCAGAGAACTTTTGACTTGAAGCGTCTCTTACCTAGATCCTTGCATATCCTTAGCTAATAAACCATTTTCAGACACAGGGATGTGAAGTCATCAAATAGAAGTCACTAAGCCAGGGGCAAGACATAATTATTAACAGCAGCCTGGAACCTTGTGCTGAGAAGGACAAGGAGGGTGGCCGTGGCTTCAGCACCATCGGTCACCAGCTGTCCACGCGCTATCAAAAAGGGCAGTAGCAACACGCGTGCCAGCTACTAGCTTTCTCTCTGCAGCTAGTAGGCACTAAATTCATCTTCAGTGGATGGACCCAGGCACAAAAATATAACCAACAGAATGGTTCCCCCCATCCCATTTTCTGAACCCAAACACAACCTCCCACAAGTAAGTCTTCCTGTGAGATGAGCTGTAAGAATATTCTTTAAACAAAAACAAAAGCAAAAACGGAGATGTCCTCTACCTTAAATAATTTCATTTGCCAACTTGTTCTTGAAAGTTCAATTTTAAACTGGCTAAGATCCTCTAGGACTAATGAGCGCTTAGGGCAATAAAATTCTTTTTTTTAATTTATTTAACTTATTTACTTTTGGCTGCATTGGGTCTTCATTGCTGCACATGGGCTTTCTCTAGTTGCGGCGAGCAGGGAATACTCTTCGTTGCGGTGCATGGACTTCTCATTGCAGTGGCTTCTCTTGTTGCGGAGCATGGGCTCTAGGCGTGAGGGCTCAGTAGTTGTGGCACGAGGGCTTCGTTGCTCCGCGGCTTGTGGGATCTTCCTGCACCAGGGCCCAAACCCGTGTTCCCTGCATTGGCAGGCAGATTCTTAACCACTGTGCCACCAGGAAAGCCCAGGACACTAAAATTCTTCATTGCCAGAGGTGGAATCCCCAAGTGTCCGACTGCCTGAGACACAGTCATCGTGAGTCAGGCAAGTATGGTCCTTGCCTCTTAAGGAACCAATGACTCAAGACACAGTGGCCACTTTGGCCCATAAATGGGGTTTTTCACAATTATCAAGTCATTTTCAAAGATCCTCATCCATCATGGCTTGGTATTACAAAGACTGGACCATACCATGGTTCAAATCACGGCCTCTCGAAACAAAACTACTGTTGTAAGTGATTATGAGAGGAAGGCGGGTCAAAGTTCAGGCCACAGCCCTGGGAGGATCTGTCCCAGGCCCGAAAAGTCATGTCTGTCCTGGAGGTGGTCCCTGCTTGGCACAAAGAGAATATGAAGATAGCACCCTTCCCTTGAGTGTAAGATAAGTTTACTAAAACTTCCCTCTTGGATGCATATTATGCCTAGTATTTCTTTCAGTATAACTAGGGGCTTGTAGAAGAAGGAAAGAGAATAAAGGGGGGTTTAAAGGAAATATAATTGGCCATGAGTTAATAATTGTTAAAGCTGGATGATGGTTACATGAGATTTCACTCTACTTTTGTCTATTCTGGTATTTTCTATAACAAAAAGTAAATTTTAAAAGCATAGAATGTAAAAAGATATAAACAGAACTGGGCCTTTAGCTTGGTACTCATGAAACGATTCATTTTGGTGGTTAAGCTTCTGAGGAACTTGCAATGTCCCATGGGGAGGTGACAATAGCCCGAGTCACTACAGTGCTAAGTGTGGCCAGGGCTGAAACCATACAAGGAAAGCGAACGCCTATTAATTACTATGTTTAAGGCACTGTTTTAGTGCTTTGCACGTATTAATCCTCAATCTAACCCTCTGAAATAGGTGTGAACGTTATTATCCCTATTTTGGAAACCGAAGCACAGAAAGATTAAGTAACGTGTGCAAAGTCACACAGCTAACAAGTGGTGGAGACAGGATTTGACACCAGTGAGGGGCCATTACCAGCGCTGCCTCATAATAAAAGTGATTTGGAGAGAGAGCGTGGAGAAATGCAAAGTTATCTCTGGCTGGGGAAACTGGGACAGGTTTCCTTGAAGATGTGGCATTTGGTCCGGGATTTGAATGAAGGTACTAGGTAGAGTTGGGACGGGAGGGGAGTGTATTCTGGGGTGAGGGTACAATTTAGGCAAAGAAGCAGAGGCAGGAGGTACAGACGTGTTCAGGAGGTGTCCTGGATAACTGGTCCTGGAGTTAGAGACTGGTGCAGAAGGCAGCAATCTGAGAAGGCTTCATGGAGGAGGTGAGCATGAAAGGTCTGGACAGGTTGCTAGGAGAAAACCCTTGGCTGGAGCAGGGTTTACTGCCCAGGCAGCCTGAGCCTCCGGCCTGCCAGTTTCTTCAGGTGTTCTCTTCTGGGCTTGGGCACCAGTCCCAAGACCCCCAGCTTTGCTCAGCAGACTCGGGGCTCTTGGATAAGCTGGTTTCGGCACCGAAACTCCAATGACGGGCTGCCCGATGCTGACCGGCAGTGGGCTTGCTGCTGCTGCTGCAGCCACACTACCTGCCACACAGGCCAGTTAGAACGCAGAGGCAATTCCTGCCCAGAAAAGGCCATGCTCTCCATCACTGGCTTCTCACTGCTGTGGAAAGTAGAAAATAAAACGCTCTACCAGGGGCGCTCCCAAGAGCAATGAAGGAGAATGTTCCCCTTGGTTGGGAAACTGAGTTTAATAGCCGCGTGTCTCCCCTGGGCTTTCCTCACACTTTAAACCATCATATCTCCTCTCTGTGCTTATAGGTTAACTTGTTTTCCTTCAAGTGTACATTTCTTTAAGAACATACTTAAAACTCCAAGCCAAGGACTCCTTATGAAGGCAAACTTCATACATATGCAGAACAGCTTTTAGGGGACCTGTATATTAGAATTCCTTGCCCTGTGCTTCATTTGATTTTGTAGGATTTTTCCTTTTTTGGCAGAGCAAGTGTATTTATTCTACTGTGAACCATTTGATAATTGTATGTGGTATCTGTGCTCCAGGTATGTATTTGAAACACAGTTGAGAAATTTGGAAAAGGAGTGTAATTTCCTCCTAGCTTGCAATCAGAGAAATACAGACGACCAAGCAAGATAATAACAGCCACAGTAGCAACAATAACCCAAACTGCAGAAAGGTAGAAAATAATACATATTTAATAAGCATCAATAATATGCAACACAGCTATAACTGATTTGCTATGAGGTATCAGGATCTAGTATCACATGTTTTTCCTGGCATTCAATAAATATTGATTGGCTGGTTGATGGATGGGTGGCATACTTTCTCAGCCATGCCAAGATGTTGAGTGCCCTTGACATCTGTCCATTTCAGAGCTTGCCTGCTTCTCCCAAGGTTTGCAGCACACACTTTGTCAATAATCTTGCAGCCTTGCTGGGTTTTAGGTCAATGTTTGGTGATGCACTGCAGATCTGTATTCCATTGCTGTGCTGCTGTCCATAAAACTCTCTCTTGCATAGCATTTCTTTGACAGGCACACACCACTGAAATGTCATCCCCACCATCGGCAATATTTACGGAGCATCACTGGGTGCAGCATGCTCTATCTATTACGCCCTAAAGAGTAAGAGATTCTGGATTAGATGCAATTCCTGATCACAAAAAGTTTACTATAAATTCAGGAAGAGAGAAGACATTTATTATCCAAGCAACCAAAATGGATAAATGGATGCCAAGGATCGTCTGTCTCTTTGTGAGCACGTTTGATTGATAGCATTAGTTAAAACTTCAAATAAGAAAGATTTTCAGTGATTAACTTTTTAAAATTAAAAGTCATATTTCATTCTGAAGAACCCAATAAACAGGCCTAAAAAGAACAGGGGGGAAAAATTGCTCTCTCTGGTTGGCTATTAGCACAGTGATGGAGACCAGTACTTTACCCTGGGGACATGTAATGGCTTAGAAATAGACAAACATCTTTCCCTTCTGTCTTTACAGACTAATTCTGAAATTGCCTCCTGAATAACAAAATCCAAACTGCCTTCAAAGACCTAATCTAAGTTTTTCTTTCATGTGAGCATTGAGACTACCTCATAAGCCGATATCAGCTCAAAGGCTGCTCTTTGCAATCAACCCCCTCTCTCTAGCCAATCCAGAGTACAGTGAAATCCAACAGAGTTTAATTTTGTGAGCTCTTCTGAGCCACTGGAGAAATACCACAAAGTTGTGAGTTTTTAAAAAAATTTCTAGTCCGCTACCTGGATGACACAAGTTTTCATTATTTAAATTTTCCCCTTCAGCTAAAAGAAATAGACGAAACACAGATTTGGGGTTGTGGAGATAATCATACAGATTGCAAAAGAAATATCTGTATGTTGGTATAATAATTTCTACTTTGGAAACTAATGTTTGCCATATGGGGGGATTTTATGGTCCTCAGGTGGCAATTATTCTTTTCTTAAGAGACAAAAATACAGTAGATTATAATGGACAAAGGTAGTGGTATATTGATCGCTTGGTATGGAATAAGTGATCCCTGAATCAGTTTCCCCTATCTGTAAAATGGAACTAAAGCTCCACCTTGGAGGTTTACATGAGGGACTAGAGGGAAAGAACATGGACAATGGCTCTGGGGATTTTTATGAGCCGGGCCTGGAAGCAGCATACATCCTGTCACCCACATAACATCAGCTGAGATTCAGTCACTTGGCCACATGCACGTGTGGGGGAGGCTGGGAAACGGAGCCTAACTGGATCCCAGGAAGAAAAGAAAATGAGCTTGGTTACCAGTTAGTATGTTCTGTCACCAACAAAAATCACGTGGCAAAGACAGACCAAAACCTAAGCCAATGACCCTAACCAGTGAGTGAGCCAAAGAACCAGTGAAAGTTGGTTTAACCACTAAGTTCCTTTTTGAATTAGTCAGGACTCTGCAGAGAAAAAGAATGAATCAGATATGTATATAAAAAGAAAGAGATTTGTTATAAGGAATTGGCTCATGCAATTATGGGGTCTGGCAAGTCCAAAATCTGCAGGGTGGGCTGGCAGGCTGGAGACCCAGGAGAGACGAGCTGGAGTCCAAAGGCAGTGCTGGAGGATTTTCTCTTACCCATAGAAGGCTGGTCTTTTTGTTCTATTCAGACCTTCAATGGATTGGATGAGGCCCACCCACACTACGGAGGACAATCTGCTTTACTCAGAGTCCACCAATTTAAATGTTAACCTCATCCAAAAAACACCTTCACAGGAACACCCAAAATAATGCTTAATCAAATATCTGAGCACACCATGTCCCAGCCAAATTGACACATAAATTTAACCATCACACTTTTTTTGTTTTTTGTTTTTTGTTTTTTTTTGCAGTATGCGGGCCTCTCACTGTTGTGGCCTCTCCCATTGTGGAGCACAGGCTCCGGACGCGCAGGCTCAGCAGCCATGGCTCACGGGCCCAGCCGCTCCAGGGCATGTGGGATCTTCCCGGACCGGGGCATGAACCCGTGTCCCCTGCATCGGCAGGCGGACTCTCAACCACTGTGCCACCAGGGAAGCCCCATCACACTTTTTATCTGCACATTTCTGAGCATCAGGAATACATGATATATTTTTTTAAGATTTTATTTTTAAATTTGTTATCTATTTTATACATATTAGTGTATATATGTCAATCCCAATCTCCCAATTCATCCCACCACCACCACCACCCACCCCTCTGCCACTTTCCCCCCTTGGTGTCCATACGTTTGTTCTCTACATCTGTGTCTCTATTTCTGCTTTGCAAACCAGTTCATCTGTACCATTTTTCTAGATTCCACATATATCCATTAATATACTATATTTGTTTTTCCTTTTCTGACTTACTTCACTCTGTATGATAGTCTCTAGGTCCATCCACATCTCTGCAAATGACCCAATTTTGTTCCTTTTTATGGCTGAGTAATATTCCATTGTGTTATTATATGTACCATGTCTTCTTCTTCCATTTGTCTGTCGATGGGCATTTAGGTTGCTTCCATGACCTGGCTATTGTAAACAGTGCTGCAATGACCATTGGGGTGCATGTGTCTTTTTGAATTATGGTTTTCTCTGGGTATATGCCCAGTAGTGGGATTCCTAGTTCATATGGTAGTTCTGTTTTTAGATTTTTTAAGGAACCTCCATACTGTTCTCCATAGTGGCTGCATTAATTTACATTCCCACCAACAGTGTAGGAGGGTTCCCTTTTCTCCACACCGTCTCCAGCATTTGTTGTTTGTAGATTTTCTGATGATGCCCATTCTAACCAGTGTGAGGTGTTATTTCATTGTACTTTTGATTTGCCTTTCTCTAATAATTAATGGTACTGAGCAGATTTTCATGTGCCTCTTGGCCATCTATGTCTTCTTTGGAGAAATGTCTATTTAGGCCTTCTCCCCATTTTTTGATTGGGTTGTCTGTTTTTTTAATATTGAGCTGCATGAGCTGTTTATATATTTTAGAGATTAACCCTTTGTCTGTAAATTCCTTTGCAAATATTTTCTCCCATTCTGAGGGTTGTCTTTTCATCTTGTTTATAAAGGTCATGCTTAAGAATAGGGGGTCGGAAGCAGCAAACCTGTATCTGAATTCTGCTTTTGCCTCTGAACTGAGAAGTGACTTAGTATCTTGATGCTCAACTCCCTCTTCTTTAAAATGGGGATAATGAGAGTTGTGAGAATTAAATAAAACAAAGCCTGCAGCACTCTCGGCATGGTGCCCACCCACGGTGGGTGTCAGTAAATGAGAGGTGCTGTATGCATGCTGCCCCGTCCATCTCTCCCTGAATGGAGTCACATAGAAATGCATGCTTTGGCTGGAAAGGACAAGCAGGGTGGCCAGTCACTCTAGTGAAAGGTCAGCAATGTGGAAGAAGGGGCACTGTCTCTCTGGAGATGTGCCCCCTCCCCGGGTCGGAGCAGGTCCTCAGGGTTTTCTTGGACATCTCAGCAGCCACCACGGCTGTAGGGGAAGCCCCAGTGCAGCCATCGTCAGGGTCCAGGCTTAAACCCCACCCTGCACAGGTTAACCTGGGATTGTCCCTCCAGCCTTCCTTGTCCAGCGTATCAGTTATCTATTGCCAAGTAATGCCACATAACAAATCATCCCAAAAGTAGTAGCTTAAAGCAATAAGCACTGATATCGCTCACAAGTCTGTAGGTCAGCTGGACAGTTCTGTTGATCTGGCTCGTCCCTGCATCCAGGGTTGGTTGGCAGGGAGGCTGGGGGCTAGCTGGCTTAGGATGGCCTCTCTCACATGTCTGGGGGACAGCTGGCTGTCAGCTTGGGTGACAGGCATGAGGGGTTACAGTCTCTCACCATCCAGTGGGCCAGCCTGGGCTTGTCCACATGGCACCAGGGCAGTTTCAGGAGAAAGAGCAGCTGTGGTCCTCTTGAGGGCCAGGCCCATCACTTCCACCACATTCTTTTGTCCAAAGCAAGTCACGAGGCCAGCCAGACTCAAGGTAGGGGAAATGTGCTTCCCCTCTTCATGAAGGAACAAGAAAATCACACTGCCAAGGGCACAGGCCCAGGGGAATAGTAGATTGAGGCCGTTCTGGTAACATGATACCCCTGACTCCTGTTACTTGCCCCCCGATGACTTTTGTCAGAAGGAGACCATTAATTAGTTAAAGCACAAAATTACGGGCTTGGTTCTACAGAGCCAGAGAGTACTCACTAACCCTAGTCAGTGGTTCAGGTCTTCCAGGGGCCAGACGATGGGTCCACACAAGTGTTGGATCTTCATCAAAAATCAGTCTTCTACAAAGTGAAAGAGCGGCATGGACATATATACACTACCAAACGTAAGGTAGATAGCTCGTGGGAAGCAGCCGCATAGCACAGGGAGATCAGCTCGGTGCTTTGTGACCGCCTGGAGGGGTGGGATAGGGAGGGTGGGAGGGAGACGCAAAAGGGAGGGGATATGGGAACATATGTATATGTATAACTGATTAAATTTGTTATAAAGCAAAAAAATAAATTAAAAAAAAAATCAGTCTTCTTGCCCTTCCTGTGGAGCTCTGTTCAGTAATCTATTTTTTAAATTACTTTTGTTCTGAATATGTTGAAGATGTTTGAAAAGATTATAACTTACTCAGATTTTGTTAGATAACATCTTTTTTTCCAAATCCCACTCTTTTATGAGCTAATCAGACTTCTCACCTGGACTGTTTTATTCAATCAGCCAATCAATAAACATTTACTGAATTTCAAAAAAAAAAAAGGAAGCCAATCAAGCCACCGAGATTTGTCCCTCCTCCCCACACCCACAGCTATTTCCACTTCTGATAGACTCATGTTCTACTCTAGAGACAAAGGGGAGCTACTGAATGTTCTTGAGAGAGCAAAGGGACCAGATGAATATGGACTTGGGAAAGGATTCTCCTGATATTCAGGGGAGCAAACTCGTTCTCTGAGATGATCAGGAAAACAGGACTGAAGGGAAGGCACTCAAGGCCGTGGTGACAGAGCTGCAGAGGCCCAGGGGTGCGAAGACGCCTGGTGTCACCAAGAATTACAGGGAGCCACTACCCGCTTATAATTAGTGTCGCCTAATTTAGCCATGAAATGTTTTTTCCCATATGTTCCTCTGGAGGGACCACGACAGTCATCTCCCCACTTAAAGGCCAAAATTAAGGATTTGGAAGCGTTCAGTGTCTTTAATCTGCTCAAGGAAGTTCTCACGATTTTGTCCTCCAGGCTTTTGTGAGCAGTTTTAGGCCAGAGAAGGTCTATCACACGGTGGGAGGGTGATGGGTGGTCCAGTAGCTGACCCTGGGTCTCAGACCTGGCCCAGATCCTCGGATACTCAGCTTTGACATCTGTGAAATGGAGCAGTACCTACTCCCACGAGGTGTAAAGGGGGTGCGACAAGAAAAGCACTGATTGTGCTCCCTGGTGAGGAATGACTGCCCCGTCCACAGCAGGTGCTGTTGGTTCTCCTCGCTCCTCAGAGCAAGGCTCCCCCTCCACCAGCATTATGTGTGCTTCACAGATGTCGGTCAAAGCATCGACTGTTCCAGGCAAGGCCTCGGAAAGGAGAGCCTGGCAGGGCTGATTATTAAATAATAAGGAAATTAGTGCTCACTCGAATTAGATGTGGCACTGCTTCTTAAACTTTATTCAAATATTTATTTGGGGCTTCCCTGGTGGTGCAGTGGTTGAGAGTCCGCCTGCCGATGCAGGGGACACAGGTTCGTGCCCGGGTCCGGGAAGATCCCACATGCCGCGGAGCGGCTGGGCCCGTGAGCCATGGCCGCTGAGCCTGCGCGTCTGGAGCCTGTGCTCCACAATGGGAGAGGCCACAACAGTGAGAGGCCCGCATACCGCAAAAAAAAAAAAAAAAAAATCAAATATTTATTTGTTCAGCATGAACCAAACAGCAAGGGAGCCAGCCAAATTTAATCAGTATCCGCACAAGTTCCATTTTTAAATATATATGTGTGTATATATAAAGTATATGCATGTCCTCTTAACATGGTGTGTATTTTATATATTTAAATATCTAATATGTGGGTTATATATAATGTATAAGTATATATATATATAAGTATATATATATGAATATATATAAGTATATATATATATGAATATATATAAATGAATATATATAAGTATATATATATGAATATATATAAGTATATATATATGAATATATATAAGTATATATATATATGAATATAGAAGTATATAATTACAAACACATAAGTAGATATAAGTACAACTATATACTTAAATATATACATTTAAAGTCTACATACTAAATCAATATAAAATGTGTATGTATATATTTCACTTCATATAGATACATGTGTGTATACTTCCATGCTGTTTTTCAGAATTTTGTTTACCATTTTCTTCAGCACTGAGAATACGATGGGGGCCATGAAAGCCACGTCCGTGGTAGTTTCTCCCATCAAGTTAAACCATAACTAAGTCCCTTCTCAAAAATCTCAAATGAGATCTACCAAAAACTTACAGGCAAGAAGACAGGGGTTTACTCAGTCAGCACGTGGGGTCTTCACAGAGCTTCGACCACAGGGCTGGCCTCTGCAGTCACGACGAGGTCTCCTCAGACACCACATACAGATTTCATTCTTGTTCCAAAGGGAATTTTGAGTCCGTGAGATGTGTAGCCTTCATGGAGGCAGGATTCACTTTTGCTCATATAGAGAAAGAAAATATGTGTGTATATTTTCAGTCCTCCGATGTGATTTTTTAAGGGCGGGTGTGAGTTTGCTTGCCCTAAGAGAATGTGGCAAAGAGTCTACACTGCAGAAATCAGGACTTCTTGGGCTACGCAGCCAATAAATCCCCTTCCCCACATCCCTTCCTGCACCTGCCGTGTGAATAGTGAGGGGGAAGCCAGCCCTCACCACCATCCATCTGCAGGCCAAGCTGACACTTTTGCAGCCGACTTCGTATTTAGTTGCTTCATGGGCCATTAGGATGGACTTTCAGGTTGGGGCTGGCTGTTTCCAGTGATGTGTACATTGGACCACTCCTCCTCTTAAATGCTGTTTGGGGTTAAAACACGGCATTCTGATTGACTTCGAGCTTATGCGGGGTTCAGTTCCCTGTTGCCGTTTAACAAACGGCCCCGAAACCTAGTGGCTTAAAAGAGAACATCTACTAGCTCACAATCCTGCAACTTAGGTGGGCACCTGTCTCTCTCCATGTGCTGCTGACAGGGTAACCTGGCTGGGTCTGGGGGAGGGAGGCCTCCAGGGGCCTCACCTGAGGTGTTGGAACAACGGGGGCTGCCCGGCTGCACTCCCCGCATGGCCTCAGCTGTAGCCCAAGCTCCTCTGTACGGACCCTGGCCCAGAGGATAGAGGGCATCCTCCCGCTGCCTCCCATGGGTCCAAGCCAGCCACCAGGCCGGCCCAGTTCAAGGGGAGAGCTGTTTGGATTCCTTTGGTGTAACGGAAAAGGGAGCAAAAGGGGAAAAGTTAATGAAATTCCAGTGTCTATTGCGGAGAACATTCTAGAACATAAGCCCTGAGAAGGCCTTGCTCAGAATTGTAAGGCCGGCGAACTTCAGAAAGATTATCTAATAGATGCCTGGGATTCTTAATCTGGTCGGCCTCAAAGTTTCTGTGGACCCCTCGAAATTGAATGCAAACAGTTGCCAGTGTGCGTGTATTTGGTTCCAGAGGAAGGTGGGGGATTTGTAGCATTCAGTATGTCCTAAAGGAGGCTATAATCCAAAAAGGTAAATAACCTTCATCCCACAACTGGCAGGCAGCATTCATTACCTGCCTGTGGACAGAACCAGCCTTGAAAATAAACACCAGCCCACAATTCTAGCGCTTCAAAAAAAAAAAAAAAATCAGCTGTTTTGACCAGCACCAACCTGTCTTAGATTGTGTCTCCTTTTCACAGAAAGCCTATAACTGTTTTCCGCAGTAAGACACTTCGAATTTTAAAGTAAAGATCACCTCTCAAGGTTGAAAATGTTCTGAGAAGACTCTTCATGGTAGAAACAAACCAAGGTCAGGAAGGGTAGCTGGGAATTGGAAGGGGTCGAAAGGAGAGACACAGATGGAAAATCCGGGGGCCTGGGCTGGCTCCGGGTTAACTGAACCATTGAAAAGAACCATAGATAGAATTTAAGGATCTTCTCCAAGTCGTTTGACCCTGTATCTGACTTGTCTTTACTGTTCTCTGCAGCCATGGGACCCGATGCGCCGGGGAAGTTTCTGCAGTCGCCAACAACAACATCTGCGGAGTCGGAGTGGCCTACGGCTCCAAGGTCGCAGGTAGGCTGTCCCTGCCAAAGAATCCCCGGAGGCATCACACTCGGGTCTCGGGCCTGGCCACGGCGCAGCAAAGATTCCCAGTGGAGCAGGAGAGTGGGGACTGGTACACTTAGCAAGAGTGAAAAACATTTTTTTAACTTAACCTATATGGCAAGATCAATAAACTTAAATTTTTTTTAAGGTGCACAGATCATGAGCACACAGGTCAATGAAGTTTCACAAATTGACCACATCCATGTAACCATCAAGAAACAAAACACGACCAGCACCCCAAAGCCCTCCTTGTGTTCCCTCCCACTTACTGCCCATACACACAAGAACAGTCACGACCCTGATGTCTAACAGCAAATGTCAGTTATTCCCAGTTCTTAAACTTTATATAAATGGAATTGTACTGTCTGTACTCTTTGTGTGTCAGCATCCATAACATCTTTTTTTTTTTTTATTATTGAAGTAGAGTTGATTTACAACGTCGTGTTAGTTTCTGGTGTACAGCAAAGTGATTCAGTTATACATATGTGTGTGTGTGTGTGTGTGTATAGATATTCCTTTTCATATTCTTTTCCATTATGGTTTACCACAGGATATTGAATAGAGTTCCCTGTGCTGTACAGTAGGACCTTGTTGTTTATCTATTCTATAGATACTAGTTTGCATCTGCTAATCCCAAACTCCCAATCCAACACTCCCTCACCTGCCCTCCCCCTTGGCAACCACAAGTCTGTTCTCTATGTCTGTGAGTCTGTTTCCATTTCTTAGATAAGTTCATTTGTGTCATATTTTAGATTCCACATATAAGTGATATCATATGGTATTTGTCTTTCTCTTTCTGACTTACCTCACTTAGTATAATACTCTCCAGGTCCATCCATGTTACTGCAAATGGCATTATTTCATTCTTTTCATGGCTGAGTAGTATTCCATTGTATATATGTACCACATCTTCTTTATCCATTCATCTGTCGATGGACATTTAGGTTGTTTCCATGTCTTGGCTATTGTGAATAGTGCTGCTATGAACGTAGGGGTGCATATGTCTTTTCAAATTATACTTTTGTCTGGATATGTGCCCAGGAGTGGGATTTCTGGTTCATATGGCAACTCTATTTTTAGTTTTCTGAGGAACCTCCATACTGTTTCCATGATGGCTGCACCAATTTACATTCCCACCAACAGTTAAGAGGGTTCCCTATCTTTTCGAATTATAGTTTTGTCCAAGTAACCATAGCATTTTAATAGGAATCAAATAAAGACAGTAGAATATAAGGAGTTGTGTACAGATTATTGTAAACATACTCAGAACTCTTCCAAATGTTTTTGGTGGGGTTTTTTGTATGTTTGTTTGTTTGCACAATGCATCTCATCTTGAAGGGAAAATATTCTACCTAGAACCTTTTTATTAAGTTCCACGGGAAAGACATTTAACAAATTCCTCTTTATGGGCCTTTAGAAAGAAGGGTGGCTGGTCACCAGAAATTTAGAAACCAACACCTCCCCCAGCCAAAAAAAATAGAGAGAGACAGAAAGGGAGAGAGAAAATGAGAGAAAGGGGTTCATAAGCTTTCAACAATATGCTGGAGAATGGAGTGGCTCCTGGCTCATTCCAAGTTTTGCATCAAATTTGGTTCTTAATTTATTCAGGCTGAGTCATCCAACCTTGCTTTTCTTTTTTTTACAACTGTCTTGATATTTTTTTCCTGGTGATTTAATGGAACCATAAACATACTTTGTGCTGACACTTGCATTTCCAGGGACCTAAATAAAGCAAGAGCAACCTATACAAACCCACCATTAACCTCTTTCAACACTGTCTGCTAAGAGGTTTGCCTGAGCTGGGTGCTGAATTCCTCAAACGAATGCATCCAGAGGGTTCTGAAATGTAACTGAGGTGGCTTTGCCCCTTGGTTTTCATCTCTCTGTATTCTGTGTGCCTCCAAAATGCTGGCATCAGAATATCAGAAGCCATTATGAGCTCAGGGGAAAGAATATCACCTGGTTAATATTTTACAAGCCAGGCTCACACTCCGGGTGCTATCTGAGTGGGGGGGTTCCCTGTTCGCGGGCAGAGTGGAGGCAACTGAAAATGTCAAACGTGGATTTCTCATTCACAATGACGGTCTTCAAAAGAGTTTTGAAGTTTCTGCATGCCCAAAGTAACTGGATTTTTGAACAAGGGATCCTTAGAACAACTGCCTGCAACAGTGAAGAGTTGGGATTAGCTCATGGCAATTGGAGGTCCACTGGGGTCTTTTTCTCCATCTGCTTCTTTTTTTTTTTTTAATAATTTTTTCTCTTTATGCTTTTTTTTTTTTTTAGATGTTAGGGGTAGGAGTTTATTAATTTATTTTATTTATTTTTGCTGTGTTGGGTCTTCATTTCTGTGCGAGGGCTTTCTCTAGTTGTGGCAAGTGGGGGCCACTCTTCATCGCGGTGCGCGGGCCTCTTACTATCGTGGCCTCTCTTGTTGCGGAGCACAGGCTCCAGACGCGCAGGCTCAGTAGTTGTGGCTCACGGGCCTAGTTGCTCCGCGGCATGTGGGATCCTCCCAGACCGGGGCTCGAACCCGTGTCCCCTGCATTAGCAGGCAGATTCTCAACCACTGCGCCACCAGGGAAACCCTGCTTTTTCTTTTTCTCTCTTGTAATTTGCACTCTGAAAACATCTAAGCTGCTTATCAAATGTACCTGATTCTCCTGCTCTCTTTGTTTGAATTCCCTAAAGGCAAACCTAAAGCAAGGATCTGGGTGCAAGGAGTTTCTTTGGGAGGTGACCCTGGGAAGCCAGTGAGGGAAAGAGAGGGAAAGATGGTGGGACGAGGGACCAACAGAGGGTGTGTAGATGAGCTGGGGCTCCCTAACTGGGGCTCTGGGGGGCTCTTGCCCCCCTAGAGGAGGAGGCTGGGAGTTTATCCACCAATTCCCATCCCTCATCGGTGGGTGGGGTCTGGTGGGGGGCGGGACCTCAGCCTCGAGCACCTGGCCTGTCCAGCCTGCAGCTCCACCCGCAAGGCAGAGGACACGCCCCAGGCAAGCCCCTCATTCGGGTGGGCAGATCCAGGCAGAGTGTGACAGCCTCCGACTCGCCCCTGATGGCAAAGGCGAGCGGATGCAGCCCGGTACCCGAAAGACACGACCCGACCCGTGTCCGTGAACCCCGATAGCTCACAGGTCTCAAGGCAAGGCTCTGAGGATCCAGGAGCTGAGCCCAGAGCCGGGGGCAGGCAGGCAGGCCCAGCCCCACAGAGGCTCTGAGCAAAGGGGCCGCCTTCTTGCGCTCCCTTAACCCCAGCTTGCTTCCTCTGTAGCCACTCTTACAGGTCCTAAGCGCTCAGGGGCAGGAAGGTCCAGTCCCCACCCTGTACCCAGCAGGACATCCAGTGACTCAGGGCTCCCCAAGGGGAGCGAAAGGAATTCTTCCTGAGAAAGCCCTGGAGAGGTACTCAGGAATCGCAACAGAAGCAGAATTCTACCTTACAGATTTGAGGGGAACATTTTGTTCATTCTGGCTGGCAATTTCAAAAGTTGGCTGATTTTCCTCATTCTACTAATAAATGGGCCGTACTCTCCGGAGAATCTTTCCTTTCCCGAGCTTTCTGAGCTGGGGAGGTCTGGAGCGCCATCTGGTGGCCAACCCATATCACTGCTCGTCTCGAGGTGTTCAGTCACAGGGTAGGGAGGCGATGTCCCAACTGCCCCCTGGATCCCGGGTCTCTTGTCTTCATAAAAAGGCTAAAGTTAAGGTGCTGCAGAATCTCAGTCCAGAAAAAGAAAGGAAAGTGGAGACGAGATGATAAAACGAGTACTCTGAAGGGAAACAAGGAAAAAAATCATTGAGCATCTCTTCATCGGCCTGTGAGCCTTTTGGGTTTCTCTTCTACTCATACACTTTCTCATTTTTCCATGGAGGTTCCTGTCTTTTTCCTGTTAATTTGCACACGTTCTTGGTATGTCCCACATATTAGCCCCTGATCAGTTTTAATCAGCACAAGGATCTTCTCCCAAACTTTCACATGAGGCCATTAGTCTACCTGGATTCCACCTCTGTATGTCATGCCAGCTGGGGATCAAGTTTTATTTTTCTCCAAATAGTGAGTAAACATCCCCAATACCATCTATTTAATAATCCATCCCGTCCCTTTGATTTGTGGTGCCACCTTCATTGTATATTAAGTTCCCATACACATGTGGTTAGTCTCTGTGTAAATATAATTTAGAGGAAACTTCCTAGCAACTCTGAGTCAGGAAGTGTAGCCACGCTCCTTCCTCTACTGGGCCTTTCTATGTGCTCTCCCTCTGCCCAGAACACCTGCCCCCTACGGCCCACCTGGCCACCACCTCTTCATCCTGCAGCAAGCGGGTCCCCACAGCATCCTCCAACATCATTGCCCAGGCCAGTCCCCATCCACAGATAAAGATGCTGAATCTTCTCTTCCCAACACTAATACTGTCAGTTATCACAAATTCTTGTGCCTGATTCTTTGATCAGTATCATTCTCCGCAGGCAGACAACAGTGTCCACAGAGACAGGAGCCATGTCTGTTTTCTCTCACCTTCGCACCCACAGCAGGGTCTGGCACACAGAGGATGCTCAAACCCCATTTGCTGAGTGACAGAAAGCAAGGAAGGAATAAAGAGAAGGAAGCGTTGGTGGATAAACCCATGATAATCAGTAGAGATTAATCATTGAATAAAAGAATCGGTGGATGAATGGAGTTAAGGGATTAAGGGCATAAAGTTCTAAGACCCAAAGCTGATGGAATTTCTACCAGGTATCTCCCCTTCTACCAGCACCGTCTCACCTTTGCTACTTTATCCCAATCAAATTAGTTCCAAGGAGACCTGGGCCTTCTCATCACCCACTTCCCCTGCCCAGCAAGGGCACACTGGGAATGTCCACCAGCAGTGAAGACAGGCAGGGGACCCCTTTGCATCAACACCCTAGGCCACTCCAGGCCAACGAGCATCACAGCCATCCATCCACTGTGTGTCATCTGGATGCTGGAAATAGAGCGTGTGAATGCCCGGCGGCTCATCTTTTCCATTTACCCGTCAGGATCTCAAAATCTTGGGCCCCAAAGAGGGTCTAAAGTTCCCTGAGTCCGAACACCCACTGATATTTGCATGATGATAACAACAATAACAGTAGCAATAATAATAATAACATATGGTCTCTTCCAATGTGTCTGGCACAATGCAAAACCCCTTACTCACTTAACCCTCTTTACAGCTTTATCATACATTATTATATATTTTATAAAGAGAACATATTTATTACATATTATTATCCCTCTTTTACAGAGAACGAAACTGAACATGGGGCCACACAGCTAGTAAATTGTAAAACAGTTTAGCACCCAGCGCAGCCTGGGTCCCTGCACTAAAACACTTGAAGAGCTTCTCTCTCTCTTTTTTTTTAAATTAATTAATTTATTTATTTTTGGTTGCATTGGGTCTTCGTGGCTGTGTGTGGGCTTTCTCTAGTTGCAGTGAGCGGGGGCTACTCTTTGTTGTAGCTTCTCACTGCGGTGGCTTCTCTTGTTGCGGAGCACGGGCTCTGGGCACACAGGTTTCAGTAGCTGTGGCACGCAGGCTCAGTAGTCATGGCGCACGGGTTTAGTTGCTCTGCGGCACGTGGGCTCTTCCCGGACCAGGGCTTGAAACTGTGTCCCCTGCATTGGCAGGCAGATTCTTAACCACTGTGCCACCAGGGAAGTCCCGAACAGCTTCTCTTTTCCTGCTCTCCTGATGTAGCCTGGACCCAGCCTGGAACTGCACGCCTCCAGTGACGGGAAACTCACTCCCTCACAACAAAGTCTGTTCTGCCTTTGGACATGGGTAACTCTAGAAACTTCTTCCTTAAGATGAGCTCTCTCTTTGACTTCTGCTGCCTGTTTCCATGAGCACAGCTGTTACCACTTCTTCTAGGTAACACGTGGCAAGGAGAGAGGAAAATTCCAATCAGTCTGGCTCCCAAAGAGTAAATGCTCTGTACCACGCAGACCGGTACATCTGGGCTGTCCCAAAGTCTTGGTGCTGACTCAAAGCTTTAATAACTTCAAATTTATTTGAAGTTATAATAAATAAATAAATAAACATAATATATTTATTTATTTATTTTTGGTGCGTTGGGTCTTCACTGCTGTGCGCAGGCTTCCTCCAGTTGCGGCAAGCGGGGTTACTCTTCATTGAGGTGTGCGGGCTTCTCACCGTGGTGCCCTCTCTCATTGCGGAGCATAGACTCTAGGCTTGCGGGCCTCATTAGTGGTGGCACGCAGGCTCAGCAGTTGCGGCACACAGGCCCAGTTGCTCCGTGGCATGTGGGATCTTCCTGGACCAGGGCTCGAACCAGTGTCCCCTGCATTGGCAGGCGGATTCCTAACCACTGCACCACCAGGGAAGCCAATATAAATAATGAACCCTTCAAATGATGTTTCTTGCAAGTTTGTCAGACTTATACCTCTGAGAGTATGAAAAAGGCTCGAAATGCATCACGCCTTTTGGGAGATGCTGTCTCTTGCCTTCAGTCCCTTCCAGGACTCAGGAGTTGCAGCTGGGTGCCCACCATGTGCTGGTCCTGCTGGGGGGCGGGGATGCAGCAGTGAGCCAGCAGACAAGACACCTGCCCTCACACAGCTTCGAGTCTAAAGGGAGACCCAGACAAGGAGCAAACAAGCACGACAATATCAGATCATGATTGCTGGTTGCCGGGGCACAGCAAGTGACTTGAGGGCAGGTTCTACAGCATCACGCCTGGGCTTCTGCAGAGCCCCTCAGAGCAGCCCCAGGCTGGGGCCAGGCCAGGTGGCATTGGTCTTACCTGCCTTCCTCTGAAGGCAGAGCAGATAGACTTATGCATCTGCTAACGAGTGCTCCTTTGAGCAAAGATTCTAAAAAGAGTTTGAAAACCACACTGTAGACCGTTATCAAAGTACCCTGAAATTTCTCTACCAGCGATGAATTGCTTCCACATATTTGGCCAATAAAACTCCTAATAGTCCAGTGAGTTTGTACATATTTTATCTGAGTTTTTAAATAAAGCAGTAAAAATCGCTTGTTGGCACAATGATTAACTTGTTTCCAGATCCTTAAGACCTAGACCAGCATGCATCGGCTCCTTAGCCTGCAGATGAACATTAGTGAACACAAAAGTGGCGATTATCAACACTGAGGTGTGGGGACAGACGTAGCACTTCCTGGTGTCCGTACAAGCTCACCTTTTGTAACAGGAGGAGAGGCAGAGGATTTAGCTCAAACCCCTGAGCTGTGCAGCCCCTAGAGCCCAGGGCTGCAAGCAAGCCGTGCAGCAGGCGTGAGGCTCAGGTTCTAAAAGGCAGGAGGGGCTCACAGATTCACTGCTGGTCATGGATGCGGTGCTCAGGCTGGCGGGAGGGCAGGGACAGAAATGCTTGATGTGCAGGCTCTCCTGCCATCACCTCGCCGCAGCCAGCAGAGCATTGTGCAAACGTGAGGATGCTGAGTCCTGGCTCCCTGGGCTTCCCGCTCTCCTTCTGCCTCTCACTCTCACTCTCTTGCCTTCCCCATCTTTCTCGCTCTCTCTCCCCCTCCCCACCCCCCTAGACCATCCAGGGACAGAGTCCCTCCCTAAAAACCCTTGGGTCACCCTGAGCCTGGGTCTTGGCAGCTCATGGGGCAGTTGCCTGCAAAAATTAATACTGTATCTCATTCAATTCATGCATGCCTCATTCCCTCCGAGCTTAATGGGATTCAAAGAATGCCGGGGGCCTGGCCCCTGAATGTGAATGAGAGCCCTGCTCCCAGCCCGTGGCCTCCCTAGATGCTGAACAGTCAGAAGATTAATACACAACAGCTCTGATGTTCTGGGGGGCACAAAGGGAGCCAGGGCGGGATGAAGAGGGAGAGAGGCAGAGAGACAGGACCTGCAAAGAGAGAGGGCAAAGGGCACCAGCTGGTGACAAAATGCAAAGTCGCCACTGTTTGGCACGTGGGATAGTCCGGGTGCACTTTGGCCAGAGTTGAACTTCTCCCTCTTTCCAATGGAGGCAGGCTATTCAGTGCTGGTCATCTGGGCACTGGATGAGTTCAAGACCATCTGAGTTTCCTCCTTGTAGACAAGTGACTACCAGCCTCTCTGCGACATTTCCAGTCCACAAATTGGACACGACGTGTGAGAAGAAGCTGTGCTCTTCAGTTTATTCTGTAAGCTGTTGGCCCCCTTTGTTAAACAGACTTTTTAAATGAGCAAAATATAGGTGGGCCAAAAGTGAAATGTGGAGTTTTAGATTTCCTATCCCTAATGAAATGAACCATAAAACTTAGTTTCTGGAAAGTTGAAACCAAAGACTATGCTTATGCTGTAGGAGCTTTCTCCAGGAGAAAGGATATTAACTAATAATTAGACTCGTTGGCAAAAACGGTGACCTGATTTTTGAGTAGAGGATGGAAAGTCTGGACCTGTTATCCCTGCTATAGGGAGAAAATCAACTAAATTAGGTAATAATATCATGCATGTATTCACCAAATATTTATCAAGCTTAAGATAAATTCCAAGCGCCATGCTGACGCCCAGGGACATAGAAGTACACAGAATAGACACGTGCCCTGGACACAAAGACCTTGCTGTCTGGTGGTAAATGAAATACACAAATAAACAATTGTAAGAGAAGGCTGACAGTGCAGTGCTAACAGAGGACCTGCACAGCTGGACCCAGAAAGACTTCAAGGGAAAGGCCTACTGAGCTCATAGGTTAGACAGGAGGAGGGTGAGCACTGGGGAACACTGCAGTGCAAGCGCAAGGGAGGGGCCATGAGACGTGGGAGGAGGAAAGAGAACCTTAAGAGAAAAGATAATTTTCTGTCAATTTCATGGGCCCTGTAAGAGCCTGAATCTTCCTTCTTTATATTTTTTTCTGGAAAAATGTTTATCTCAGAATTAACAAAACATGCATGTAAAAGCATTAACTTTATACCCCCAGTGTCCCAATTACCTAAACAGTCATTCTCATGTCAGGTGGCACTTCAAAACCACCTTAGACCAATACCTGCTTAGGCCCTGTGCAAATATTCAGAAACTCCAGGGACCGGGGAGAAGCGGCCCAGGCACAGTATTTAGGAAATGCTCTCCAAATGACCCTATAATTATGAACTGCTTTAAGATATACAAGCCTATTACCTGCAACTAGAAAAGGAAAATCAAGATGCGAAGGCAATCCTATAACTATTCAACAATCAGCAGTTAGTTCTCATCCACATGAACTGTGTGTAGATTTTGGGCCTTTTTTTTTTTTTTTTTAATTTATTTTTGGCTGCGTTGGGTCTTCGTTGCTGGGCACAGGCTTTCTCTTGTTGTGGTGAGCGGGGGCTACTCTTCGTTGCAGTGTGTGGGCTTCTCATTGCGGTGGCTTCTCTTGTTGTGGAGCACAGGCTCTGGGCGCGCGGGCTTCAGTAGTTGGGGTGCACGGGCTTAGTTGCTCCGTGGCACGTGGGATCTTCCCGGACCACGGCTTGAACCCGTGTCCCCTGCATCGGCAGGCGGATTCTTAACCACTGCGCCACGAGGGAAGTCCCTGTCTGTAGATTTTTGAAAGTGATGACAGGTACATAGGTAACCAATGTATATGAATCTTCCTTCTTTAAGTTGGTGTGCACACCACATTAGGTGATGCTTGTGTAGTAATGCCCTTTGACCACGGGGGACAAGTAAGAAGGGTCAGAAGCCAGGCTCTATGTACAGACCAGCCCTTCATTTCAAAACTCCCGTGGACGGAAACACTTAGGTCAGCTTCAGCAGCACTCTAGGTCCCTTGCTACGAAATAGCGTATCAAGCAGAGAACAGTCTTGGCCCCAAACAGCAATGTTTAGAGGGTAATGATGAAGGAACAAATGCCCTTCCCATTGGCTGCTGCTGAGTGAACCCTGGACAGGCTTTTTCTAGACAGCCCAAGGGTGTCGTGAACCATGGGTGCCACAGGCCTGGGCTCCTCCTAAATCCCTGTATACACAGTCACACAAGCAGAGAAAAGTTCCCAGCGAGAAGTCACTCCTACAAGGCATCACAGAAGCACACACTTTACAAAGGTGGCCTAGGGGAGAAGGAGGAGGGGGTGTATCCTGCACCCCACTGCAAATATATTTTAGAATGATCCCTTCAACATTTCTGTTCCCCCCGCCAAAGCCTCTTCCCAGCTACGATGCAACTGAGAGTTCCTTCCCTGCCCCTCCCCCTTGCACTGTCCTGCCCCTGCCCCCTGCCCTATAGAATTGTTCCTTAAATATCTAAGAGCAATCGCCTCCCCACACTGTCATGCCCAGTAGCTTTATTTCTCCTCTGAAACGTGTCCCCCATCAACCCCCGAGTCCCTGGAAGCCAAGCTTCCCTTCAGAAACAGACCACATTAGGAATTCTAGCAACTTTTGCGAGGGGGATAAAATTGTCTTCAAATAGTTGCATAAGGAAAGGAGTGGGTGGGGTCCAAAGGGATGGAGTGGATCGGTCAGTGCACCTGCCCTATCCTCTGATCACACACACAGCGTGAGGTTGGATTCAGGATCGCCCGGCTGAGCCCAGGGCACCAGGAAGGCAGACCTCCAGCCACACCCAGGACCCCAGCCCCCTACCCCACCTTGCCTCCTGTGAACCGAGGACCGGCACCCAGCGCTCCCCGGCCCTCACTGTCCACAGGGATCCGGATGCTGGACCAGCCCTTCATGACGGACATTATCGAGGCCTCCTCCATCAGCCACATGCCTCAGCTGATAGACATTTACAGCGCCAGTTGGGGCCCCACCGACAATGGGAAGACGGTGGACGGGCCCCGGGAGCTCACACTCCAGGCTATGGCGGACGGTGTGAACAAGGTAAGGTCGTTCCGGCGCCAGGAGGCCCTGGGCCACTCCCGGGGAGGAGGGGTACGGGGTGTGGGTGGGGGAGGGGGGATGAGGAGTGGGGGAGGGGCGGAGCGCTGGTGCCGATTGAGGGCAGCAAGGGCCAGGGCGGCGGCGGAGGTGGGGCTGTTACCCTGTGCCTTAGCTCAGGTCCTTCGAGAAATGGACCCCAAATTGGGTTAGAGGTCCAGACTTATTGGAAGGGGCGCCTGTGAAGGACAAAGGCGAGGGGGCGGGGGCCCTTCGGAGGGCGACTCTCTCCTGGCCCCTGCGAAGGGAGGGGGGAAGGAGGGTCCCACAGGGAGCTGCACTAGCACCCCACCGTGCAGGCGTGGCTGGGAGCAGCCCTGGGAGCGGGGTCTCCGCGCAAACCGGGTGTCTTCAGAGCACAGCAGGGGAGCTGCGTCCAGATGTTCCCGCGGGGGAGTCAGCGCGCGTTTTTCGTGGCTGCCCATCCCTGGGATTAGTCCGGGAATTCACAGAGCCAAGGAGCAGGGACCAAAGCAGCACCTCAAAGGGAGGCAGCCGGGAGCCGCGGGTCACTGTGCGGGGGAGCGGCCCGTGGGCAGCGGCAGGAGGTGGCCTCTGCGATCCCAGGGCAGAGTCCCCCTACAAACCACAGCCAGGCCAGAGTCTCCCTGGGTTCAGGTCCCAGGTCCACTGTTCAGGGTCTGAGGGTCTATCCGCAGTGACCTGACCTCACTGCGCCTCCGTTTTCCTGCCTGTAAAATGGTGATAACGGTGCATTTCTCCTGGGGTCGCTGTGAGGTGTGAGATAGACATGCAAGTGCTGGCCCTGGGAGGCCCCACAAACGGCTGGTGTTTGCCTGGGTCGTTAGGGACTCTTAACGAGCCTCCCCAAAACTTTGAGTCGTAACGCACAGTGTTTCACTAGGCTTGTGGACTCTGTGGTCCAAGAACTCAGATGGGAACGGTGGGGATGGCCTGTCCCTGCTCCACAATTGCTGGGCCTCAGCTGGAAGGCTGGGGACTTGAATCACCAGGCTGGTGTGTGTTTGCAGCCCCTGCGAGGGGCTGAATTACTGGCCATTGGTGCCACGGCACCGTCTCCTCGGGGCACTTAGTCACTTTGTCTTAGTCTTTTCCCAGGATTGGACTTTCCATCAGGTTGATGCGATGCCCTGTCCCTGCCCTCAGCCCGTCTGAGACAGCCACAAAGATCCCTGACATTGTAATGGCACAGTGCAGTTTCCGGGGTGGGGGGGGTGTCACCAATAGGATGGTGGGGGAGGGGCAGGAGGTAGTGCCGCTGCCCCATTTCAATGCCCAGACCCTTAGGAGTTTATAGGGTGAGACTTCTGACATACAGACAGCTATTTCCTTATTGCATTGTTCACGGTGTGGCTGGAGAGAGACGACTGCTCATCCAGGCCCGGGACCAGGTGACAGTGACAGCACATCACCCAGGGGAACACCTGGCAGATGCCCCCCTTCCCCATCAGACACGGATTTTCACTGAGAAGCATTTTTTGACACCTGAGGCCAAAAGAGAGTCAGAGAGTAGGTGACATCTGGCCTCTGTCAGAGTTCACAGTGCAGATGGGCTCAGTGCAGTACATCCCCGGGCGAGTCCTGTCACTCTCCACGAGCGTCTGAACGGCTCCATCACATTTCAAGGCAGGGTGCTTCTCTCTTTCCATCTGTAGCGTCCCCTGCTGCAACTAAAAAGGCTCTTTCAAGTATGGTTGCTCTGCAAAGCATGCCAAGTACGCCAAAACTTAAGAGAATAATTTGTTATGACTTATCTCCCGCTGACAGCATGTAAATATTTTACAAAGTGGAGTATGGTGAAAAATACAGTTTCTCATTTGACTTTCCCCCATGCTGTAGGAAGGATTCTTTCCTTATTTCAAGGTGAAATTTTTTTGGACAGTGTTATAGAATTGTGTGAACAATGAGGTATTATACATGAGCAAAAAAGACTTCCTCTCAGTTATTTCAGCTGACTGGTCAGGTCTAAAGGAAAATGTACCCCTGAAAGGTTATCTCCACCTAAACAAAGGAGTCAGATGATTACCTGCTACACTAAGAAATTCTCATGCTTGTCTTTGAATTTTAGCATCTTGCAGATAGGTTTGGTTTGACTAACACTGTAATGATAAAAGGGAAGAGGAAGAGGAAACAGAGGATGAGAGAACTTTCCAGGGATGTACCATCTGCCACAGACCCCACCACTCCCAATCGGATGACATCTGCTTCTCATATAAACATCACCTACCTGGCTCCTTAGGGATTTGAGTTTGCATCTCCTAAATTTTCTCAATAAATACTTAACAGAGACGGCAAGCAGCTGGCATGAAGGAAGAGAAGAAGGAAACCTTTTCCCCATTTGTTTATTTCAATTTTTTCCTCTTTATAGTCTACGTGTTGAATTTACAGTTAAGACATCCTTCACATTACATATGGGAGTAGATAACAGACAGAGACCCCTGAATTATGATATATCCTGGAATTGACTTCTTAGTTC
The DNA here is from genome assembly GCF_964165515.1 of Mesoplodon bidens. Taxonomy (NCBI): domain Eukaryota; kingdom Metazoa; phylum Chordata; class Mammalia; order Artiodactyla; family Ziphiidae; genus Mesoplodon; species Mesoplodon bidens. The sequence continues at coordinate 67,400,380 of NC_138171.1, forward strand.
AGGATCCTGCAGAAGCAGACCCTGAGGTGAGGGTTGAGTTCAGGTAGTTGATTTGGGAGGTAAAGGGAGTGAGTGGGGAGGTATAACAGGAAAGAAAGGGGCCATTAAAGGATTTGTTATCAAGTCAGCTACTACCGTCAACTGGAGCTTAATCCCACGGGGAAACTGGGAAACCATGCAGAACACACACTGAAGTTATCCCAGCCGGCGGCACGGGAGCTGGCGGAAAAGTCAGTGGTTCAGGTTGTTCCCAAGGGGCGTAAATGTCCCAGCACTTTCAGCCGGGAGGGAGGTGTGCAGGGCAGCCTTCAGCCTCTGGGGAGAAATCCCTTACACGAAGAGACACCTGTGCTGACATCTGGAAACCCCCAGCGCACAAGAAGCCACAAGCTCGAAGGAATACGGGTGACACCCACTACCATCTACCACAATCTCCAGAGTGCAATTTGGGCAAAGCCTAATCTGAACTTGGAGTCATCTCTCTCTGGGTAATAAAGGACCAATACGGCGATGTGTGTGCTGGTCAGAAAAGGATGTAGCCCTTACAAAGAGATGGATGGAGAACAAAGCCCAGCTGGTACGGGATACGGCATCTTACATCACTCAACAACCAGAAGAGGAATTCAGAGACCACTAGAGGGTCTTGAGAGTGATGACTGATGCATGAACTTCTTTCCACATCCTAAGGAAATGCACCCAGGGCAGCTCTGGCACGTCTTTGGCTGGCTCTGATGACTACACCCCAACCTCTTATTAATCACACCTCAGGGTTGCTACCCGAGGGAACATCTTAGGAATATTTAAAGACAAGGGAGCAGAAAATCCTCTGAGGCACAGATGAGACAGAGTATTGACAGTTTATTTCCTGGGCGGGGCTGGGAGGGTGCAAAGGGCTCAAACACAGATCCCAGATCTTGGAGCTGGAATATATTGTACTAGGGGTCACTTGCAAGACTGACTCAAAAGCCACCATCCAGGAAGGGGGGCGGGGGTGGGGGAGGCTGCCCAAGGAGACAGTGATTAATCAGAACGGGCGAGGAGGAGCCTGGCGCCCTGCTGAAATTTAACCAGAGCTGTGGGCCTGACACAGTGGCACAAGTGCCGGGGCCTCTGGCGGCAACGATGCTTCCTGCCAAGAAGCCCTCAGGACTCCTCCAGGAGCCCTGATTGATGCTCTGAAACCAAACGAAGGTTCCCAACTGCACAGGGGACGCTGCTGCTTGGAATCTGCGTTTCGGCCTCTGAGATGCCTTTCGCAGTTACAGTCCCTCCTTTCATTTCTGAGAAGGAGAAACGGGAGGAAAAGCTGGTGGGTTTCTGGTGACCCTTCCTAAGAGCTGGCCAGCCCCAGGTGGGGTGGCCAGGCGTCCTGGTTGCTCGGGACTTTCCCGGGTTTTGCGCTGAGAGCCTCACTTCCCAGGAACTACCCAGCCCGGGCCAACCGAGGCAGTTGTCACTCACCTTTAAGCCTTCTTGATGGTGGTGACCCATCTGCGCCCAGGGAGAAACCCAGCCACCAGGTTAAGGGACTGATGTGGATGTAAGCCTTCAACAACCCCTGTGACATCAGAAAGGTTCATCACGGCGTGTTTGGATCCTGCTAGAAAGAGACAGGATGGCACAGGAGCCTTACCTCCAAGGTGGATACACGGCAGGACAAGTCAGGGGCAACTGCAGGTGTGGTGAAACACGGGCTCCAGTGAAGGATTTAAGCAGAGGCTACGTAGTGCCACCCTCTGTTCGGCTTTCTTGGGGATGTGACACCCCACCCACTCCTGCTGAACTCCGTGGAACCCACGGGGGTGCGAGGCAGACGCTGCGGTCCCCTGGCCCGGGGGCGGCTTCCTGCGGGTCACCGGCCACCTCTCCCTGCGCCTCTGCCTGAGGACCTGCCGGCCCCACGGGAGGTGCTCCCAGGCCCAGGGCGCGCAGCCTGGACTGTGGGGCGGCCAACGCGCGCTGTCCTGGGGGCAGGTTCTCGGGGGTCTCCAGAGGCTGGGGGGAGGCTCCTCATCAGCTCACACCTGGTTGGCCCTTCTCCCTGCCCCCCACCCCATCCCCATCTCATGTTCACTTGTGCCTCCTGAGATCGACCCCCAAGTCCTGGTCTCAGCATCTGCTTTTGAAGGGGCATAAATTGGGACCAACCCCATCTCCCTGTAGGCGTGACCTGCTGGTCACCCTTCTCTGAGAGTGAGCCCCCGCTCCCAGGAGGGGTCCACTCATCTGTCACCCTTGTTTAAGGCTCTGTGTGACTTCACCACTACCCCCAACATTCCAAGTACAGAAAAGAAGGGAATAAAGAATGAGAACATAAAACAGCTACACAGAAATATAACGCAATCGCTGATACTGTGCCAGAGAGGGACTTTCGACCGTAAAAGAGGAAATATTTACCCCCCCAAAAAGGAGTAATAAATATTACTCATAAAACCTTTCCAAATTTCTACAACTCTGGTCATTGTTAAAGCTGATCCATGGATACAGGGAGATTCATTATACTATTCACTCTACTGTTTGTGACGCTTAACGTTTTTCAAATTAAAAGGTTTTTATTCACACTAAAAAAAAAAAAGCAAAAAGCAATTCAGTAGGTGGTTAAGTTGTCAAGAGTCAGAATATACATTTAGAGAAAAGTGAAAACAGCAACTGTTCTAATATTATACAAATGGCTACTTATGGCTTGGGATAAAATTTTCAGGGACTATATTATATTCCCTGAATATATATATTTCAGGGACTATATTAAAAAGAGAGAGCTTTTTTTTAATGCTGTATCATTTTTTTTGTTTGTTTGTTTGTTTTTGCGGTACGCGGGCCTCTCACTGCTGTGGCCTCTCCCATTGCGGAGCACAAGCTCCAGATGCGCAGGCTCAGCAGCCATGGCTCACGGGCCTAGCTGCTCTGCGGCATGTGGGATCTTCCCGGACCGGGGCACGAACCCGCGTCCCCTGCATCGGCAGGCAGACTCTCAACCACTGAGCCACCAGGGAAGCCCTGTATCTTTTTTTAATGTTATATCTATATAAACTAAATGGAACCAAACGTGATGAACTTTATCAGTCAGGAGAGGCTACATTATGCTGCAGTAACCAGCAGCCCCCAAAGCTCAGGGGCTTGAAAGCACAAAGGTTTATTTCTCAATCAGCTGCTCAGCCATCATGGTCAGTAGAAGGCTCTGCTCACCACAGTCTCCTGGGGATCAGAGCCGACACCTGGAACATTGGTACTCACTGTGCAGAGAGAAAAAAAGAGCTCTGCATAGCTGGCACTGACCGGTAAATGGTTCAGCCGAGGACTGATACCATGTATCTGTCACTCCCACTCACAACTCACTGATTAAAACAGCTTACAAGACCCCACCCAAGCACAAGGGGGCATTATCATGGGCCTAGACAGTGGGCAGCTAGGAATATTTGACAATCAGCACCAACAACCACTACAATGGGCCCAGAAAAACTGCTGGGTGACCAGTGATCTTGTGAGGACAAAAACACAAATGTCAAATGTGTTTGTGAATAGGTTGAATAAAATTGTTCCATGAACTGTGAGTACAGAAAAGCAGCGCTTGTAAATCAATACATAATTTTATATGGTATTTAAATATATATTTGTAAAAAATAACAGACATAAGTAATAAAGTGGAAATTTTTCTGCAAGTCAAAATACAAAAGAAAAAAGTGGGTAAATATATATATGCAATATAGATGACAAAAACTTGGTTAAGGTCTTTAATATAAAAAGAGTTCTAACAAATCAATAAAAAGGATATCATGAAAGAAAAAATAGGTACAGGACATTATCTTTGGGGGCTTGGTGCTTTACTAAGGTATTCATAAAGCAAGAATACTAATGAGCAGTAAAGGTATAAAAAGATAAGCTCAACTGATAGTGGAAAATATATATATAACTCAAAACAATGAGGTACCAGTTTTGTCCACCAAGCTGGAAAAACTATTTTTTTAATGATTCTAAATCTTGACCCAGATGGGCTGGATGTGGAGTTCTTGTGCACTGCTGGTGAAAATATAAATTATTAATAAGCCGTATAAAGAGCAATAATATGGATCAAGAATCTTCATTCATTCCTTTTCACCCCAAATTCCCTATTTTAAAAACTCTGCTTGAAGAAATAAACAGAAATACAAAGACATATATAAAATAATCATTTCAGCACTTTAAAACCTAGAAACAGCCTTCCACGTATGTCTAAGAAAAAGTAAATAAATTATGAAATGGCTATTTAAGAAGACTAATAAAAACTTATAACGTAGAGTAATATTTAATTATGTGAGGAAATGTTAATAATGTAATGGTAAGTGAGAAATACATTGTAAGCAGGGACACAAAGGTGGATGTACTTTATGATCCCAATTTCATTCTTAAACCTGTTCTTATACTTTGCATTTATATATATAACTGGCAGGAATACACAAAATATCACCAGTGATTTTCTGTTCATGGGCGATCACATAGGATTTTTATTTTCTTCTTCATGCTCTAGATTCCAGTTCTTCCACAATGAATATGGTTTTCATTATAAAAATACAATGACTTTTTTAAAGTATGTCAATGTTGTATTAAGATGTCAAGGTGACTGGAAAATAAAAATGAGTGTAATTGAGTGTTTAGGAAATACAAACTTTATCAGGCTGACCTCACCAATTTCTGCAGGCAGATACCACCACTGGGCCAGGGCCTGGGGAGGCGGGTCCGGGTCACTAGGCACTGGGGAGGATGAAGGGACCGACTCACTTTAGCCTCAAGTCTCTCAAAGCGGGATCTTCACCTCCTGGGACAGGTGATGTGCCGAGGGTACACAGAGCCGCCGCACCAGCCTCAAGCTGGAACTTTACTATAGCCGATGGTAAGCAATTTGTGCCATTATTTTATATTATAAGCAAAATATAAAATTGGCAAGAACTTTTAAGAAATGTGAGTCTGTGAAAGGCTGCTTTAGGCTATGCTTTTAAAATCGGCAAGTTCCAACTCACTGCCCTTTGCCAATAGGTTAGAGCAAAGACTCAGCCTCAGCACTGTTGACACTTGGGCCAGATAATTCTTAGTTGGTAGCTGGTGGGGACAGGAGGCAGAGGGCTGCCCTATGCATTATGAAACTTTAGTAGCATCCCTGGCCTCCACCCACTGGATGCTAATAATACATACACCACACACATCTACCCAGTAGATGCTGGATGTGACACCAAAAATGTGTCCAACAGTGCCAAATGCCCCCGGGGCACAAAATCACCCCTGGTTGACAACATCGGTGGTTGAATACCACCAATAGTGCCTTGGCGAAAAATACTCTTTTTGTGAAAACTTTTGAGAGACATTAATCCTGCTATACTCCAGAAGACTAATACAAAGACAGAATTCAAAGTGGAATTGCACCACATATTTAATTTCATCTAAATGCACTAAAAAAAAAAAAAAAAAAAAAAAGCAGGAGTGGCAGGAGAGGCAGAGAAGGCAATTCCATCTTCAACCGGAATAACATGGAGGGCAAGTGTGCCCACCAATCTCCACTGAGCATGCGTTACAGAGTAAGGGCGGGAGACCCCCAGCAGGAAGCCCACGCCTGCGCAGTGCAGGCTCTGGGCCATCCACCCCCTCATCTCTGGGTGACCCTTCCACACCCCTTTTGGGGTCTTGCTCTTCTTTACCACTTGCTCCCTGGATAAAATTCCCTCTGTTGAACTGCCCAGCGTGGCAGTATCTCGATCAATGCAGTGTATCTGTCGGGATCAAGTTAAATTTGTAAGTTAACTTGGGGAAAACTGACATCTCTGTGATGCTGCCTTTCTATCCAAGAACATGACAGTGTTGATGTGTCTTTCCACCTGTGTCCCTCCACAGAATTTCAAAGTCCTATTTTTTTTTTATTTTAGTTTGTTGAATTTCTTCCTAAGTATTTTATCCTTCGTGTGGCTGGTATGAATTGTGCTGCTGCATAGGACTGCTGTGAGGATGCAGTGAGTTACTATGTAAAGTCCTCAGAGCGGTCCCTGGCACACAGTAAGTGCTGCAGAAGTGCTTGCTGCGATTATCAGCTGTCATACCCTCCAGTGGATGATTGCTTGAATGTGGGTCGCAGTTGTTCTGTCTTGGTTTCAGCCTAGCTGCTGTTCAGGTGAAGCTGGGGGGCAGAAGTGGATCTTGGGGTGTCATTTCAACAGGAAAGTGTGGCATGCTGATAACAGGCCCATCCCACAGCCAGCTCTCAGCCTCTTATAGATGCCCCTCCCCACTCATCTGCCCCCAGAACTAGGGTCTGCTCCTCAGTGGCCCATCTTCCTCAGAATCCAGGGACTATTTGGTGCTGATACCCAATCATTAGAAGCAAGAATATAATTATTACTGCCTCATGTAAACACACACACACACACACACACACACACACACACACCTTAGGAAAATGAAGTTTAATATTCCCAGCAATCAAAGTATTCTTGTGGGCAAGTCTTACATCCAAAACAAAACTAATGTTTGCTGCTTACTCTTCAGAAACACGCTGATAGTTATTCTCTGTGTATCAGTGAGCAGAGCCGCATAACAAACTTCCCCAAAACTCAGTAGTTTAAAATAACAACCATTTAAGTCTGATCATGGGTCTACAGGTCTGCTGACCTGGGGAATCCTTGGCTAATCTCAGGTGACCTCACTCATGCATCTGTGGTCAGCTGCAGGGTGAGCTACAGACTTTCTGGTCTGAGGTAGCCTCCCCTGTCTGGCAGCTGTTGGCTGTGACGGTGAACCTGACTGGACTGTCGGTCATCAACCAGCAGGCTGGTTCAGGTTGGTTCCCATGGTGCTCTGAGGGAGAGCGGAAGTGGGTAGGGCTCCTTGAAACCAATGCTTGGAACTGACACAGCACCACTTCCCACCACATCCTGTTTGCCGAAGCAAGACAGGAGGCCAGCCCTGATTCAAGCAGTGGGAAACAGACCTCTCCTCTTGATGGGCAGGGCTGCAAATCATACAGTAAAGGGGGCATGAATACAGAGAAAGCCTGACAAGTTAGAGTCACAATCCATCTCCCTACACCAAACTGAGAAAGCTTTTAGCACTGGTTTCCTTTTAGCGAATGTTGCTTGTCTGACTAGCAGCCCACCTGTGGGCTGGTTCAGAGGAAGATTCCTCAGGTGGCAGCCTCACCCATTTACCCTGATTCACGTCTGTTTCACTTTCCGAGGGTGCCATTTCTTGACATTGAGCCCAAATCTGAGTCTGCTTGAGAGGGTGATCCCCTGCACAAGCTGTAAGGATGATACGTTTGTTTCCCTTTGTGTCCTGGTTTCTGAGAGCAGTTGCTCGTTTGGATAGAGGACAGATATACCAAGGTGCTGAAGACAGTTCTCAGCTGGTGGCTGAATCAACCTTTGTTGATGTATTGACTCAGTCAGCCACAGGCTAATTAACTCCAAGTCCTGTTAGAAGCAATCAGAATGTCACTTCTCATTGTCAGGAGGCAGAGAGACTTTGGCGGTGACCCAATTATCCTCTCTCCTCTGGCATCGCCGCCCTTAAACCACTGAGTTAGGACCGGGGACCGCTGGTGGCCACGCAGGGACAGACTTTCTCTGCCATGATTTCTACTTTTGTCCTAGCCCTAGAGGGTTACCCAGAGTCCTGGCCAGGCTGGACACCTACTGCTCACCTGCCACACGACATCCCTGCCCTCCTCACCGCCCACCCAGCCTGCGAGGCAAAGCAGGGTGGCCCGGCCCTCCTGCCCCTGGGGTGAGAAGGTAGGAAGCCAGAAGGAATGGCCACTCCAGGTTGTGGAGGCAGAGAGAATTCTCCTAGAAGACAGAGAACAGGAAAAGAAAAACAGAAGCACTAAGAAAGTGGTTTAAACAGAAAAGCAATGCAAACTGTAGGTACCTACAACTAAGCTTGCTGGTTATAACTAATTAGCATATGGTGGTAATCACTGTGCACATCATTATGTTTAAAATTATTATTGCTGTATGTTTTACTTGATCATATTAGACTTTCTTCTTATATTTATATATTTGGTGTTCCCTTACACAGGTACAATATATAATATTTTGCTTAAAAGAATTCTAGTACAATCCAACTGAGTAAAAAAAAAGTGTATTTTATATATATATACACACACACACCCCAACATATATATAATCTGTAAGTAAAATGTGTATTTTATACTAACAATATCTACATATATATGTAAACTTATATAAAATATATATAATATATAAAATAGAAGCTATAAATATCTTTTATATCTTATTTAGCTAAGTATTGATATAAATATACAAGTATATTTGCATTTTTGCTGAAAAATGCCTGAAAGAATATATAAGAATTACATGCAGGGGGATGTTTCTTTTCATTTTCCTTTCCATATACTTTGACTTTTTACCATGAGAATGTACTATGTTTAAAAGCAGTTCATTTGTCAGTTTTAAGGAGATTCTTCCAGTTTTTTTCACTTTGTTATCCCCAGCTTAAATTGTAAATTCGGATGACTTTTCTATTGATTCCTTCCTGAAAAGAAAAATTCTCACGGTGCCCGGCCAGAAGGATAGTGGTTTTCAAGGGCAGATAGAAAGGAAGCCAGTCCTTGCGCTCAGCTGCTGAAGAAGCCCAGGTCCCCACCCGGACCCCGACCCCAGCCCCGGCGGGACCCCCTGCAGCCCGCGCATCTCTCCCTGTCGCCCCCCCACCCCAGGGCCGAGGGGGCAAAGGCAGCATCTACGTGTGGGCCTCAGGGGACGGCGGCAGCTACGACGACTGCAACTGCGACGGCTACGCCTCGAGCATGTGGACCATCTCTATCAACTCGGCCATCAACGACGGCAGGACCGCCCTGTACGATGAGAGCTGCTCCTCCACCTTGGCCTCCACCTTCAGCAACGGGCGCAAGCGAAACCCCGAAGCCGGAGTGGTGAGTGCAAGGCCGGGTGGGTGCGCACTCCTGATGTCATGCGCAGACACAGTGACGTCATGGGAGGAGGAGCTCCCCACCCCCCTTCCCTCAAAGAGTCAGGGCCTATGCCCGCGGGAGATCCACCCTCTTCCAGGCTGATGATGCCTTGTTATCAAGGTAGAGACCTACGATAAACAAGAACGTGATGACCTCCTTCCCGCTCATGTTCCATCGATTTTCTTGTTCATTGTTTTGGCTTACAAATAATGATGAACCCTGGTTTGCCCCCAGCACGTCACTTATAAGGATAACTAATATTAAGAACTAGGGCATCACACCTGCACCCATCTGAGCCAAGAACTCATCCATTTATTACAGTAATTTAAAAATAGCATCCATGGACGGACTTTTCTGGGTCCATAAAACCCCCCAAACTGGACACATGTGTGTTTCCTCAAAGGAAGAGTAGTGTGTTCCATCGTATTTTAAAATGGGTCCATGATTGAGAAAACAAAAAGGTTAAGAATCACAAACTTATTTATTGCACTTTGAGCAACTCTTCCTTCCTGGGCACCGAGGTTTAATAGTGAATTTTCCAAGGCCCCTAGAAATATATGTCGGTAGAGCATAATGAGCATTTTTGGATCTCTTCCTCTCTCTGGGTATTTCACTCACATAGGGGCCTTTCCTCAGTCTTCCAAGCCTGGAATTTAGTGGTTGGTTCAGGAGTCCTGCTGAGATACATCCTGCCTGGCCACTGCTTCCTCTGGGGTTGGGAGAAACACAGTCACCAATACCAGCTAGTCCTGCAGTCCCAAGTGCCTGCCTGGGCTCCACCTGACCAGCTGGCCAGGCTCTCACGTGACCCAGGAGAAGCCCTTTACCTACAGGAGACACAGACCTTAGCCTGACTCCCCTCCATGAGCCTGGGGGTCCCCCCGGTCTTGGGGAGGATGGAGATCGTGTCAGCTCCTCCCAAGCAGAAGGAGATTTTGCCTCTCTCATCCTACAAGCTACATGGGCAGAAAGGGAGAAGTGAAGAAGCTCCCCCTCGCTGCCCCAAGAGCCTCCCAATGGTGTCACTTTGTCCTCAACGCCTGTCTATGACTCTCTTTCTACTACGGCTGGGGAGGGGCCTTGAGTTGTCTTTGAATATTGTCATTTTCCACAAGTAGATGCTTTTAAACCTCCCTGGTACTTTGTCCCCCAAAATAATAGGCCCACTTGAGGAACCTACAGACAAACAGGAGGAAGGAGTATTCTCGTGGTTTATAAATGATCTTAATGAAAACCCTGGCTCTCGCAAACAATGCAAACGGGGACTTTCTCTTTGTAAAATCCTTTAAAACTCAGTTGATCAGCCTCCCGTGGGGTGATCACTCATGTATCAGATGTGTTGCTCAGTGTGTTCCAGACTCTCTCCGTGGATTTTAGATGTAGAGACTGTAACACTTCTCTTTAATGGCCTGTCTCTCTAGGCAAACTGTGGCTGAGCCTGTTTTGTCTTTCCTCTTTGGGAATGCCACCCTTTTTCCTGAAGGGAAAAGAAATTGCTGATGGACTGGCCCTGAGCTTTCCGAGCCAATCCCAATGCAACAAAACTCACCATTGCTTTGACTATGGTGGTGATATTGGCTTGTCACTTTCCACCTATGATGTTTCCTTTTAGGATCCAGAAGATAAATGTCTCTCTGGTCTCTAGAATAGCTGCAGATACGCTTCTCTGAACAATTGACTTGCTTTTATCTTGTGGACACTGTAACTATAACTGATTGTGTTTCCCTTTTTGCACGGGCTACTAGGAAACTCAGATAAAATGCAAGGCAAAATAGATACATGGGTGCTAAGCTTATCCTTACCTTCATCTTAATCTTCTTCAGAACAAGGCAGAGTTTAAGTAAAAGAACAGAAAATCCTCTGTTCCACATCGTTTTGGGTTTAAAGCAGTGTGACTCACTCATTACTCACTATCTTCCCCTCCAGGCAACCACAGATTTGTACGGCAACTGCACCCTGAGGCATTCTGGGACATCCGCGGCTGCTCCCGAGGCAGCTGGAGTGTTTGCACTGGCTTTAGAGGCTAAGTATGTTTCCAGCTTGGGACCAAGGGCCGGTTCTGCAGGGTGGACTGAGACATGTCTCCCCACCCAATACCAGGTGTCCACAGAGGCAAAAGTGGGTGTAAGAGTCAGTAAATAGTCAGGGCCAATGAACTCTGGTGGGCATTGCTAAATGATACACACACACACACACACACACACCACAAAACTACATCCCTGAGAGAGCACAAGAGCCCAACATCCAACCACACATAGGGGCACATAGATGTTTTCTTGGTGAAAACACCCTTTTATCTTCTATGGATCCCGTGGCTGTTTTACTCTAATAATACTCCCAAACAGCTAAATGAAGGAAAACCATTGCCAAGCTGGGTATCCAGCAAGGTTTTTAGAACATGTGTTAAACAGAAATCTCTTGCTCCAGATCTGTTAATTTATAAGGCTGAACTCATTTTAACACTGAGACAAGGTGGGCGAAGTCACACAACGTAGACCAAGAAATGGGCTTTGCTGGGAAACCATCCAGCTACCAGAGAGGGGAGACCCTCCCCTCTGCTCTCACCACCTTCGCAGAGGCCACAGGTCAGTACAGCTGGACCCACCTTGGATTTGAGCATCAGCTGAGGTCCCTGCCCACCCACTCCCCTGTCTTCTCTTAGTGCAAACCAGAGGCTGGCCTTGGGTTTGAACAATGAACTTGTGGCTTCAGGCACAACCCATGTGGTGTAAGTGCAAATGCCCGCTAGGCAGGGAATTATCCAAGAATACAGGACCAGCAACTTATAAGAAGTTGAATTCAGGCTCCTGGGGAAGGGAAGTTGAGTTCCCGTCCCTGTCAGCCATTGCTAGGCAACTGGAGCTTCTAGCATCAACCTTCAGGCAGCCCTGCTCGACTCTCCACATATGCAGTGCATTTTTTGACTTGCAAAGGAGGTAAGAGCTGATTCCTAGAATAGGAAAGGACTTCAAAAGATTATCTAGTCCAACCCCTCTGCCTTTAAGCAGAAAAGACATCATTATCCTCCTTTTACAGATAAGGCCCCAAATTGGGAGTGACTTCTCTTTTGGACCAGGCCAAGCTTTGATTCTTTTAACAAAAGTCAGTTGGAAATTTTCGGAAAGAAGAGATGGACACTGGTCAAAGCCCTCCTATTAAGCACAGAGACCAAAACGTACTCACATATTATGTGCATTTCCTGAAGATGAAGCTGTTCCTCGCAGGGCCTGTTGGGTCCTGGAGTCTGAGCCGGCCTCGCTCACTCCAGCTGGGAGCAGACAAGCAGAGGGAGGCTGCTGCCTGCCACAGAGCCTCGCAGAGGACAGGGAACAAGAAGGGCTTCCTGGTCTCCTCTTAAAGCTAAGAGGGCAGAACTTGACTCAAAGTCTCCTTAGATTCTGGCAAGCAAAAAGTCACTTTCCCAGGCCTATATGCCTACAAAGTGACCCCTTACATACATCAAGGTAATGGAGCAGGCTGCTGGAACTTTAAACAGGTTCATGGGCTCTGCACCAATTATTCTCCGTTCTTTAGCGCACTTGCAGATTTCCTTACAGAAAAGAATGCAATCACCACTTAGGCACACTTTGTTTTGGAGCAATGGTCATGAATCGAGTGCTCTCTGTTGCCATAAAGAGGGAAAAAACGATACCTGGCAGTAGGTGGTTCAAGCCCATCTTGGGAGTCAGTGCTCAAAAATTCCTCAGAACACCAATCACCTGAGTTGGAAACACACCCTGAGATTAGAGTTTGATGCAAGTGATTTATTAAGAGAGGGATCCCAGCAGAGACCACTGGGGAGGAGAGGAAGCAGGTTCGGGCTGGGGAAGAAGCTGAGCAAGGATGCGATTTCAGAAGTTCTGGCCTCAGCCTGATCCCAGGGAGAGCTCTGGAGGGTAAATTATGCCTCAGAGTTTGCTCCACATCAAGGCAAGGGAGCTGGGCTGCCATATTCTTGTGCTGTTTGGCTGTTGGCTAAGAGCCCCACCTGGGAATGTAAACTCCAAAGATTCTCTGTGGGCCAAAAGGCTCCAACAGCCAGGAGCTGAAACCACTGCTCAGCATGAAATAGCCCCAGGAGAGAGCCCAGAGGGCGGAGGAGGGAAAGACTTTCCACAAACACTTCCTACAGCTCACCTTCTACAGCTCATCTCTCTTTATCTTCAGACGAGGCAGCTGGGAGTCCTTGGTGACATATGTGGCAGCAGCCGAGGGCTGTTTCCCACCCAGAGGTCCAGTAAGAAAGCTTTTCCAAAGCATCTTGAATACAGTAAACAAATTATCCTGTCTAAATGCATTCCCATCCGGACCATGGAAGAGGGAGAATGACCACCCCCATGGCTCCAGGGAATAAAGGGGAACCACGCCTCTGTTCTGACCAGTCATCACCTTGTTGTTTAATCTCATAAAACGCTTTTCTGCCAAATGCTTGAAAATGCCTTTCTGAGTTGTTGGGAACATTGCTCACATTTCCCAGTGAGACCAATATGAGAGAAATTCCGGAGAATTTCTTTAGTGGGGAGTTACTGCTGCCTTCAAATATTTGGGGTTCTCTCCATGACCCCAGGCTTTCTGGGTGGTTCAAGAGGGCTGAGCTGGGTTTGAGGGGTAGATGTCAAAAGAGGCAAACTTGTGACCCAGGAGAACCATCCATAGTAAAGCGGCCCATATACTGGACTAGAACAGTGTTTCCAAAACTGACCTTCCAAGGGATGGATTTTTTCATGTGAGCTCTATCTAAGTCTCCTAGATGCAGAGAAAAGTGCACAAATATTAGGTACAGCTCAAAGACTTCTTGTAAAGTTAACAGATCCATGTAACCAGCACCCAAATCAGGAAACAGACCATTACCTAAGTCTCAGTATGTGCTCTTTGGTTCAAGATTATGTCTGAGAGATTCCTCCATGCTGCTGTGTGTGCTTATAGGTTGTTCATACTTGTTGTTGAATATTACTCCATTGTCTAAGTGGATATTTGGGTTGTTTCCACACTGGGGCTATTGTGAGTAGCATTGCTATGAGCATTCTTGTACATGTCTTTTGGTGAAGATGTGGACGCATTTCTGTTTGATGTATATTAGGGAGTCAAAAAGCTGGGTCGTGGGGTATACATAGGTGCAGGTCTAGCAGTTTTCCAGAGTTGGTGCACTTGCTGACACTCCCTCCAGCAGTGTATGAGAGTTACAGCTATTCCACATCCTTGCCAACATTTGCTATTATCTGTCTTCTACACTTTAGCCATTCTTGTGGGCATTCTGTGGAATTGCACTGTAGTTTTAATTTTTATTTCCCTGATAACTAGTGAAGTTGAGCACTGGGGAGTTTTGAAAATGATAGATTCCCAAGACTCAGCCGAAAGTCACTGAATCACATCCTTAGGGATGAATGGCCCAGGAATCTGTCTTTTCAACGCCTCTTTCAGGGACTGCAAGAGCAGCCAGCCCCATGCTGGTCTGTGGCCTGGAGTGTGTGGCATCTAGGAGTACGGCAAGGGCTCTATGAACTTAGCACTCAGGTGCCGTTTGCGGAATACGAACATCGCACTCTGCCTCTGACTAGGTGCCCGTATTAGACTGAAAACAGGGAATCCAAAAACAACAGCTAAACTGAGACAGGAATTTATTTTTCTTTTCTTTTCTTTTCTTTTTTTTTAATAGCATAATAACAATATATTTAAAATAGAATATTAATTTTATTTAATAAGTTTCTTATGAAGGAGTCTATTTTTCTGTCATGCAGAAGATAATACAGAGGTGAAGAGCCCGGGCAAGTGCAGGGTGGCCACCGAGAATCAGGGACTCTGTCTCTAGATTTCTGTTCTTCTACACCTTTGTGTTATCTAGATGCCATGGGATCTCCAGCCATCATGTTTACATGTCAGGCAGGAAGAGGGGAAAAGCAAAGGGAAAAAAGAAATCCACCAGCTGAGTGATCCCTGTTTAAAAGTTTTTTGAAAAATCACTCAGGGACTTATTTCTTATTGGCCAGAACTGTCACATGGCCACCCCAGACTGCAAGGGAGGATGGGAAATGTAGTTTTGTATCTGTTTCTCTCCTTAAATTCCCTTTGCTGTCTTGATTATCAGGAGGAAAATGTGAATTGGGTTCCAGAGAATTTGATACCATAAATAGAAGAACTCTGAAAAACAATGGTCTTTCAGGGGTAATCCTCACAAATAGGGAACTCAAAAAAAAAAAAAAAAGGTCACTATTTTGCACCAGTGGGAAGTTAGTACACCAACCGTTAAGTGCAGGGCTCTGTAGGAGATATAGTTCTATGGATCATTCACAGGCAAAAACTCACTTGCCAGGACCAGCTTTAGAGGCTTAGGAAACATCCCATCCCGAGGTCTCCCTGGTGCAAGATTCCTCTTCCAGCCACGCGGGGCCAGTCTCTCCCTGGGCTTCACACTGGTTTTTCCAAGATCCCACATTCTCTTGCTCAAGACGGCTGCCACCTTGGCCAGGCCCTGAGTGACCTCTCTCCTTGGAGCCCTGGCCTGTCCTCACATCTTATCTAGAAGCCCTGGGTTTGGCTTTGACCTCTGGAGATGTTCTCTCTGAACCGAGAGGCAGATGGCCCATCCCAAGTGGCCTAGGACCAGTCTGCTGACAGCTGAACGTTTACCCCGGAACAGCACAGGGTCCTATGAGCGATTGGACCCAGCCAATAGGTGCCCTGCCAGCTGCACAGATGTCACCATTTTCACTGATAGTTCACCGGGGGTTCCTCACACATGGCCTTGTTACAACTCGCGGCTCATTCCTCGTGGTCACTTGTTCGTGGGCCAGGTTCCTGCAGCATCCGCTTTCCAGTCCCACGTCTTGATCCCTTCTCCCTGGTGATGTTTCTGGAGATCGGATCACGGGTCTTTCTGCCCTTCCTGTCTGTCTAAGATAAAGTCCCTACGTTCTACGGTGTCATCCTCTCCACCTCTGTTCCTGGCTCTACCTCCCTGACTCATGCAGGGCTCCCAACCTCCTGTGCTGATACGTGCCTTCTCCCGCCTCTAGACCCTTCCTTCCAGAACCTTCTCTCTCTAGGAACTCCCCTTCCTTGTGTTTACTCAGTCACTCCCACTCGTCCCTTTGACCTTAGCTAAAAATACCATTTCCTGAGAGACCCTTGCTGACCCCCTGGACCAGAGTTTCTCAAATTTGCTGTTGCTGATCAGAATCCCTGGAGTGCTTGCTAAGAACAGATACCCAAGCCCACGCCAGGTCCACAGACTCAGAATCTCCAGAAGCTGCAGTTTTAACAAGCACCCCCAGTGCCGCCAGGAAGTTAGGAACCACCCCCGACCCCTGCCCCGAGCAGGTTTGCTGGAGCCTTTGGCAGATGCTTGGACAGGCCCATGGGATCAGCATCTCTGGGTCCTGTCTGACTTCGTCATTGTGTTCACGTTGGTTCACATGTGCAGACAAGGTTGTGAACTGCCATCTCAGACCCGTGTTCTCAAACCCCGTGTGCAGAAGCATCACATGCGCTTTGTCTTGAGTGCACATCCTCAAGCCCACAGCCTCCAGGAGGCCGATTCCAGAGACCTGAGGTTGAGGCCAGGAATCCATATCTGTCACGAGTCCCCATGCGGTTCTGATGCAGGACCACAGTCTGTGAGACTCTCTGGCTGGGATAACTCAGGGTTCCACTGTTGGCTCCACTGGCATGACAGCCCCCCACCTTTTAAAATATTGAGTTGTCTGTCTGTCCCCCAGGCTGTAGGCTCTGAGAGGGCAGGGACCTTCCTACAACCTGTCTGGAACTAGTGCGGAGCCTGGACATGATACCTTTCCAAATATCTGTCTTACTTTCCCAGCTATTATATAAAATATTTGAGAAAATGTCATGTTCCTTGTCCTGTAGCACTGAACACAGTGACTTTTATATTGTAGATATTCTGTAAATTTGTTTTTTATTATTTAATAGGTATCACCTACAATCCTTGAGCTGCTATGGTAGGATTAAAGCCTAAAGCACGTTGATGAAATAATTACTTTACACAATAGTATCTTCGGTCAATTCAGAAGTTGCTCAGAATGGGGAAATAAGAGGGACTCTGTTTTACTTTTCAGACATAAGCAAATGGTTGTTCAAATGGTGTCACAAATTCAGTGACATTGGAGTATGGAACACGCTCTGATTTATTTTAGAAGAAGAACATCCTTGTTCTAACACATTCTTTCTCTCTTATGGACCCGATGAGAATAAATCTGCAGAGAAACGTCTAGTGGGCTTAGAAGCATGGCTCATTTTTGCAGGAGAACCCCTAGCAAAGATGAGAGATGCTCCACCTGTCAGCCAGCCCTTGGATCACCTTGAGGTCACCAGATCCTCATTAATCAACACTTTTGAGTTAAATGAATTCAGAATCCTATTCCAGGAAAACACTGAGCTTTCGGCCATAATCAACTTCAGGAAATTTCACACTGTTCACCTAGTCCATATGTCCAGGGGACCATATGTCCAAGATATGTTCTTAAATTTCTCAAATAAGCATTGACCTTCCTTGAAACTTTCCTTGAAAAGCTGAAGGTCTTCCTGGACTTCCCTCTGCTCAATATTATGTACAAACCTAAATGGGAAAAGAACTTGAAGGTCTGCATTTCAAGAGCATATGAATCACTATCATCTTTTGACTCTGTTTTGAAGCTTTGAACCAGTGAATTCTGCCTGTGTTGAGATTTTATCAAATGAGTGATGGTGTTCTTTGAATCATTTGATTCTAAGGAGAACTGTAGTGCAGGGTTTTCCAACTTTTGTGACCGTGACTCTCAGTGAGAAATTAATTTTGCATTGCAACCAAAACACATATCACAATACCACACACGAGTGCATGCAAACACACACACACACACACACACACACACAGAGTTTCCCATATTACATGTACACTGTTATTCTTTTCTGTTCTATTGCACTTGTGATAGCCCCATCCATTAAATCTCTGGTTCTCAACCTCAGCTGTCTACTGGAATGACCTGGGAAGTGTTAACAATTTCCAAAGCCTGGGTCCCCCTCCCAGAGATTCTGATTTAAATAGTCCGAGATGTGGCCTGAGCAGTGGGGTTTTAAATGTCCCCACCAGACAGTTTTACTGTGCAGCCCAGATACATAGCCTGTGCAATCAGTTGATCTGCCCACAAACGGGTCATGACTTACACTTTGAAAAGCACAGACATTGACACTAATGCCAATAGCACAGACTATTAGACATTAATTTCCAAAGACAAGTCTGCAAGCAAACTTGTCTATTTGCTGAACGAAGAGTGTGCCGAGGGCTGTCCTGGGCACTGGGAGACAAATATGCTGAAGCTGTTGTCTCTGTCCTTGAAGAACTGACAGCTTCATGTCCCCAGATGGAACACTCCCATGTAGCCAACACCCAGATCAAGAAACAGAACTCTGTCAGCACCCAGCAGCCCCCTGTGTCCCTTACAGGCACTGCCACCCCAAGACCAACCACTAACCTGGCTTCTGACAGCACAGATTCATTGTGCCTGTTTTTATACTTTAAACAAATGGAACCGTACTGTATGTTCTCCTCTGTGTCTGGCTTCTTTGGGTCAGAATTCTTATTGTGAGATTCACACAGTTGTGAGATCCCTGTTATTCTGAGTAGCTGTAGTTCATTCTCATTGCAGTGCAGTGTTCCACCTCCTATAAACACACCTCAATTGGTTTATTCACTTTACTGTGGATGGGCATTTGAGGACTTCATAGTTTAGGCCTATGAACATTCCAATACGTATATGTCTGGTGAATATATACACACATTTTTGTTGGATACATACCTAAAAATGGAACTTCTGGGCCATAGCTTAAGCACATGGGCAACATTTGAAGATAGAGCCAAACCATTTTCCAAAGTGTTTGCAATAACCTACACTTCCATCACCAAATACCCAGTTGCTCCACATCTTTGTCAACACTTGGTGTTGTCAGTCTTTTCATTTTAGCCATTCCAGTGTGTGTTAGATATCGCAATTGAAATGTATTTGAGTAAGAAAGGCAAGGTATTTTTAATTGATATATATCTATACCTATATTCTCAGTAGTGCATGGAAATCCTCCCTTGACTTGTGGGTTCATACATGTTTCAACATCTTACCAGGGGTCTATGTCCTACCTTAGTCATTGTGTCTCTCTCCCTCTCTCTCTCCCCTCTTCCCCCACCCTTGCTCTCAAACACTCTGCCTCCGGTACCCAGCCTGGGTCTGACCTGGAGAGACATGCAGCATCTGACCGTGCTCACCTCCAAACGGAACCAGCTTCATGACGAGGTCCATCAGTGGCGGAGGAACGGGGTCGGCTTGGAGTTTAATCACCTCTTTGGCTACGGGGTGCTTGACGCAGGCGCCATGGTGAAAATGGCCAAAGACTGGAAAACTGTGCCTGAGAGGTTCCACTGTGTGGGAGGCTCCGTGCAGGACCCTGAGTAAGTGGGGGCAGCAGTTCTACTGCTGTTTGTGGAAAATACCCAGAGATGGCGTCACTGCACTGGTGACCATAACAGATTCCCTCTCTGCGTCATCCCGAGATGCACTGGATTTGATTCAGGGACAACCAGCTTCCAGGCAGAGCTGCAGTGTTGCACAACTCCAAAGTATCCAGTCTACAAAGCCCTGGGGCCTGGAACTTCTTTCCCTTATTGCAAAAAGGGAGAGATTTACAAAGAGGGATTGCCAAGGGGAAGACTTACAGCGTCTGTGCCTTTGCGGATGCTGGGCCACAGCAGGTAGGGACCATGGGCAGTGTGACCAGAGCAGGATGTACAGTTAGTTGCATCCTGGCTACATTTGAGATTAACAGAAAGGTGGCACGGTTGCAGTATTTAGGGGAACGGGCATTGGGGCCTGCTTAGTCAAGGTTCACCTTGATGTCAGACCTTGTTCTCCGCAATTGCCCTGGACAAGAAGGATGGGTCTCTGTTGATCCGCACGCTCTGTGCTTCTGGGGGGCGGAGGGGAGAGGGAGATGTGGAACGTATGCCGAGAAGAATGACCGTTTCTCTCCCAATTCCAAGTGCACTGAACTTTCTGTCATAATCCAGGTACAGGTTGGAATTTGGAGCCAGGGGCAACACTGGAAATAGGCTGTCTGACGCCTCATTTTAGTTAAGGAATCTGAGGCCCTGAGATGTGACCGTCCCAGTGGCTCACAACTAACTGGGAACTTATCCAATATCAGCAGCCTTATTTTTTCTTAATCTGGAAAAGTCTTTTATTATATTTCAGTTGATTCACTAGGTTAAATTTATTTCACAATATCTATAGATGTTCTTGTCTATATAGAAAACATATTTCTTACAGGTTTTTATGCAAATCCATTGAGAATTTACCTTCCACAAATGACCTTCTGTTAGTTGAGACAATTTTATTCCAAACAAAATACACATGTACACACATACTGTGACAGCAATTTTTAAATTTAAAGTATAGAGGAATTTCTTGGTTGGTGTGTGAAAATACGTATGTCAACGCCCCACCCCACAGAGGTTCTTATTTCTAAGGTTTGGGGTAAGGTCCAGAAGCCTGAGATTTGTGGGTGGTCTCAGCAGCATTATTTTAATGAAAGGAAACTCGAGAGCTATTTCAGCACTAACTCAGCTGGGCTCCAGGAGGATGCGGACCTCGTCTGTCTCGTTTGCTGGTGTGTCCTCAGGGCCTAGAACAGCGCCTGGAACTTAGTAGTCATGGGATCAATATTTGTGGAATAAATGAATGAATGAACATTTAGCCAGCATCCCCTGGGCACAAGGAAGATGTCTACACGGTGGCAATAGGACCACCAGACCAGCCAGGCAGATTCAGGGGCAGGGGGCAGGCAACTTTGTTGGAAGGGCTCTGTGTCCCCTCGTCCACCCACACCTGAATTGTTCTCAGATGCAGGTGAGTGAGGCCTGGGGCAGATGTGCTCATGGAAGAACTCAGAGGCTGGGCAGGGGGGTCCTGAGGGCAACGCCCAGGCCAGCTTGTGCCTCTGGCAGAGGAAGCCCCATCACCAGGAATCCAACTTCTCAGGGGCTGGGACGGAGGGATCCGCAGGCTTGACAGCTGCCACTTTCTATGCAGGGCCGCACAGAAACGGCCTCTGAGCAGGTGAGTGGCAACCGTCAGGGTTATGAGTTTCCTCAGCACTCATCTTCCCAGAGAAGCAGTCAATTCGAAAGCAACTTTCCAAAGAGACTTTATCAGGAGAGTCTGTAAAGGATGCTTGACTAAAATAAAAGGGAAAAATAGAACTAGCTGTGAGCATCTGTGCTGGACCAGCCAAGGGCCGTGAGCAGAGGAAGCCCAGGCCGCCCCATTGGCCAGCGTCCCCAGAGCACTCTGTCAGGCACAGGCCACTTCCACCCTCCCCTGTTCACTCAGCTCCTTGAAGACTGTGGCGAACTCTGGATTTTAAATGAATTTGGAGATCAACGTTAAAACCTGATCCGAATGCCTGAAGCAGCATAGTAGAGCAGAGGGTGTGCTCGGCCACACCATGCTGGCCGGGTGGCTGTGGACCGGTCCCTTCTGAGCTGCAGTGTCTTCTGTGTGGGTTAATGCCCACCTGACACTGTGACATGGGGAAGAGCAAACATCAAGTGACCCCTGTTGAGTGTTCTTCAGTGACTACCACATGGCAGGTGTTTTAGATACTCGGGAAAGGGCAGCTGCCATTGTTACTATTATTATTCTAGCAAAACAACTACAGCTTCATAACTGTTTTTATCATACAGCTGAGGATTGAGAACCCAAAAAGCATTCCAAGGGCCCCCTGGGAAGCAACGCCTATTTCTAGGCACAAAGTCACTGAGCCCTCATTTTGCACCAACGTGCAGTAAGACAAAGATATAAGCCATGTTTGTCTTTATAGGACTTGAGCACCAAGCTTCTGTACTTGTTTCTGAAAGTTCAGAGAGTAGCTCACACCTTCTGATGGGTGCCTCATTTTCCGCAGCGAGTGTGTTCCCGAACGTGGCTGTGTGGCTAGATCAGGGTCTCTGAAGAGCCTCTTTGGTTCCACAAACAACCATCTCCTACTGCAACCTTCTGATAAACTGACTTTTCCTGAGCACCTGTCCCTGTTCTTTTAAAATAAGAATGAGTTGTATTCCTTTTCTTCTAAAAGCAATATATGGCACTGGAGGAAAGTCAGAACATACAAAGTAGCAAGAAGAGGGTAAGAAATATCCACGAGAGCTGCCCCCACCTCCCGACCAATGAACGCCTGGTCGCTTGTGAGATGGGGTGGTGTTCTCTTTTCTCTACCAAGCTTGCTGCCTCTAGAATTCACAATTCAAGTCAATTTCAAAGTGACTTAACATTCCAAGAAGAGTGCAGTTAAATGTCCTCTCCCCAGGCCCCCAGGCCCTCAGCGGTCAGGTGGGGATGGGGATTTGGGGAGCAGGCAAGTCCCCCAGGCGCTAAACAAGCCAGACTCCCAGGGGCCGAGGGGTCCCTGGAGGGGCCTCCGACCCTGGCACACACCCCAACCCCAAGGCTTCTAGGACAATTTGTGAATCCTAACAGGTGTGTGTGCTTGTTCCCATGCCAACCTGCCCAGGTGGATGGCAAAATTCCAATTACTTTCTCAACAATTAGATCTGTGCTATACAAAACAGAAGCAACTAGCCACATGTGGCTATTTAGTGAAATTAAATAAATTTAAGTTGATCACTAAAATTAAATTTAATTAATTAAAAATTCAGTTCCTTACTCATACTTGTCACATTCCGAGTGCCCAAAAGCCACATGTGGCCAGTGGCCACTGTATTAGCACAGATATAGAACATTTCCATCCTTGCAGGAATTGGTAGTGCTGTTGGCCAGCACTGGTCTAGACATTTGTAAATGTACAACGTATATGAGTGTGTGTCTATATTTATCTTCACAGCAACTCTTCAAGGTAGGAAGTCATATCCCCATTGTACAGGTAAGGAAAATGAGCTCAGAAAGTTCAAATTCCTTACCCACAACTGGACCTTTAGTCTACCCATGTAGCTTTCTGCCCAGGGGCTGGAGCCCATGTGATCATTAATCATTTATCAGCTCACCTGTTACGTTTCTGACCCTGTTCTGAGTAAGTACCATCTTCTTTGGGAGGTCCAGGTAGTGGCTTGCCATACTCACATCTCCAAAGCTGGCCTAATGCCTGCTTTCCACCAAACTGGGTGATTTCCTCAGAGCCTGCTGCTGGGGACCCTCCGCCCCCGCACCATCACTGGATCTCCATGGCCAGTGGATGCATGATTCAGCATCAGAGTCCACGCAGAGCACACACGGTCCAGGAGACTGTTTATGTGTATATTTTAAAGTTCCTTGGGAGAGTATTGCCTTTATCAATGAGCTGCAGGGGAGCTCCAGCAAGCCCTCCCAGGTTCTTTGCCTTGGTTCCAAGGGCAACATAGAACCAAGACTTGGCTCTGAGCTGGGTGTATGACCAGCATTTTTTTGTAGATGTATTCTACAAGATGTGTGTTTAAAAATACACACCATGGGCTTCCCTGGTGGCGCAGTGTTTAAGAATCTGCTGCCAATGCAGGGGACATGGGTTCGAGCCCTGGCCCAGGAAGATCCCACGTGCCGCAGAGCAAAAAAGCCCGTGCGCCACAACTACTGAGCCTGCAGTCTATAGCCTGTGAGCCACAACTACCAAAGCCCATGTGCCTAGAGCCTGTGCTCCGCAACAAGAGAAGCCACCACATTGAGAAACCCACACACCTCAATGAAGAGTAGCCCCTGCTCACCACAGCTAGAGAAAAGCCCACACGCAGCAACGAAGACCCAACGCAGCCAAAAATAAATAAATAAAATAAATAAAAATTAAAAAAATACACACCATTTTATGCTCCAAACTAAAAGCCATGTCCAGGGAGAACATTAACATAGACAAAGGGAGCTAGTATCGTGGTCCAGGCACTGTGCTCAGTGTTTTCCTACACGGTCTTATTTAAACCCACCCACAACGACAATGAGACTTCAAGTATTTGAAAAATTTCCCCAAGCTCTCCTGACCAGTAAGCATAGAGGCAGAATTCTAACCCAAATAGGTTTATTCCCGAAGTCTGGAGTCCTTCCATTATACCAGGCACTCCTCAAATGTAGTTTCCTGTATTATGTTTCTAGTGCAAGAACCTTTGAGCATCTCATCTCCAAAGGAGGCCACTTCCAGAAAGCAGATCAGTTATATGGAAAGACAGCTGAGGAATCTTAGACTGACCGTCCGTGGGACTCCAACTCTATGGCCGAAGAGACTCCCAAATTCCCCTGATCTGTCGCAGGACTGTTCTTCACTAGGATTAATTAACCCAATTTCAGCTTTTTTATAATAGTGATAACAATCACATTGGCAATAATTTCTCCTTATCAAGGTAGTGAGTACTTTAAAAGAAAGTATATGAGCTCCTGTCTCAGTCTGGGTTGTCCCAAAAGTAGACCCTGATGGGAATTGGGTACTGACATTTTTTTGAGAGATGGTCTCAGGAAACAAGTGAGGAGGTGCAGCTGTGGGCAGGGAAGAGGAAGCAATCCAATAAAGATGCATTGATGCTCCATTGACTGACACCTTGCCACCCTGGGCAACACTGAGTTGTCCCCACCGTGAATGAGGAAGCCAGGTGTATGTACTCACCACCTTCTGTCAATCGCTGGTAGGGGGCTTTCCCTGTGGGGTTAAATCCCTGACACTTTAGGGCCGGCCAGGACGCTCCCAGGAGGCAGGGAATGGCGCCAGGAGAGAAGCTGGGAGATGCTGATACCCGTGGTGGATGCAGTCAGGGTCCACAGTAGCCTCAGCTGCAGGCAAACCCAGCAGTGACTTAGGAGAAGCGGGAACGGTGTCCACAGCATCTGCTGCCTGCCCCGTCCACACACAGTCGGTTCCGAGAGTGTGGGTGATGCGCTCAGGCTCACACAGCAAGTGTAAGAATTAACCCTGGATTTCGTTCCTTTTTATGGCTGAGTAATATTCCATTGTATATATGTGCCACATCTTTATCCATTCCTCCTATGATCTTATTTGCAAAGCAGAAATACAGAGACAGAGAGAACAAATGTATGGACACCAATAGGGGAGGAATTGGCAGATTGGGTTTGACACATATACACTATTGATACTATGTATAAGACAGGTAAATAATGCGAACCTACTGTATAGTTCTTTTTTATATATATATAAATTTATTTATTCATTTATTTTTGGCTGCATTGGGTCTTCGTTGCTGCGTGCAGGCTTTCTCTATTTGCAGCGAGCGGGGACTGCTCTTCCTTGCAGTGCGTGAGCTTCTCATCGTCGTGGCTACTCTTGTGGAGCACAGGCTCTAGGCACGAGGGCTTCCATAGTTGTGGCACATGGGCTCAGTAGTTGTGGATCGTGGGCTCTGGAGCACAGGCTCAGTAGTTGTGGCGCATTGGCTTAGTTGCTCCGCGGCATGTGGGATCTTCCCGGACCAGGGCTCGAACCCGTGTCCCCTGCATTGGCAGGTGGATTCTTAACCACTGCACCACCAAGGAAGCCCCTACTGTAGAGTTCTACATTTGAATTTTCTAATAAAATTTTCAGCTACCTAGAAAATAATAATAATAATTCACCCCAGAGCCCCTGCTCTCCCCGCTCCCCGGAGCTGCCTCCAGAGCCCCTGGGAGAGTGTGCCCAGCCCTCACGGTCTCCTCCCCTCTGCCCTCAGGAAAATACCGCCCACCGGCAAGCTGGTGCTGACGCTCACCACCGCCGCCTGCGAGGGGAAGGAGAACTTCGTCCGCTACCTGGAGCACGTGCAAGCTGTCGTCACGGTCAACGCGACCAGGCGAGGGGACCTGAACATCAACATGACGTCCCCCATGGGCACCAAGTCCATCCTGCTGAGCCGGCGGCCACGGGACGACGACGCCAAGGTGGGCTTCGACAAGTGGCCTTTCATGACCACCCACACCTGGGGGGAAGACGCCCGGGGGACCTGGACCCTGGAGCTGGGCTTCGTGGGGAGCGCGCCCCAGAAGGGGGTGCTGAAGGAGTGGACACTGATGCTCCACGGCACGCAGAGCGCCCCGTACATCGACCAGGTGGTGAGGGATTACCAGTCCAAGCTGGCCATGTCCAAGAAGGAGGAGCTGGAGGAAGAGCTGGACGAAGCGGTGGAGAGAAGCCTGAAGAGCATCCTGGGTGAGAACTAACCCCTTGGCGCCCGCTCCCCACCGCCGGCCCGCCGCCCCAGCCGGGCATCTAGCAGTTAACCTACCCCCACACAAGCGATTCCAACTTCTTGCTCCGAAGCTTCGCTCACTGTCAGTGGTTATTTTCATTACCATGGAAGCAACTTTTTTATTCTGTGCCCCAAATACAGTGTTCCCACCAACACCTCTGTCCTCTTTGTGACTCGAAGTCCTTTATTTCTGTCATTCAGATAGGTGATATCTTGCCAACAAACCTGGGACCGCTGTCCCCTCAGTTTCTTTCGTAGAAGTGAATGCATTTAAAAAGCCAGGCACGGTGACTCCAAGGATGTTGATTCACGGTCTCAGCTGAGGACCTGTTACTTAAAGGGAGAATCCAAGATTATGACAGAGGTGAGCTCTGAGTATCTTAAAGCACAGATGCTGTAAATCCTTTGGGGAAAGCTGTTTTGACTTTTAGCAAGAGTTTTCAGGGACGTAAATGGAGGTGGCGTGAATTGAAAGGTGCCCTAATTACCAGATGGGGAAGAGAGAGTCAGAAAGCATGAAGGCTGGAAATCCTGCCACCAGCGCCCACATCGTAGCTAGTCTCACTCGGCCAGCGTGATACATGTAAAATCTCAGTAGCCTGGCTGCCCTTTACCAGCTGCAGCTCTGAGTGATGGTAAACTCTGCTAGAGATGCCCAAATTACCCTGTGTGTGTAACCTTCATCCCAGCCCCAATTTTCTGGGGTTCCCCCCCATAGTTACCCAAAAGAAGAAAGGCAAGGCAGGATGGCAACACGTCTGGGAAAGAGTCGCTTAGTGGTTTTTAACACAGGAATGTTCCTTTTCTGCAGTCACTCTGGGGCTTCCTAATCTGATGGAAGTGAGAGGTGAGCTGAGTGTTTTCGAGAGCTTTCTGCTTGGGCTTTGATTTCCAAAGCACATGACTAGAGGGAAACACCTTCCGCAGGTTGTGATTTCTCTGATGAGTTGGGGAAACGGCCTCTGTTCCAGAAGAGGTGTGTGAAGGGCGAGGGGGCAGCCGTCTCACATGGACCCTCCCTTTGTATGGAGCCCCTCTGCTGAAGAGGGGAAAAGCCAGCTCATCCCCCAGTAACCTGAGGCCGGAAGGAAGCAGGAGAAGACCTCTGTACGGAAGCACTCAGTTACCATCTCGGCAGCTAAGCTGTCAGGAGGGGCTTTTACATGTAATCCAAAGGTGACACACCCTCTTCCCCAGTCAACCCCCAAAGACTCCATCTCATCAGCAAATAGAAATGCTTTCTGAGCAGCTGTCACTTTGTTTTCCTATTCGAGGACTGGCTCCTCATCACCCATCTCAATGCCCACCCGCTCCCGAGAAACGATGTGTTAGTTTGATTTGATTCCAAAGAACTGATCAACCACTTCTGTTCACACTTCTCTCTTCCCATGGAAGCAGGTAGCTCAGCCTGGAGTTCCTTTCCTTAAAGCCAGCAACACAAGAGCAGGAGGTTCCATCCCCTGAAGGTGGCAACTTGAAGGGAAAAGTCTGGAAAACCCATTTTCTTTCTTTTTCCCCCCATGTTGGCATGAATTTCTGTCTTCTCTAACACCATATGACCTTCTCTATAGAATGCTTTACAATGTAATACTATTTATGATTTTTAAAAGAAATTTATTACATGTTGCAAAGGTCTTTTTAAACCAGTTTAGACTTAAAGAAAAAATAAATGGAAATCATCAAAATTTCATTTCACATTAACAGTCTGAAAATAAACCAAAGGACGTTATGTGTGCATGTGTGTATAAGTGCACACAGAAATATATATACATATGTAGACTATATACACGTGTGTGTATATGTGTATATAGCTTTATATACACTTGTATAACTGTATATACACACATATACATAAAATGTGTGTATGTGTATTTATTGAAGAACAGACACCACATTCATCTCTAAAAGAATATTCAAAGGCTATCAAGATGATTCTGGCTGAAGAAAAAGGCTGGTGGAAATTCAGGTGAAATGTTCGTCAACTCCCATTACTTCACCTCTGTAACCTTCCTCCTCTCTGTATAAACATTAAGTGTCTTATATAGCAGCACAGATATAAAATAGTTGTCCATATTTTCACAGTTATGGTATAATTTGTGAAATTAGAGAGTAACTTATCAGCTTCTTAATAGAAATGGCAAGTTTTGATATGAGTATACAGTACATAAAAATATATATAGTGCTATTTAAAAATATTTGGTCTCTATTTCATGTTTTACACCAGTATTAACACTAAAATATGTCTACCTAGTGAGGTTTTTATGACATCCTGATTCTAATGCAAGAGATAGTTATTTATAGTCATTTATTTTAAAAATGAAAATAAGTGAATAATAATTAATCAAGTTAACATTGTTATTCCCTGTGACAAAATTTTATAAGTAAATTTAAAAGTACATGATGTAAATTAGGAGATTCAACAATAAAACATTACCTTCCAGAAATTACGTGGGATGTGATATGTATTACATAAAAACACTTCCATCCATTCTGGGAGCAGATAATTAAAAGTTGCCAAAGAGAGATCTAAAAAACTTGCTTTCATAAATATTCATGAAAGATTTATAATTAGCAAATAAATCATACCCAAATTATGATCTATAGCAGCATTTTTCAAACTCAGGTTACACCCCATTAGTAGTTGTAAAATAAATTTAGGGAGTTAAAATCAGCATTTTGGAATAGAATAAAATAGAAAGGATCATGCATATTAATGATAACTATTGTTTCCTGAGATTTTTTTTTCAGAAATGTGTGTGTGTGTGTGTGTGTGTGTGTGTGTGTGTCTGAGTGTGTGTATTGGCTCACAACATAAAATACATTTCTTACTGGGGTCACAGTCAAAGATCTTTCAGAAACACTACTCTAGAATATACTCACCAGGCTAGACTAAGTTATACTGCAATAATGAACAGCCCCCAGATCTCAGAGGTTTAACACAACAAAGGTTTATTTATGATTTACACAAATTTCACGGAGGATCTGGGTGACTCCCCAAGGCCAGAGATCTCCATTCAGTGACCCAGGGATTCAAGCTGCTTCAACCTTCAACCTTAGGTTCATCATCACAACGTGAGTCTGCGACAGTTGGCAGGCAGGAGAAAAGAACCCATGAAGATTTGTTCACTCTTCTACGTTCACTCTGAAGGAGACACACGTCACTTGACCTACCGTGCACTGGCCAGTACTGGTCAATGACCCTGCCTGCACGGGAAGCAACTGAGGGATTATAGGACAACTAGTGGAATACTTGGTGAGCACTGGGGTCCCTACCACAGAGAGAACTTGATGCCACTTTAAAATATATTCTTATGTAAAGAAAGTAAACTGACTGGAAAATATAAGGGAAGAGTAACTGGGGATGTATTTATAACATAAACTATGTAATGACAGCATACCCCTGCATCAACACCACAGCTTGACCTCAGTGTCTGTTCAGTGTCAAGAGGGTACTTATTTTGCTATAACTTTCCTGATCCAGAACTGTTTTTAGTAGTCACAAAATTAAGCAAGCTTCCAGGTGAAATGGAAAATGGTATTTTACCAACATTGCAAATCCTGTGACTTGTGAAGGAGTTTATTAAAAAGAACTGATCTCGGGCTTCCCTGGGGACGCAGTGGTTGAGAGTCCGCCTGCCGATGCAGGGGACACGGGTTCGTGCCCTGGTCCAGGAAGATCCCACGTGCCACAGAGCGGCTGGGCCCGTGAGCCATGGCCGCTGAGCCTGCGCGTCTGGAGCCTGTGCTCCGCAACGGGAGAGGTCACAGCAGTGAGAGGCCCGCGTACCACAAAAAAAAAAAAAAAAAAAAAAAAAGAACTGATCTCTTTCAAAAAAGAAAAAACATATTCTTAGTTACTGATTCACATGGCAGCCTCTCCTCATAGGACGGTACCATAAAGAGTATCACAAACCAGCTCTACCCATGAGACCACATGCAGTTCTAGCAAATCTTGATAGTTATTAATAAAATACAGATATATTATATTTATCATAGTTCATTGTAAAAACAATTTTCAGTTTTACCCTGTGATACACTACTGTAAAATCTTAAGAGAGCCAAAGGCTGAAAACACATACTGAAAGGTGTAAAGTCCAGTCTGATCTTGTGACAGACTGAAGGCTTCTTTTCAATACTTAAGTTCAAAGAATGATTTCCCAAAGATTAAGTTAAAAAACTGATCATTCTTATAGAGTTACTACTATGTGTTTTTTTGTTTTTTTTTTTTTTTGCCGTACGCGGGCCTCTCACTGTTGTGGCCTCTCCCATTGCGGAGCACAGGCTCTGGACGCGCAGGCTCAGCGGCCATGGCTCACAGGCCTAGCCGCTCCGCGGCATGTGGGATCATCCCGGACTGGGACACGAACCCGCGTCCCCTGCATCGGCAGGCGGACTCTCAACCACTGCGCCACCAGGGAAGCCCTATGTGTCATTTTTATTGTCACTTACAAATTAATGAGTGGTTTTCATGGGATCAATGCCTTCACTGGTTGGAGTCGAAAACCACACACTACAAAATCTTTTGGAAACGTAGCCAAGCATTTTGTATTTAGAGAGAAAAATGCCGAATGCATTAAGAGAACTGGTGAACGCATAGCCAGAGTCAGTTTTTGGAGGCAGGGTCTAATTTGATAGAAATTTCTAAAAATCAGAATGCCAAGATTAGAGCACTGGTTGTGGGAGAGAATAAGGGGTTTGAAAACCACCGGCAGTTTGAAGTAACATGAGCAGAGGATGTGTCCTGTGCCAGTGAAGGGGGTTGGTGGTAGCTGCCAGGTGGTTCCCTGTCTCCAAAGAAGGAACAAGCTGCGGGGAAAGGGGGGCCGGTACTCAGCACGTGGGAGCTTAGGAAATGGAGGGTGGGGGACGGAAGTCAGGAATAGTATCTGGCGGTGCTCAGCGTAGGGAAACGCAGACGCTGGTATAAAGGGGGATTCCATCCTCTGAAGAGCTGAAGTCTCTTGAGGACACAAACCAGTGCACAGGGAGGCCACCCCCAGACGAGCACCCTGAAACCCCACCCACCTGCCGGGGGGATTCTAAGCCCACACACAGCCTCCTGATGCCTTCATCAGCTTCCCAAGGACATTGACACCAGGAGAGGGGGCGGCCAGCTCCTGGAGCTCTAGGAAAGGAGGCTCCCTCTTTGCGTTGCAAACTAATAAACTCGTACTTGAGTTGGTCCACTAGTCTCTTGTGCATTTAATTGTCCCTTTCCTTGGGTTTAAAGAACATTAGTTGAATTTGGTTTTGAGTTTATAAGGCGCCAGGAATCAAAATCTGACCCGAGGCAAATTCTCCAAGCCAGGCTGCCAGCTTCATTTTCCTCTCAGGACTTAGAGGAAACTCACTGTGAACCTGGGGATAGAATGAACTTGACCATGAGAAATGTGCTCGGCCCAGGAGATGCAGACTCTGCGTTGCTAAATTCCTAATATTCAGCCCTGCGCTGTGTGGGGTAGGATGGGGGCAATTAGAAATCTCAGCCCACAGAGTTTCAGATGCCTGAACAGCCAAACGAAGCTGGGAATTCCTCAGTTATAATGTGAACTGTCACCAGTTCCTACCATGGAGGCTTCAGGCCACCCCACCCTCACCTTCCCAGCGTGGAGGGGTCCCACATCACAGTGCCCTGAAAGATGTTCACCTGCACCCAAGAGGACGCCGTTGGCCTACTCCAAGCTGGATGGAAGGCAGAGGCTGCAAACTATCTTTTTCTCTTTTGATCCCATGTCTTGGAGCCACTGGCCACAGGTGACAGGTAAGCCACCAGGTAACTCCTGGTCACAAGCACACAGGTGAAAGGGCAGGTGTGACAGGTGAGCTACTGACCAGGGATATAATCTCCTGATAGATAGAATACACATCTCAACTCAAAAACCCCATGTCTCTGAATAAAACATAAGTCAGCGTGGCTTTTTTGTGGCATTTATTTGCTTTTATCCAAGCACGAGAGATGGGAGTCGAGCATTTGCACTAATTGTGGGGCTTGAATAATGTTCTTCATCATCAATGTGCTAAATGCTGTGTGAGTTTTGAGGTGACTTCTCTCACCAGCAACATCCCATCTGCAAACCTGGGATACAACCGTTTCAGGATAAACTTGATTATGGTGGTTGCTTGAAGATCCTTTCTCAAAATATAAGTTTCAAGTCAAGGAGAGACCTAAATGGAATTTTCCAACATGAAAAGGGAAGGAGAAAACAAGCAGCGATGCCAGGTAAGACGTGTCCTCTGATATGCAAATTGGATTTTGTATTAGACCTTGTTGGTGCCTGCCCTACAGCAGGGATCGGCAAACTACAGCCCAAGGACCTGATCCAGCCCATTGCCTGTTTTGTAAATACAGTTTTATTGAAAGCAATCATGCCTATTTCCTTTTGTATTGTCTGTGGCTGTTTTCATGCTAATACGATGGAGTTGTGTAGTTATAACAGAGGCTGTACAACCTATAATCCTTTATAGAAAATGTTTGCCAACCTCTGTCCTGTATCTATCTCCTTGGGTGACCCCAGAGGTCACCTGTAGACAGTTTCTATACTTGCCAAGGATGCTCTCTCTGCCAGGGATGTTCTCTGGCTGCACACGAGACCTCGTGTACCACAAGCAGAAGGGCCAGGGAATCAGCGCCCCATGGCCGCCCTCACCTGAGGGAGGGTGGGAGCTGGTCCACAGATACCCCAGCTTCTTCCCCTCCTGTCAGGACAATTTGAAGATGTTCCACCTGGTCTCTTCCCCGTGGGTGCCTGTGCAGGCACCTCTCTTCCCAGTCTCACTCCCTGTCCTTCACCAGTCAGGGGAGGGAAACCCCACTGGTGATGTTAAAACAGAGAGAACTGAATATAAAGCACTAAAACTGAGTATAAAGATGTAATACCTTCTTAATTAGAAAAGCAAAAGCGAACGTTAAAGCACCACATGGACCAAGGAGTCTAACACCTGCGTGAAGGTGAAGGCGGCTTGTCGAATGGTGGTGGGGTCCCGGGGAGGGGGCACCACCCACCCAACTCTCCTGCCTGCCCAGAGGTGGAGCGAGAGTGTCCCTGGTAGGCAGGCCCGACCCGGAAGACCCAGACCCCTGAGGAGACTGTAGCGAGGCTGCTTCTGCAAATGTTGGAAAAACTGAGAACTGGCTTCAGCTGCTCTGGGAAGGAACTGCCGCTGCCGGGGTGAGGTAGCACTGCCAGGAGATGAGAACAAACAAGGAGCAGGGCCCTCCTCCCTCCTCCAGCCTCTCTCTCTTCTCCTATCAGGGAG
This sequence comes from Mesoplodon bidens, assembly GCF_964165515.1. Lineage (NCBI taxonomy): Eukaryota > Metazoa > Chordata > Mammalia > Artiodactyla > Ziphiidae > Mesoplodon > Mesoplodon bidens. Next base: position 67,433,778 of record NC_138171.1, read on the forward strand.
ACGCTGGCAGAGCAAGAACGAGGCCGCAGCGGCCAGCCCCAGCACTGGAGTGTAGAAAGGCCGGCTTGGAGCTGAGACTGGTGCTTACCAATGGCACGCTGAGCTCCTGGGATCACCGCTCTGATAAACCACCTGCACCTGAGACCTTGTTTAGGGTCTGTTTTGGGGGCAACCCAACCTAATCCAAACTTCCACAAGTTCCCCCTTGATACCAAACCTCCTTCACTAGCAGTTATCTCTGGGATCTCTGGGGCTGCAAGCAACAGAAACCAACTCTGACTAGTGAAAACAAACAAGCAGCATGTCCGAAGCATGCAGCGTAGCTCTCAGAACTGAAGGGAAGCCTGAAGAGCCGGCACAAACCAGCCTGGAAAAGGGACGGGGATTGCAGCAAGACTGGGGACAGGGATGCACAGCGGGAAGCAGTGGGACCACGTCAGAACTCCTCCATCACGGGGCAGCTCCAGCACATTCGGTCTTGGCTTCGCTAGACTCAGATCTCCTATTCCAACAATGGGTCTGGTTTGGACACTTGCCCACCCACAGGCAGAGGAAGGCAGGATGTCTTGATGGTCCCATCAGGGCTGTAACCTGTGTGGGAGAAGCAGCTCCTCAAGACAAAATCAGGGCTGAGGGCCTCCTGAGCAGTGGGAGAGGTGGCTGGAAAGATGCCCACCAGCCGTCTTAGGTTGGTTCCTCCCAGAAGCTGACTCGGACACGAGGAGTCGAGGTCAAGTCATTTACTTGGAAGGAAGCATCTTTTTGTAGGGAAGCAGGACAGTGGGACACGGAAGGGAGGAGTCCCACTCAGGGCACATAGATGAGTGGGTTTCTCCATGGGCATCTGGGGCTGACACCCACCGGGGACTGTGTACAACGTGCCTTGGAGTTATCCCAACAAAGAAGCGCGAGGGCTGGGGTGTTTATGCACCTGGGCCCCCCGGTCTCGGATGAGTGCTGCTCCCGGGAGGCCCTGCACTGCCCTCCTGCCCTGCGTGTGGACCGAGCTCACTCCTGGGGCCACAGGAGCCTGAGGCAGAGTCACACTTCCTGCCGTGCTTGCCTGGGGCGTGGGCCTGAACCAGAGCAGCAAGGGTTGGAGGGTCTGGGGGGTCAGCACCAGGGCGGCTGATACGACGGCAGTTGCTGGTCACCGACTCAGACGCTTGGAGAATGGGGGTCAGGGGCTCTGGGTCACAGCTTCTTTATGGGGAAGGTGGCTTGGGAGAGTCTCGGTCCTGGGCTTGAGGCTGAGTCGGGGAAGAGGCCAGGACCCCTGATATAGCAGTTAGGAGCAGCACTCGGGGCACCAGGACTTTGGGACCTCGGCACGTGGCAAAGCTCTGGCGTTCTCTTGTCTTTGATGCTACTGGGAGGCCTGCTCTGAGCCCCCGGGTTTACTTTTTATAAAAACTTGCTTGTTTTCAGAGACCTCAGGGAGAGGAAAAGCCAGGAAATGAACCCATTCTGCAGCTCTCCTGGGAAAAACAGAACCTAGAAGGAGAAAGAGAAAGAACCTAGAAAGAGAAAGTGGAGAGGAGTGCCAAGAAAATGAGCAAGTGGGGCTCTGGGGTGGGGGGAGCGGGGGGCAGACAAAGAGGCTGACTAGACGCCAAGGTGTCCACTGCAGGCAGCCCTGCATTTCACACGCAAGCCCGGCTTTCAGGCTGAGGTGAGCCTCCCGGAAATGCTGCTCACCTGGCCCCCGCCTCCCGCCTCAACCTCCCCTCCTTCCATTGTCCCCACCTCTTTCCATCGTCCCCCCCAGTCCCCTTTATTTCCCCTGCTTGAACAGGCCAGTCCATTCCTGCCCCAGGACCTTTGCACTGGCAGTTCTCACTGCCGGGAATGCTCTTCTCTCCAATCTGCACATGATGGGCCCATCTTGTCATCAGATCACACGTCACCTCATCCATGGGGTCTTCGCTTGACCATCCAACTCAAAGGAGACCCCTGGCACTCTAGCACATATCCCTGTAGTATCGTCTCTAGGTGGTTTTCTCCTATTTAGTTATCTGCCTGCTTGTGCAATTCCTTCCTCTCCCACCAGAAAGTCGTGACTTTGAGAGCAGAAGCACGTCCAGTGTTCCCTGCTCTCTCCCCAGAGCCATGCGTGGCACAGAACAGGCCCTCAATCCATTCTTGATCATTGATTGAATAAAATATAAAAATGACCTTTCTTTCCAAAAAGATAACTCCCGCCTTTTTAAATAGGAATATTAACAGAACACATGGTCCAAAAAAATAAAAAGACTTCATGGGGAAAAGAAAAGGTTTGCAGTGGCTGTTATTGAATATAATATACACACTGGTCCAAATTCCTAGCACATTCTGTGCTCCACTAATGGTTTCTATTATTCTCTCTTAAGCTTTTAAATGATATGTCCCTCAAAACTGTGCCATGGAGCCAGTTCTCCACTCATCTTTTGGAAATAACAACAAAGGCGTATTTCTTTCTTGAAATTGAAACCTCAAATGAATTCAGAGAAAGATCTTTTTAAAACTCTAAACAGAAAGGAAAGGAGACTCCATTTAGTATTCTTTGTATTATTTCTAACAAAGAAATAATAGGATGTAATTTATGACACCATCAATTTTCTCTAATAATGTGTAGTTGTCTCGCCAGGTACTTTTGTTTAGGCAAACGCAATAATCCATTTCCGCACATTTATTCACTGTGCTTAATGTATTTGGGGGCATCTACATGGGGAAGGAGTCATTTCTTAATTGGATAAGTAAAAAAATTATTTTTGGACTGTTAGTAGAAAAAAAAGAGATATCTTACAGGCAACATAAAAATTTTTGTAAGGATTCTGGCTTCAAGTAATTCCTATTTCCTAGCATGTGACACTGTAAGTACGTGAGTGCATGTGTGTGCACAGGAGAACATGCACAAATGTGTAGTATGGTATATTATATTACGGTAATTGAGATCATTAATAAACTTGAAAACTCTCCCCTTACCAGCATGCCACACTGCCTGGCACACAGAATATGTTTAATAAATGTTGGACCAGTTAATTAACTGCTAAACGAGGAACTACGTGATGACATTTGATTTTGCTTTCTGAAACCTGACCCAGGATTGCAATCTCTGAGTGACAAATTCTAAGTGACTCAGACAAAAGGACATTCAGCACATACTCTGTGGCAGGTGGCAATGGTCCCCCACTTACATCCCGTGACCCTTACCATTTCCATGTATTTCCATGCCTGACGTCCAAACGCCTGCACCTGTACTTCTCGGCCGAGGGCTTTCCTGGTCCCCAAAGTCAACGCCCTGGGAGCAGTGCTCCCTTCTGACTGACCGGCGTTGGTGGGTCAATACACGAGCTCCCTCACCCTTGGGCGGGGTAACTCGGAGGCGCATGTTCTACCCCATCTCCCAGAGCCCCCAGGGGTGGGGGCCAAGCGCCAGCCGCCCACAGGACTGACCCATCTGGTAGCCCATCTCCTTGCTGTCCCTGCCGCCATCTCCCTGCCCTCCTGGCACCTCCTGAGACCACACCCCCCAGAAACTATATCAAATCCTTGCTGCGAGATCAGCTTCTGGGGGAACCCAAACCAAGACAGACACCTTTAATTGTGTTACTTCTAACAAAACACTCCTCATGTGATCAAATGTTTGTGCTTGAAATGCAGAGAAAACCAGCCAATCCATCATCTGATACGTTTCTATGTGAAATCCAGACTCTGAGCCTCTGACGAGTCTCTCAGTGACCCATATGAAGGGCCTGTCTCTTTCCTAAACGAGCATGGCTTGGTGGCTGTTAACAGAGCACCCCTGAGCAAGGCTAACCCACCTAAAAGCCCCAAAGCCCCTGTTAATTAGACAAAGGATGTGCAAGCAAAGAAAACACTTTAATTAAGGCTTCACTGGCCAACTATGGTCTCATGCAAACAAGAACCCTCAGTCTGGTATGGTTTGTCCTAAAATATCCAAGCACTTCCCAACAGTGGCCCAAAGGCACTTCCTCCCCTCGAGCCTAGGCATTGGAAGAGCACTTCTCCTCCAGCTTCTTGTTTGCCTTCGTCTTTTCGATCATGGTCTCCACGATTACAGCAGTCTCTTCGTATGTCTGGATGCTGTCGGTGGAAAACTTCTCAATGGATTCCATCACCTCCACCTTCTCATAGGCCAGCGTCCTGGGAGGGCTTCTCGCCGGCAGGCTGCTGCTCCAAGCTCCAGGCCTGTCGGACCCATCCTGAGTGACCTGAGGCCCTTGAGACTGGGGTGTAGACGGCCCCTCTGGACCAGGTGAGACTGAGGGACAGGGCTCCCTGGCCCCCTCCTCCTCCTTCTGGCCATCCTGTTTCCCCTGAGGGCCCTTCAGTTCTTCGGCATTCATCTCATCCCCCTTGTCTACAGTGTGCGGGGTAGGCGGTTGTCCATCTTCTTTCCCCTGGGGAGGCCCCTGTCCATCCTCCAGACCATCTTCTTTCCCCTGGGGAGGCCCCTGTCCGTCCTCCAGACCATCTTCTTTCCCCTGGGGAGGCCCCTCTCCGTCCTCCAGACCATCTTCTTTCCCCTGGGGAGGTTCCTGTCCATCCTCCAGACCATCTTCTTTCCCCTGGGGAGGCCCCTCTCCGTTCTCCAGAGGGGGCTCCGGCTGCTGGGGAGAGGGCTCCACGTGGCTGTCAGGATGCATAGAGTCGTCCCCCTTGGAAACCACCACGCCCCCTTTGGCCGGGACGGAGAAGGAACAGAAGCCTGGGTCCACAAAATTGGCATCTCCGGAGACCAGCACATACCGCCCCTTGGTGTACAGGTCAGCAGGGGGCTCGGGTTCTTTGGGGCCTTTCACCCTCTCCTTGACCATCTTGCCTAGTTTTTCAAAGGCTTTGCTTATCTTCCCTCCGTCTGGGACATCCTCCGGAGCCCCGTCCATGGTCGGGGGACTTGCTTCTCCATCCCCTGATTCAAGCTTAGATTCACCCTCTTCTTTAACTATCACCTGCCCTGGCTTCGGGTCTTCAGGACCTCTCAGTGGTGCCTCTTCCAGACTTTCATCTGCTCTGTCTTTCGCTATAATCTCCTTTTTCCTTGGAACATTCTTGGGGAGGCCTTTTTGTCTTGGTTTTGCTATTGTTATATCCTGCACAGCCCTGGTGAGATCTTTTTTTTTTTTAAAAAAAAAAAAGGACAATGAGGCAAGTATCATCACCAATGAAAGAGGAAGAAAATGTATTTGTTGAAAAATACACTAATTATCTTGGAGCCCCCTGCCTAGCGCTGGGGTGGGGTTTACTACGTATGATCAAAAGCAACAGGGAAAGATCCCTGGGTCTGAAGCATCCACAGCCCACACTGAGGACCCAGCTCTGCTGGCCACTGTGTGACTTTGGACAAGTCACTCGGCCCCTCTGGGCTTGCAGAGGGGAGGGAGGCGCCCACAGTTCCCATCACACTGGGTACAACAGACTGAGATCCGTGATCCTCCTGCAGTAACACTCTGTGCCCACCAAGCCCCCTGCCCCCCGAGTTCACAGGGGACACTGGGATCCACAGAGCAGACAGTGGAAACCCAGTCCATAGGGCACTCTCGCCTCAGGCTTCCCCAAAGGAGCAACGCAGAGCTGCCTGGGCCTCTGATGGGTTCAGAATGGCCTCGGCCATGGGGAGTAGCTCCCTTGTCCCGCTCGCAACCCAGGCCAGATGAACACAGCCACACCTTGCTCAGCATCCCCTTCCTCCTGGGCAATAAGAGGAAGTGATGCTCTCAAACTCAGAACAGGAATCCCCTGTGCCCGAGGCCATATTCATTTCCTCAGATCAGCTAAGAGGAAAAACTGAAAGTTTAACCCAAAATCTCACCCTGCCTCACCCAGGAGGCTTTCCAGCTTTGCTCACAGTGATTTTTAAACTTTTTCATCCCGAAGTCTTCTCCAGCCCCTCCCTCCCTTCGCTAACCAGAGGACTCAGTTGCACAGAGCAAGGGCCTCCCGTGGGGCTGGCCCTCATTGGCAGAGCAGAGTGAGCAGGCCGTGAAGCCATGATGGGGGGGACGCAGTGGGGACACGACAAAGCAGGTGGCTGGGAGCAGGTGTGGAGAAGGGCTTACTTGCAGGACCAGCTGCCGAATTTCAGGGCCCACTAATCAAAACTGTGAAGAATGTCCAGACAGCGACCGCACAGCATCAAGCCCAGCACTCTGCACACAGCCACCCACCCCTGGAGCTGGCCCTGGGTGTCTGGGGACCCCTGCCCCTGGCAGCAACGTTCTGACTCTGGCACCCCATCTCTGCAAAGCCCTCTGAGCTTTCTGAGACCCCTGGATTTGAAGGCACTATAAGTACAGGCTTCTCTTCTCCCAGGCACTGTTCTGTTCCTTCAGGACTGGGGAGACTGAGCTGTGAGCTGACATCTCACAGGTGCGTGAAACCATCCTCAAAGGACCAAATGTTGAAGGCAGAAGCTGCGCTCGCCCACCAAGCTACTTCTGCTCAGTTTTGAATGGGAGAGAGAACAAACAAAAAGTGAGCACCTACTCTGCTCCTGACACTAGATCAAGCACCTCTGCATAAAAGAGTTCATTTCACTGGGGGTGGGGGGCGGTGAATAGATACAATTCAGTATTCACTTCTTGCCAAAGTAAATGTTGGGCTGCACTTTTTCTCCCCAGTTAAATGCCTCGTGTTCATGGACAGCGTTCCTGAGGGGGCCTAACCCCCATCTGATTTTCTCCTTGTAAACTTTTTGACTCAGTCACTCAGCACCTGTTGGAGGACATCAGTGAGGGAGAGAAGGGACCTCACACAAAAGCACTGAATTTCCAGATGGACGGGGAGTATGAATGCTAAGTTTAGGGAGAAAGCCGCTTGATTTTTCCTTTATCCCAGGACAGAAGGTCGCAGAAGCCAGGGTTGGGGACTCACCTTTCCCACCGTGTCGAGGGCTGAGGGAGGCTCCATGGCTCACGGTGTACAGAGTGATGGGAGTGTCAATGAAGGCAGAGCTCAGCCTGGCAAAAAGAACCAGAAAGAGGGTGATCTCCAGCTTTAATTCACTGAGCCAAACAGATGGGGGGCGGGCAAGAGGGATGCTCTAATGTCCAGCAAAACTGAAAAAGGCTTTCTCCAGATCCAACTGCGCATGAGCCACAAACACATCTACACACTGGAGGACAACGGAAAGGAATAATCATCTCTTTGAGCTCAAGTCAAAGCTGTGAAACACACTTATAAAAAAAATTGTAATTCTTTTGTTTTGGAGTTTTTTTTAAATAAGAGAATGGCCAGCCCAGGCTGAAGTATTTAGGGCAACCAGGGTATAATATCTCCAACTGGTCTTTTTTTTTTTTTTTTTGCGGTACGCGGGCCTCTCACTGCTGTGGCCTCTCCCGTTGCAGAGCACAGGCTCCAGACGCGCAGGCTCAGCGGCCATGGCTCACGGGCCCAGCTGCTCCACGGCATGTGGGATCTTCCCGGACTGGGGCACGAACCCGTGTCCCCTGCATCGGCAGGCGGACTCTCAACCACTGCGCCACCAGGGAAACCCCAACTGGTCTTTTTAAAAAAATAGTTATATATAACCAGAGACAGCAGAAAGATAAAGCAATTCAGACAAAACATAAATAGCTGGTGAATCTAAGAGGATTCAGAATTTCCTTGCTCTGTGCCTGCAACATTTCTATCAATTTGAAATTATATCAAAATTAAGAGTTATATATAAACCAGCAAAAGGGGTATCCAGTTACCTTTTGATGAAACCCTGCCTCCAAAACAAAAATTTTCACAAGGACGCTTAAATACCCGTTCAAGACTTATTTTTGTATATGTGTGCATGAAGCATTCACTGTGACATAAATATAGAGTTCAGCGAGAGGGAAGGAAGTGCTCCTGCGTCTGGGTGCTTCTCTTTTAACCCAATCTAAAGCCCCCCAAATCAGCAAGACTGAATTGAAGAACCTCAACTTAATAGAGATTCAGAGTCCATATAGGAAGGGGCTGGCCTCAATCTGTTCTCTGAATATCTACAGATACAGACATTGATGTAGCCATAGATGTACGTGTAGGTGTGGCTATAAATAATGGAGACATCGTTGTAGATGTGCATGTACATGATGATGTAGATACAGATGACTTAGGTATAGATGAAGTATAGGTGTAGGTGTAGATTTAGGTGATAAAGATGTAGGTGTAGCTATAGATAATGTAGATATAAGTGTATGTGTAGGGGACACAGATGTAAATGATGTAGATGTGGATACAGATAATGCAGATGTAGGCGTAGGTGATGTAGATATAAATGTAGATGATGTAGAGGTAGGTGTAGGTGTACACACATACAGATGATGAGGACATAGATGTAGACATACGTGTAGGTATAGGTGTACACATAGGTGATGTAGATGTATTTTTTAAATACATTTATTTATTTATTTATTTTTGGCTGCATTGGGTCTTTGTTGCTGCGTGTGGCCTTTCTCTAGTTGCGGCAAGCCGGTGCTACTCTTCGTTGCAGTGCACGGGCTTCTTATTGTGCTGGTTTCTCTTGTTGTGGAGCACAGGCTCTAGGCACGCAGGCTTCAGTAGTTGTGGCACGTGGGCTCAGTAGTTGTGACTCATGGGCTTAGTTGCTCCGCAGCATGTGGGATTTTCCCAGACCAGGGATCAAACCCGTGTCCCCTGCTTTGGCAGGTGGATTCTTAACCACTGTGCCACCAGGGAAGTCCCGATATAGATGTATTAATACATCTAGAAAATGGACAGTAGATGATGCAGGTGCAGCTGTGAATGATGATGAGATGGAGACAGAGATCTACTTCCCAGTGGAGTTCAAGTCAAAGTTCCATGACGTGGAGGAGACCAGACGGCCTGTCGACAGCCACGTTGCTGACCCAACCAGGTGGTCGGAGTCACGAGGGCAGCAGCAGTAATAACACCGACACTGAGCACTGGTTGAGCTCCAGGCACCGTGCAGGCCCCTCACCTGCAGCACCTCAATAACCACACCTGATCATCCTCTGTTAAGACACTCATGTCCCCAGAGGCCTGTGAGTTGAAGGAAGCCTTCTCCGTGGGGGCTTTCTGACCCCCTGCTTGACATTCAAACACTTCCCCCGTCACCCCCGCCTCCTCTCCCCTCTCCCTGCTGCGATTCACTCCAGAGCACAGGTCACAGGCCATATACCCTCTGCTACAAACCCACTCATCCTGTCTCCCCGACTAATATTCAAGCTCTATGAGGTCACAGATTTGGGGATTCCCTTCCTGGCCACATCCCCACTGTCTAGAACATGAACACAGGAAACACTCAGCAAAGATCTGTGGAAGAAGTAAGTGGCCAGAGAGGCCAGCGCTGTGCCCACGGGCTCTGCCTACCCCTGGCCCCACCTGTTGCCTTCATTCTCGATAATCCGGTGATACCGGTCCAGCTCGTTCCTCAGGGTCTGCTGGGCGACCACCAGCTGCCGGCAGTCGTAGGATGACCTCTCCAGGCTCCTCTCGGCCTCCTCAATCTCCTTCCGCAGGGTGTCAATCTGCTCGTTGTAGAGCTGAATCTCTTCATCGTAGCACTCGTGGGCATCTTTGATGGCCTGTTCTAGGGCCGCCGTCTGTGGGCAAAGACACAGATGTAAGGAAACCCAGCCTACCCTCTCCCTTAAGACACAGACCCGGCAGGGAGACCCTGGACGCGGCATATCCAGTTTTATTTGTTCTGTGGGTTTGTTTCTCTGTTTCTCTGTCAGCAGGGAACCCTTAAACCACAGAGGGATGTGAACCCCTTCTCCTTACGCTTGCCTCAGCACCCTCGGAAATCTGCCCTAGCAGAGTCTCCACCCTGCAAAGGCAGTGGGAAGATGACAACCCTAGAAACTGAAACGAAAACTACCGTCCATGGAATAAACTGTACAACTCAAACAAAGTACATTCATAATTTACTGAGTTAGCGTAAATCTGACAGCTGAAAAATTAGTAAAAAGAACATGTACTAAATAGATAAGATGCTGTTTTTACTGAAATAATTAAGGGAGGAAGTTTCCTTGATCTTATTCAATCACTATGGCACTTTAATTTTCTCCTGATTTTTGATCAGTAGAGTTACATATATGTTTTGGTAGCTAAAGGGTGTGTGTGTGTTTGTGCACACTCACACATGTGTATAAATAAAATAACTTCAGGGAAACATTAATTATATATTAATGCAGGACAAATCAAAATTAAGGTAGGAAAATAAAAAGAGGTGGCCTCATATTCACTGTAAGAGCTGTGACAAACCCTAAAGGGCCACAGTGTACTGACTTACAAGTTAAGTACAAACTCATTTTCCCAAAGAGAAGAGATCTAACAGGCATGGCCGGTTCTCAAAAGCAAACCAGAACAAGCAAACCAAACCCACTCCTCCTGGAAGAGTGCTTCTCAAACTTCATCGTGCTTCTGAACCCCCCAAGGATACTGTTAAGCTCAGATTCTGACTCAGCAGGTCCGGTGGGGCCGGAGGGGCTGCATTTCTTTTTTTTTTTGGCCGCGTTGGGTCTTTGTTGCTGCGTGCGGGCTTTCTCTAATTGCGGCGGGCGGGGACTACTCTTCCTTGCGGTGCACAGGCTTCTCATTGCAGTGGCTTCTCTTGTTCTGGAGCACAGGTTCTAGGCGCCTGGGCTTCAGTAGTTGTGGCTCACAGGCTCAGTAGTTGTGGCTCACGGGCTCTAGAGCGCAGGCTCAGTAGTTGTAGCACACAGGCTTAGTTGCTCTGTGGCATGTGGGATCTTCCTGGACCAGGGCTCGAACCCATGTCCCCTGCATTGGCAGGTGGATTCCTAACCACTGCACCACCAGGGAAGCCCAGGAGGGCTGCATTTCTAAGCGGCTCCCACTCGATGCCCATGGCTCTGCTCTCCAGGTCACACTTTTTGAGTGACAGGGGACTAGACAGGTATCTGAATCCAACCTCACGTATGTCCACCACAAGATGCCTCACACGTGCAGCTAAACGAGCACATTGGACACGTAGAGGGTGATTATTCCTGCGACAGCCTGATTCCTCACTTTATGTACAGAGGTGGCCGTGGAACAGTGACGTCCCTAGTGAGGACACCGGCAGACTCAGCTGACAAAGGTTGTCAGGAATGGATCTGTTGCATCAGGAAGTGGGGGGGGGAAGGGAAGGAGGGAGGAAGGGAGGAACAGAGGGAGAGGTACACGCACTAGACACTCTGGGAAGCCGTCCGCTGGCCTGTGTCATCCCCATGTCTGATGACTGTCCCATCTCACACGTAGGAAGTGTCCGGGCAGCAGTGTGACCACACTCCACTGACCAGAGCCGCAGAACCAGGACTCAGGCTGGCCTGTCACGTGCTTCCTCCCCGGGCATCTGGGAAGGGATCTCAGAAATAGCAGAGACTTGGTGGTAGGTTCTAGACTCACTGGGACACATAAGCCCGGGGTCTGAGGCCGCCACCCTGGAGCAACAATCTTCCGTAAAGTGCGTGGAGAAACTGAGAAAGGCAATTCTTCAGAAAGACAGAGACAGGAAGCCAAAACGCAAAGGCAACAGAGATGAGAGAGCCGGCAAAAGAGAGAAAAGAGGGAGGAATCGGGGAGAGTGAGAAGCTCCCGCCGCCCACCCTGTTCCCAAACGTCATCAGCCCCTTTACATCTTGCTCCTTTGGGGGAAAATATCTTTACAGTCGAGAAAGCTGGAGACACCACCCCAGGTGACCCAAGTCGCACCCCCGGTACAAAGACACAGCCACATGGCACTCCTGGTGAGAGGCACCAAGGAGCCATCACTTCTGTCGTGTTCCTGCCACAAACGCAGAGCCTCAGCTCAGCCCCAAGAAAGCATCAGGGAAGCCCAGATGGGGGGACGTCCCACAGGAGGACTGGCCATCAAGGTCATGAGAAACAGAGATGGGCAGGAACTGTCCCAGATTGGAGGAGGCTGAGGAGACAGGACAGCTGAATGCAAGCAGGATCCAGGACCAGAAAACACGTGAGCAGGGTAACAGGTGAGATTTCAGGCAAATCTGTTACCAGGATGGCGTGCTCGACAATGTCCTGGTTCCAACCTTGGTGCTGTGCTATTAAGAGGTTGAATTTGAGGGAACTGGGTGGAGAGTACGAGAAACCTCTGGGCTATTTTTGCAGCTTCTTAGAAGTCTAAAATTATTTCAAAATAAACCAAGCGAGTTTGACCAGGTTTCTGTTCCTCATTAAAAATTATCTCCATTCAAACAGTCTCCTGGGACGTCAAATACTGAGGCACAGCCTCTGATTCTTGGTGTGGCCACATGCTCTTACCCACACCGGTGTTCACACACTCTAGGAAATGCTTCCATGAAGTAAGAAATTCAAAGGACCCCTTTGAGGCTCAAATCTCAGAGACAAGAAGCCATCCGGAGCGGATGAATCCCCACGTAAGACTCTCCATTTCCACGGAGCAGTCCTGAGAACGAAGCCTGCGGGTCACAGGTTGGCATGGCTGGGGTCCAGCGATCCCAGTGTCAACCGGGCAGCAGGAGGGCATGAAAGCTGATCACAACTGCCTTTCATCAAAGCTTAGCTTTCTCCCACATGAGCAGGAAAGGGCTGTGCCCGCAGCACCTGGTGTTATAGCTCAATAATTTAAACCATTCATCAGAGGGTGGGGTGTTCAGGAAAACCAATAAAAGCCCCACTTTCAGCAGCTCAAAGGGGGCTAACGCAACGTCTCTGATGGGAGTGATCTCGGCACGGGCTTCAGACGCCGTCCAGCCCCAGCCTGACTGTGGAAGAAAGAAACCCTCGTTCCAGGAGCCACATCCCAGAGGGGGAGGCGGCTCGGTCACAGGAACAAGCCCAAGGTGTCACAGAGCCCATGGTGCTGGGGACATCACAGAAGTCTTCCAGGAGGAGGTGGGGCCGGTCCAGGTGCTGCAGAAGCAAAGCCACTGGCAGAGAGAAAAGTGGGGAGCAGAAGCGCCGGTGCCAGGATCCGCAGGAGGGGTCCAGAGAGGAGAGGGGGAGAGAGCAGCCCACAGACAGCCCTGGCGGGTGGAAAGAGGCAGGTGGAAGGTGTGGGCCTCCAGGCAGCCGGAACTTCATCTTGCGCTAGGTGACTGTGTGTTTCCGCTTGGACCACTTAGATCCAGCTGATAGCCATCTCCCCACCGGGCTTGGGCGGCCGGAGCAGGAGCCAGGCCAGGCTCTGCTCAGTGTTCCCGGACCTCACGTGGGGCTGGCCAGAAACGGCTGAAAGATGTGTTTCAGCACAGCTGCAGGGCTTGCCTCTGAACATCATGGTCACCAGTGCCTCACGGTGAGCCCATTTGGAGAGGTGACCTCCTGCCTCAGTCCCTTTAGGCACCCAGACTCCTTTGGATCCAAGGTCATTTCAAAAAGGAAAAAGAAATCAAGTGTCCTTCGCCGATTACACGCTGTCTTACCAAAACCTACCACCAGGTGGTGCTAAGGGACTTTACTGAGAAATGACCCCTGGGAGGAGTATACTTTCCCAATAATCTGACTTTTTTCACTTTCCTGTCACAGAAACTCAGCAGATGCAATTTCGAGAACCAGAACGCCTGTCCCTTCTCGTCCGCCTGGAAGAAGTGCCATCCCCAGGGGTCTCGTGTGTGGTCCACATTCAGCTCCAATCGTGGGTGCGGTCCTGGGCAACCTGTGGACCAACGTTCTCAAACTTGAGCCTGCAGAGCCACCTGGAGGGCTCCTTAAACGAGATGCTGGGCCCGCTCCGGAGTTCCTGCTTCCGTAGATCTGGGATGGGCCCGTGAACGAGCATTTCTGACAAGCCCCCAAGTGATGCTGACACTGATGCTGCTGGTTCAGGGACCTCCCCCTGAGGAGCCTGCGACGGAGGGTTCCAGAAGCATCAGATGCCCTAACCATAGGCAGAACCAGCTGCCACAGCCCTGCCGGCTGGAGCCCTCAGGCTGCAAGGAGCTCCCCCTCCCCTGGCCCCTATCATATCCCCAGTCATGGCCCTGGCCCTGCTGAGGGGCTAGGCTGACGAGTCTCCCCTGGAACGCTCAGCTCAGCTACTGCACTGGGAAGTCACGACAGCCTTTTAAAATCAGCAAAAAGCCAGCCGTGAACATCTTGTGAATAAGGCTATGGAGGGCCCGAGCCAGGAACCCGGGTGCCCGAGATGTAGAATATTCTGGCCCAACGTGGGACTCACCCCTACATCAATGTTCTCAAAGTGTGGTTCCTGGACCAGCAGCAGCATCTGGAATTTAGAAATAAAAATTCTTGGGCCACGCCCCAGACTCACTGAGTCAGAAGCTCTCAGGTGGGTCCTGCCACATGCGTGTTTTGATTCAAGCTAATTAGGCAGACTTTCGGCCCCATGACCTTTGCCCCTTAGCTGTATGCCCATGAATATATTATGTTATTCAGCAAAGGGACTTATTACTTAGCTGACCTTAAAAAACAGGGAGATTATTCTAGATTATTCCTAATTCCACGGGCCCTTAAGAGCAGAAATCAGGGAGATTAGATGCACGAGAAATATTCGAAGCACCATTGCTGTCCTTGAAGATGGAGGGGCCACATGCCAAGGAAGGTGGACGGCGTCTGGAGTAAATCCTGACCGACAGCCAGCAAAGAAATAGGGTCCTTGGTCCCAGCGGCACACAGAAGGGAATTCTGCCAATGACAGGAATGGGACAGGAAGCAGATTTGGCCCACCACCCAACAAGAACCTCCAGATACAGGGGACCCAGGCCGGCCGACACCTTCATTTCAGGGTTGTGAGCCCCAGAGCAGAGAAACCAGCCAAGCCTGCCCCAACTTCTAACCTGCAGAACCGTAAGATCACAAGGAAGTGATGTTTTAGGCCCTGACCTTTGTGAAAATTGATTATGGCCGCAAGAGAAAACTAATATGACTCATGTTTCATCAGACCCCCTGCTAGGTTCTATTTATTATAAGCACATATATTATTATAGAGGAAATGCTTTGGCAATATGTTGATAACTAATTCGGCAGATAATATTTTGTTTCAATATAATTGGTTTCCTTTTAATTCTATGTACTTTATTTTATGCCTTTGACATTTTTCTTTTTTTATGGAAAATGTCAATATCTTATTTTACTATTATTAATGTAAGTATGTGATGCCAAAGAAATGAAGGTAATTTTACAAACTCAGAATTTTGGCAAATACATGAAATTTCTGTTTTATTACAGTTTTATACCACATTAGTTCAAATGCATTTCTCTACAACTACTCCAACAGAGCTCCTCTGGAATTATTTCAGTCATCCTGAATATGTGACTTTACCAAAGACTTTGAATGTAAAATAAACATATAAAATTTAAAATTAGTAACTTTTAATTATGAATAGGATAAGAAATAAAGTCATCAGATGATGGCTGGGGCTATTAATTTCCAACAAGACACTTTGTTGAAATGTTTCTTCTGATACCCCAGGTATAAATGAGAACCTTCAAAAAACAAGGGCCCGGGTGGCGCAGTGGTTGAGAGTCCGCCTGCCGATGCAGGGGACGTGGGTTCGTGCCCCAGTCCGGGAAGATCCCACATGCCATGGAGCGGCTGGGCCCGTGAGCCATGGCCGCTGAGACTGCGCGTCCGGAGCCTGTGCCCCACAATGGGAGAGGCCACAACAGTGAGAGGCCCGTGTACTGCCCAAAAAATAAACAAAAAACAAGGGCAGAACCACAGTACAATAAAGGAGCCTCTTTAGCTTAAGCCTCCCATAGTCCTAAACCTCTGACAGAAGTTAATGCCTTTAACATTTTTCTCAGAAAGGGTCCAGAGGCTTCACCAGACTGCTGGGCAAGGGATTGGCGGGGGGATGGCACAGGAGAGACAGTGAAGCCCCCCCAGTTAGAGAGACAATGACCTCAGAGTTAGACAAGCCAGTCTTTCTGCAGCAGCTATGGGTGGGGACAGGCGGCCAAGCAGAGAGCTTTATCTCATATTCTCAGAAACTAGGCTAATCCTTTATGAAACGTCTTACTTTTATAGTCAGTAAATGCATATGAGTTCACAGAGAGACAAGCATTCTTTTCGCCCTGGAACCGGGCTTCACCGGTTGATGTGCCACCACCTCAGGCTGGGCTCCCTCATCTCCTGAGAAGGAGACTGGGCAGAGGTTTTCAACCTCATCACCGTGGCCACTGGAAGAGCCACATTTTACATCACAAACCATCGACATCATACAAAGATATAAGTACATGTGTGTATTTGCACAAATCTATCTACTTAAACACACAGATATATTTAAAACAAAGGTTTCACAAAATAAATCCTGCCTCTACTCGCCATGCACCCTGTCATTTCCTCTTCGGTCTTAGGCTAGTGTTGTGAATTCCTTCTTTTCTCAAGCCAGTCGATTCTGCTGAGTTCATTTTACAACCCAGTAATGGGTTGTAACTGGTGGTTTGGAAAACACTGGTGTCTAGAACCGTGACTGGGTGTGCTTCCACTTCACCAAACTCTCATTCACACACACACATACACACGTACACACACATACACGCATACACTTACATACACACATATACACATACACACATATACTTACATGCACACATGCACCCATATAAAAACATGCACACACATTACACACGTACACACATAGTTACATACACACATTCTACACACACGCATACACTTACATACACACATATATACATACACTAACGCACAAATATATACACACACATACACACATACACGTATACACACACATATATATATACACTTACATACAGACATATATACATATACACACGTGCACACACATCACACACACACACACACCCTGACCCTCCCTCCATCCTCTCAGGACCTCAGAGGAAACCACACACTCACCAAGTCACCAAAACGGTGTGTCTGGTCCCCAAGCCGCAGTTTGTCAACAAGAGCAGGACGCGTTTTAAGGGCAGTACTCGCTTTCCTGAGCTGGGGTCTTTGCCTTGGGGGACCATCCCCAGGCCCCCGTTTGCTCTCCGTGGCCCCTGAGTTGCTGCACAGGGAGGGGCCGGGTGGTGGGTGGGGCAGGAATCAGGATTCTGGACTCAAGTCCTGAGATCTGGAGGACACCGTGTACCCACCAAAAGCACCACATCTCATGTGGCTTCAGCAGGGTTTAATCTTGTCAGGCATTGGTGAGATAGAGACAAAGTAACACATAGCCTTTAATGGTCTAGGTTTTCTAGAGGGGCAGATTTTAAAATGTGTGTTCCCTTGTCCCTTATGTGTACTTGTCAAACCGAACGTCAATTTACTTTTGGATTTGGGAAATGTGGTTACACAGCGTAAGAAGCGTATTCTAACCCAACGTCCCCATCAGAATGGCCCGGTGTACGGTAACAACGAGAGAGAGAAAACTGGAGGAATCACAGGATTGGCGGGGGTGGGGTGACCCACGAAGCTCGTTAACCGCGAAGGAAGGCCACAGAGACAGAACTGAGCTTTCCTGCAAAGTCTGCAAAAAGCTTTTCTGCTCGTTTGCAAACTAAGCTTCACCAAAAAAAGAAAAGGGGTGGGGGTGGAAATGCAAAGTTTCCGCTGACAAATTCTGAGCAGGAGCAAATCCCAACACAACCACTCTCTCTAGGGCTGCAGTCAAATTCCAAAGAAGAGAGTTTAGGTCATGAGAAGAGAAACAGGAAGCACAGATTCATGCGAGCGTAGGGTAAAAACCCCAACGTATGTCCACTTCTTATTTTCAAAAACAAGGTTAAACTGGGCAAAACAGATCTGTTATGCAGAAGTGGGGATAGCTTACCCTCGGTGGGGGAGGGGCGGCGACTCAAAGGGGGCCTGCGGGGGCCACGAATCAGTGGGACCCATTGCCCTCATTGGCCCAGGGCTTTTCCAGTCTGGGCAGGAAGGCGTCCCAGGAAGTGGACGGCTGGTCACCCCACTGGGGATGCTGTTTGCGGCTCTGAGGGCTGAGGACCCAGGTGTGTTGAGTTTGTAGAATTCACAGCGCTCGATGCACGAGTGCACACCTCTGCAGGCACGTGACACCTGAATGAGAGGAGCAGACAGGAGGGACGGGCATACCTGGGCCTGCAGCTCGGCTCTCTGGGACTGCAGGAAGCAGAGCACGTCTTGGCCGTCCTCCAGCTGGCTCTGCAGGGTGGCCACCTCCCTTTCCGTCAAGAGCTTCGCCTGCACAGAGAAGCCAGACTCAGCACGCTCACACTCGGAGGAGAGGGCCGCTGTGTTCTGCATGTTTACGTCCCCCCAAGTTCGCAGGCCGAGGCCCTAACCCCCAATGCATGGCATCTGGAGGTGGGACCTTTGGCAGGAGGGTTGGTTTAGATGAGGTCATGAGGGTGGGGCTCCCACGATGGGATTAGTGGCCTTATTAGAAGAGGACGAGACACCAGGGCCCCCTCCTCCACGCGGGCAGCAAGGAAAGGACAGGGAGAGGGTGGCGTCTACCAGCCGGGATGGGGTCCTCCCCAGGGGCCAAATCTGCCAGCCCCCTGACCTCGGACTTCCAGCCTCCAGAACTGTAAGCAATAAGTGTCTGTTGGTGGAGCCACGTGGTCTACGGTATTTTGTCACAGCAGCCAAGCTGACTCAGGCGGGCCCACCATGGCCACTCACTGCCTTTTCGCTTTGTTTTCTAAGTCTGAGCCCTGAGCCAGAGACACCAACTGTGCTGAGCCATCCCCACGGCACACAGCAGGGGCCATGGCGACAGGGGGAGCCCTGTCGGTGCTCCCGGAATGTTCCGGAAGGAGGTCCACCCTCAACCTCTCCACACTCTGCAGAGCAGCTGCCCTTTTCCCACCAGCCTCTCCACATTATTCAGAAACATCTAAACCCCTTCCTGAGAGCCTGGCCTCTCTAGAGCAGCACCTTCTGACACGGAGACCCTCCCCCCACCCCCTGCCGGGCAGAGTCACAGCCCAGCAGGTTCACGGCCACCCACTGAAGGTGCCCCTGCTCTGCAGCCTCCTGCAAAGTGGCCGGAGCAACGAGACACAGAGAAAGTGAGAGCGAGGGCGGAGGAGCGGGCCTGGGGACAGAGCTGCTGAAGGATGGTGTGTTTATTTCGGAGTCTCTCAGTGGAGACGTGCCTTCTCTCAGTCTCTCTGTGTGTCCCTCCCTGTCTGTCTGTCTGTTTCTCTCTCTCTGTCTCTGTCCTCCCTGCTTCTCTGTGCCTCGGCTCCCGCCTCCCTGCCCCAAAGACACAGACGTGGGGACAGCTGGGGGCAGAGGGGACTCACGTTCTGGGTACCACTACATGGAGGATATGCCAACACGCCGACCGAGACCAGCAGCCTCAGCATGGACACAGACACAGTGCAAATCCCTCACCCACCTCCCAGCCAGGGCCCGGCCTGCTTGTCTGGCCCCGCCTCTCCTCACCGCCCAGCTCCTACTTATACTACATCCTCCCCATGTCCACCCACAGGTGCCCCCACAGTGCCTCGCACACAGGAGGCCCTTGGATACTTACTGTAGGGGAAGGAAGACAGCCGGCAGCTGTCAGCTGGAAGCCGGCACTAACCAACACCCCCCCCAGCATGATGCTCCTTCCTTATAAACTTACAGACGATGCCACCTCAACACCCAAAGATGTCACTCTGGGATCCCAGGGGAACAAGACAGAAACAAGGCCGGCTCTGTAACTGTGTCTGAGCTCAGACCAAGCGACCACCGTGTAACCACAGAAATGACCACTAACTCAAGTGATGATGCTTAGTTACCAAGCACGGCCTTAGCCTCACCCCATACCTCGGCCTCCAAGGTACAAACTAGGGGGCTTTTCAACCATAAGACCAGTCCCCCACCCCCCGACAGCACCCAGGCCAGCACAGGCCCCCATCCACGGCGTACACCCTCCCCTCCTGTGGGGAATAATAAACCCAGCTTGATTTGACCACAGGGGTGGCCCCAGGGACCTCTGACTACAGGACACTGACTTTATGCTTTATGGACGCTCCTAGGAAGCAATGCTAATTATATCCTTTGTGGAAACTCAACCGGCATTTTCTAGGACAGTAACAAGAGTCAAAGGAGCAAACCTGAAAGCAACCACCTAGCTCGTATGTAGAGTTTTTCAGCTGAGATTAATAAAGAATGTGATTCTTTCTAAATCTGCTTTTTAACGTGCACACGAATCCCTGAGCATCTTGCTAAAATGCAGATTCTGACACAGTGGTTCTGCTGGGGGTCGGGCTGCAGAGGCTGCATTTGTCTCAAGCTCCCGGGCAACGACACTGAGGGTCTCTGATGATCACTGACACGATCAAACTAGGTCTAGACGGCTCTACATTAGTACAACTCAGAAGAACAGGGTTACAAGGGAACAGATGATGTGATTTTAAAAGTGTGCTCTGATGTCAAACACCTATGAATTAAAGGAAAAATGTCTGCAAAACAGAAATAAAGTGTCTGGAAAGAAGTCTCAGACAAAGAAAAGTATGCTTAAGGAGAAGCTGTTTTTTAGGCCTTAGCAGCAACCCCAGTTCAGTTGGGGTCATTGGTGGGCAATGTGGACAAGAATATCCCCATCAAGGCCAATAAAAGTAACTCTCCTGCCTCTTAGATGTTACTTGGCAGGGTTCAAAAGTGTCTCTGAAAGCAAATTTGGGGATGTCTTTAGCTTTGATATAAAAAATTAGGTTCAAACAAACATCAAGCAGTCAGCTACCCTAACCCACTGGTTCTCCAGGGTGTAGGCCTGGGTAGACTTCTGTCCTAAGTCATCCTTGCAGAAAAACCCAGAGTCTTCTCAGCTGAACAGTCTACAAAACCCTGTCCCAGCGTCACACTCCTCTGAAGAAAGGACACATGACATTTTTGTTTTAATCTGCATCCTTTTCAGTTTATTTTTACAATATCATATCATGCATCACAAAATCCCATAAACCACATTAGGGGAAAAAATACATCAATATCCTGTTGCCCTGCTAGAGAGCTAAGTGAGGAAGGGATTTGGAACATTATATTGGGAATAAGGTTTTACATCCAAATCCCAGTTTTTTAAAAAATCGGCTTCAGTCACCTCTATCCTTTCCCAAGAGTTTTCATGCCCCAGACTAGCAGACCTGACCTTGAAAATAGAGTCACTAATTGTCTGAGGTTCTCTGTATTCAAGATTATGGTCAAATTGATAAGCGGAATAAGAAAACAAACAACCCAATAAAAAAAATAGGGGCAAAAGTCTTGGGTAGATAGTCCAACAAAGAAGCTATACAAATGGCAAATAGGCACATGAAAAGATGCTGAACATCATTAAGGCCTGAGGGGATGCAAGTTAAAAGCACAGAGAGATACACAACATACCTATTAGAGTAGCAAACGGCAAAACCGAAATAAAAACCCGACATACCCAGCGTTGACAAGGAGGCAAAGCAACAGAAACTCCCATCCGTCGCCAGTGGGGATACAGCAGTGCTACAGTGCTTGGGAAACAGTCTGGAAGTTTCTTATAAACTAGACAAGGAAGGACAGCCCGTAATCCTCAAGAGGAAATACCTAAGAAGATGGGCAGGGGCACAGTTTATGTCCTCAGATGTCTAAATACCCACGTTCACCGTCTGTGTGAAAGAGCAGAAGAGTGCACTTCGAATGTGAACCCGCTGTGGGGGTGACCTGACGCCTCTCCCTGGGTCTCTGGGCTCCCGGGGCTGCAGGACAAATCCCCACGTGCGGTTTCCCAGACGCCCAGGCTCCCGTTCTTACCTCCCTCATGCCACTGGTTATGGCGGCTGCTTGCGGGGTGGTCTGGATGATCTGCTGCAGGATGCTGACATAGGTCTGAATCTCCAGAAGATTCTGTTGGGAGAGAAAAGCGTTCTCATGAAAACTTGAGCTCCCTGGATTTTCCCCTCCCGTACCAGGTGACCCGCAGGATGAATGCCTTCACGTGTCCCACCGCCACAAATAGGACAGACTGTGATGGGTGCAGAGGACGCTTTATGCCTCCTTTAATCTGCATGAGAACACTGGGCTCGATGAATAAACCGAGGCTTAGTTCATGTCACATTCCCTTCAGTCCCGTGGCTGCCTTGCGGCTGTCTCCATAGCGCCCTGGATGCAGGGTTATCAGAAAAGCAGGGATGGGGGACAAAGAGTCCCCGGAGGGCACAAAGGACCTTGCTGACTGCAGCTCAGGCGGTGCTTCAGAGGACAGGCTGTGGCCAGTCCGGCGGGACTGCCTCACTCACTAGCTGCATGTGGTCTCAGGCAAGGTAGTCAAACCTCCTAAACCTCCATTTCTTCCACAAAAGAGGGATTAACAACCTGAAGGCAATGCCTGGTCCCTTTCACCAGCAGATCACCTGGGCCTGCTCCCTGCACGAGAGCTGACAATGTAGCACAGCTGCCCCCTCCACAGAACTGCCCTCAGCCACACAGTGGTCATCCTGCCAGGAAGCTATGCAACTGCCCCCAATGCCACACCATCCCCCACCCAGACCAGTGACTCCTGGCTCAGGACACAAGACCAACCCTCTTGCCTCAAGGTGGGACCAAGCTTGTGGTGCGATTCATGCTCCAGAGCCCCCATGGGATCAGGCTGAGTCTGGACTCTAGCTCAGCCCCTTCCCCTGCGCCTTCCTGCCCCCCGCCCCACCTATACACACCTCAGGCTCTGCTGACAGGGAACCTAGGACACTGTCTCTTGAGTCTGTTTTTTGGGATTCAGTGAGACAATGCAGCAGGCACCCACAGAGGAAGGAAGGGACTCTGATACTGCCTGAGCACTTGCCAAGTTCCAGGTTGTACGAGGTGCTTCACCCATATTACCTCACGTTGCCTCAGTGTGGGTTTCCCCAGAAGCAGACAGTTATAGATCGAAAGTTGTGTCCCTCCAAAATTCATGTGCTGAAGACCTAACCCCCAGCAGGATGGTATTTGGAGGTGGGACCTTTGGGGAGCAATTAGATTTAGATGAGGGCATGAAGGTGGGGCCCCCAGGGTGGGATTAGTGCCCTGATAAGAAAGGCAGTCACTCTCTCTATGGATACAGATCTAGGAAAGGCCAGGTGAGTGCATGGCAAAAAGGCAGCCGTCTGCAAGCCAGGAAGAGGGTCCTCACCAGAACCCAACCCTGCCGGCATGCTGATCTTGGTGCTCCAGGCTCCAGAACTGAGAGGAATGAATTTCTGTTGCTCATAAGCCACCCAGTCCGTGGTACCTTGTTATAGCAGCCCCAGCTGAGTAAGATACAGACCCTGGGGGAAGGATCTGGGTGCAAATAGTTTGCTTGGGCAAAGATGCCAGGAAACATGAGCAGTGGAGCGGGGAGGTGAGACACTGTGTTATCAGGTGAATTACCCATGTGGGCACCAGTCCTAGCGGGCTCTCTGGGAGCCGGTGCAGAGGGAGCTGGGGTACGTGTCCACCAACTCCATCCGTCCCTGGCTGAGGCTGCTCCCGGGGCATTAACTCCCCAACGTTTCCTGTGAGGCAGACCTGCCCTCTGCTGCCTGGTGCACATCCGTCCCGAGGCAGAGACGCAGATACTGCAGCTGGAGGGAGGCCAGGCCCCCTGGAGAGGTCAGCCCCGAGGGCTGAGGGTCATGGCCAGGCCCACAGGTGTCTATGCTCAGATAACACAGCTGTGCAGGAAGGAGAGTCTGGTGTTTGCATTTCGAAGATGAAGAAGCTCAGAGAGGTTAGGCCGCTGGCCCTTGGTTACACAGCTCCAGGACTGGACTTTTCCAGAACACCAAGGCCCCCCCAACGTGAGGCCTGTGAGAAGCTGGTGGGGGTGGGGGCAGAGCACAGCGCTACATGCGAGGAGGCCCCTGCATGCCATGTGTTCCCTCAGAGACAGCGCTAAAAAATTATGATTTTTGCATTTTCTCCATTTTCTGAGCTGAACCAGTCAACAGGCTACAGCTTAATCAAGACAGATCTGTGTGCAATTACTCTGTGGACTGTGACGTCCTGCACAGATATTGGCTCCCCCCGACCTATAACCCCCCCATGCACACACACACACACACACACTGCCACCCCTCCCACAGCCCCGCAGGTCTGGCTCACTAGGTGCCGTCCAGCGACCAGCCCAGCCCCGCTTGGTTCGGGGCACCACACACAGGGCAGCCCACTCCAGCCACCCCATTTTTTCAGCCACGAGTGCCCTGAATTGGTTTTCTGGGGGGAAGGGCTAAGAAGGGTCATGGTTACCTTTTTGTACCTGTCCTTGGCCGCACTGATGTCATCCTGCAGAAACTGGGCTTCGATCTGAAGGCGCAGGTTACTCAGCAGGGCTTCATCTGCCTCCTGCAATGAGAGGCATTGACTCTGAGGGGCCGCGGGGGGCGGGGGGCGGAGAGCACGGGCGTGGGTGTGACATCGGCCGGGGTCTTACCAAAATGCAGACTTGTTTGGTGGGTCTGGGAGGGCGTCTGAGATTCTGCATTTCTAGCCAAGCACTGGGTTAGCCCATTGGACCTGGTCTAGAATAGTAGTTCTCAGCCAAGAGTGATTTTGCCCCCAAGGGGACATTTGGCACAATCTCGAGGCTTTTTTAATTGTCACCACTTGGGGTGGCAGGGTGGGGCAGGGGCGGGCGGGGGGGTGGTGTTACTGCCCGCATCTAGTGGGTAGCAGCCACCGATGCTGCTGAATATCCTACAGTACTTAGGACAACCCCACACAACAAAGAATTCTCCAGTCCGAAGTGTCAATAGTGCCAGGGTTGAGAAGCCTTGATCTAGAAAGATCAGGGAGAAAGAGTATATTTATATACCGATAACCTTAAAATTTAAGTTACATCTATATTTGTTCTATATCCTATCATCAGTGAGTTGAGTTTCTAAGACTAAGAAAGAGTTTTCCCTTAACACCGAAACCTTTATTTTAGAATGAAGCAAGACTAACACAACACTGTAAATCAACCATATAACAATAAAAATTAAAAATAAACAAATACAATAGAATGAAGCTAGACCACTATCTTACCATTCACAAAAATGAACTCTAAATGGATTAAAGACTTAAATAATTTAATACTGAAACAAAAACTCCAAGAAGAAAACAGGAATAAAGCTCCCTGACATGGGTGTTGGCAATGATTTTTTTGGACATGACACCTAAAGCACAAGCAACGAAATCAAAAATTAACAAGTGAGACTACATCAAACTCAAAAAAGCTGTGCACAGAAACCATCAACAAAGTGAAAAGACAACCTATGGGATAGGAAACCTTAATTTTAATAGTTTTCTCCAAGGACTGTTGACACCTTGAGGCCATGTATCTTCAACATAAAATTCATGGTTTAGCATGATTGCTGTGGTGAATAGTGTTTGTTCCTTTCAAGTTGGAAATAACACTTAGGACAGAAGATTGAATGTTCTCACAAAACTTTTTGATAATTCACCAACTTTTATCTCATTGATCTTTTTTTTTCAATAAATTTATTTATTTTATTTATTTATTATTTTTGGCTGCGTTGGATCTTCGTTGCTGCGCGCGGGCTTCTCTTGTTGCAGAGCACAGGCTCTAGGCGCATGGGCCTCAGTAGTTGTGGCTCTTGGGCTCTAGAGTGCAGGCTCAGTAGTTGTGGTGCACGGGCTTAGTTGCTCCGCAGCATGTGAGATCTTCCCGGACCAGGGCTCAAACCCGTGTCCCCTGCATTGGCAGGTGGATTCCTAACCACTGCGCCACAAGGGAAGCCCATATCTCATTGATCTTGTTTGGATCAACCAAATAGGTATGAGTAAGTATTTGCGCTCTTCATAAGATAGTGCTGTGATGTCTGGAACTGACTTAAATTCTTCAACAATTCAGCGAGATGCTACAGATCCAAGTTCCTTGCCCCCTCTGCCATGCCCACCTGCCAATACCTGAGGGCTTGCTAAGTGAATTTTTACTGACTTCCTAATGACTTGTTAAAAAGCATGATGAACGTTAGCAATGCGCTCTCACTGACAAAGGTAGAAATGTGGTTTGCTAAAATATTTAAGATACTCCCTACCACTGCGTGAACAGAGTTAAGACAGTCAAGGCATGTGGACAGGCCAAGATATTTTGAGACACGTGCCATCCTGGTACTAATAGCGTTTAGGTTCCAGGGAGGCATTAGGCCTGCACTCTTAGGAAAGGCACTTGATTCCTTATAATCGTTCCTGTAAAAGACCACTGGTGTAGGGAGATATGATTGTCTGATGCTGACAGCAAGGATACCAGAATCCTGACCCTATTGTATCACCTGCCTTGAATGAGCTTTTCATGCAAAGTGTTGCCTTAGCACTTAAAACAGCAGAGATCTGAGACTTCATGGAGCCTGGAAAAGAGGCTGTATGAACCTTAGGGGAGTGCATCAGAAAAAAGGCTTATTTAATAAATATCCATTCGCGTGAATTTGGTCTGAAACTTCAGCAAGATTGTCAGGGATCGGCTAACCCTCACCCAACTCAAACCTCTGAAACTATTTTATTTACCCAAGAGAACTTCAGAGTTTATCTTAAAGAACTTAAGAGTTGTGCTAGATCAGATTGGTCAATTTGCAATCGTTAGCAATGTACCTTCACACATGCCTTTTGTGTAGGTTTATGCAAGCAAAAATTAAATAAGTTGGGACTTCCCTGGTGGTGCAGTGGTTAAAAATCCGCCTGACAATGCAGGGGACACAGGTTCGATCCCTGGTCTGGGAAGATCCCATATGCTGCGGAGCAACTAAGCCCGCGAGCCACAACTACTGAAGCCCACACACCTAGAGCCCATGCTCCACAACAAGAGAAGCCTGCGCACTACAATGAAGAGTAGCCCCCGCTCATCGCAACTAGAGAAAGCCCGCGCGCAGCAACAAAGACCCAATTAAGCCAAAAAAATAATAAAAATTATTTTAATTAAATGTTATTCTAATACAGGGTTGTCCAACCCTCAGGCATAATTTTAAATTTCTTAGTAGCCCCATCAAATAAAAGAAATGGGTGAAATTAATTTTAATAATATATTTTATTTCACCCAATATACCCAAAATCTTATCATTTTATCATGTCATCAACATTTTAAAAGCTACTGATGAGACATTTTCCTTTTTTCCAGGCTAGGTCTTTGAAACCTGGTGTGTATTTCACACTCACATCACATCGATTTGAACTCTCTGCATTTTGACTCCTCACCAACATGGCTGGCTAGTGGCCCCTGCGCTGGACATCAAAGGTCTAGAGAACTGATTTTAGACACGTAGATCATCTTGTCTTCCTCAGTGTCTCCTGCTCTAGGGTGAATCCCACACCCCTTTCAGCCTCTAATTTCCGGTTACCAAATCCTTTCCCATGAAGACTCTGAAATCCCTTCATGGATACCAGGGATGCCAACACTGGGCAAACAGATGGGGAGGGAAGAAGGGAAGGACCCCAAGACCCAGAGCCGGTTCCTCACCCGCAGCCCCTGGACTCTCCTGCATGCTTTCCCCGAGGTGCCACCCACTTCTCAGCCCTGGAGCTGGGCCTCCGCTGTCCAAGCTCTGCTGCCCATCCAGAGAAGCAACAGCATGTGCGAAAATCACACCCTTTAAGGGACCCATCCATGGTCTGAAGTATTATTTTTAAATCAGAAGTAAAAGAATGAACCAAATTATTAAAAGGGATGCATGTCTCCAGGTACAGGGCTCTGAACTAAAATAATGTGAAATCTGTCTTTGGGTGTTTTAGCTTCTGGGCTCATTCTTTTGATAAATGAGTTAATCAGTCACTGACTTTTGATACGCTCTGCCTTCAGGAGTTTACCATCCTGGGGGCTTAATGATGGGTCCTCAAATCTTGTGTCACAGGGATGGTCACACAGAGTACAATGAAAACACAACAGTATTGTCCTTGTTTCAAGACCTGTGCTGCCCGACTCCCCCCTCCCCAGCCCTCGCATTACTGATGCTCTTGTGCAAACGCCCCAGGGAAGGTGGGAGGCCCCTTGGAGGTCCTGGTGAATGGCTTTCTGAATTACTCAGGACTGTCACATAAGCCTGGGGAAGCCCCTTCATGAGAGACATGGTGAAGGAAAGAAAGCCTGGGTGTCTTTCCAGCGGTGGGAAAGGGCTGAGGAACCAGACAGATCCTGGGTAATTTACAGGCCTTGGGAAGGACAGAAACCAGGGCAGTCCCAGCAATCTAAGCAGCTGGGGTCCACGGCACAGCCCTTGGGATGACCCAGCTCCAAAGACATTCATCTCTGCCCCCAGGAGTCACATCTCTGAGAGAGAGCTGCGATTGGCCCACATGGTCACATGACTGTCGTCTTGCCGACAATCCTACTGGGACCACACTGACGGGAAGGAAAATCAGCCCCACCCCCTTGAGGCACAGTGGTTCTTTGTAAAAGTGATTCTCAGCTCTGGGGATGGGACACTGCTGAGTGGGTGTAGCTAAATCCGGGTCAGAGACGAGGCAGTGCTGGGTGGAGACCTGAGCTTCACCTTCACCTTTGGGATGCTTTTCTACTCTCCCCACCCTCGGCCCCTCAAGACTGCTGAGGATGGAATGGGGCAGGGAATTCTCAAACATCTTAATTTTTACCAAAAATTCATCCACAATTGATACACAATTACTGGAGCTGAAGAACTGAAAATGAAGTTTCAAGGACCTTTCGTGTTATTACCTATAAAGGGATCGAACACTCAAGATTTTAGAAATAGAAGGGACCCTGGGACTTCCCTGGTTGTGCGGTGGTTAAGACTCCAAGCTCCCAATGCAGGAGGCCCGGGTTTGATCTGTGGTCGGGGAACTAGATCCCACATGCATGCCGCAACTAAGAGTTCACATGCCACAACTAAGGAGCCCTCGAGCCACAGCTAAGACCCGGTGTAACCAAATTAATTAATTAAAAAAAAAAAACAAATAGAAGGGACCCTAAAGGTCATTGGTCCTCACACTTTTTAAAGCCACACGTGTCATCCTTCAAACAAAATATCCCAGGGAAGCCAACATACAGAAGGAAAGCAGAGATGTGCTTCTTGAAGGACATGACGGGGGGACAGGAACCCTGATCGGCTGGCAACCCTCTTCCCTCAGAGGCCCTTCAGCAAATCCATGGAACCCGAGGGCTCTGACAAACGCAGCTCAGAAACTGGAGTCTCACCTTATGGACGGGGAGATATCGCACCAGTGGGCCATTCAGCTAGTTAACAGTGGTTAACTGGAGATAATGGGAATGCGATCTTCCCTCTACTAGTCAGGAGTTGAGGGCTGAGTCCTGACCCTGTCCTGCAAGGTGCTTGCTGTCTGTCCCCCACCTCCCTCTCAGGGTCAAGCCAAACCACCACTCTTAGGTCCCATCAGTCAACCTTTAAAAGAGTGATAGTAAAAGGCCAGCCCACATTCGTCCTTAAAAGAGAGAGTAACCAGATGCTCTACAAGCACATTCTCTTGGTTTGAAGACAATCAGCTGATAAATTGCCCGGGAAAACTCCCAAAGGTGAGTAGCTGCCGCTGGAATGTGCAGTTGCTGATACGGGGAGAAGAATTTGTTTGGAAGTGTTTTCTTTTGTTTGCACCAGAACTCAGAAATGTGTAGACGCTTGTGTTTTTATTATGCTTTTGGATGCTGTCAGCTGCATTT
This sequence comes from Mesoplodon bidens, assembly GCF_964165515.1. Classification (NCBI taxonomy): domain Eukaryota; kingdom Metazoa; phylum Chordata; class Mammalia; order Artiodactyla; family Ziphiidae; genus Mesoplodon; species Mesoplodon bidens. The sequence goes on from NC_138171.1 coordinate 67,463,234, forward strand.
TCAAAAGCTCCACCAGCCGAAGTGTCTAGATTTTTCCAAATCGAGACTCTGGGCCAATATTCTAATTTTAGAAAACACGCCAGCCCTGATACTGTGTATGTTTTCATCTAGGCCAGTGGTTCTCAAAGTGTGGTCCCTGGACCACACCATCTGGAAATGATTAGAAACGTAAAAAATCTGGTGGATCCCAGACCTACCGGATCAGAATTTCTGGGGTACAGGCCCAGGAATCTGTGTTTTAACATGCCCTCCAGGTGATGCTGATGCACAGGAAGTTTCAGAACCGCTGGCCTAGACGATTTTTGAGAAAGTAACTGAAGAAATAACTAGAGTCCTATGTACCCTTGAAAAATCAGCCTTGCCAACCCAGTCACAGAGATGCTAGAAATCCATTAAAAACCCAACTGTCTGTATCCACACGTAGCCCCAAATCCAGCCCAACTAAAAAAATAAACAAAAACCCCCAAAAAACCAACTGCTAAAGAATGGGTATTCAAATTCATTAAGATTTCTAGTTAATTAGGGTTTGATTTTAAAAAACACCTACTGGGCTTCCCTGGTGGCGCAGTGGTTGAGAGTCCGCCTGCCGATGCAAGGGACACGGGTTCGTGCCCCGGTCTGGGAAGATCCCACATGCCGCGGAGCGGCTGGGCCCGTGAGCCATGGCCGCTGAGCCTGCGTGTCCGGAGCCTGTGCTCCGCAATGAGAGAGGCCGCGGCAGTGAGAGGCCCGCATACCGCAAAAAAATAAAATAAAATAAAAATAAAAAAGCACCTACTTCAATCCTGGGCATCAAAAACCTTTCCAAAAATGTTAGAGCTGCTTTCCTTCCAGGGCTCACGCTGACCTGGAGGAGCTGGGCACGTCCCTCCACTCCCCACCCTCCCTCTTCCCACCACCTCGCCTTCCTCGACTCCACTCTCACCCTCTTCATCCTTCCTCACGCTTCCTCTGCCTTCTGTTCTTCCAGCCGCCCACCGCCAGCCTCCTCCTAAACTGTTCTTCCCCAGATGGCTCTCCTCTTCTCCAGAAGTTCATTTCCAGCCTCAGAGGAATTCCTGGATGTATGAAGGCTTGTAGCCCTGAAATCAAAAGCTTCGTGCCCCATCCTTTCACCCCCTGAACTCCCCTGCCTCTTGCTCCTTTCCAGACACGCTTAAGATACACGACTTACGTGGAAAAGCACATACGGCAGTATTTCCTAAAATTGTTTTCCGGTGAAAGCATTCGACTAGCACCTACATCATTTTCAAATTGGCGATATACATAATGAGTCCTAGAGATTAGCCAAACCCAAATATCTCAAAGTCATCAGTTCTAGGGACTTCCCTGGTGGTCCAGTGGTTAAGACTCTGTGCTCCCGATGCACCGGGTTCAACCCCTGGTCAGGGAACTAGATTCCGCATGCTGCAACTAAAGATCTTGCGTGCCACAACTAAAGACCTGGCTCAGCCAAAATAAATACTTTAAAAAAAAAAAGTCATCAGTTCTAATAACTTTTAATGGAGTATAATCTGTAAAAATACTGAATCACTATGTTGCACACCTAAAACTAATATAATAGTGGGAATCAACTATACTTCAATAAAAAATTAAGAATAAAAAACAAAAAAAAAGTTAATGGACAAAGATAAAATAAAAGTCACCAGGAATGCTTACCACATCCAAAGGCTGAAAATCTGAATAACTTTGGCCCGAGTATGTACGTAGTATGCTTAGGAATTTATTTCATTTCAAAGTGCATAGTAAGGAGTGGCTTGCCTTAACTTATTTGGCTGTTAAAAATACAGGCATTCTGTTCTGGAGGTTTAATTACCTGGGCAGTATACATAGATGGAAGCTTTATGAACATGGTGGCAACCAGTCCTGCCCATACATTGTGATATTTTCCAGGCCAGACTCAAAGACTGGGTCAGAGATTCCTAGTATACCCCATTTCACATGGCCACACCCAGGGATCAATCCCTTCCAAAGGGACCAAAGGAAATGGACATAAGGCTGCACTGACAGTAAAAACCCAGTTGACGTGATGTCTGTAGACATTCAAAGCTTTGTCAGCTAAAATCAGTGATATGACCAACAGCCAACAAGATGTGAATTCTACTGTACCATTTCACCTCCTTCTTCTCCAGTGACCATCTCAGTGGACAGAGAACCTGAAGGTCCAGCTGGCTGACCCTTGAGGAGCTGTCTTAATTTGAGTTTTCAGAAGCAGACCCCGAGGCAAGGACTGGGAAAGGGTCCCTTATTTGAGAGGTAATCCCAGGAGCACTGGAAGGGGTGGGGTAGTGACACAGGGAAAAGAACAAAGCCAATAAAGGTGTGGAATGAGCGGGTTCCCACTTGGGCAATGGGCTCAGTCCTGCTGGGGACCCCCCAGGAGACTGGGAAACTCACCTCTGAACTGTCAGGACGAGGGGTGGGCCAGCCAGGGACTCATCCACCCACTCCTGTCCCCCAGTGGCTGAGGGTCGCCCCTTGGGTGCTAATGCCCACACTTCTGGACTGTGCCCCCTGCGACTGCAGACGTTCCCAAGCCAGACAGATGCAGGAGGCTGCCAGCGGGCTCAGCATCTCTATGTGACATTGAGGGCAGCCTGGGGGGATGGACAGGGCACCAACATCTAGTGGGAAGTGGCCACCTTCACACAGAGACTCCGGCTCTGTGTCTGTCTCCTGAGAGACAGCGGTTCCCTGACTGTCCTTGGGAGGGAGAGAATGAGCCATGGACACAGAGCACCTCGCTGCTGCCCACACCTGCCGCAGGTGGGCTGTGGGTCTCTGAAGTTGTTTAGCCTCAGCAAGGGTAAGTTCCCCCATGACAGAGGGGCGATCGGACCGGGTTATCTGAGGGTAAAATAAACAAAATCCAAAAGGCTGTTCCGAGGCTCCCGTGAGCTAGTGCAGGGACCTCCCGATTCCCTGTATTTGCGTCCTGTGTCTGTGATTTCTGCTACATCCAAAATCTTCTACTATTACTCACCCCGTATTTTTTTCAAATTGATTCATGTTTATTGACATGCATTTAAAAAGAAACTTTTTTTAATGTCACCTGCTATAGGGAAAAGGTAGTCATAAAAATAAATTCACAGCTATTAAAAAGCTGTTCCTCCATGCACTCCCACTCCACCAGGGGTATGCAGCCACTTCCCGAGAAAACTAAGCTGGCGTCCATCACATCACGTGACCTGTAATAACAACTGTAACAGGCAGGTCACGTGCATTATGATGTCATTTAACTCTCACCAGGCATGCAGACGGACACCTGCTCCTATGGTGGTGGGAACTGGCATTGCTCCCATTTTCCAGATGAAGAAGTTGAGTCTCAGAGAGATGAAGCCTCACAGATACTGAGCGACAGTGTGAAGGGTCTTGCTAGCAGGCTACCCTCCTGTTCTGGATGGCACAGTTCTTGTGGGGAGAAGTGTCTTTCCCTGGACCCGGGAACAGCCACGCCGATGCCTGTGCTGCCCCCGCCCGCCCGCATGCTTGGTCCCATCTTTCCCCAGACCCTTCGTAACATTCTCATGGGACTCATACCCCAATTGTCCACATGCTACATCACAGTATGACGGGGGGAAAGGGTGGAATGCCTTTCCCTTATTTTTCATTTTCTTTCTACTGTCTTATTTTTCTACTGGGAATAGGCATTGCTTTTGTAATAAGAGAGAAAAACAAACAAACAAACAGAAGATTTGAGCTTGTTTTTAAATCCAGTGTCACTTGCCACCAAAGGTAAAAAGAAGGACTAAGTTCTTTCTCTCTCTTCTTCAAGGAATGCCCAGGATGGCACCATGTGAGCAACAACCTTAGGGCCCAGTCCAGAGACAGCCCTGCTTGCAGGGAGGACAAATAGTCACAAAGCAAAATGAGGTGGTGCTGCGGAGGGGCTGAACTGGCACCTAAAGGTGAAGGGTGTCAGGTGCCTCTGTTCCTGAAGGCCTCGGCCGATGGATGAGACGGCGGCCCCACCTGACAGCCTGGAATCGCCACTAAAAACACAAATGGGGGTGAGCCACAAGTGTCAGCTGAAAGCTGAGTGAGGTCAAATGCTAATAAGGCCCCAATCCACTCAGACTTCCAGCAGGCCTTGGGTCCTTGCAACCCAGCTCAGAACACGGCCAGTCATGAGCTGTGTGCTTAGGGCTCCCCTGCAGGACACCCTCCCCGCCATCTCTGTGCTCACTTCTGGGTGCCCATCTGTTCCATTGGCCTGAGACAGTCCAGCTTCTAACAGTCGACCTGTGCAATTACTGACAGCATCTCCTTCACACAGTGTCCCGAGTTGGACAATACATTAGATGCTCACACAGAGATAGTCACAGAAATATCATACAGTCAGTAACATACACAAAGCAAAATTCAGTGTCCCTAGAGTGTAGTTCTGACTTTCCCACCAACTAGCAGAATAATCCTAGACAACAGACGTTGGACGAAGCCAGGAAATCAGTGGCAAACACTCCGAGCTAACCCTGAGCTAACCCTGACTGTCTGAAGTTGCCTGGGGTTCCATGTGGAGAAGAATCTTATTTTTTTTCATTTATTTTATTGAAATATAGTTCATTTATAATGTTGCATTAATTTCTGCTGTACAGCAAAGTGATTCGGTTATACACATATATACATTCTTTTTCACATTCTTTCATGGTTTATCACAGGATATTGAATACAGTTCCCTGTGCTCTGCAGTAGGACCTTGTTGTTTATCCGACCTATATACACTAGTTTGCATCTGCTAACCCCAAATTCCCAATCCATCCCTCCACCACCTCCCCCTTGGCAACCACAAGTCAGTTCTCTATGCCTGTGAGTCTGTTTCTGTTTCATAGATAGGTTCATTTGTGTCATATTTTAGATTCCATATATAAGCAATATCATACGATATTTGTCTTTCTCTTTCTGACTTACTTCACTGAGTATGATAATCTCTAGGTCCATCCGTGTTGCTGCAAATGGCATTATTTCATTCTTTTTTATAGCTGAGTAGTATTCTGTTGTATATAAATACCACATCTTCTTTATCCATTCATCTGTCGATGGACACTCAGGTTGTTTCCATGTCTTGGTTATTGTAAATAGTGCTGCTATGAACACTGGGGTGCATGTACCTTTTTTTTTTTTTTTTTTCCGGTACTCGGGCCTCTCACTGTTGTGGCCTCTCCCGTTGCGGAGCACAGGCTCCGGACGCGCAGGCTCAGCGGCCATGGCTCACGGGCCCAGACACTCCGCGGCATGTGGGATCTTCCCGGACCGGGGCACAAACTCGTGTCCCCTGCGTCAGCAGGCAGACTCTCAACCACTGCGCCACCAGGGAAGCCCCCCCTTTTTTTTTTTTTTGCATGTATCTTTTTGAATTAAGAGTTTTGTCTAGATGTATGCCCAGGAGTGGGATTGCTGGATCATACAGCAACCAGGTGGAGAAGAATCTTAAGGCCACATCTGGGCGCAGCAGGGAAGGGTGATCGATTTTATCAGCAATGAGGTTAGGGGTGGGGAACGGGGAAGGGGGAAGGCAGCCAGGAACCCTGAACAAGCAACCCTTCTAATACCAGTTCCCATAGGTCCTTCCCCTCTGACATCTGAGCTCTGAAATAATCAGAAAAGGATAATGCTTACAGCTCTTTGCCATCCCTGGTTTTGTCCAACCTCTGTGGTCCACAGTTATTCTGCTATCTGGTAGTCAAGTTCTCCTGGCTACAGCAGAAAATCCAATCAGTTAGGATGGGGATGGAGGATCCAAAGAAGGAAACTGCCCCTGCAAAGAACAACTCCACCTAACCTTTGCAGGAGGGTCTCCAGCAAGAGGCTAAGAATCCTGGGGCCTCGCACAGGGTGACTCTTCATGCTTCAAGAGTGTGGAGCTCTAGGGTAAAAGGAAATTTCGTCCTCTGTTCTCTTGAGACTTTTCCTGGGGAGGAGTAATCTCAAGACTCTTAGCCAACAGGATAAGGTAGCATTGCATCCAAATAACCACTGCCCGGAGCAAGTTCCCTCTTAAGTTTGGTGCAAACAACAGCCAGTCTCTGTAACGCTGGCCCGTTTTGATAGCCAAGCAAACCAATGAGCTTAACCGTCTAGGGATCTCTCACGAGCTCATTTAGCTTGTGGTAGAGGAGTGTGTGTGTGTGTGTGCACTCACTCACAAAGATGTAGTTGAAATTACAAAGTCAAGAAGGAGAGTGACACACAGACATAGAGAACAGACTTGTGGTTGCCAAGGGGAAGGGTGGTGGGGGAGGGATGGATGGGGAGTTTGGGGTTAGCAGATGCAAACTAGTGTTTGTAGGATGGATAAACAACAAGGTCCTATTGTAGAGCACAGGGAACTATATTCAGTATCCTGGGATAAACCATAATGGAAAAGAATATGAAAAAGAATGTATATATGTGTATAACCGAATCACTTTGCTGTACAGCAGAAATTAACACAACATTGTACGTCAACTATACCTCATTAAAATAAATTTTTTAAGAAAGAAGGAGAATGACAGCAAAAGAAATAGGGGAATCCTGAAAGAACACAAAGAGGCAGTGCGTGAAACAATCGTTCAGCCATTTAGCTCAGTCTGGTCGTGAATCTACTCAAACCCGAGGACGGGCTCAGCTCACCTTGTTTAGCCGTTTGAGCATGTCTTTCAGCAGCAGCTGACACTCGCACTCATTTTCATACCTGCAGATGGGACACAGAAGGGATAGTTGGGCAGCTTCCGCGATCCGGCACGTGTGGTCACACAATCAGCATTCAGTTAACCTGAGTCCTACCCCCTCTCGTTAAAGGAAGCAGGAGCTGATGCTGCATTTTGGAGCCCACTTCTTCCCAAACTTCTGCACGTCTCGGCACACGCAGGAAGTGCCGCCAGTGGCACCATAGATGGACAGGAGTCTCCCAGCCCGGAGTCCCAGCCCCAACCCCCCAGTGCCCCCTCCCAGCCACCCGAAGACGCAGGAATCAGATCCCAGCACACCTGTACCCCAAGTGCGGCGGCAGCACAGAGACTGGGAGGCTGTACTAAAGACCTATTACATCAAACACCACTAACCTGACCTGGTCCGGATACCCTCTACTATTGTATTTATCATCATGTGTCAGCTTTTCTGGATTATGCCATTTAATCCTCACAAAACCCTGGAATACAGCAGTTCCTGTTACCCCCTTGGGAAAGATGAGGAAACCGAGGTTGAGAAACTGGCCCGAGGCCTCCGCAGGTGCTCCTGGCACTTCACCCGCATCTGTGCGGCCTTGCCCTGCAGAGCAAGGGCCTCCTGTGGGGTGGCAGGCAGGGCAGGCTGGACGGGTCAGAGAGTCAGTGCCCTTGGGAGCAGCCTGCAAGCTCTGACAGGGCGAGTGGGTACGTACACAGCCTGGCTCCCTGGCCCTCAGCTGGGATCACTGAGGTGTGCTCCCCACCCCGCAGGTGGCCTCCGGTGGCCATGCAGGTAACTTGCCGGGTGATGCACTCAGTGTTGGCTCCTTCCCTTCCTGCCTATAACCTCCTCACTCTGCACTGGTGCTCCCTGATGCCACCTCCCAAATAAGCGACTTTCTCAGGCTCGGCTTCAAGGACTCCAAACTAAGAGAGGGGTGCAGGACTCAGATGTGAGTCTGACAACAAAACTGTGTCCTGACAGCCACACCGTGCTGCCTGGGTAGAGCAGGGACACCCTCAAAGTTAAACCTACACAAGATTAATAAAGCAGCAGATACTAGGAGCAGGTGTATTTTTTTCTCCTAGTCGACTTCGTCCCTGGACTTCTAAAAAATGGTAAAGATCAAGGAAGCAGAGAGACCCCAGAAATCATTCTGGTCAGAACGAGTTTCCTTCTAGGGGGAATTTCACCCCCTGAAGAAAAAGAGAAAGCCCCTTCCCAAATGAACCCCCACCTCGTTCCCTGCAAGTTGCCCCCAATATCCATTCTAATAGGACTTAGAGCCTGTCACGTTTGGTGGCCACAGGGCTGCCTAGAAGGAAGACTGCATTTCCCAGCCTTCCCTGCTGCTCAGTGTGGTCCTGACCAATGCGATGTAAGCATGTCTGTGGCCCCTTCCAGGTATCTGCGGTACGAGATGGTGTAGGTGTGTCCTTCTGCATCCCTTCCTCCTGCACCTGAAACATGGATGCCGCCTTCTTGAGGACCACACAGAGCCTTCTGGGCCTTGAATACTGTAGGGTGCCGTACAAAACTGTTAGTCCAGACCTTACACAAGAAAGAAACAGGGGCTTCCCTGGTGGCGCAGTGGTTGAGAATCTGCCTACCAATGCAGGGGACACGGGTTCGTGCCCCAGTCTGGAAAGATCCCACATGCTGCGGAGCAACTAGGCCTGTGAGCCACAACTACTGAGCCTGCGTGTCTGGAGCCTGTGCTCCACAACGAGAGGCTGTGATAGTGAGAGGCCCGCGCACCGCGATGAGGAGTGGCCCCCACTTGCTGCAACTAGAGAAAGCCCTCGCACAGAAACGAAGACCCAATGCAGCCATAAATAAATAAATAAATAAATAAACAAACAAACAAACAAACAAAGAAACACACTTCTGTTTGGATAAGCCAATGTCAATTTGGAGTTTACTTGTAGTTGAAACTAATCCTAATTAGCACTCAGCCCAACCCACAAAGCATCGCTTTCTGTGTCCCTGTACACCCGTGCCACGGGTTCAAGTCAAGGACTTTATACTGTGACAGATGCTGGGAAACCATGCCTCAGAATTAAAAATCTTGACCTCAGGGAAGAACATGAGGTATAGGAACGCTGTTCTAAGTGTTCCCGGTTCTAGAGCCACCTAAGTAGCTCAGCTATAACCAGTAAGCAAAATATATTTGCATCAGTTTTACTTTTCACACCAGGATGTTACATTTAACAGTTTCTTTTCTGTGTGGCTCTAATGGAGCCAGAAATGATGTTTTTTAATGTTTAATTAGCTTTAAGAATAAAACTGTTAACAAAATTTAATTTTCTTATTGCTTTTTCCTGCTAAAAACATCCAAGGATTTCTGTAGCTTAAAAACATATTTAATAAACAACATATTAATGTGATTTTCATGCTTAGACAAGCCTAGATATTTTATTACAGACAAGTGATTTCATTATAAAGAATTCATTGTAAGAATTCATGATATATTCATATATTCATAGAAGTGAATATAAAAGTGAATTCATAAAGTGGAAAAAAACACTTTGGCTTCAATTACCTGATTGTTTTACAGGATTATTTTTGGTTTTCAGCAATTTGGATAATTGACTCTATTCATCATTGTATTTTGGTAGTTTTGTTTTCATTTGTATTTAGTTTTTATTTTATTTAGCCTTTGTTTGATGTGCTGAAGACCTGATTTTGAAATTATTCAACTATCCAGGTAAAGAGCATGCCTAACAAGGCTGCATATGCCTTCCTATTTCTGCATTAATTTCACCTGGTTCTGGCTAATCATCACCTCACCTCTGGAATTAAACCAAACTCGATGTGTGTACCCATGCATGTAGATGGGTATGATGTTTATAATGATTTTCAAGTCCCACTACTCAAGTTAAAACATCAAAACTTCCCCAAGGGGGCAATGGGAGGGAATAAATTAATGAGAATTATCAAATAAATCACAGAGCCTGAAGGGTCGGCTCCACGATGGACATACAACTCAGAACATACAACTCAGAGCCAAGTAAAATCAGGAGGACTCAACATGGCCACTCCTCCAACGAGGGCTCCTGGGAGTCATGCTGGCCCAGCCAAATCACAGCTGACTGTGGCCCAAGGACCACTAAAGGCCATGTGGGGATCTCAAGTACTCTGATGACCCATGGAACTGCCCTGGGTGTCAACCAGCATTCACTTCCATTCTCTTTAGGGAACATGAGCTTAGTATGAATAAGTCCTACCTTTGGGCCTCACTCCACAGGAGTCCAAGAACAGCTTCTCTGTAAGACACAGTGTTCTAGAAAGGGTATGGGCCTAGGGTGAAAAACCCAAGTTCAAGTCCTGCCACCCACAGGCCCTCTGCAAGGCTCAGTTTTCCCTTAAAGGGTCACAGGGATTTTCAGGTGCCTTCTTCCAGCTGCAAACCTACTTCTGTGGATCAAAACCAGAAACAGGGATTTCCCTGGTGGTCCAGTGGTTAAGACTCCATGCTTCCACTGCAGGGGGCACGGGTTTGATCCCTGGTCGGGGAAATAAGATCCCACATGTGCAATTTGGCAAAAAAAAAAATGAAAACCAGAAACAGAAGGACTGATGGGAATGGAATCGATGCTTATGATCTGATAAATATGCTCAGTACCCAATGCTGAATACCCTGCCCACGACTGGGGTTGAGAATGTGGAACTCAAACACAAAGCACGTCTGAAGAAAACCCTCTGGCTACCCTAGACCAGAGGTCCTCAAACCTGGCTGTTCACTGCAATCACCAGTGGAGCTCATTTAATATAAAAAACCTGGGCCCCACTTGAGGTCCAGGATGGGGCCTGCACATCTGTATTTTTTAATTAATTTATATAATTTTTAAACAGATAAATCTCTTACATGGTTAGAGACTTTTTTTTTTTCGCGGTACGCGGGCCTCTCACTCCAGACGCGCAGGCTCAGCGGCCATGGCTCACGGGCTCAGCCGCTCCGCAGTATGTGGAATTTTCCCTGACCGGGGCACGAACCCACGTCCCCTACATTGGCAGGCGGACTCTCAACCACTGCGCCACCGGGGAAGCCCTGGTTAGAGACTTTTTTAAATGATAGAAAAAGGTAAAAGTCTCCCTCTCACCTCTGCTCCTACTTCCTTATTCCCATAGGTAACCAGTATTATTAGGTCTTTGTGTGTGCTTGTGTCTTGTTTTTTCTTATAAAAGCAAAAAATCTCTACTCTGACCCCCGTCTTTTTAAAATGGATGATAATAACACACTATTTTTTTCACAGTTGCACAGTATTCCATTGCATGAATGAAGCACAATTTTAAACCTGACTCCTATTAACAGGCCTTCAGGTTGGTCCCAGGCCTTTGCTATTGCAGATCACACTGCAGTGAATATCCTGGGGGACATGCCCTTTGACACCTCCTGGAGTGAGTATCAGAGGGTAAATTCCCTGAAGTGCCCAGCTGAATCAAAGCGCACACCCATTTATCACCTGGAAAGATGCTGACAAATTGCTGAGCATCTTTTTTCTTTGAATAGCTTTTTGGGTGATTTTAACACATTATTCAGTCTGTCAAAAGTGGGGACATTGCCCAGGAGCAGGACCTCTGAAACTTCAAGGTTGTTAACTTAAACGACGAATCACCTGGGGGTCTTTTTCAGAGTCTGATTCAGGAGCTCTGGGGTGGGCCCAAGAGTCTCCATTTTTAACAAGATCCTGGGTGATGGCAATGCTGCTGGTCCATGGATCACACTTTGAGGGGCCAGACACTAGCAGGCACACGCTGAAGCAATGTCCAGGTGTCCGCTGTGATGCAGTGAAGGCCGTTAGACTTAGCATGCTCAAGACTTGAATTCCAGTCCCAGTGCAGCGATCCACCAGCTGAGTGACCTTGCCCCCAATCTCTACATTGTCTGAACCTCAGTCTCCTCATCTGTAAACTAGGTGCAGTACCGTCTATAACAGGATGAGGCTGTGAGGATTAAATAACATCGACACATCTCAAAAACACTGTGCTGAGCAGAAGGAGCCAGACACGTAAGAATATGTCTAAAAGATTCCAGAACAGGCAATAGTAATCTATGGTGACAGAAATCAGAACGCTGAGTGCCTCTGCTTGGGGGGACTGGGGAGAGGGAACCAAAGGCTGGGAAAAGGCAGAAGGTAACTTTCTGGGGTAGAGGAATATCTTGCTTGTTTTAGTAGTTACATGGGTATCTATTAATACATTCGTCAAGCTCATTGAGCTACACACTTAAAATCTGTGCATTTCATTGCATGTAACTTAGATCTAGACTCTAAAAGACATTAACAGCAAATTACACCATTTCATGCAAACCGTGACGTGCCACCAAAATGGAAGCTAGTCCTATCTTAGGGAGATGCAGCACGTGCGTGCCTCTGCTGGGATGAAGTCACCGGTCTCCTGGGCCCGGAGACGGCCCTCCCAACTCCGGGGGCAGCGCTCTCCCGGCCCGTTCGTTACTCCCATGGCTGCGCTTACTTGCTTTGGAACTCGCAGAGGGTGCGCTGCGCCTCTGCGCCCTGGCGCTCCAACCGGGTGCGCTCGGCAGCCAAATCCCGGGCGCGCTGGCGGTTGCCCTCGACGTGTCGGGCGAGGGCATCCTCGGGGCCGGCCAGCTCGTCCAGGCGCTGGAAGGCGTCCAGCTGCTTCCGCAGGACGGCGTGGCGCTGCTCGAGCGCCCGGGCCCGCTGGACGTGGGCGGCTACACGCTCGCCGAGCCCCTGAAGCTGCGCCAGGCTCGGCGCGGCCGCCCGGCCCTCCACCAGGCTGTCCGGCGCGGCGGCGTGCGCCGCCTCCTCGGCGCGCTCATACTGCTCCTTGCGGGCCTGGAAGACGTAGCTGCGCCGGTACATGACTCCTCTGCGGGCGACCGTGCAGCCGGCTCCCGGAGGCCCCTTGTCGAGACAGCAGCGCGCTAAATAAACATCGGAGGCCCCTGGCACGCCGCTGGGACGTTCCAGAGCCGACCAGCTGTTGCTCAGCGCTGCGCCCAGCCTCGGGGGAGAACAAAAGAGCGGTCGGCCTGCTTTTGTGCGCTGGATTAGCGGCCCATACAGCTCTGGGGGTTGAAAGGTTACATTGGGCAATGTGGTTTTTGTTCCGTGATTGTTAAAGCCCGCTGTTTTATGAGTAAATGGAGGGTCAGGAGGACAGGAGAGGCATGCCTTTCTTGTGACTGCTTCCACTGGGAATTGTGAAGGAAGCCCAAGGGAGCTTGTTAAACTTGGACTAGACGGAGAGCCCAAGGACCCCTGGCTTTGTCTCCTCTCTCTTTCAGTCAAGCTCTCAATGCCAGAACTTTTTAACAATACCATTTTCTTTTCTGATTACTTAAGCGATTCTTTTTCGTAATTGCAACATGACATTCAGGACCCCTACTTACATTAGGGGTTCTTAACCGTGGATGCAAAATCAAATGGCACCTCTGGGTAAATTGTGCAGTGTATTGCAAGTAAGTTCTTACTGATACTGGTGCATGTTTGTAACCAATCTCTTCTTTGTACAATAACTCAGAAAAGTTGTCCTTATTATATTATCCTGACTCTCATGGATTCTGAAAACCTTTCCAGAGTAGGAGATACAAGCAGAGCTCCATCAGGACATTGGCATAATAGATTATTTGAACCAAAGAAAAAATTCTTAAAGATTTGATAAATTGGCCAATTCTCAATTACATAATATGAAGGAATTTTTTTTTGCCACTATGTTTCCTTTGAATTTGTATTATGGAAATAACAAAGCTAGGCTTTGACAAACTTAAAAGTAAATTGTGGGTGTTGAAAGAAATGAATAGCATCTGATGAGACTGTTCCTAAATATAAATATTTTGCCCTATCTCCAGTTTTAAAAATCATTATCAAAAGCCTGTTTTCATAAAAATAAGGATTAGCAGTGCCATATAATTAACTCTATGGATTGCACATAGTATACTACAAATTAACGCCATAGTTATCAAAGATCAAGAAAATTACACAGAACTTTTTTGGTTTCTCAGAATTTATTTTTTTCTCCAAAAGGACTATAATAATGGATTCAGTCTGGGATGACTCTATGTAAGGGCCAAAGTTGTGCTGGCGGTGTGGTTATTATTCTATTTTGCTGTCTTAAGCCATTTAAAAATAGATTTTATGATCAAATCAAGGAGCACCCATGAGTATTTTCTATGGTATGACACACATATACCATGCTGATTGCATGGTAAATTGGTTTCAGGCTTCCTAGAGAGCAAAACCAACGTAGGACAAGAATAAGTTATTTTAAAAAATCATTGGGCTTCCCTGGTGGCACAGTGGTTAAGAATCCACCTGCCAATGCAGGGGACATGGGTTTGAGCCCTGATCCGGGAAGATCCCACATGCCGCAGAGCAACAAAGCCTGTGCACCGCAACTACTGAGCCTGTGCTCTAGAGACCGTGAGCCACAGCTGCTGAAGCCCATGCGCCTAGAGCCCGTGCTCTGCAACAAGAGAAGCCATCGCAATGAGAAGCCCGCGCACCACAACAAAGAGTAACCCCCGCTCGCAGCAACTAGAGAAAGCCTGGGCACAGCAACGAAGACCCAATGCAGTGAAAAAGTAAATAAAATAAAATAAAATAAATTTAAAAAAAAAAAAAAATCATTCATTCCCTCTGACATCACGTATCCGTCAGCTATTGCTACAGAACAAAATGGCCCCCAAACTAAGTAGCAGACAAGAAGTCTTTATCACTCTGTCCCAGGTCTGCAGCTCAGCTGGCTAGCTCTCCTGCAAGCTGCAGGTCTTCTGATCAGCTGGTGCAGCTGTGCTCCAAACGTCTGTCATCCTCCTAGAGCTAGCAGTGACAGAAGGACGAGAGCAAGCCCAGGCACACAAGATTGTCCCAAGCCCTTGTTGGCATCGCATCCGCTAACATCCCATTAGTCAAAGCAAAGCCCACAGCCACCGCCTCAGTCAAGAGGCATGGCTCACCGAAGGCCATGGTGAGGGTGTGGGTGTGGAACTCTGTCACAGTGGAGTGAAGCATTGGGACCAGCAACCCAGTCTACCACTCATAGAAATCCCGTTTGAGAAAAATATAAACTTCCAGGAACATAACGAAAGAAAAAATATTATTTCCTTTTAATCCAGTGGAACAAACACTTAGAAAATATCTACTCACAAAGCATCCTCTGGAAGAGTTAAATATTGAACAAGGTCAAGTCCCTACCTTTAAGGGGCAGGAGACAAATTCCTACTCAATGAATGAAGACACAAGGAAATCTGGGAGAAGTTCTAAAATAGAGATGGTAATAAAACACTGTGGTTGTATCAAGGCAGCAGCAGTGAGCGGTGTGTGGACAGGTAGGGAAGTTGGAATTCCAGGCAGAACAGCATGAACGAGGTGTGAGCCCTGTGCTCCCCGAACGTGGTGAGGCTAAATCGAGACAGGCATGGCAAGAATGGTCCCACAAGGGTAAGTTCGAAGGTCTCCCGTTAGTGGTAGTGGATTGAACATGGGCATGATCTCTACTCCCTCCCCCAAGCCCCACCAAAACTGGCAGCAAAGAATGTTTTTAGATTAAAACTCCACAAAAATAAGGAAGAAAAGAATACAGTGGACAAGATATGTCAACAAATTTTCAGGAAACTGACTTAGCACAGTGGAGAAAGCTAGGAAACTTAAGTGCCTCGGGGGTATGGGAGAGGAAAACAGCTGGTTCATGCAAGAGAACCTCAGAAATCTTAGGAATTGGATGTACCAGATGTGGCAGAAGATGGAGGTGAAGGGTAGCATTACCGAGTCCAAGCTCATACTGCTCACCACACGACTGGCCAATAAATGGAGAGGAGAGTTGTTGGGGGAATGAATAGTGACTTTATTCAGAAAGCCAGCAGCCCGAGAAGATGGTGGACTCGTGTCCCAAAGAACCATCTTCCCGAGTTAGAATTCAGGCTTCTTTTATACTAAAAGGGGAGGGAGGGTGGCTGCTTGTTGCAATCCTCTTGGTGCAGGAATCCTTTGTTCTTGCAGCTGTCCAGGTAGGTCTGGTCACAATGCTCCTATAAACCTTCAAGATGTATTATTCTCCGCCTGCAACTTTTTAATCTCTATATGAATGGAAAAGTGTTATACCTTTAAAGGTCAGAGCCTTGAGAATAGGTTCTCCTGTGTATTTCAGGCTATAGGCAACATTCTTTTACAAAAGGTGCAGAGCCTGCATGACTAAGCCCCAGCAACAGAGCACAAAGGTTAGAGCTAAAGGAATAGATTCAATATGGAGTCAGGTTTGTTCTCTGTTACAGTAGAGCTGAAACACAAGAGGGTTGCCTGAGAGTCTGCAGAGGAGCAGTTAGAATTTCAGATCTCCTACCCGACCCTGCACAGCCAGGCAACCACCCAACCCCCATCATGACAGGAGACTGGAAGTTATTCTCCAGTGAAATTGAACAAGACCAAGTTGCCAGGCACAGCCAAGGGTAGAATGATGGCCAGTTGAAGCCGGTGGGAAAGAGAGGCAGCTGCAGGCAGTGGGAGGTGGGCCAGCAGGTCCATCTGGTCCCAGTATGGGCACTGGTAGAAGGGGGATAATCACTAACAGAACGAGGGTCACCATACCTCCTAGTTTACCTGAGACCATCCACGTTTACACCCTTTATCTCAGTGTAAGTGTAGGTGGCACCCAGTCTCAAGAGTATTGTGGTTTGTCTGAGAAGGACACAACAAACATTTCATCCTGGCCCTGGATGCATAGCCTGAATCTAGCCATATAAGGAAATATCCAGACAAACCCAAAATAAGGAACATTATTAATAAAAATAGATGGGAACAATGTTCTTTAAAATGTTAATATCATAAAAGACAAAGAGAGACGTGGAAAGACTCCAGATTAAAGATGTGACATCCAGTTGCAGTACTGATCCTAGACTGGATCCTGTGCTGGAGGAGAAAAGATGCTGTAAGATCATCACTAGATCCTTTGGCAAAATCGGAAGATGGACAATAGATTACACCTGTATCAATGTTAAATTTACTGAAGTTTATGCCTACGCCACTGTTAAGTAAAATAATATCTTTATTCTTAGAAAATAGCCTCTGGGGACTTCCCTGGTGATCCAGTGGTTAAGAATCTACCTTCCAATGCAGGGGACTCAGGTTCGATCCCTGGTCGGGAAACTAAGATCCCACGTGCCGCAGGGCAGCTAAGTCCTGCGCGCCACAACTACTGAGCCTGCGCGCTCTGGAGCCCATGTACCACAACTAGAGAGAAGCCTGCGTGCCGCAACAAAAGATCCTGCGTGCTGCAACTAAGACCTGATGCAGCCAAATAAATAAATAAATATTTAAAAAGAAAAAGAAAAGAAAATATCCTCTGAACTATTTAGGAGTAAAATGCATGATGTATGTAACTTACCCTCAAATGATTTTTTAAAATTACATGCATAAATATATACATAAACATAAACATTAAAATGTATGGAAAGAGAAAGAGAAGGAAAATGGGGCATAATAATAACCATAGGTGAATCTGGGTAAAAGGTATGCGGGTGTTGTTTGTACCATTCTTACATAGTTTGAGATTATTTTCAAAAACATTTGTGAAAAGTGTGATCACCTTATACATTAAGCACTTTGCGGTGTAGACATCTAAGAATTATTACTTGCTTTACTTTATAGCCGACTAGCTACATAAAAGCAAAGAGAGGGAGAGGGACAGAGGGGAAATGGTTTAGTCAACTGTGCAAAAACAATAGGAGAAAATGGTCTATAACCATTGACCAATTTTAATCATGTGGAATATGTGATGACATAAGTGAAAGAGTTTATAACAAACATGAAGGGGAGCAGATAAAACAAAAAAACAGATGCACAGTGATTATAGTCATATAACAACATACCTATAGTTAGAAATTAGTGTAATATGCCAGGTTTTATGTTCACCACATCTTTTTATTTCCATTTCAAGTTGTTTCAATACATGACACTTTAAAATTTTTGTCCACTGAAAAAATAGGCATAGATGGCTTGCCTCTTAGTCAATTTCATACTCTAGAGGTTTAAGCCTTCCCTTTCAGTTCAGATATGTTCTGAGTTGCTCTGGGCTTTTTATAGACATAAAGGGTAGTGGAGGGGTCCCTGCCGTCTACTAGCTGTGAGGCCTTGAACAATTCAGTTAACCCGCTTTCTGAAAAGATGGAATTGAGCTCAGGAATCACTACCATCTTGCTGCTCATTATGGGCTGAATTGTGTCCTCTAAAATTCATATGTTGCAGCCCTCACCCCCCAATTCCTCAGAATGTGACTGTATTTTGGAGACAGGGCCTTTGAAGAGGTAACTAAGATAAAATGAAGTCATGTGGTTTGGTCCTAATGAAATATGACTGGTGTCCTTATAAGAAGAGGAGATTAGGACACAGATAGGAGCAGAAGGGAAAACCACACGAAGACACAAGGAAAAGACAGCCGTCTACAAGCCAAGGAGAGAGGCCTCAGAAGAAACCACCCTGATGACACCTTGATCTCGGACTTCTAGCCTCCAGAATTGTGAGAAAATAGACTTCTATCGCTTGAGCCACCCAGTCTGTGGAACTTTGTTGTGGCAGCCCTAGCAATCTAGTAGACTGCCACAAGCATTCTGATCCTGCACGGTCTCCTATTAGGGTCCGTCCTTTCCCAGGACATACACATGTCTGCCACAAGAGGGCCACGCTGCCCTAAGAGTGCCTCCTGGCCCCAGGGCCACTGCAGATGGCAGAGGGGGCAGCTGGGTGCACAGATGCACAGCTTGAAGCCTTGCCACCAAACTGGATCAACTCAAAAGGAGAGTCACTCTGGAAAGGCTCGTGTTGAGTAAGGTGGCCAGCAACCCCAGAGTGAAAGGGCAAACCTCTGACCACCCCCAATGCCGGCTCCCTTAGACTGGCCTCCCCATCAGCTGTAAAGCAGGCTTGGCTGCTCTGTAAGTGATGCATCGACACAAAGGAAGAAACACACTCAAAAGCAAGGCTCTCTCTCCAACTGCACACACGCTGTGGACGCTGAAGGCCTTCTGGAAAGTGAAGCCATAGATTCACTCACTATCAAAGCCAGGAGGGCACTGAGTATCCACTTGCTTTTCTCAGGGCCCAATACAGTAACTGAAGCAAATATCAAATTTGATGACAGACATATTCCTTGTGGTTTTTGACTGATGGGACCAACAAAAGGCATAACAACTAAATGCAGTGCATGATCCTGAACAGGATTCTAGACCAGAAAAAACAAACAAAAAAAGCTATCCTGGAACATTATTGTGATGATTGATGAAATTTGAATAGATAGCAATATTATGTGTTAAAATGCCTAATTTTGATAATTGTTCAATGGCATATGAGAAGATGACCTTGTTCTCAGGAAACACATGATGGTTTAAGGGATGATTAGACACAATATCCAACTTACTTGAAGTGGTTCAGAAAATAAATAATATATATGCATATGTAATAGACACATATATAAATCAATGTGAATAATAAATAAAACATGGAATAATAAAGCAAGTAGAGAAAATAGCAAATAATTGGTAGATTTAGGTAAAGGGTATAATGGGAGTACCTTATACTATTCCTGAAACTTTTCTGTAAGCTTGAAATTATAACAAAAGAAAAAGCTACCCTCCAAAATCCCAAACACCTCTGGAAAATTTTTGCTGAGAGTAGATGCTTCTTAATGATAGCAAGAAAATGCAAAAATGCTCCTTTGATTCACCAGATGGTATCATGGTCTCGGCAACCAGGATTTCACTGGTGACCAAGGCAGGAGTTTAACACACTAGTGATGAAGGGGTTTTGAGATGTATCTGGACTCACCTCCCCTGAGCACCAGACGATGGGGCACAGCCTTGGAATGTCATTGAGACAAGGTCATACCTACTCGTTCATCCTCACTCTGGTTATGCTTGAAAAGTGGCCATGCCTGTGACCTCAGGGATGCAGCAATGAGTCATGATCCCAGCAGGCGCCATCCTCAGGACCAAGTTTGGAGAAGTCTCTCTCACAGTTATAATTTCTTGTGGCTTTCACTCTAGCCATGCTATTCATATTTCTGCTCTGTGCTTCCCTTTAAGATATCATTAAACTGACCTACTACCATGCTCAAGTTGGGTCAGCCTACATCTGAACCACCCACTTTTCTTTTGGAAATAGATTGTCAAGTGGTTTGATGTATCATCGAGCCACAGTTGGCCAACTAGCATGCTCATTTTGCCTAAAAGGAAGATGTTCCAGACCCCAGTTTTTACCAGTAGGAAATGGATTGCAAGGAATTAGGCACAAACATCCATGAAGGCATTTCTAATAGAACTACACAGTCACAGATTTAAACCTACATCTGGTATACCCACTGTTTTTATGGGTCCTTATCTACTTCCTTATTGCTATCAAGAGGAACTAATTGAACTATGTCACAAGAGAAGATGTTCTATCTTCTGAAGTTTACCAACTTCTCAGCTTTGACCTGAAATTGGGACAGCTGATATCCCAAGCTATTTTATCATCTATTTTCAGATTCTGCACTCAGGGATACTAAGACTATACATTTTAAGCCCTAACTTTCAACTCTCAGACCTAAATTCCACATAAAGTTTTCTAATGAAAGTTCTAATTATCTGGTTTGCAGAAGATTGCCATTGTTTGGAAGGCATATAGTGTTACTGAGTCCAAGCACATACTGCTTGCCGCACAACAGCCAATAAATTGACAGATGAGCTGTTAGGGCAAGGAATAGCGACTTTATTCAGAAAGCCAGCAGCCAGAGAAGATGGTTGCCTCATGTTCCAAAGAACCATCTACCCCAGTTAGAGTTCAGGCTTTTATACTAAACGGGGAGGGGATGTGGCTGGTTGTTGCCCACTTCTTGGTGCCGGAATCATTTGTTCTTGCAGCTGTCCAGATAGGTCTGGTCACAATGTTCCTATAAACCTCCAACAAGACAATTATTTTCTTTTCTGCAACTTTTAAAATTCATATGAATCCATATGAATGGAAAACTGTTAATACCTTTAAAGGTCAGAGCCTTGAGAATGGGCTCTCCTGTGTATTTCAGGCTATAGGCCACATTCTTTTACAAAAGGTGCAAAGCCTGCATGACTAAGCCCCGGCAACAAAGCACAAATGTTAGAACTAAAGGAATAGATTCAATATGGAGTCAGGTTTGTTCCTCTCTGGTACAATTCCCCACTGTCAATGTCCATTCCACCATTTTGCAGGAAAAGGGGTGACAACCGCTCTGCTGAACGGGCGTGATGTGGGGGTGATTGTGGAATGGAACTGATCAACTTGGGTCAGGAAGTATTGCCAGGTTTCGGCAACCATGGCTCCCCTTTTTATGGCCCTTTCACAACACTTAGACAAGCACTTGAACATAAACATAAATTCCAGCACTTGGTATAAGGATACCCAGGATGCTCTGCTCTGTGCTATCTTTATATCCTGCCAAACATTTCAGAAAGGGGGATTATTTCCCCCCCTTGGTCCTTTCCAATGAGTGGCTGTCTCCAGTGTAGTGAAACAAAAGAGAAGACCAAAAGTCATCATTACTTATCTGGTAGGAGACTTGGCTCGAAACAGCAACTTAAGATATTCTAATGGCTCACAAAACCAAGTCCCCTTTTCTTTCTTCTGTCCAGTTTCTGGAGGAGCGAATTTTCCTCAGGTCTGGTAAATCCATGGCCTTACATCCTGGCTAACCTAACAGAGGAGGGAGTGTTTAGCAGGACCTCATACGGTCCTGTCCGCTTAGCCACAAGTTGATGTTTGGGTCCTTGTTCTCTCCAGGTTTTGAGGAGGACTCATCTCTGTGCTAGAAGGGATGCAGGAGCACCTCAGTTGAGTAGGCAGACCTACTGGAAGGAAACTTTTGAACAGAAGTTAGTATACGGCTAGAGTCTTAACATGATTGGCAACTGCCAGGTCCTTTAAGACGTCCTACAGATTCTCCCACACAGGCAGACACCTGGAATGGCCTAGCATACAATATTTCAAAAGGGCTTAATTTAATCTTGCCTCTGGGAGTCACTCTGATCCGTCGCAGGGCAACTGGCAAGGTTTTATCCCAAGTTAAATTAGTCTCTTGACATATTTTAGCAATGTTCTTTTTTTTTTTTTTTTTTTTGCGGTACGCGGGCCTCTCATTGTTGTGGCCTCTCCCGTTGCGGAGCACAGGCTCTGGATGCGCAGGCTCAGAGGCCATGACTCACAGGCCCAGCCGCTCCGCGGCATGTGGGATCTTCCCAGACCAGGGCACGAACCCGTGTCCCCTGCATCAGCAGGCGGACTCTCAACCACTGCACCACCAGGGAAGCCCAGCAATGATCTTTTTACTGTTTTTTTTTTTTGGCTGCACCACATGGCTCGCGG
This sequence comes from Mesoplodon bidens, assembly GCF_964165515.1. Classification (NCBI taxonomy): domain Eukaryota; kingdom Metazoa; phylum Chordata; class Mammalia; order Artiodactyla; family Ziphiidae; genus Mesoplodon; species Mesoplodon bidens. The sequence goes on from NC_138171.1 coordinate 67,485,232, forward strand.
GATCTTAGTTCCCCGACGAGGGATGGAACCCGTGCCCGCTGCAGTGGAAGCGTGGAGTGTTATCCACTGAACTGCCAGGAAATTCCCAGCAATGTTCTTTTTAAATGTATGATTCATTTTCTCAGTTTTTCCTGTTGATTGTGGTCTCCAGGATGAATGTAGTTTCCAATCAACACGCAGAGCTTTAGATACCTGTCAGGTTATAGTGCAGAGAAAAGCAGGCCCATGGTCACTTTGAAGGGTGCTGGGCCATGCAAATCGGGGGCTAATTACCTTAAGGAGAGCTTTCACTACTTCAGAGGTTTTTATTGTCTGGGTGGAACATGCTCCCACCCATCCTGAAAAAGTGTCCACAGACACTAACAAGTATCTGAAGTTTCCTGCAGCTCATCTACCTGCCAGTAGGTTCTCCGTGGGGCAGGTTCCTGTACACAGTACTGAGTTGCCACGGGGGGTGCTGTGTCTAGCAGCAGTCTTTGCATTACTTTTAGCACAAATCATGCAGTTGTGAGTGACTTGTTGGATGTCCCTCTGTAGGTTAGGCCCCATGTTATACTTCTGAACCCATTGTAAGGTGGCATCTCTCCCGTAATGGGTACTATTATGAATGAGCCTCAGGACGGGGTCCAAGCCTCGGGATCAAAACAATTCCTCATGAACTACATTTCCAGCCGGGCGAGGTGTGATCAAGGGTGGATCCCCACTCCTTAGCCCTTTCTTTGTCCTCTTCTGAATACACCGGCGGGTATTTTGACAGATGGAGCTGAGGAAGAAGTGACCCTCTCACGGCTTGATAATCGCCTTCTTTGCAGCTTGGTCTGCTAATTGGTTTCCTTTTATTATATGAGTTTCGCCTCTTTGGTGGCCTGGGCGGTGCATTACGGCCTCTCGTGAGGGCTTCTGAACTGCTTCTAACAGCGACAGGATTTCAGAAGTGTGGTTTTTTTTTTTTTTTTTTTTTTTTTTTTGCGGTAGGCGGGCCTCTCACTGTTGTGGCCTCTCCCCTTGCAGAGCACAGGCTCCGGATGCACAGGCTCAGCAGCCATGGCTCACGGGCCTAGCCGCTCTGCGGCATGTGGGATCTTCCCAGACCGGGGCACGAACCCGTGTCCCCTGCATCGGCAGGCGGACTCTCAACCACTGCGCCACCAGGGAAGCCCCAGAAGTGTGTTTTATGTCCTTATTATTTGAGGTAAGGAGGCCCCTCTCTTTCCAGATTGCCCCATGAGCGTGCACCATGGAGAATGCAGAGCGGGAGTCTGTGTATATACTCACCCACATTCCTTCAGCAATAAAGAAAGTTCTTGTCAAAACAAAGATTTCTGCCTTTTGGGCTGAGCTCCCCAGGGGCAAGGCTCTCCTCTCAGTAGTCTTCTCTGGGGTTATTACTGCATAGCCAGAGCATCGCCTACCTGGTCCGTGAAGCTGCTCCCCATCAGTGAACACTTCCAAATCTGGCTGGCCAAGCCTTGGTCTGCTAGAGCACACTGGGTCCATGATGTTCAGGCAGTCGTGCTCTGAGGATTGTGTGGCTTCAGTCGGGAGCAATGTGGCTGGATTGAGGGCTGAAGTGACCTGGAGTCTTACGTTGGGATTGTCCAAGAGAATGGCTTGGTACTTTCCCATTCTCCCAGAGGTCAGCCAATAGCCCCCTTTTTTGTTCCAGTAAAGAAAGGAAATAGTGAGGGACACACACAATGGTAAGTTGCCCCGGGGTATATTTCTCAGCTTCCTGAAGTATGTCACAAGTAGCAGCTACAGCTGGAAGGCAAGGGGGCCACCCTTAATGATATGATCTAGCTGCTTTGAGTAGAGGGATGTTGCCCAGAGCTTGAAGTAACACCCAGAGACTTATGTCTTGTCCTTCATGGACATACAATTTAAAAAAAATAAATTTATTTCTTTATTTTTGGCTGCTGTGCACAGGCTTTCTCTAGTTGCAGCAAGCAGGGGCTACTCTTCGTTGAGGTGCGCGGGCTTCTCATTGTGGTGGCTTCTCTTGTTGTGGAGCATGGGCTCTAGGCATGCGGGCTTCAGTAGTTGTGGTACACGGGTTCAGTAGTTGTGGTGCACGGGCTTAGTTGCTCAGCGGCATGTGGCATCTTCCCGGGCCAGGGTTCAAACCCGTGTCCCCTGCTTTAGCAGGCAGATTCCTAACCACTGCACCACCAGGGAAGTCCACATTATTTTTTCAAGGCAACCTGAGTTTGGGGGTAACACACACTGGATCTGAAGATGCTGCTTTGCCAGGATTTCTACGTGATGTCCGTGTGATGCTAAGAACAATTCTAGGGCATCTCAGAGCTAACAAGCCGATGTTCCCAAGGCTGCATTTGGGGCACTAGTTTGCTGAGTCACTTGCAATGCTGTTCTGCAGCTGCCTCTTAGGACCTCATAAGACCCAGTTGTTAAATTTTCAGGAATTTGGGGATCTGGTTGACACCACACTGGTAGCTTGAAATCAGCCAGGTGGGAATATTTACACCACAGGAATTGACAAACACCATAAACACAGTTCAAGACATTTGCCCCTTGAAAGTCAGGTGTTCAACATCTACTGCCATCGCATTACCTGTGAAATAATATAGATCCATCTCTCCAGTGGCAGATGTTGATGGAGAGAAACTTTTGATGTCTTTTCTTCAGACTCTGCAAACTCAAAGAAGAGAATCAGGCTTCCCAAGTATGTTATGTAAAATGGTACCCTAAATTTAAATGCTCAGCTTAAAAAAAAAATTAGACTAGAATCAGAGTATATAGCCTGAGAAAATGGCTTGTTTTGATGTCCAGTTGGCTCAAGAAGTTTCTGAAAATTAATTTATGATAAATTGCCTTATAAAGTTAACATAGCCCCCAAAATGTTATGGAGCCATTTCAAAAACTGGGGAAGTCAGCCAGTAAATTAAAGTGTAGCTCTGTAAAGGAAGAAAGAGATTTATCTCAACAATAGTTGAGACCCAGCTGGAGGAATTGGTCTTTATTTTAGTGGAAAGGGAGATAGAAATCCCTAGCTGATCTCAAGATTTATTTTTCCCCCTGAAATAATAGCTGACCATTGGCTCTGTTGTTTTTGGCTAAGTTTTCTACAAACAAGAATTTTGCAGCTGCAATGACCTAACTTGGAAAACAATTTGATAACATTTTGTAGAAAACACAAAACATTTGTTTTACTCTTTCTGAAGACCAGCAGTGGGACTAGGGGGAGAGCATAATATTTTGCCTTGAAACAGAAAAAAAGTTAATAACATCAGGGACTGGAAGAATACTCAGTTCAAATAAAGGTCATCTAAAGCCCGTGAAATGTTGTCTTTCAAACCAGTAATGAACACGCCTCACACAACCAGCTAAAATCCTGGATCCATTCAGTTGGTTATTAGGGCATAAATGGAGACCTTTATCATACAACAAATAGTTAGCTCGGCAGCTAGTTTTGACAAAAACAGCAGGAACAGTGGTTAGCTGCAAAAACAGACATGTTTTAGAAGAACCAGGAGAACACTTCTTGATGTGGTTGGAAAAAAAGAAAAGCTGCTTGCAGTGACTCGGATTTCAGTTAGATGAGTGCAGACAATCCAAATTAGGCAACATTATTGCTGATAGTTTGTTAAAAAAACCCAAAAAATTATATCAGCTCAGCTATCAGCAAAATGTCCTCCCAAAGCTGATTGAATATGTACCAGTGAAGTTATTTGAAGTAACTTGATACACTGTGTCATATCATAGGACATATAGATTAAAACATGGATGCTTGAGTTAAATAGTCCAGGTTTAAATCCTTCATGACCCATTAGCTATGTGATCTCAGCAAAGAGATGATCTCTCTCAGCCTCACGTGCTTCATCTGTAAGCTAGGGATGATATTAGTTCCCAAAACATGTTGTTAGGGTTAAATTATGTGCTTACAATGGTCAGTGCTTAATAAATATCAGTCATTATTTTTTGCCTGTAGCCTGACTTACTTTAAGCACTTGTGTTGACTTGGAGTCCCCAGAAGCAGACCCTGAGGCAAGGGATCAATTACAAGTATCATTGGCGCTCTGCATCCGTGGGCTCCATCAACCGCAAATTAAAAATATTGGGGGGAAAAATTGGGGGGACTTCCCTGGTGGTCCGGTGGTAAGGCTGTGTGCTCCCAATGCAGGCGGCCCTGGTTTGATCCCTGGTCAGGGAGCTAGATCCTGCATGCCACAGCTAAGAGCCCACATGCTGCAACTAAGAGCCCACACTCTTCAACGAAGATCCTGTGTGCTGCAGCTAAAACCCAGCACAGCCAAGTAAAGAAATAAATATTTTTTTAATAATAATAATTTTTAAAAAAATTTTAATAAATAAATTTATTAAAAAATTAAAAAGGCTTCCCTGGTGGCAGAGTGGTTAAGAATCTGCCTGCCAATGCAGGGGACATGGGTTCAAGCCCTGGTCCAGGAAGATCCGACATGCCGCAGAGCAACTAAGCCCGTGTACTGCAACTACCGAGCCCACGTGCTGCAACTACTGAAGCCCATGTGCCATATTGAAGCCCACGTGCCTAGAGCCCCTGCTCCACAACAAGAGAAGCCACCGGAATGAGAAGCCCACGCACCGCAACAAAGACCCAACACAGCCAAAATAAATTTATTAAAAAAAATAATAACAATTTAAAAAAATATTTGGGAGAAAAAAATTGGGGGGGATTCCCTGGCAGTCCAGTGGTTAGGACTCCATGTTTTCACTGCTGAGGGTGCAGGTTTGATCCCTGGTCTGAGAACTAAGATCACACAAGCCTCACAGTGTGGCCAAAAAAAAAAAAGGAAAAAAATTCCAGAAAGTTCCAAAAAGCAAAACTTGAATTTGCCCATGCTCAGGCAACAATTTACATTGTATTTACCACTATTACACAGCATTTACACACAGGTATTATAAGTAATCTGGGGATGATTGAAAGTGTAAGGGAGGATGTGCGTAGCTTACATGCAAACACGACACCATTTTATAGAAGGGACTTGAGCACTTGGGGAGGGGTCCTGGAGCCAATACCCCATGTACACTGAGGGGTGACTGCAGTGTATTTGGGAGAGGATCCAAGATAGCAGTAGATGGGTGGAGATGTGGGGCAGGAAGGGAAGGCAGTGAATCATGGGCAACTGGGGCTCACTGCATCTGGGGCCTCTCGGAGACAGAGCAGGATGCCTCACAGTGACATCCCACCTGGGGCGAGGAAGCTGGGTTCTTATCCACCCACTCCCTGTCCATCTCTGTTTGAAGGCGGGTCCGAGGGCAGCTTTCAGGGTTAGAGGAACGTGTTCAGGGGACACTGGAGGGGCACTGGTAGAGCTTCTAGAACCTGCATTGTTGTTTTCTGATCATTACATGAGCTGAAGTTCCTCTACATATTTAACAGGTCAACCCTACAGCGATAATAATGCAACAAAACAAAACAAAAAAACTGTATTCATTCTATGCTGGTTTTAATGGAGGTACTAAGAGAAGAAATAAATTATGTAACAAAAAAATTTGTAAGTTTCCCTCAAATCAACATAGCACTGGGAATAATACGTGGAGTTTAAACCCTAATTCTGCTTTGAATCATTTACTTCTTCCTCAGTATCTACCACCTGAAGCTAGAAATGTATCTAATGTTTTTCATAGTGCTGTGCAATAGCTAAGTTTTCACGAAAAAGGGAAAAAATCCCTCTTTTTCCAAAAATCACAAAGTTTTAACAGCTGCAATAACATGCCTCCCCAGTAACTGAAACCACTCAAGTTTTTAGGAAAATTAACGTATTAAGACTTTCCCATGCATCCAGTCGAAGGTTCAGATACTAAAGTGGTAATTAACACCTATAAACTCCATTCCTAAATTGAGAAATTTATCTGTTACATAATCTGATCATTTGTGTCTTTTTCATGTGAAAAGAGGAAAGTCCGTATATATGGCCAACATTTCCAAAATAAATAACTGCCTCAGAGAAAAAGATTGAATGATTTGACCACATATTATATAGACTTTTTTGTGCTACAAAAAAAAGCCCCCAAAACAACAAAACCTAACAGCCACAACAATCCCCAAACAATGTTAGATGTTAACCAAAAATGGAGGGAAAGCTTGCATATTGGATAAAAGACGAAGTACTACATAAAGTTCACAAATCAATCCAAAAGGACAAATATCCGATAGAAAAGCGGACAAACAACAAAAGCAGCTGAGAATTTTATCTGTTACAGAGTCTGACCATGTGCGATATTTTCAAATGAAAAGAAAAAGCCGTATATAAGCAGCCCAGGTTTCTAAAGCAAATAATTATAGAGTTTGATATGAAATGTTAAGGAGGAAGTTGCATGGTCAAAAAACATGAAAAGATGTTCAAGCTCATTATTCATCAAATACTGAAAATATAAAATGAGAAAGTGGTACCTCCCAGCTAATTGGTGAAGGTTAAAAAGATCATTAAGTACCTACATACCATTGATGTGGGTCCAGGACCTGGACAGCCATACACTATTCCTAGGAATGTAACATTTCTAGAAGGCAAACTGACAACATACTGCATATTTCTTTGGAGAGCTCAGGAATTTCTACCTAGCAACTTTACTTACAGGAATTCAGCCTAAGAAAATAATTGGACAAATGTCTGAACATGTTCTCAATGGATGCTGTATCAGTATGGGCTTTCCAGAGAAACAGAACTAATATTATATATATGTTGAGAGTGAGAGCAGGAGAGAGAGAGAGAGAGAGAGAGAGAGAGAGAGAGATGAATTGAGAGTGAGGAACTGGCTTATGCCATTGTTGGGGCTGGTAAGCCTGAAATCCGTAGAGCAGGCTGGCATTCAGGTAAGAGTTGATTTGCAGCTTCGAGTCTGAAATCCATCAGGGCAGGTCAGCACGCTGGCAATTCAGGCAGGATTTCTACTGTTACAGCCTTGAGGCGAAATCCCTCTCCAGGAAACCTCAGTTTTTGATGTTACAGCCTTTAGTTGACTGGACACAGCCCATTCACATTAGGGAGAGCAATCAACTCCTCAAGGAGTGTTTGACCAAGACACTGGGCACTGCAGCCGAGCCATGATGACCCATAAAATTAACCACCATGGATGGTCATGCCTGCTGCTTTACAGAGAAAACAGGAATCATCAAAAGACACTCTGAACTTCCACCTGGAGTTCCTAGTCCAACACCCCTTTTCCCTTCCCGGGTCTCCTCATCAACATTTGAGTCTGTTTACCCCATGCCCTCTCTTTCTTTTTTTCTTTAAAAATTTTTTTGGAGTATAGTTGATTTACAATGTTGTGTTAGTTTCAGGTATACAGCAAAGTGATTCAGTTATATGTATATATATATATATTCACTCTTTTTTAGATTCTTTTCCCATATAGCCCATTACAGAGTATTGAGTAGAGTTCCCTGTGCTATACAATAGGTCATTATTAGTTATTGATTTTATATATAGTGGTGTGTTTGTGTCAGTCCTGATCTCCCAATTTATCCCTTCCTCCCCTTAACCCCCTGGTAATCAGAAGTTTGTTTTCTACATCTGTAGATAAGTTCATTTGTAGCCTTTTTTTAGATTCCACATATAAGCAATATCAAATGATTTTTGTCTTTCTCTATCTGACTTACTCTAGGTCCACCCATGTAGCTGCAAATGGCATTATTTCGTTCTTTTTTATGGCTGAGTAATATTCCATTGTATATGTGTACCACATCTTCTTTATTCATTCATCCGTCGATGGACACTTAGGTTGCTTCCATGTCACACATGCCCTTTCTTGAAGCATTTTTCTTAGCTCCAAGATTCCACTTGCTTCCGGGTTTTCCATTTCTTTACTCCTTCTTAGCCTCTTGAAGGGATCCTCTTCAAATTCACATCCTTGAATTAGTGGGGGTCTGCAGGTTCTGTCCTAAGCCCTCTTCTCTTTCCACCCTCTGGGCCACCTACAATCACATTCAGAGGCACATAGCAGGCACCTGCCAATAGCTTAAGCAAATATGATGGGGTCTAGAGATAGGAAGGTCAGGGCTGGTTGGTGGACCCTGATTCCTCCCCACTCTCATTCTGCCGACCTTAGTTTGTGGCTCTGGTGCCCCTGCTCACGAGATGCCTGCTGCTAGTGTCTCCCCACCAACTGTTTGGAATCTGATTCATTCATTTATTCAACAGATATCTATTCACAACCTACTATGTGCCAACACTCTTCTGCACTGAGAATACAGAAGTGAAAATGTATATAAAAATCCTTGTTCTTGTGGAGCTTATAGTCAGATGGGGGAAAACTGAAGGTAAATAAGATAAACAAGTGAAAAATGCCCTGTGTCAGATTGGGTAATGGGTGCTACGGAGAAGAATAAAGCAGAGGGAACCATTGCTTCTTGCTGTGCATTTCTCCTATTACACATAGGTTTTGGGGTGGGGTGGACCATTTTTGTTTGGGGACTTATTTAGCAGTATTGAGTCTCTTATAGCCCTACTCAGAAGCCTTCCATACTCTCTACTCTTTATATTTATTTCTGAATCTATAAAAGCCCCCAAACTGCATATAATATGAGCCTTTAAGCATGGGTAAAACTACCCCAATGAATGGTTTGGAAGGTGTGTTAGGGAATGGAGATGCTCCAGAGCTCAACATAGTTTTTTTAAGGAGCAATCCCCCCGCAATCCCCCCTACAATCCACCCTGCAATCCCCCTGCAATCCCCCCTACAGTCCACCCTGCAATCCCCCTTGCAACCCCCCTGCAATCCCTCCTACAACCCCCCTGCAATCCCCCCTACAATCCCCCTGCAATCCCCCCTACAGTCCACCCTGCAATCCCCCTTGCAACCCCCCTGCAATCCCTCCTACAACCCCCCTGCAATCCCCCCTACAATCCCCCTGCAATCCCCCCTACAATCCACCCTGCAATTCCCCTGCAATCCCCCCTACAGTCCACCCTGCAATCCCCCTTGCAACCCCCCTGCAATCCCTCCTACAACCCCCTGCAATCCCCCCTACAATCCCCCTGCAATCCCCCCTGCAATTCCCCTGCAATCCCCCTGCAATCCCCCCTACAATCCCCCTGCAATCCCCCTTGCAATCCCCCTGCAATCCCTCCTACAACCCCCCCGCAATCCACCCTGCAATTCCCCCATACAATTCACCCTGCAATCCCCCTGCAATGCCCCCTACAATCCACCCTGCAATCCCCCTGCAATCCCCCTTGCAACCCCCCTGCAATCCCTCCTACAACTCCCTGCAATCCACCCTGCAATTCCCCCTGCAATCCCCCCTACAATCCCCCTGCAATCCCCCCTACAATCCACCCTGCAATCCCTACAATCCACTCTGCAATCCCCCTAGCAACCCCCCTGCAATCCCCCCTGCAATTCCCCCTACAATCCACCCTGCAATCCCCCTGCAATCCCCCCTACAATACCCCTGCAATCCCCCTGCAATCCCCCCTACAATCCCCCTGCAATCCCCCCTATAATCCACCCTGCAATCCCTACAATCCACCCTGCAATTCCCCTGCAATCCCCCTGCAATCCCCCTTGCAACCCCCCTGCAATCCCTCCTACAACCCCCCTGCAATCCCCCCTGCAATCCCCCTTACAATCCCCCTGCAATCCCCCTTGCAACCCCCCTGCAATCCCTCCTACAACCCCCGTGCAATCCCCCCTACAATCCCCCTGCAATCCCCCCTACAATGCCCCTGCAATTCCCCTTGCAACCCCCCTGCAGTCCCCCCTACAACACCCCCTGCAATCCTCTGAAGCTCTTTACCAGAGTCCTTTCTTGCCTCTCCAGTGCTTTTGCCCTTCAGCTGGACCGTAGACATAATTTCCTGAACACTACTAGAGAGACTTTGAGACAATAAGATCGGTATTGACCAGCTCTCACAGATGTTAGATCATGCTTGCTTGTACAGTGTTCCCCCATTTTAAAAAAGGAATGTCATAAAAAATTTTTTCCATAGAATTAAATAATATTAAGATGGAAAAAAATTAAAAAGTAGAGGGACTCGGAAGGCTGGGGTGTGTGTGGTAACTTTAGATAGGGTGGTCAGGAGAGGCTTCACAGAAGAGGTGACATCTGAGCAGAGAACCAAGAGAAGTGATGGGACAAGGATCTGGATGGCTTCCTGGCACAGGGGAGCATGCTGATGACGAAATACGATGCTAGCCATGGTTTTAAAAATCACAGGAATACAAAACTATATCTATTGATAGATCACTTGTGTGTGTGGGTGGTGGTGGTGTGTAAATGTACAAACTCTGGAAGGACACATTTCAAACCAATGATAGGGTTTCATTTTGGTGAGGGGCAAAGAACTGCAGGGGAGTGAAGTTGAAATTTTCTGTTTTGTTTTGTTGTTTTTAAATAAGAGAAAGTACTCCCAGGTAATCTGTGTAATTAAATTTTTTCAAGTCACCTTTTAAAATCACGGGATTAACAGGCAATGGGCAATGAGAGGGGAATACTTATTTTCTTTCTTATACATTTTCAGAATAAAAAAAAACCCCTGCATTTTTTTAATAACCAGGAAAAAAATGCAACAAGGCGATTTCTGTTCTGTAACTATTTTTTACTGCTTTTTGAGTCAACCAGTAGATGACCCAGGGCCCACCTGTGTCACGGGCTGTGACCAGGGGGCTCCCTCTCCCTTGGCCGGCGGCAGGGTGTTCTTGCTGGGGCCACCCCGTGACTGCTGCCTTTGTGCTGCCAGCATCACCGTGGCCACCTGCAGACACACCTGCCACGGCCTCTGGGGGTGGGGAGCGCCCCCAGCAGGCTGCAATGCTTAATAATGTAAGATGAGTGAAGAAGCAAAGGGAGGAAAAGTACAGAAGGCTAAGCCTTCCAAAGGCAAAGTCCCGGGTCCTTGGCACCCACACCGGACCCCTGGCACACCCCCTGGTTAATCTCGCAGTTTCTCTCTCCGGGAAGCTGGAGATAAGCTTCCCAGCAGCTGGGGCAAAGGGCAGTCGGATGCAGTGTTGGGTTGCACTTGTGTTCCAGGCCAGCTGGGCGGTGGCTTCTTTACAAGAGCATGGGGAGCGACTTCAGCTATTTCTCTGCCCTCCGACCTCCCCTGCAACGTGTTCCAGAGTCTCGGCCCTGGGGGTCTGCACCTATCCCAACATGGCCTCCTCTTCCAAAGGATGGATGCCTTCGTCCCCTGAGACTGGTTGTAGGAGGGTCATCGGCCTGACCTGGCAGACTGACAGAAACATCTTTTCAGACTTGATGCCTCTTCTGGGTGCCTGGCCTGGGCCCCTCACAGGCTTCACAGTCCCTTAATCCATTTTATTTGAGGCATGGAACTGTGGTCTGAGCCTTTCTCACTTTATTTCCTTTTTGGGGGGGTGAGGGAGTTGGGGGGGGCATGCTGCGCAGCTTCACTTTATTTCTTTATTGGTCCTCCTCACCATGGATTTACTATGACTCCAGACTGTAAAGTGTGTGTGTGTGTGTGTGTGTTGGGAAAGCCAATCTTAACACTACTAGTAAGTAAAGCTGCTCTGTTAATAAACCTACAATGGTTGCACAGGATAAAGCAGCTGCAAGGAAGATTTAAGCTACTCATTACTAGGTTTTGCTAAGTTGTTACACCAGCCTTTCCACTGGGTATGAATATTCGTATATATATATTTTTTTTAGAAAATAAAATCAGCTGATGGAAGTTAAGGTAATGCTGACTTTGTTTTGTGAGAAATAAAAACTCTACTCAGGAGAAGCCCAACCGTTATTTATGGCTCAGACTTTCTAAGTTTTCTCTGAAACAAGCTGATATTCTGGATTCCCAATATTCTCTGCAGAATGCCTAGTTTCACAGAGAGGTGGAGGAATTTTTACCAGGAAGGAAAAATTTTTTTTTTCCTAAGGGGAAAATATTTCTAAATGTACCCTCATGAAGTATTTTCATTATATTAGCCAAAAAGAGTCTGGACTAAATAAAGTATAAAGCCAAAGGCATTTGAAATGGCTTCCTAGCCAGGAAGATCCGGCAACCATCTCAGTTTCTGGACTCAGGAAAAACAAATGAGATCGCGGCTGGCCAGGAAGGCCACCGCGCAACATCCAGGAAGTGTTTTCTGCTCTTTTTTCTCTGAAAGCTTGGGAGTGGAGTCCCAGTTTATTTGTTGACTACACTGTTCTTGTTTCTTGTAACCATAGAGTCTGGTTTAGTTGAGTGTTTCTTATGTCAGGCTCTTGCCAAGCCAATATTTATCATTTTAGAAATTTCCATGAGTCATAAAATAAACCTGAACCCCGCTCTACCTTCTATGGGCACTTCTTTCCTAGAGTTGTTTAACATAAAAAGAAAAAAATGCTGAATCTGGAATCCAACACAGCATTTATCAGACCATATGCATACTTTCTCCTGCATCAAGGGTCCTTCTCTGAGACTTGAAAGCCACTGAAGGTGTGCAACCTGGTGCCTGACTCCTTCCTACCCCCCAGCCCAGACCCCTCTCCGGAGGGCCAGGCCGGGGCTGGGAAACAAAGGAAGCCGGAGAGGTCTGAAGCCAGGAAGTGACTCACTGGCTCATGGGGCGAGAAGGAAGGTTTCCCACAGGAGTGAGAAACATAAATGATCAAGTGATTCCTTCCAACCCCAGCGTGGAAAATCTTGCGAGTGGACCACCTCTTAGTGACTGAGCCTGAATTTACTGACCAAAAAATAAAAATAAACAAATGACTGTAAGACGTGATATGTTAGCCTCTCACTGACATGAAGAGTATGTGACATGAATGCTATTTTCTCCCTTTGTGCCAATCAGCTCCCTTCCCCCAGGTGTGGGTGGCTGAGAGAACCCCATCAGGCCACCACCTGGACAATTACAGCAACTTATTGATTTTGCTGTAAAAATAGGCCCTGTGTCAAGAGCCCAAGGACTAGAGTTTATATAACAAAATTCGAGGGTCTGCCTTAGTATTACTAGAATAGGATACCCTACAAATTGCCAATATTGTGCTGGACACTCAATAAATCTTCCCTTTAGTGCATTTTTGAGCTAAAGGGGTTAAACTCATCAACACCTTCAGTTTGCAGGTGAGGACAGGAGGCCCAGAGAGTTATGTTGTACAAGAGGTTACACGGCCAGTCAAAGCTGGAACTGGTGACGGCGGTATCAAACACCTCATTGGAAGACTGATGATGGAAATACTGGCGTCTTAGAGGCAAAAGCAAAACAGTTATAGCAAAGGGCCCTGGATTTCACATCACAACCTCTGTCCCTTGGCTGTTCCTGGTCTAGCTGCCTTTGAGCCTGCTTTGAGGTCCTCACTGGGCAGAGCTGGGTGTCTCTGTCTGGACCATCATTTGATACCCCTCCTCCCACCCCCAGAAGAAGGGAAAAGAGGAAAGGTAGGAAGCACAGCAGAGCAGCCCCTCAAAGCAAAAACAAACAAACAAACAAAATTCATTTATATCTACCTAGGTATCTTAGTCCACGGAGTCTAGTTTTTTGGTAGAAACATTTGGTGTTCTTTCCTTCCAACCATCAGTCTCTGAGGGAGCCCCTCTCACCACCTTTCCGTACTTGTGTTCACCAGCCTCAGTGAGAAACCACGTGGGGAATTTCCTCTCCTGATACCTCACCCATTAAGCTCCAGTAACATCTCCCTGCTGTGATCTGCCCCTCCAGTAGGAGTCTGAGAATTCCCAAGGGATCCTGGGCGGCGCTGTTCTTGGCATCGATCTGTTTGCACTCGTGATCTCCTTGTGGCAGGGCCCATGACTTATTCATCTTCGTGTTCCTGGTGGCAAACACAGCCACAGCTGGCACACAGTAGGGACCCAGCTGTCAAATCTAACTGAAAAAATCTTGCAAAGTGGCATCCCACTGTGAATGCAATGTTTCGCCTCCAAACACAAACTTTCACTTTTTTAACATTTACCTCCTCTTTTTCGTATGAGAAATTCGGTTGGTAAAAATAGATGGGATGACGCAAACATCCTTTAAAAGGGCCAGGCTGCTAAGACTCCTACTTGGTTAGTGTGTATTAGATGGAACCATAAGAAAGTCCTGTTTTTGTAAGTCAAAGATAGTTGAGTTGAGTGTTGCCCATTTTCTATGTTCAGACTAACATAAGTGAAAATAATGTAACTACAAATACACTGCTTTTTACTTTTCATCGGACTCTCAAAGGGAACGTTTGCCCAAGAGGGATGAATAACCACTGGTCGGGGTTATTGTGAGACCACCTACTCCATTTTCTTAAGTATCAATAGTGCACTATTATCTGAAAAACACGTCATAGTTGTTCAATTTTTAACATTATAAAATAGTGGTATATGACTTTAAGGATTAATAGAGAAATCAATAGTGTTACCATGTGGTACTACATTGTTCCCATGAATGTACTTAAATATATTTAGCCCTTTCCTAAAATAGATGCCCAGGCCCCTGGGGCTGACTGATCCAGCAGGACTAGGCTACAGTAAAGGAATGTCCAGAATGTATTTCCTATGGCTTCCATTTGCCTCGTTTTGTATAACCGCCCATCCCCCGTGGTGTTAAGGAAGCAACAAGGGGTCCTTAGTTCTCTTGTTCAGCATCACTGTGAGAATAATAATAAGCAGATGGCTTACTCCTCTGGGCAAAGGAACATCTCTCCCCCTAACCTCATTTGTAGAATGGGACTAATACTAATGTCAAGCTATGGCCATCACCACTAGTTATCTCCCAATATCCATTTCCCCTTCTTCCTTGGTAAAGGAATCCCAGTTTCTTAGCTGAGCACGTGGCTACTCAGAGAAGAGACCACACTTCCCAGCCCCCCTTGCAGCCTTATGACCAAGTTCTGGTCAGTGAGATGAAAGGAGAAGCCTTGTCTAGAACTTCTGAGAAGTTTCTTTAAAAGGGAAAAGGCAGATGTCACATTTCTACTTCCACATTTAAGGAGTTTGCAGCTCTGTCCTAACAACAAGTAAGAAGCCGGACAGACAACTCTTCTTGGATCCACAAGAGAGAAGAGAACACAGGGCAAACCACCGCCCCCAAAGTGGAGACAGACAGGAGAATCCAGGGAGCTGTGGTTAACTAGAGCAGTCTTACGAGGGGAAACCACCGGGGAACCAGTGCCGGGTGGGAAAACCTGAACTGTGATGGACAAGTTAGGGGAGGCTCAGTGTGGACAAGTCTGAGGGTGAAAAACTCCCGAGAGACTCAGTCACAGGGGGACCCTATGTTTTGCCTCCTGAAGCTTACCATGTTCCCACAGTAGATATCAGAGAAAAATCCCCTCCTGCTTCCTGCAGGGCAGGGCAACAGGAACCATTGGGAAATCCTCCAGAGCACTTTGTTCTTCTTAACAAAGCCTGCCGTCAGGGGAAACTAGTTAACCGGAGCCTAACCAGTCAGGATTTGATCAGAACCTAACTCATCGGGGTAAGGGAAATACCCACCTCCAGCCCACTCTAGACAACTTGGGGGTGGGGGTAGGAGTGGCTGAGAAACACTTGTGCCGTCCACAGAGGCACGGGCTCAGTAAAAGACTGAGACCAAAGCACAGGAATATAGAACACTTCCCCTCCCCTCACACCACACCACCATGTTACTAAAGGCCTATTCACCACAGTTCCTTTTACCTAGGACATCATGTCCAGCTACCAAGAAAAAATGACAAGGCATACCAAAAGGCAAAAAACAAACAAACAAACAAAAACCCACAAAGAAATAAAGAATGCCTTTGGTGGGCTTATTAGTAGACTGGACACAGCTGAGGAAAGAATCTCTGAGCTAGAGGACATATCAGTAAAATCCTCAAAATCAAAAAGCAAAGAGAACTGAGACTGAAAAATACAGAACAGAAAATCCAAGAACTGTGGGACAGCTACAAAAGTGGTAACATACATGTAATGGGAATACCAGAAGAAGAAAAAGAGAAAGGAACAGAAGAAATATTTGGAAAAATAGTGACTGAGAATTTCCCCAAAGTATTGTCAGACACCAAACCACAGACCCAGAAAGCTAGGAGAACACCAAGCAGGATATGAATACCAAAAAACTACACCTAGACCTATCATTTCAAATTACAGAATATCAAAGATAAAGAAAAAAAAATCCTGAAAGAAGGGGAAAAAGACATCTTAACTATAGAGGAACAAAGATAAGAATTACTGATGTTTCCTCAAAAACCATCCAATCAAGAAGAGAGTGAAGGGAAACACAAAGTGTTGAGAGAAAAAACCCACCAACCTCGAATTCTGTACCCTGCACAATTATCCTTCAAAAGTGAAGGAGAGGGACTTCCCTGGCGGTCCAGTGGTTAGGACTTGGTGCTTTCAATGCTGAGGGTCTGGGTTCAATCCCTGGTCAGGGAACTAAGATCCCACAAGCTGCGGGGCATGGCTGAAAAGGAAAAAAAGAACTTTTACTTTTCTTATTCTTAATTGACGGCTTAATGGATAACAGTTTGTTTCAAATAACAGCAACAATGTATTCGATTATATATGCTTTTGTATATGTCATATATGCCTATCTGTGCTTAGATATAAATGAAATGAATCACAGGAATAATATAAGAGGAGGAGGGTATTAGGATTATTTTGTTACTGTAAGGTACTCACACTATCTGTCAAGTGGTGAAGCGTTATTTGAAAGCAGACTTGGATTAGTTGTAAATGTATACTGCAAACTCCAGGGCAACCACTAAAAAAAGTGAGAAAAGTATAACTGATATGCTAGGAAAGAACAGAAAATGAAATCATCTAAAATGCTCAGTTCAAACTACAAATGACAGAAAAAGAGTGGAAGGCAAACATAAGACCAAAGAACAAAGGCAACAAATAGAAAACAGTAGTGAATATTATAGGTGTTCATCCAGCTATATCAATAATAATGTTGAATGTCAATGGTCTAAATGCACCAATCAAAACAGAGATTTTCAGAGTGCCTCAAAAAAAAAGAGCCAACTCTATGTTGTCTACCAGAAGCTCACTTTAAATATAAAGACACATACAGATTAAAAGTAAATGGAGAGGGGCTTCCCTGGTGGCGCAGTGGTTGAGAGTCCGCCTGCCGATGCAGGGGACACGGGTTCGTGCCCTGGTCTGGGAAGATCCCATATGCCGCGGGGCGGCTGGGCCCGTGAGCCATGGCTGCTGAGCCTGCGCGTCCGGAGCCTGTGCTCTGCAACAGGAGAGGCCACAGCAGTGAGAGGCCCGCATGCCGGAAAAAAAAAAAAAAAAAAAAAAGGAAAATGGAGAAAAATATACCATGTTAACAGTAATCAAAACAAAGCAGGAGTAGCTACATTAATTTCAGACAGAGTCGACTTCAGAATCAGCAAAGTTCTTGGGAACAAACAAGGGGGTTACGTAATGTTAAGGGGTCAGTTCTCCTCTAAGACATAATCCTTTATGTGTATGTTCCCAACAACAGTGTCGACCTAAGTGAGGCAAGACCTGACAGAATTGTGAGGAGGAATGGGTGAATCCATTATCACAGCTGGAGACTTCAACACTGCTCTATCAGACATGGACGGATCCCGTAGGCAGGAAATTAAGAAAATCAGAAAGCAAGCTACGGGACACCACACACCCAGCACAAAACCATGACATAAAGCACCGACAAAAGCAAACCACAACACAAAACACCTGCACATGGCTTATTTCTCCATAAGGCCATTCACCACATTGATAGCAGTGGTTACCTCTGAGGAGGAAGCTGATGCCGTGGGGATGGAGAGCAAAAGTGCTCTGGGGGCTTTTCTTATTGTATCTTGGAATCTTTCATAATGAGAACACACTCATATCTTACTTACATAATTCAAATTATTTTTAGAAAAGACCACAGACATAAATAAGGGTAGGGGAGAGAGAATAGGTGAATTTGTGAAGAGGCAGGAAAGAAGCTAAAAATAGTTTTTCTGCAATATATACTGGCAGGGTTATGTCCCCTCGCAGGCTTTTCCTGATCATTGATTAACACATCTCTCTTCAAGTGCCTCATTAATGTATATTCTCCCCTGCCACTCATATTTATGGTTTTAAATGAAAGTACCTATATGTTCACAGATGGTTACATATGCAAAATGTTTTCTAAATTAGAAATGGAACACACTCAGTCTCATATTCAAGGGGAGACCTTATGTTAAAACTTTTTCCCTCTGTGGGATGAGAAGGAATGAAAATATCTAGGAAACTAATGTGTAAAGGAAGAGGTTAAAGTTCAATGGGGTCTTAAGAAAAATGGGGGCTCATTTTAGGTTAAAATGAACTGATTTAGAGGTTTGCCTGATGGATTGTAAAACATCTTCAGATACTTCACTGACCGAAACAAACATGTATTAAACACCTACTATACATCAGGGGCTATGCCAGTCCAAATAAGATGCATCCTAGGGACTTCCCTGGTGGCACAGTGGTTAAGGATCCTCCTGCCAATGCAGGGGACACAGGTTCGATCCCTGGTCCGGGAAGATCCCAAGTGTCGCAGAGCAACTAAGCCCGTGCGCCACAGCTACTGAGCCTGCGCTCTAGAGCCCGTGAGCCACAAGTACTGAGCCCGCGTGCCACAACTACTGAAGTCCACACGCCTAGAGCCAGTGTTCTGTGACAAGAGAAGCCACAGCAATAAGAAGCCCGTGCACTGCAACTAAGAGTAGCCCCCGCTCTCCACAACTAGAGAAAGCCCACGCACAGCAACGAAGACCCAATGCAGCCAAAAATAAATAAATTTTAAAAAATTGCATCCTAAACACCCTTTGACCTCAAGGAACTCTCAATATAAAGTAGTGATGGTGGCAGCAAATGCATATATAAATTACAGCTATACTAACAGTAGGGAAAAACGTTAAGACCTCACTATGGAAGTGTGGTCTGAGGACCCGCAGCATCTGAATCTCCTGGGGCAACTGAGACCCACTTCCAAACCCTTGAATTTGCATTTTAACAAGATCCTCAGGTGGTGTGGATGCTTATCAAGGTTTGAGAAGTGATGAACTGTGGGACTATAGAAGGACCCACTCTTGATCCCTTGGGAAGTGGTCAAAAGTCTCCAGACTCTTGGGAACATTCCAGGATGAGAGACCAACAGGCCCGTGATGATGGCAGTTAGAGCAAGAAGGATTCTGGAATGAGAAGTTTAGTCTGGAAGGAAATTGGGAACTTTGGAAAGTGTGGGAGACAGGACAAAAAAGGCAGGCTGAGGCCAGAGGCAGAAGGGCCAGACTGAACTGCTGAGATTTCTGGAGGAAGCCGCAGGAAATTTTAAGCAGTAAAGTGACAGGATCAGATTCCTCTGTTTGGCCATAACTCTGGTTGCAGTGAGGAGGACAAAACGCATAAGAGAGGCTGGAGCAGGCCCGACTTACATCCTTACATGAGGACGATTCAGTTTTGAACAGAAAAGAAGTCTTTGAGGACTCAGAGATGGAGGGTGGCACTGAGTCCCGGCCGACAGGGAAACACAGGGCTCCAGCTGCAGCTGGATACAGGTGGGTTCTTTCTTCTAAAAGTGCTGATACCCACCAGCCACATCAGCATCACCTGGGAATTGTTAGAAATGCAAATTCTTGGGTCTCACCTGAGATACATTGTCAGAAACTCTGGGGATGGGGCACACAAATCTGACTTGGAATAAGTTCTCTTTCACATTGCAAACCACTGCTCTAGCCTGCCAAAAATCTTGTAGTAGGTGGTAAGGCTTAGAATTGCCACAACTTTCTTTCTTAAAAAGAAAACAAACACAAAACAGGAGAGTAACGAGAAATGAGTCTCTATGTCTAGGGGCCAGAAGAAAAGCCACATATAACCTAGATTTTATATAGTGCCCAGGAAAAGCAAAAGACATATTGACCATCTTGTCCAAAAGCCTCACATTTGGAGAATTAAAATAGTTCTGGTAGAGGCCTGTTAAGTTCTAGGTAGCCTAAATTAAGTAAAACTTAATCATCACGGTTGTAAATTCTTTGTTGCCTTTATTCACCCAGAAAAACACCCTCAGAAAAAGCGCTGGGATTCCTTCTGGCCCTCTGAAAATTGTGTTTCTGATGCAACCGCCCATTAAAAAAAACGCAATCCCAAATTAAAAACCCCCAAAACGGAGCAGCGGGGCTGGCGCCACCATCCTGAGGCATCTCTGCCGTTTCCCAGCCACACTGCTGCGGACTGCAGTGCTCCTTTCCCAGGCTGTTCCCAAAGACAAATAAAACACTCCTTGTTTTTTCCAGACCTGAAATTAGCGGTGACTCAGAGCGCTCTGAGTCGCCACAGTCGCCTCGGCAAAGAGGAAAAATGTGCAAACTTTTCCTCTCGCCCGAAGGCCCGACGTGCCGGGCTGGGCCAATCAGGCGAGGATGGTGGGAATCGCACCAAAGTAGGTAAAAAATGCGGGACGCGCGGCCCCCGCGACCGACCGCGCCCAGGCTCCCGCTGGTCCTTCCTTCGTCCCTCCCTCCCTCCCTCTCGTCCTCCCTCCTCCCTCCCTCCTCTCTCCCGTCTCCACAGCTGCGGGCCCCGCCCCTCTCACCCCTCCCCCTCCCAGGCCCCGCCCCTCGCGGCGGCGCACACCTGGCCAGGTGGCTACTTCCATGTAAGGGCAACGGCGGCGCAGTGGGCGGGGCGCCACGTGGCCCCGCCCAGGTGAAGGGGCCACCGCCCCTCGCCCGCAGGTGCCAGCTGAAGCTCCGCCCCCTCGTCCGGAGCTGTTGGGGGAGGACCTCGCCCCCACCCCACAGGCCAGAGCTGGTGAGGGGTACCCGGTGCCCCTTCTCCGGAAGGCGAGGAAGACCCCGCCTCCGCGGAGTCGGGGTTGGGGGACCGCCGGGGCGGGGCGTTGCCAGGCCGGCCGGTTGCGTAGCAACGGTGGGCAGCGCGTGACGTGCGCCGCCGCGTCTGGGCCCGAGGCGCCCGCCAGTCCCTGGGAGGCTAGCGGGGCTGCTGTGAGGAGGTCGCTCCGCAGACTTGGTGCTCGCCGGCTCCCTCTCCGCGCTCTGCGGCCGCCGCGGCGAAGATGGTGAGCTGGGGACCCGGGGCGCCACGGGGTCGGGGCGGCGGCGGCGTGGGAGGACCCGGGCTTCGGCCGCCGCGGACCCGCTGGGCCCCGCGCCGGGGCGGCTCCCGGGCCGCTGCATTCTCGCCGTCGCCGCCGGCGCGAGGCCTCCGCCTGGCTTCGGTAGCCCAGCCGGGGTTGACCCCCCGCCCCGGCGACGCCGCCCGGGGTCCGCTCGTGCTCCCGGGTGGGGGCCTCTTTGGCGCACGTTTCGCCGAGGCCGGGCGCAGCCGGTCGGCGACTCGGGCGGTTTCGGCCCCTGAGGTCTGTGCGTCTCGAGGAGGGAACGAGGCCTTTATTGAGCCACCTGGGGGGCGGGATGGCCACCGAGCGTGACCCCTGCGATTCCGAACCGGGCCTGCGGTCCTTTGCTGCCGCCCCTGGTGGTCCGCGTCCCGCAGCTCCTCGTCCTGCGCGTCCAGCCGGGCGGTGGCCTGTCCGGCCTCCATGTACGGTCACAGATTTTCTTTTACCTGCAAACAGGTTGGCTCTGCCAGCATAGCGTGCAGGGGGTGGGCATGATGCTGGGATGCTAATTAAAGCAAATGAAAAAGCTTTTTAAAGTCCATTAAGC
The DNA here is from genome assembly GCF_964165515.1 of Mesoplodon bidens. Taxonomy (NCBI): domain Eukaryota; kingdom Metazoa; phylum Chordata; class Mammalia; order Artiodactyla; family Ziphiidae; genus Mesoplodon; species Mesoplodon bidens. Next base: position 67,506,767 of record NC_138171.1, read on the forward strand.
TATCCGAGTCGCTAAAAAGTAAACAGATGTTCCTCATATTCTAGGTGTTGGACTTCTTAATTCACGTATTTTCCCCTCTAAACTGTCACTCTCGTTTGCTGTAGAGCCGTGCTCTTAAGTGGACGATCAAGTAGAACATTTTGTCATTTTCTGTAGTCTGCGCATACTGTTACCATTTTTGGTCAATGATTTGCAGGCAAAGGCTTACCAGACTTTGCTGGAAATATTACACTGTTATTGCATCTGTCTGCCTGGAAACAGTTGGTACCAGTTTATCTTCCTACACAATGTTTTCACTGAATGACAATTTGGGTTTTCTTAAGGTATTGCACCTTTCAGGGCTATGCAGACTGGCTCAGTGGTGGAAGAAAATTAGAGCTTAGACAGTAGTTTCTGGATGACTGAGGATATGTAGTACGAATTTGATGTTCAGTTTTTGGTTCTTCTTTGGTTTGATTTTGTAAGCTACAAAGAAGATCGGCATCTTACAACTTTCTAACTTCTTTAAGATTGTACTGCATTATATACTACTTTATGCTAAAAGACTTAATCTAAGGGCTTTGAGTTTTCATAAATTTAATCCCATCCACGCAGACGCAAGTGCTTTGAATCAGGCTGGAGCCGGCTTTAGTGCCTTCTGATTTGACTTAACTTTATTTTCTGTTTGAAAATACGACCAAACCTTTTTACTTTAGCTAAATGCTTAAACTTTAAAGCTTAACTTTCTTATTTCTATACATTCAAATAAAATGAAGAGTCTGTTTTAAATATTTATAGTTCGGAAGGAGGAGGAGAAATAAAAATTAATCAAGATGGGTGATTCCGAGTACGTTTCAAACTTAGGGAGGTCGGAAGAACTTATGAACTACTCTTGTTAGGATGCCTGCAAAGAAAGAGAGTTTAGAATACAGGTGACCATTTTTATTTTATTTTTTTAATTGACACAGTTGACTTACAATGTGTTCATTTCTGCTGTCCAGCAGAGTGCTTCAGTCATACATATATATACATTCTTTTTTAAATATTGTTTTCCAGTATGGTTTATCATAGGATGTTGAATATAGTTTTCTGTGCTATACAGTAGGATCTATATATAAAAGCTTACATCTGCTAACCCCAACTTCAGTCTATCCCTCCCCTACCCCCTCCCCCTTGGCAACCACAAGTCTGTTCTCTTTGTCTGTGAGCCTGTTTCGTTGATCAGTTCATTTGTGCAGATGACCATTTTTAGAGCTTACTCTTGTATTTAGCCTTATGAGCACATAGCTTCTCCCTTCATTCCAGCTATTAGAGAATATTATGAAGATGTACGTTTATTCCCTGATTTTAGCACTTTACCTCTGTATTTGAAACTGTTTAGATCTGTTGGTTGGATACTTGGTTCCAAGTTTCTAAGCTTTTTTTTTTTTTTTTCAGATTAAATTTTAACTGTTGATGGATTTGTTCTACATTAACAAAATCACTTCCTGGTACTCACCAAGTCTTCTCGAAGCACTTGGGAATAAAGCAATTTGAAACCAACTCAAAAGATCACCCTGAGCACTTTAAGATGAGATTTCATGTTTTTAGAGTCTCACTTTACAGTGCCAAAAAAAAAGGAAAAAAGCCTACCCTCCACAGGAACCACATCTACACAATCCAAACAAAACTTTGGTGTGTGTGTGTACTGGGTACGCCAGCTTCCTCATACAAAGATTATTTACCAGCCTACCATCAAATTCCTAGGGTTATCTGCTGAGTAGTTCTTCCTGTTGGGTATGGATTGAGACATCACAGGAGACTGGCCTAGCTCCTCTTGTTACCAGTGGCTCTCTGGGAAGTCAGAGTGTAGTCTTGTCCCTGAAACAGTAAAGGTCTGCATGATAATCTAACCCTTAACCTTACCCTAATCAGAACTCGGCTCTAACAAACTGAGCTGTTGGCTCAGACTGAATTACACGTGTATTCTTCCACTTGATGATTAGCAAAAACACTTTTACTTACAGCAATCTAGTGGAAGAGGTTGGGCATGTGTTCCTGTGCCCATTTAACATATTAGAAAACAGTCTGTAAAGGTTTAATTGACTTGTGGCCTTTTCTGACTCCACATCAGGTTTTAAAATAATTTAAAAATTAATTTTGAAACATTTTAAGCAGGAAGGTACACAGAATAATAAGTTCCTTTGTACAAAAAAAGGTTAACTTTTTGCCATATTTCAGGTTTTTATGTTACCATTACAGGTAAATACGCATCTTTTTCCTCATCCCGTTCCCTTCTCTCCCCAGAGGTAACCACTCCTGTGTCAAAGACGTAATGTACTGGCCAATTAAGGAGATGATTTTTGCAGGTTATTGCATTTGAGAGAACATTAATTAAAATGAGGAACATCTCAAAAACAAAAAAAAAGGGCTTCCCTGTTGGCGCAGTGGTTGAGAGTCCGCCTGCCGATGCAGGGGACACGGGTTCGTGTCCCGGTCCGGGAAGATCCCACATGCCACGGAGCTGCTGGGCCCGTGAGCCAAGGCCGCTGAGCCTGCGCGTCCGGAGCCTGTGCTCCGCAACGGGGGAGGCCACAACAGTGAGAGGCCCACGTACCGCAAAAAAAAAACAAAACAAAAAACAAAAAAAAAAGGACAGAGACCTGGGGCTGGTAAACTGAGGAGTCTTGAGGAAGCCTGGGGACAGGTCTTAATCTGGAAGTAAGCAAGGGCAGGATCCTTTTGTTGCCCTGAACACAAAATGATGGGAGTGAATTTCTTAATCTTCACTGCTTTTCAGGAGCTCAGGGCTCAGGTAAAGTTCAACATAGTCACCTGAAACGAACACATTTCGTTGATGTTTCCATACTTTCAGTTGTACATGTATGCATCTGTAATAATATATGTTGCCTTGATGTATTTTAAGATTTTATATAAATGTTATCATGCTTCGTGTATCCTTTTGCAACTTTCAAAAAAAGAACTTGGTGAGGTTTAGTTCTGGTTTGCCTCCCATCAGCTACTTTCACAAGCCTGTTTCTCTATTTTCTCTACTTGGCATTATGAGACTTTGAAAACCAATCTGATAGGTGTGAAATGGTTTCTCATTCTTTTAATTTGCATTTCTCTGATTAGTAGTAATTGAGTATCTTTTCATTCTTGTTGCAGCTTATGTTTTTACATGCATGCGCTTTCAGTGAACCTGACATTGTGTAAATATTCCTCACGTCTTCATGTAGACTCATTTGTGGAGCCATAAAGTAAATCTAACCTTAAAAGAAAATCAGCGAGAATGTGCTTGTCAAAGCCAGACCTGCATAATGAAGACTAATATACCTTGCCTCCGGCACCTGCTTTTCTTTGCCTGCCTCTCAAGCTGCTAAGTAACAGAAGTTCAGTACTCTTAATTCTAGCCACCTGCCCTTGTGAGGCCCTGGTCGTGGTAGAATGCACAGTGATCCAGAATAGAGTTCCATCTTTGCCACAGGCCGTGGAGGTTAACATCCTCTGTTCTGTACTTATCCTTTTCTTTCTTTTTCCTAGGCGGTACCTCTAGCCAAAATGGTAAAAACAAACACACATGGGATATACGGGAAAACTGTACTTTCTGCTCAATTTTGCTGTGAACCTACAATGTCTCTAAAAAATAAAGGCTATTAAAAAAAAAAAACAAATAACCATAATCGTTTTTCATAAACAGAATTGTTTTAAATCAAAATGGTGTTTATTGTATACAGGAAGATTCTAAACATTTGTGTTTTTATTTATGTTAATGTAACTTATATTTTCTTTCAGTAATAATTAAGATACTTTGAGCCGAACACCACATTTGAAATTTGAAAAAAAAATTGAAACTCTTTAAAAACTGTTGTTTTAACATGTACTTTTTTTTAATCTACAGAGTAATGCTCTAGTCCGATTAATTAGGCCTGGTCTCTGTTGTATTCTTTGCTCTTTGCATACCTAAACCACAGAAAATAATAAACCATAAACATGATGCTGGTTATTTAAGCATCTTGAGCTACCTTTCCACATAGCCTAATATTCCTGTCTATGTTTTCCATGAAAGACATACCCAGAGATTTGTATGTAACACTCAGAAATACTTTAATCAGTTTTTCTTCTGTCTCTGCCTGCTTGCCTTGGTGTTAGAAATGAGTTTTCACTTGGAGTTGTCCTGCTTCTGAAAGCTGTCTCCTGTTCATTTTGCTTGAAATTTTACATCGGGAGAAGCATAGAAAAATAAACATCAGATTGGTTCATCTCAGTAATGCTTTGACAAACTTGTTACTTAATTCATGGAATCTTGGAATTCATGTACAAAGAATCTTCTGTACAAGGGCCCCCAGAGAGCTGAGTACGTAGTCTTGAGTGATGCTTAACTCTTGTAAGATTGTCTTCTAGTAGCTGACATTGTAATGCTTATGTGCTGTTTACCCTATTTCATGATTTGTTTGCTGTGTTAAAGAATCAATTTTTGGTAGGTCTTTTAAAAGTAGCTCATTTCAGGAAAAATGCAGTCAGAATTCTTAAAATTCGTATTTTAATCTGTAGTGTGAAATGGTGGGGATTTTGGTTTTATTTTTTTTTATTTTTTATTTTTTGCTTTTCTTTCTTTTTTCTTTTTTATTTTTTGCTTTATAACAAATTTAATCAGTTATACATATACATATGTTCCCATATCCCCTCCCTTTTGCGTCTCCCTCCCACCCTCCCTATCCCACCCCTCCAGGCGGTCACAAAGCACCGAGCTGATCTCCCTGTGCTATGCGGCTGCTTCCCACTAGCTATCTACCTTACGTTTGGTAGTGTATATGGTTTTATTTTTTTGACATGACAAGGGACCGTCAAAGAACTCTTACTCTGTTGCCACAAGGCTTAGGACGAGCACTTGAAAGGTAGAAACGTCAGTGCGTACTGTAGCAGGAAACCTACATTTAAAACTGATTTATCTCTGTGTTTGTGCTTTTGGATCACATTAGAGGAAGACTGTTTACTACTTTCAACATTTTTGCGTTACTTTATAGGTTGTTCCTCCTCTTTGCCTTATCACAGAAAAGAAGGATGAATTTTCTACCCATATTCCTATCTTGGCTTGTTTTCAGAAGATTGCCAACTTGTAAATTTTGAAATTCTTTCACAAAGCACATTTTTGTTGGCGGTAGTTTTTTTTTTTTTTTTTTAAGTAATAGAGCTAAAACTAAAGCATGGGCAGATATAGGTAAAACTTCTCCAGCTTGCTCTGGAGCTATCTTTTTTTTTTTTTTTTTTTTTTTTTTTTTTTTTTGCGTTACATGGGCCTCTCACTGTTGTGGCCTCTCCCGTTGCGGAGCACAGGCTCCGGACGCACAGGCTCAGCAGCCATGGCGCACGGACCCAGCCACTCCGCGGCATGTGGGATCTTCCCAAACCGGGGCGCGAACCCGTGTCCCCTGCATCGGCAGGCGGACTCTCAACCACTGCGCCACCAGGGAAGCCCCTGGAGCTATCTTTTAAGTCAGTCATGGAAGCTCTGAAGCTCTGAGGAATTCTCAAATCATTGAGGCCTTGTTTTAAGAACGTTGTAAGTCATCTTTAGACCAATGTTGTCGAATAGAAATAAAATGTGAGTTACATATGTATTTTAAAATTTTCTAGTAGCCCCATTAAAAAGGTAAAAAGAAAAGATGAAATTTGTTTAACCCAATATATCTGAAATATTGTATCAACATTTAATCAATTAAAAAATGAGACATTTTACATTCTTTTCTCATACAAATTGTTTGAAATCCACTGTATATTTTATACTCAGCACAGCTCAATTCAGATGCTCAATTTTCATTGGAAATATTTGGTATATATTTAGACATAAAATTTATAGTTGAAAAAGCAGAGTCATATACTTAAGTTGCTCCAAGCATACTTAGTTTTCCAGTAATGGAATTGATAATCAATTTTAAAATTTAAGTTAATTAAAGTGAAATAAAATTAAAAATGCAGTTCCTCGGCAGCACTGGCCATGCTTAATGGACTCTCTAAACCACATGTGGTTAGTGGCCACCTTAATGGACCAGCCTCAGACTTTGTGGATTGGCCTGTTTAATTTGTAAGGGGAAGTTAGTGTGGGTACCAACACTTTTGTTAATTCTTGGCATGTCTGCATATGACAAACAGTGATGAGATAGCCTGTGAATCCCTTTTATGGAACTTATTAAGATGTTTTGTGGGACTAGACTGTTGAGCTCCATTGGCTAGGATTTGTATATTTCAACAGCACAATACGTCTCCTAGTAGGCCCACAACAGATGTTACCGAATGAACACGAATGAGTGAATGAGAGGGCATCCTTCATTATGATGGGGCCGGGTCCCATGGAGATGGATTACTTTAATTTTTATACTTTCTATTCCTACGTACCTTTTTTTTTTAATACAGTGGGAATTGAGTTTTAAGTACTGAACTAATTGAATAGTACCTCCCCTTTGTATATTGTGTTATAATTTAGTTCAAGTCTTAACAGTGAAAATCCTTTGAGATAGATAAGGCAAGTATTATTAGAGTAGCACCTTTCAACTAATTCTGACATGCAAAAACTGCTCAGTAATGCCAATTCCCTTTCTTTCTTAAAAATGAAACTGAATGGTATTTGATGCTCATTGAGGCATCCTGAACCATAGAAAAGCACTTGAAAGTGTAACAAATGAAAGAACAAGAAGTAATGCTATCTTAGATAACTTATAAGTATTTACTGTGTGTCAGGCATTGTGTTAACTTATCTCACTCAATCCTTATAGCAACCCAGTGAGGTAGGTATTGTTATCATTACTGTTAAACTATACTGAGAAGTGGTTAAGAGCTTGAGCCCAGAGTCTGGCTGCCTAGGTTTTTTGAATCTTGGCTCTGCCACTTAATGACTGTATAACCTTAGACACATTACTGACTGTTCTGTGCCTCAATTTCATCATTCCTCCAAGTGGGAATGATAATAGTACTTAACCATCACAACATTTTGTCGATGCATGTAAGTAAAGCAATGCCTGGCACATGGTAAAGTGCTTATCAGCACTGGCTAAAATAATAATATTAAACCACCTTAGATCCAAGTTTAACAGTCTCTTTTCTTTATATTCTGAGTATACCAGTGTATACTTCAGTAACTGTAGATAAAATGAAAACGGTGAAGGAGTGCATAAAAACATGTTTCTAATTGCTTATTATTTCTTTAAACTAATTTTATTTTACTTGGAGTCATTATATATGATCTTTTTTTATGATCAAGTTTTTAATTTGACTTTTCAGGTGATTTTGATCCTTTATGTAAAAATATCTTGTCTTCCACTCATAGTTATATTTTTCTTGAAGTAATTAATGGAGAATGAAACACAGTTGTTCATTGCCCTCAAGGTTTAGAATAGCAATCATCTATTCAATAAATATTTGAGAAGTTATTATATACCAGGAACTGACCCAGGTACTTGGCATACAGTACAGAAAAACAAAGTCCATTCCTTGTAGAAGTTATATTCTAATGGGGGTGGGCGGCTGGGAGGGACAACCAAAAAATTACAAGATCATGTCAGGTAATGGCAACTGGTGTGAAAAAAATAGGGTGATCAATAGGGAGTACTAGAAAAGTTGGCTACCTTGGGGTAGGTTCTTAGGGAAGTCCTCTCGGGGTGACATTTGAGCTTAAGACTTGCATGGCAAGAAGGAGCTAGCTAGCCATGTTAAGAGCATTTCAGGGAGAAGGAACTCTAAGTAGAAAGGCCTTGAGTAGAGAATGAGCTTGACATGCCGGGGACAAAAAAGGTTTGTGTAGTTGGAATTCAGTGAAAAGCAGGGAGAAAATTAGGAAATGGACTGTAGGCAGGAGCTAGAGCTGGATGAGCCAAGGTGATTGCACCAGGAAGCTGTCGGGTGTCTGGTGGTAGGGAGGTGTTAGGGTGTTAAGTTGTGGAGTGAGATAGGATTTAGATGTACAAATGGGGACAAAACTGATTGAGTGTTGCTATTATTCAATCAGTCAGTGGTAGCTTGGATTAGGATTGTTAGTACTGGGATAGTGAGAAGTGATTGGATATTGTATATTTGGGGGAAGAGCTGACAGGACTTACTGATCATTTGGGTGTGTGGCATAGGGGAAAGAAAGACATCAAGGATAATTCCGAAGATTTAGACCTGAGCCACTAGGTAGTTGGTGCTGTCATTGTGCTGGGGTCCTATATAAAAGAAGCTAAAATAGTCTGGCAAAAATTGAGGTTCTTGGAACTTTGAGGAACAACAAATTGATCCAGAAGTATTACAGATCTTTAAAATATCTTCACATCTGATTGTAATAATAATGTATGTTCATTATAGAACATTAAGGAAAATTGAGTTGTAATGACAGTCCTATCCAAAGTGCGTTTGGTGCACTTTCTTTCAGGCCATTTTAAACATATGCTCATTCTTTCAATAAATAAGTGTTAGGTACCTTCTGGGAATCAAGTACTGTTGTAGGTTCTAGAGATTCAACAGTATACAAGACAAAGTCCCTTTTCCTATGGAATATACATTCTCATCGGGGAGACAGGTAAGAAATCAGTAAATAAGATAATTGGAGATTGTAATAAGTACTATAATGGAAATAAGGGAGATAGTGAATATCTGGAGAATATCAATGTAGATTTTTCTCAAACAGTTGAGTTCATCTGTAACAGTTTTATGGCCTTTATTTCTCACATCTCAGTGTGACAAGGGTGTCAAACTAATTTAATGGGCAAACGAATAGCATCTTCAACAAATGATGCTGGGACAGCTGATGTCCGCATGAATGAATTTGGATCCCTGCTTCACACTATATACAAAATTTAACTCAAAATGGGTCATAGACCTAAATATAAGAGCTAAAGCTATAAAACTCCTAGAAGAAAACATAGGCATAAATCTTTGTGAACTTGGATTCGGCAGTGTTTTTTTGACAATTTTCTTGGTATTTTTAGGCAGTGACACCAAAAGCACAGGTGCCAAGAGAAAAATAGGTAAAGTGGACTTTATTAGAATTGAAAACTTTTTTGCATCAAAGAACAGCATTGAGAAAGTGGAAAAGACAACCCAGAGAATGGGAGAAAATATTTGCAAATCATATGTCTGACAAGGAACTTGCAGAATATATGAAGGACTCTTACAACTCAACAATAAAAAGACAACTGAATTATATGGGCAAAGGCTTTGAATAGATATTTTTCTAAAGAAAGATACACAGATGGTCAATAAGCTCATGAAAATATGCTCAAAATCATTAGCTACTAGGAAATGCAGATCAAAACATAGTGAGATCCTATTTCATACCCACTAGGATGGCTGTAAAAAAACTAACAAATGTTGGCAAGGGCATGGGGAAGTTGGAACCCTCCCACATATGTTGCTGGTGGGCATGTAAAATGGTGCAGCCATTTTGGAAAATGGTTTGACATTTCCTTAAGAAGTTAAACTTAGGCGTTACCATATGACCCAGCAGTTTCACTCCTAGTTATATATCCAAGTGAAATGAAAACACATGTCCACATAAAAACTTGTACATGAATGCTCATAGTGTTATTCATAATAGCCTCAAAGTGGAAACAACCCAGATGTCCATCGACTGATGATTGGATAGATAAAATGTAGTATATCTGTACAATGGAGTATTATTTGTCAGTAAAATAAATGATGTACTGATACACGCTGTGACATGGATGGACCTTAATACATGTAAAGTGAAGGAAGCCAGTCAGAAAAAGACTGCATGTTGTATGATTCCATTTATATAGAATATCCAGGATTGGCAGATACATAGAGACAGGAAGTAAATTTGTGGTTGGCTAGGTTTGGGGTGGGTAAGAATGGGAAAGAGGGAGGAGTGATTGTTCATGAGTACTGGGTTTCTTTTTGAGGTGTTCAGGATGTTCTAAAACTAGACTGTGATGGATGCACAAATGTGAATATACTAAAGCCCACTGAATTTACACTTTAAATGGGTCAATTTTATGGTATGTTAAATATATCTGTAAAAACTATTTAAACTGTAATGGTATTATGCATATACAGTGATGGTGTTAAATCATCTTCCTGTTAGATTTAAATCCGTATTGTAAGTAGTGCTCAGTCATCCTTGAGCATAAATCTTTGCCTTCATTGGCATTGTTTGTTCAAAATAGAGTCCTAGGTATGCCATAACTGAGTCAAAAGTTTTGTGTTTGTGTGTATATATTTCTGATTTTTAAAATTTGCTCATCATAGAAAACTTGGAAAATAGAGGAAACTAGGGAGTAGATAAAAGTCACTTATATTCCCACTGTTAGAGATGAAATTTCTTTTCCCTCTATGTATATTTTACTGTACATAAAGCTTTATATCCAGCTTATTTTTTCACTTAAACCAAATCATAAATATTTCCCCCATGTCATTAAAAGCTTAATGTAAACATAATTTTAACAGCTGTATCACAAGCTATCCTGCGGATGTATTATGATTTTCTCAGTAATTCTCCTGTTTTTATTTGGACTGTCTCATTTTTAGTATTTTGCAGATTATTTCCCCAGAATAAATTCACTGAAGTAGGAATACTAGGTTAAAGGGTCACAGAGTTCAGATTGTTTTAAGGCTCTTGTTATAAATGGCCAAATTGCTTCCTGAAAGGTAACAGTGAGTAATATCGTTGCCTGTGGTGGAAGATAAATCTGGAAGGGTAGCTTGGTTCAGATAATAAAGGGCCTCGTATGCTGTGTTAATGAATTTGGACTTTTGTGGGTGCTTGGGAATTGGTGAAGATTTTTAATCTTGGGCGTGATAGAAGATCTGAAGAGTAGATGAGAAGGAGTAGATTTGAAATACACATTTAAGGAGGAATTGGTAGGGCTTAGAAACTGAGTGTGACCACGAGCAAAGGTAGATCAGTTAACCAAGAGCATCCAGTCTGCTTCCTGCCTTCGGTTCACTGACATTCATCCTCCAGAGAAGCCAAGTTGTTAAGCTAAGACAACATCGTTCACCATTAGCTCATGGTGTGTTCAGTATTATCTTTCTCAAAAGGGACTAGAGTATTTTTTACATTGTTGCGCTTGAAGTAAAAACTAAAAGTAACGTATACTTTTTCCATTTAGGATCATTTACATAAAGTAAAATTCACCATTTTTAGTGTAAGTTCTGCACATTTGGGCCATATACAGTGGTGTAACTACCACCACAATCAAAATATAGACTAGCTCCTTCACTCCAAAAAAGTGCCGTATTAATACCTCCTCCAATCCCCAACAACCACTGATGTTCTTTTTTTTTTTCTTAAAAAAAATTTTTTTTAATTTAATTTTATTTATTTTTGTACACAGCAGGTTCTTATTAGCCATCAATTTTATACACATCAGTGTATACATGTCAATCCCAATCGCCCAATTCAGCACACCACCACCACCACCCACTGCTTTCCCCCCTTGGTGTCCATACGTTTGTTCTCTACATCTGTGTCTCATTTTCTGCCCTGCAAACTGGTTCATCTGTACCATTTTTCTAGGTTCCACATATATGCGTTAATATACGATATTTGTTTTTCTCTTTCTGACTTATGTCACTCTGTATGACAGTCTCCAGATCCACCCACATCTCTACAAATGACCTAATTTCGTTCCTTTTTATGGCTGAGTAATATTCCATTGTGTATATGTACCACATCTTCTTTATCCATTCGTCTGTCGATGGACATTTAGGTTGCTTCCATGACCTGGCTATTGTAAATAGTGCTGCAATGAACATTGGGGTGCATGTGTCTTTTTGAATTATGGTTTTCTCTGGGTACATGCCCAGTAGTGTGATTGCTGGATCATATGGTAATTCTATTTTTAGTTTTCTAAGTAACCTCCATACTGTTCTCCATAGTGGCTGTATCAATTTACATTCCCACCAACAGTGCAGGAGGGTTCCCTTTTCTCCACACCCTCTCCAGCATTTGTTGTTTGTAGATTTTCTGATGCTGCCCATTCTAACTGGTGTGAAGTGATACTTCATTGTAGTTTTGATTTGCATTTCTCTAATAATTAGTGATGTTGAGCAGCTTTTCATGTGCTTCTTGGCCATCTGTATGTCTTCTTTGGAGAAATGTCTATTTAGGTCTTCTGCCCATTTTTGGATTGGGTTCTTTGTTTTTTTAATATTGAGCTGCATGAGTTGTTTGTTTATATATTTTGGAGATTAATCCTTTGTCCGTTGATTCATTTGCAAATACTTTCTCCCATTCTGAGGGTTGTCTTTTTGTCTTGTGTATGGTTTCCTTTGCTGTGTAAAAGCTTTGAAGTTCCATTAGGTCCCATTTGTTTATTTTTGTTTTTATTTCCATTACTCTAGGAGGTGAATCAAAAAAGATCTTGCTGTGATTTATGTCAAAGAGTGTTCTTCCTGTGTTTTCCTCTAAGAGTTTTATAGTGTCCGGTCTTACAGTTAGGTCTCGAGTCCATTTTGAGTTTATTTTTGTGTCTGGTGTTAGGGAGTGTTTTAATTTCATTCTTTTACATGTAGCTGTCCAGTTTTCCCAGCACCACTTATTGAAGAGACTGGCTTTTCTCCATTGTATATCCTTGCCTCCTTTGTCATAGATTAGTTGACCATAGGTGTGTGGGTTTATCTGTGGGCGTTCTATCTTGTTCCATTGATCTGTGTTTCTGTTTTTGTGCCAGTACCATATTGTCTTGATTACTGTAGCTTTATAATATAGTCTGAAGTCAGGGAGTCTGATTCCTCCAGCTCCGTTTTTATCCCTCAAGATTGTTTTGGCTCTTCGGGGTCTTTCGTGTGTCCATACAAATTTTAAGGTTTTTTGTTCTAGTTCTGTAAAAAATGCCATTGGTAATTTGATAGGGATTGCATTTAATCTGTAGATTGCTTTGGGTACTATGGTCATTTTCACAGTATTGATTTTTCCAATCCAAGGACATGGTATATCTCTCCATCTGTTGGTATCATCTTTAATTTCTTTCATCAGTGTCTTATAGTTTTCTGCATACAGGTCTTTTGTCTCCCTAGGTAGATTTATTCCTAGGTATTTTATTCTTTTTGTGGCAGTGGTGAATGGGATTGTTTCCTTAATTTCTCTTTCAGATTTTTCATCATTAGTGTATAGGAATGCAAGAGATTTCTGTGCATTAATTTTGTATCCTGCAACTTTACCAAATTCATTGATTAGCTCTAGTAGTTTTCTGATAGCATCTTTAGGATTCTCTATGTATAGTATCATGTCATTTGCAGACAGTGACAGTTTTACTTCTTCTTTTCCAATTTGTATTCCTTTTATTTGTTTTTCTTCTCTGACTGCTGTGGCTAGGACTTCCAAAACTATGTTGAATAATAGTGGTGAGAGTGGACATCCTTGTCTTGTTCCTGATCTTAGAGGAAATGCTTTCAGTTTTTCACCATTGAGAATGATGTTTGCTGTGGGTTTGTCATATATGGCCTTTATTATGTTGAGGTAGGTTCCCTCTATGCCCACTTTCTGGAGAGTTTTTATCATAAATGGGTGTTGAATATTGTCAAAAGCTTTCTCTGCCATCTGTTGAGATGATCATATGGTTTTTATTCTTCAATTTGTTAATATGGTGTATCACATTGATCGATTTGCATATATTGAAGAATCCTTGCATCCCTGGGATAAATCCCACTTGAACATGGTGTACGATCCTTTCAATGTGTTGTTGGATTCTGTGTGCTAGTATTTTGTTGAGGATTTTTGCATCTATATTCATCAGTGATATCGGTCTGTAATTTTCTTTTTTTGTAGTATCTTTGTCTGGTTTTGGTATCAGGGTGATGGTGGCCTCATAGAATGAGTTTGGGTGTGTTCCTTCCTCTGCAGTTTTTTGGAAGAGTTTGAGAAGGATGGGTGTTAGCTCTTCTCTAAATGTTTGATAGAATTCACCTGTGAAGCTATCTGGTCCTGGACTTTTGTTGGAAGATTGTTAATCACAGTTTCAATTTCAGTGCTTGTGATTGGTCTGTTCATATTTTCTGTTTCTTCCTGGTTCAGTCTTGGAAGGTTATACCTTTCTAAGAATTTGTCCATTTCTTCCAGGTTGTCCGCTTTATTGGCATAGAGTTGTTTGTAGTAGTCTCTCAGGATGCTTTGTAATTCTGTGGTGTCTGTTGTAACTTCTCCTGTTTCATTTCTAATTTTATTGATTTGAGTCTTCTCCCTCTTTTTCTTGATGAGTCTGGCTAATGGTTTATCAATTTTGTTTATCTTCTCAAAGAACCAGCTTTTAGTTTTATTGATTTTTGCTGTTGTTTTCTTTGTTTCTATTTCATTTATTTCTGCTCTGATCTTTATGATTTCTTTCCTTCTGGTAACTTTGGGTTTTGTTTGTTCTTCTTTCTCTAGTTCCTTTAGGTGTAAGTTTAGATTGTTTATTTGAGATTTTTCTTGTTTCTTGAGGTAGGCTTGTATAGCTATAAACTTCCCTCTTAGAACTGCTTTTGCTGAATCCCATAGGTTTTGGATCATCGTGTTTTCATTGTCACTTGTCTCTAGGTATTTTTTGATTTCCTCTTTGATTTCTTCAGTGATCTCTTGGTTATTTAGTAACATATTGTTTAGCCTCCATTTGTTTGTGTTTTTTATGTTTTTTTCCCTGTAATTCATATCTAATCTCATAGCGTTGTGGTCAGAAAACATGCTTGATATGATTTCAGTTTTCTTAAATTTACTGAAGCTTGATTTGTGACCCAAGATGTGATCTGTCCTGGAGAATGTTCCATGTGCACTTGAGAAGAAAGTGTAATCTGCTGTTTTTGGATGGAATGTCCTATAAATATCAATTAAATCTCTCTGGTCTGTTGTGTCATTTAAAGCTTCTCTTTCCTTATTTATTTTCATTTTGGATGATCTGTCCATTTGTGTAAGTGAGGTGTTAAAAGTCCCCCACTATTATTGTGTTACTGTTGATTTCCTTTTTTATAGCTCTTAGCAGTTGCCTTATATATTGAGGTGCTCCTATGTTGGGTGCATATATATTTATAATTGTTATATCTTCTTCTTGTATTGATCCCTTTATCATTATGTAGTGTCCTTCCTTGTCTCTTGTAACATTCTTGATTTTAAAGTCTGTTTTATCTGATATGAGTATTACTACTCCAGCTTTCTTTTGATTTCCATTTGCATCGAGTATCTTTTTCCAACCCCTCATTTTCAGTGTGAATGTGTCCCTATGTCTGAAGTGGTTCTCTTGTAGACAGCATATATATGGGTCTTGTTTTTGTATCCATTCAGCAAGCCTGTGTCTTTTGGTTGGAGCATTTAATCCATTCACGTTTAAGGTAATTATCAATATGTATGTTCCTATGACCATTTTCTTAATTGTTTGGGATTTGTTTTTATAGGTCCTTTTCTTCTCTTGTGTTTCCCACTTAGAGAAGTTCCTTTAGCATTTGTTGTGGAGCTGGTTTGGTGATGCTGAATTCTCTTAGCTTTTGCTTGTCTGTAAAGCTTTTGATTTCTCCATTGAATCTGAATGAGTCTTTGCCAGGTAGAGTAATCTTGGTTGTAGGTTCTTCCCTTTCATCACTTTCAGTGTATCATGCCACTCCCTTCTGGCTTGCAGAGTTTCTGCTGAGAAATCAGCTGTTAACCTTATGGGAGTTCCCTTGTATGTTATTTGTCGTTTTTCCCTTGCTGCTTTCAATAATTTCTCTTTGTCTTTAATTTTTGCCAATTTGATTACTGTGTGTCTTGGTGTGTTTCTCCTTGGGTTTATCCTGTATGGGACTCTCTGCGTTTCCTGGACTTGGGTGGCTATTTCCTTTCCCATGTTAGGGAAGTTTTCGACTATAATCTCTTGAACTATTTTCTCTGGTCCTTTCTCTCTCTCTTCTCCTTCTGGGACCCCTATAATGTGAATGTTGTTGAGTTTAATGTTGTCCCAGAGGTCTCTTAGGCTGTCTTCATTTCTTTTCATTCTTTCTTCTTTATTCTGTTACACAGCAGTGAATTCCACCATTCTGTCTTCCAGGCCACTTATCCGTTCTTCTGCCTCAGTTATTCTGCTATTGATTCCTTCTAGTGTAGTTTTCATTTCAGTTATTGTATTGTTCATCTCTGTTTGTTTTTAATTCTTCTAGGTCTTTGTTAAACATTTCTTGCATCTTCTCAGTCTTTGCCTCCATTCTTTTTCCGAGGTCCTGGATCATCTTCACTATCATTATTCTGAAATCTTTTTCTGGAAGGTTGCCTATCTCTATTTCATCTAGTTGTTTTTCTGGGGTTTTATCTTGTTTCTTCATCTGGTACATAGCTCTCTGCCTTTTCATCTTGTCTCTCTTTCTGTGAATGTGGTTTTTGTTCCACAGGCTGCAGGATTGTAGTTCTTCTTGCTTCTGCTGTCTGCCCTCTGGTGGATGAGGCTATCTAAGAGGCTTATGCAAGTTTCCTGATGGGAGGGACTGGTGGTGTGTAGAGCTGACTCACTGATCTGTTCTTTGTCCCTGTAGTTTCTTTCGCCTTTGCACGAATATCATATAAATGGAATTGTGCAGTCATAACCTTTGAGTCTGGGTTCTTTTCAGTTAGGATAAGGTATTTGTGCATCAGCAGTTTGTTCCTTTTGTTGCAAACAGTATTCCATTCCCCAGTTTAGGAATATATTCTTTGTTTCTTATCTTAGTGAAAGATGAGGCAAAATATTGTGGAGATCTTTTTTCCCCCTAATATTAATAAGTGCTTGAAACAGTCATTCTCTCCACCTTGGATAAAACCACTAATAGGCATTATCTTATTATTAAGTATTGCTTTTTAAATTTTTTCAACTGCAGAATCAAATGGCTATTTAACAAGGGAGGGGATTGCAGAAATTTTGAAATGTGTCAGTTTGTTTTATGGGATATTGACTTCCTAAAGGTCATACACTTTGCATATTGAATGCTGTATACATTAATGTCTCTTATCTAGCATTTATTCTGAAATTAAGTGATGCTTACATATCAGTTTTAGAAATAAAATGTATGTATTTGTGACCTTTAGAACAGAATATTAAGTAGAAAACTTACATTGATTAAGTAAACATTTATTAAACAGCTTCAGTTCCTGGTAGATGGGGGATTGTGTGTATGTGTTAGGCAGAGGGCATTGATAAAAGATACCAAGAGTTGAGGTGATGTCTTATGGTGGTTTCGATTTTTTCCCGGGTGATTAGTGATGTTGAGCACCTTTTCATGTACTTCCTGGCCATCTTTATGTCTTTGGAAAAATGTGTATTCAGAGCCTCTGCTCATTTTTTAATTGAATTTTTTTTGTTGTTACTGAGTTGTATGTGAGTGAGTTCTTTACATATTTTGGATATGTACCTTATCACCTACCTGATTTGCAAACATTTTCTCCCATTCAAAAGATTGCCTTTTCATTTTGTTGATGGTTTCCTTTGCTGTGCAGAAGTGTTTTCATTTGATGTAGTTCCACTTACTTATTTTTGCTTTTGTTGCTTTTGTTTTTTGGAGTCAGATCCAAAAAACCATCACCAAGACCTATGTTGAAGAGCTTACCATCTGCGTTTTCTTTTAGGAGATTTGCGATTTCATATCTTCCATTCAAGTCTTTAATCCATTTTTTGAGTTAATTTCCTTATGCTATAAGATAGTGGTCCAGTGTCATTCTTCTGTACGTGGCTGTCCACTTTTCCCAAAACCATTTATTAAAAGAGATTGTCCTTTCCCATTGTACAGTTGACCCTTGAATAGCATGGGTTTGAACTGCACAGGTCCACGTAGGGGTGGATTTTTTCAGTAAATATGTGCTATAGTACTACACGATCCATGGTTGGTTGAATCCACCAATGCAGAACCGTGGATTTGGAGGGCTGACTATAAAATTATATGCAGATTTTCCATTGTGCAGAGGGTCAGCACCCCTAACCCCCAAGGTGTTCAAGGGTCAACTTTTTATTCTTGGCTCCTTTGACATAAATTAATTGACCATATATGCATTAGAATGTCAATTATCCAAAAGACAGAAATAACAAGTGTTGGTGAGGACATGAAGAAAAGGGAACCCTTGTGCACTATTGGGAGGAATGTAAATTGGTTCAGCCATTATGGAAATCAGTATGAAGATTCCTCATACTGATTTTTTAATTTAATTAAAAATTAAAGAACTACCATATGATCCATCAACTCCACTTCTGGGTATTTATCCAAAGGAATAAAAGATGTATGCAACCCCTTGTTCATTGCAGCATTATTTACAATAGCCAAGGCATAGAAGGAACCTGTGTTCATCGATGGATAAGTGAATAAAGAAAATGCACACATATATAAATACATAAATGGAATGTTATTTAGCCATAAAAAAGGAGATTTTGCCACTTGCAACAACATGGATGGAGCTTGAAGGCATTAAGCTAAGTGAAATAAGTCAAACAGAGGAAGACAAATACCTTATGATCTCAATTATATGTGGAATCTAAAGAAAAAAACCCAAACTCATAGATAAAGAGAACAAATTGGTGGTTGCCAGAGGCAGGGTGGTGGGCAAAATGGGTGAAGGTGGTCAAAAGGTACAAACTTCTAGTTATAAAATAAATAAGTCCTGGGGATGTGATGTACAGCATGGTGACTATAATATTGTAATAGTACTTACTGCATATTTGAAAGTTGCTAAAAGAGTGGATCTTAAAAGTTCTCATCACAAAGGAAAATTGTAATGACGTGTGATGGATGTTAACTAGACTTATTATGGTGATCATCTCACAGTATATACAAATACTGAATCATTATGTTGTACACTTGAAACAACAGGTATGTTGTTGTGACATAACAATGCTGTGTCAGTTATAGCTCAAAAAAAATGTCTTTCAGTTTCACCATCATCACAAGTACATTCATGGTTCCATGATGTGATATGCAATGAGTTGTCCTTATAAAATCAAATGATGTAAAAATTTTCCTTCTTTACAAGTTGTTTTTGTCAATCAGTTATGAGGAGTCTAAAAAATAAACATTATAAATATATGCAAACAGTATGTCAGAGGTCTAAAGTTCTGTATCTTTAGGAAAAAGAAAATAATAGCAGATCTGATCAGGACCAAAATATTCTATGGAGATCAATAAAAATTGCTTAGAAGTTTTTTGCTTGCTTCTTTCAGAAAACCCTAAAGTTTTGAGATGTAGTATTTTCCTTGGAGAATTGTACCATAAAGAATGGGGAAAAAATACAACATTTCCTAAAAATTTTAAGGGATAATCATTTTTCAAAACCTGATAAAGTAGGTGATATTTCTTAGGTAGAATAGGGTTGGAGAAAAAATGATACTGTTAGTCCTTGCCCTTAAGGAGCACAGTCTAGAGAATCAGACACCCAATAGAAAGTTCATCACAGTCGTTGATGATGCTGTGATGGAAATAATCATCCTCTGTGGTAGCATATGGTGGTTGAGAGGCCAAGTAAGCATTTCCTTCCCAGAGGGGAGGCCTGAGCTGAGCCCTGAAGGACTTGGCCGGGGGGGGAGAGGAGGAGGGTGAAGCATCACTAGAGAATGTGGTGTATTCAGGGAATCCCAGAGGTCGTGCACGACTGGAATTACAGGGTACACGTCAGGGAGAAGTGGGAAAGGAAGCTGGAAAGATAGGGCATAAAGGGCTTGGCATGGATTTTATGCTGAAGGAAACTGGGCGCTTGAAAGAAAACAGGAAAGACCTAGGACTTTTTGCCAGTGTGCTTACTATCCCTTGGTTGCTCTTACCCCCTCCCATTATTCTATCTAGATTTGAGGCGGGTGGGGGGAGAAATGGGGGCTGTTACTTTCTCCGTCAGGTTTATGAAACTTCTTATTGTTCCTGCCCTCCCTTTCTGACTCCCTGCCTCTCAGCCTCCCAGCCGGTGGGGAACCTGTTACACCTAGTAAGATTGTCTGTAAATAAGATTGCATACAATCTGAGTGAGAGAGATGATGTTCAGCAACTGGGCCTTTATTATATCTAATCTACTTTGGCTGTTGAGATGATTTTTCTGTCAGTTTTTTTTCTTTTGGTGGCGGTATGGGTGGTGGTTCCTAGAATTTCGGTTATTGAATGAGTTTTTTCCCCTACTAAGTAAGGTGTAACCATAAAATTGTGTTTGTGGAACTCGAAACATTAACATACAGCTAGTAGAGAGTTGCTGTTTGGTCTACATAGGCTGTCTCAAGGACATTGTACTTTTCTATGAGGCGAATGAAGGACTTCTACAAGTGGAAATCGGCTGTAAATTTAACAGTTTAGTCACCCTGGCTTTGGGGGATGAGCCAGTGTATGAGGGCAGAGGGTTAACTTGGAACATTTTCTGGCTCGCTGCTGGCCCGTGTAGTGACTCTGCGCAAACGACAGAACGGCGCTTCCCCCGGTGGCGCGGCCCCAGGAGGCAGGCAGATGGCGCTGCTGCCAGCTGCGCAGCCCTGCAGAAGCGCCTCTCTTGGCTAGTGGAGCAGGGGCTTAATTTAGCTCTTTCTTGGCCCCCTTGGCCAGGCACGGTCTAGAAAACTGTACTCAGCAGCTCTGGACGTTTTGGGCTTATCGAGGGATGGAGGATTTGCTGTGTGCTTGCCTGACTGATCTTTGCTTACTGGGCAGGAACAGATTTTAAGGCAGAGCCTGTCAGCTCGCCCCACAGCAGGCCCCAGTTTTCATCATTGTGAACTTTGCTGCACACCTGTAGCTGATAGTTGTGCGGAGGATAATGGTAAGAGGTGGTGTGGCTCAATCTTGACTGTTAAAGAAGACCGTTCTCATCCTCTGTGTTCTTCATGTCTTTGCTGTTCATCCATTTAGTCGTCACGGGAAGAAAGGACAGAGATACATCAAATGTCAGTATGATTTTTAAATCTGTAGTTGTGGTCGTCAGAGAACAGGTAGAGATTACTGTTTCAAATAAAAGTTTTAAGCTGTCTGGTTGTTCTGACTCTTCCAAATTAACACTCAGAATATCCCCGCACCAAAAAGAGTCTCTTATAAGTCTCTTATCCCCCCAAGATTGCTTCCTTACCTCCAGAAATAGTTGGCCATAATTATTACAGTAAACTGGAGTTGAAATCCTTGCCCTTGGGGGCATTATTTTAGTGCATAGGATAGTAACTGTGGTTCCTGAGGACAGGAGGCATCCATAAAGCTAAATAGTATAGTGTTTTTCCAAGGTAGAAAACTACGTAATATGTTTTATAGATTTGTCTACCCAATATGTACTATTTTGGTACATATTGAGTTAATTTTATGTGTTATTTTATGTTAAACTATTTTAAATCCTCAGTTGCATTAGCCGTATTTCATGTGCTCAGTAGCCATGTGTGGTAGTGGCTGCCATATTGGACAGTGCAGACAGAGAACATTTGTATCATCACAGAAAGTTCTGTTGCTCAGTGCGGCTTCAAGGTGGTGTTGGAGGTGGAGTGTCTTAGCATCATTTGCATATGGCCACCTATTTTCCTGTTTTCAGTATGATAACTAAGCCAGAAAGACATACTGTTTACCTCCTCCAGAGAATAACCTCCAGAATTCCAGGGAGTGGGGTGGCGGCAGAGTGGAGTTCAGGAGGGGATCTAGGGACCTAAATGCTTCTCAAACTAATGTCATTCATTCTTATTTGAACTCTCAGTAGCGTTTTGATAGGGAGATAAATTAAATGTATGTATTCTGCCTCCCATCTTGACACAGGATCTGTGAGGTTCTTAAACCTTACATGTAAAAATGTCCCTGAAGTACTTGTCACTCTCATTTTATTTGTTGTGTGAACATTATTGCTCAGAGGCACCAGTTGTAGTAGCCAAAAGCCTAAATATTCTGTAGTCAGTAATTTTCTGATTCTCTTGGTCCTTGTGCAAGGCATGGTGTAAATAAAGAATAATTGTGAACCCATTTTTAAACTCCCCAACTCCTTTGATTAGCAGCTATGGTGGGTGTTTAAGAGTTGGTAGGTTGAGAAAGGACCTAACTAATGCCATTTTTTTTCTGCCAGGTGTTTGTAAATTTGAAACTATTTGTCTGCTATGCAGTATTCTACTTTCAAATGTTTCACTCTCAGCTTAGAAAAATAATTTTTTAAAAATTAATAATTTTCTGAGGCAAAACAATAGCTTTCATTCCTGTTTTCTCCAATGAGGATTGGGTTAAGTGTAGCTGGCATCAGTTATGGAGCCAGTCAGGCGTCCTGCTTGAGTTTGGTAGTATAGACATAGACCACTGTTTCTGAAGTTTTGTTGAAAGGTAGGCTGCTGTAAGTCATCACATTTCATTTTTGGCATGGTTCCGTTGTCTACAATAACTGAATCAGAAAACTTGAGCTTCTTTCAAAGATTACCACCCTTACTCTAGAAATGGAGAGTTAATGTTTTAACTTTAAAATACCCAGTGTTTCATAGTCTTTGTAGCTTTTACTTCCCCCTCTGTTTGTGAGTAGTAACTTTATTTAAAGAAGCGTACACTGGGTGAATGTTGAATATAAAGACAGTGCCTCCGTGTACAGTATGCATTTAATCTCTGAATCAGTGTTTTACACAAGCTCTGCCAGAGGAGTCTCAGGTTTGAGATCCATTATGCTTCAGGAAGAAGTTAAAACTGGTAGTCACCAGGGGCCTTCCCTGGTGGCGCAGTGGTTGAGAGTCCGCCTGCCGATGCAGGGGACGCCGGTTCGTGCCCCGGTCCGGGAAGATCCCACATGCCCCGGAGCGGCTGGGCCCGTGAGCCATGGCCGCTGAGCCTGTGCGTTCGGAGCCTGTGCTCCGCAACGGGAGAGGCCACAGCAGTGAGAGGCCCACGTACCGCAAACAAAACAAAACAAAAACAGGTAGTCACGTAATCATTTAACAGCAACTATTTTAACATGGGGGTGGAGTTCTAAAAGCAACTGTTATTCTCAAGTGGTCACTGCTACAGAACAGAGAGAAACTGAAGTCGTGGATAACATATCTTTTTAAGGTAATCACAAGGCTCTTGTAATAGCAATCTATTTTTGCTCTCAAGATTTTCTTTCCCAACAGTGCAGCAGATTTTGGTCCTATTTCAGAGTATCCTTTAATGGTCTTTATTGTTAAAACTTTGCAGTTGAATATAAATAACTCTTTAGAAATAAATTTAAAATTGCAACTGAATTTGGTTTTGCTTTAAAAAAATAAACTTTGGATTTCTTGACAGCTGAGCAGTTAAAATGTTAATAATTAACATTTTAGAGAAATACTAAAAACTGAGACTTATGGGAGAGGACCTTTTCTATTAGGTAAAAAACACAGTGAACAAATGATTCTGAATATTAGTGTTACAACTGTTTTTAAGAGATTCATTGAAATGTCTCTGTGATAACAAATCCACAGAATTTAATACTCACAGGAATTCTTAACCATCATGATAGATGAACTGTATTTCAATATAATTGGCTTCTTTTTTAATGCTGTATCTTTTATTTTGATTGAAATACCATGTTGAGAAAGGACCCATAGGCTTTACCAGGAGTCTGTGGCCCAAAAAATGCTTTGACTTCGGGCCTATTGGTTTTTATAATGTACTCTATCACTACTGCTTCATTATAAAAGTTAAACTTGTAGGCAAAGAAGTAAAATAGCAATGAGCTAAGATTTTAATGTTTCTTGAAATTTTAGAGCAACAGTTTAGTGATTGTCACCTGGAGCTGATTGGAAATGCAGAATCTCAGACTCTACCCCAGATATTCTGAACCAGAATCTGCAAAATCTGCATTTTAACAGGATCCCCAGGTGATCCTACTGACCTGGTGCATGCCCCTAAGTAAATCAGTTGAAGGAACTCATTTACTCAGATGTTAAATGACACGCCCGAGGTGACACAGCTGGTTAGTGGGGAAGCTTGGGTGGAGCTGTTGCTCTGATAATTCTGGTGCTTTAATTTCAAGTTATCTGCTTTTAGCCTCTAAAAAGTTAATAAACTGTAGTTACTTAAGGATTAGTTTATCTTTTTTCCATCCCACTAGTCCGTACCCCAGGCTTTCCTGTTCACTCCCCAGAGTCAAAGGTGGAAGAAGAGCCCTGCTGGTGCCCGTGAGCCGGTGGAGGGGCAGTGGCCGAGGCGCCGGGCTGGAGGAGCCGTGTCCCCTACCTTCCCAGTCTGCCCTCGCGGTTTTATTTTAGTCCAGCATTATAAAAATTATTATCAAGGGTCTAGGCGCCAGTTGTTTAATCTTCCATATCAAGTGTATTCCAAGTATATACTAAGTAAATCAAGGTCTAACAAATTCAAGCATATTTTATTCATTACAATTGAATCTAATGTACATGTTGCCTTATGCATGTTTTAAATTACTTTCAAGGGCAGAAGTTAGTATTACAGTGTTACTAGTCATAAAGAAATCGTACTTGTTTAACATTGAAGCCCCTAAAGCCACCACAGTGGGAAGATGAGAGAAAATGAGCATTTGGTGATTTCAATCGGCCTCCTGGTCACTGACCTGAACACTTGATTCTGTCTGCTTCCTTGCTGTCTTCCCTTCGCAGCCAGCGGCTGTGGAGCACAGGGGATGTCCTCACCACCTCCTCCTTGTACTGTGCCTGCCACGCCGGTGGAGGCCTCATGGCCCCGGCCTTGCTGACCACAGTGGCCTTTAGGTGGTCTCCTTGCCCCAGTCTCCTCCTGTCCTGGCTCTCTCATGCATGGCTTCGTGTATTTTCCAAAAAATACCCAGTGCCTCCAGACTCCTGGGCCTGCCGTTGGTGGCCTCTCCCCCGAACCCAGTCCACATCCTGGTTTCCTCCTCTCATACTGGACGAACTGCGTTCTGTTTGTCAGGAACTGTCTTTTCATCCTTTCAGCCCCCTTATTTTGGAGTGCTTTAAGTCACCTTCCAGGCGAAACTCTCCTTGGTTTACCCGCGTCCCCTCCCTGCCCCCAGTTTGATCTCTACCTTCTTTAAACGCCCTTCTGTTGGAGTTTATCAGGGAATAATGAATGTCTTACCAAGTATTGAAGCACCATATGTGCTCTTTATCTTCTCCACTAATCAGTACACTTCCTTGAGGGTCTGATTTATCCTTGATTTCCTCAAGGCAACACAAAAGTGAACAAGACAGACATATAGTCTTAAGGAGCTTACTGCCCCTTTGGGGAGACAGTCACGTAATCTTGAAGGTAGGACATCGAGACTGTAGTAAGTGCTATGGGCTAGAGGCATGTGATCTCATGGAAGCGCGTGATAGTGGTTTTGACCCAAACAACTTGTATTCCAAGTGAGAGTTGACCTGAGGTGTAAAGAGTGGATGAGGCACAGTGAGCAGAGGCCCCGAGCCGGGAGGGAGCCTGAATGCAGACGACTGACACAAGGCCGGTAGTGGGCTTCCTGAACTTCCGAGTGCAGGTGCTGGAAGGTAGGGCTGCAGAGGTGGGCGGGGCGGGATCACGCCTGCGCAGATCAGTGGAAAGCCGCCACTGAAGTGTTTTACGCACGGTGATGGGATTCCTGTTCCATATCTGTGGCTGCAGTGCAGAGGATGAACTGGGGGGAGTGGAGGGGATCACAGGGCGCGTGAGCAGTCTGTTGTGTTTGGGATGACAAATTAAACGCCAAATATCAGTGGCCCAATAATAGAGTAAAGGTTTATCTCTATCGTGCAGTGCAGTGGGGTTGGGCAGCCCTCTTCTGTCTTGAGGTGTGTCTGCCACGGTCATCTTTGCAGGGGAAGGCAGAGCTTGAAGATCAGCTTTAAAGGGCCAGGCCTGGCAGTGCTTTCTGTCACGGTGCCCACCTCTCGCCGAGCAGGGCTCAGTCTTGTGGCCCCAGCTGAGCTTGGGAGGAAGGCTGGAGAATGTGGTCTTCCTGGGTGCACGCATGTCCTCGACTCCCTCCCCTGCAGTGACTTGAGAGGTTACTGGCACAGTTCCGGTAATAGGCAGTGGTAGCTCGGGCTGGGAGAATGGCAACAGAAATGGGGAGAAATGAATATCTTGGAGAAAAACTTGGAAATTCAAAGGGCTAAGTGAGGTGAGGATAGAAGATTGTTGAGGATATGTCTTAGGTTTGGGGCTTATATGAAACTGGGATGGTGGTGTGTACTGGGAAAGGAAGACTGCTGAGGAGACCAACCTGCATGTGATTTTGGACATGCTGAGCATCAGATCCCTTTGAAACATCCAGCTGCAGATGTTAGATAGGCAATTGGGTGTAAAGGCTGTGAGCTCAGGAAGGCAGAAGTCTGAACGATGTGCAAGTCATTTGGATTAGGTGATGGAAACCTCGAGCGTGGATACCTCGGGAGAATGCAGAGTCCTTCCTTTCCACCAACGCCGCCATCAGCATCTGCTTTCTGCCAGATTGCTCAACCGTTGCCTCTCTGACCTCACTGAACCTGTGGAGTCCTCGGATCCCTTTGCTGGTCCTTAGGGGGTTCCCTTTGGAACTCCCCATCATAGCTATTCTAAATCTTTACCCTCCCTCTTCCTATTTTAGAGGAATAAAGGCACCGTCTTTCCTAAGACGGACTCCCCCGTCTGTGCCCTGCATCTCATCAGTCTCATTAGGATTCTGACTGTTGTTTGAGTGGTTAAGTATCCTCTGGAGCCAGATCGCCTGAGTTCAAACCTCAGTTCTTCTGTCAGTTTCTGGGTGACCCTGGCCAAGTTACTTAATCTTTCTATGCCTCAATTTCCCCATCTGTAGGATGCAAACAGTAATAGTAGCTAGCTCATAGAATGGTGATTTAGAAGCGTGTGACAATAGAAGTACTCAATATTAGTATTTTTTTCTTTTTCTTTAGGGTTTGGCTTTCTTTCTCATGTTCCTTCAAGCTCTTAAACTGTTAGTGTGGCCGCATCTCCCCAGTGGAAGACAACTTCCATGCATTGGAAGTCAGCGTTCAGTCCTCCCCTTCCCTGCGCCATCAGCCGTCCCCTCTGCTGTACCTCAGTTCCCTGTGCATCCCCAGCCCACTGCCCTGGACTCCTGCCCATCCCTCTGTCTCCTGCAATGCTCAGAGGCCCAGTCGTCAAGCCCAGTGGTCCATTTCCAGTCATTCTCGAACTTCACAGTTTCTGATATTGCTGACCTCCCTTCTGGAAATATTTTCCCTTGGCTTCCAGGATGGGCTTTTCCCCCTTCTTACTTTTTCTTCTTAGCCTTCTGATAATTTCTTCTTAATTCCACTGACTTGTTTCTCTTTTGCTACTTAATGTTGATATGCCTCCGTGGTATTGACTTTGGTCCAAAATACCGATTAAGTGGAGCCTTCCTATTAGACTTGTGCTGTTTCCAGTTACTAACTGGTCATCTCCACCTAGATGTCTTGCACATTCTTCAAGATTAACGTGTTAAACTGTGCCCCTCCTCCCCCTTCTGTTTATCCATCAGTCTTTCTAGTCACCAGTCTGGAGAATCCATGCAGGGTCGTCTTTGATGCTCTTCCTTCCTGTTTCACTCAGCTGTATTGGCTCTGCTTTGAAATGCCCTTGGATTTGTTTTTGTTTTCAGCAGCACTGCTGTAGTTCAGAGCTTTCTCTGGATATTGGCAGTTGCCTCCGAAGTGGTCTTCCTGCTTCCAGTGTCTTTGCCAGTTTCTCCTTCACAGTCTTCGGTGTTAGTTTCCTCAAGCATAAATGTCTCTAGTATTCCCCTCATCAGAAACCTCCATATTCCTCATTTCAGATAGAAAAAAAGCCAAAATTCCTCCTTACTGAGGCTTCTAAGGTGCCTGTAAGTTACAGCCAGATTTGGCTGAGGTTACTTGCATTATGATTGCAGGATACACATTTACTTTGTTTTCAATTACTGATACATAATTAATTTAATTTCCAAGTCGGAATTGAGTGTTGTTTGAAATACTTCACTTAGATGTTGACAGATACATTCAAATATTAATTGGTTGGATTCAGGGCTTCAAATGTTTCCTTCATGCTTTTAAAGATGGATTAGTCAAATGTGATTTACAAATCACGGTTATGGACTAGGGAGTTAGAGGAATTAGGGTCTGTTTCTAATTCCTTGTTAATTTTTGTCACTTTGAACATTTTATTCATCTCTATTCAAAAAATCAAAATAAAGATTCTTAACTTGCTTTCCATAGATGAACTGTGAAGATCAGAGAACAATACTACTCCTAAAGCAGTAAAAGAAGGTTTAAGGTAGTATTTTTTAAAAATGGGAAAGCGGTAAGATTGTGTAACTTTGGAGGTAGTTTTCTAGCCTTAATTTTCTATATATTCCTCTTTGTTAGAGTAAAATGTTCATTTAGGATTAGATTAGGTAGGATTGAAGTGGATCATGATTAGATGTAGATTAGATTAGATGGGATTGAGGTGAGGTCTTTTAATGAATGAGATGATTAAGTGGCCCAGTTACCTTAATACTAGGTAACTGCTAGGATCTTTGTGTATTTTAAACCCCCGAATTCTTACATGCATTTTTTTTTTTTTTTTTTTGCGGTACACAGGCCTCTCACTGTCGCGGCCTCTCCCGTTGCGGAGCACAGGCTCTGGACGCGCAGGCTCAGCGGCCATGGCTCACGGGCCCAGCCGCTCCGCGGCATGTGGGACCTTCCCGGACCGGGGCACGAACCCGTGTCCCCTGCATCGGCAGGCGGACTCCCACCCACTGCGCCACAAGGGAAGCCCCTTACATGCACTTTAAAGTAACAACTTATTGAGATATAATTCACATATCATAAAGTACAGTTCGCTGATTTTCAGTATGTTTCCAGAGTTTTGCATCCATCACCACTGTCAAATTCCAGAACATTCCATCACTCCAAAAAGATGCCCGTCCCATTAGTACTCACTCTGCATTCCCTCTCCCACTCGACACTGGAAACCACTAATCTGCTTCCTGTCCATGTATTTGACTGTTTTGAACATTTCAGGGAATAGACTTGTGAGCAATGTGGCCTCGTACGTCTGGGCCTTTACTTAGCATGGTGCTTTTCAAGGTTCATGTGTCGTGTAGCCGGTATCAGCACCTCATTCTGTTATGGCTGAATAATATTCCATTGTATGGATATGCCACATTTTGTTTATTCATCAGCTGATAAACATTGGGTTCTTTCTACTTTTTGGCGGTTAGAAATAATGCTGCTATGAACTTTCACGCACAGGTTTTTGTATGGACATACGTTTTCATTTCTCCTGTGTCTACACTGAGGAGTGGTGTTGCTGTGTGTTAACTCCATGTTTAATGTTTTGAGGAGCTGCAGGATGGTTTCCTGAAGCTGCTGCACCATTGTTGCAGTTCTTTCAGCAACGTTTAAGGGCCCTAGTTTCTCAACAGCCTCACCAACATTAGTTTCTGTCCACAGCCATCCTGGTGGGTGTGAAGTAGTTTTTCATTGTGGTGTTGATGTGCACTTACGTAATGACTAATGGTGTTGAGCGTTTTTTCCAAGTGCTTCTTGACCGTATTTTTAAAATCTTCTTTGGATAAATGTCTATTCAAATTGCTTGCCCATTTTTAAATTGGGTTGCCTTTTTTATTGTTGTTATAAGGTTTCTTTACATATTCTGGATACAAGTTTCTTATTGGATATACGATTTGCAAATATTTTTTCCTAGTGTGCAGGTTATTTTTTCATCTCACAGGCATTTATATTTAATCAAATGATGTGATGTTAATTTTGGTTATCATTAACATTTAGGCATTGTTTAGTATTTAAATTCTACTAAGTTTATAATTCTTGCTTCAGAAAAGCTAACATGCAAACCAAAGTAGTTAATGAAGCATAAAAAATTATAAAGTTAATGGAAATGGCACATTCCTTAAAGAAGATGAAAAGATCAAAAAGTGATTTTAGATCTTTGGTTATCAAGATCTTATGTAACCACTTCTTCATTTTGGAATAACAAGTATAACATGGTAAAAGGTTATTTTCTGTAGTCAGTATAATGCTAAAGTAAGCTATCCTCTTTGTTATAGCAGTAAATATTTATTTATTTTTAATCGAGATATAATCGACATATAACATTATGTAAGCTTAGGGTTTACAAGGTGTTGATTTTTGATTCATTTATATATTGCAATATGATTACCATCGTAGGTCGGCTAACACTTCTAATCTCATCACATAATTATCATTTCTTTTCTTGTGGCGGGAACGATTAAGATCTAGTTTCCTAGCAATCTCATTTATTCTAATTTTAATTTAAAACTTGGAGATTTTATCAATGAAATTTTACAGGTATGTGACTGATATGTTACTGGACATTAATCATATAATTTTGACATGTGAGTAGAACAAAGACCTTTCAATTGTTTTTATCAGTGAAGGATGTGCTGTAGGAGTGGAATTTTCCCAACCCAGCCACTCTGACCATCTATTATTTGTTATGAAAAGAATTTCGGGTATTATTGACACCCAAACTGGGCAGATGACTGCCCTAGTCAGGGCTCTGAGCAACCTGTATAAGAAGAAACTAATCCAGCACCCCAGGAAGCACTGTTTTCCAGGTTTCAGGGTTGGAGGAGCCACTGTAGCTGAATCTTCCCTTACTCCGGCATAATAGTGATGAATGGCTTAGATATGTAATCTTCTTAAAAGTTTAATGACTGAAATTAGCGTTTGCAGCTCAAATTTTCTAGTCTTCCTATTAGATGGTAAATATACCTTAAAAAATTGAAGTGTATGCCAGTCTGTAAACCAAAAGTTACGTAGTGTTTTGTATTTGGCATGGTAAAAACTGTAAGCCTCCTTATGATTTTTTTCCCCTTCTCATTCTAGGCCTCAGGAGTGCAAGTTGCTGATGAAGTATGTCGCATTTTTTATGACATGAAAGTTCGGAAGTGCTCCACACCAGAGGAAATCAAGAAAAGAAAGAAAGCTGTCATTTTTTGTCTCAGTGCAGACAAAAAGTGCATCATTGTAGAAGAAGGCAAAGAGATCTTGGTTGGAGATATCGGTGTAACCATAACTGATCCTTTCAAGCATTTTGTGGGAATGCTTCCTGAAAAAGATTGTCGCTATGCTTTGTATGATGCAAGCTTCGAAACAAAGGAATCCAGAAAAGAGGAGTTGATGTTTTTTTTGTGGTAAGCATTGTTAGAAATATTGAACCTTTGTAAATCTCAGAGTTAATCTCTTATTGTTAGTTTAGCACCTCACCAGATTCTTCTCCAACGCGCCCTGCCAGGAACCAGCCTCCCGCTTCACTTGTGCCTCTGTGGCTTGCTGCCTTTGAAGTTGGTGCTGGCGTGGCCTCCAGCTGGAATTTGCTCTGCATTCACACTGTCCAGTAGGGTAGCTGCTAGCCTCCTGGGGCTGTTGAAGTTAAAGTCTGAAGTTCAGTTTCTCAGTTGAATCACCAAATTTCAAATGCTCAGTAGCCACATGTGACTAGTGGCTCCTTTTTAGGTAGCACAGCACCTATAAAGAACATTTCCTTCACTGCAGAAAGCTCTATTTATTGGACAGCGTTGTTGTAAATAGTGAAACTGTGCTATGAAGTGATTTACATGGCCTTAAAAGGCTGTTTAAATTAGTGATTCTGGTCTTTTCAAGTAAGTTCATATTTGAGATTAAGCTTAATTTAGAAGTCACCCTATATTCGTCATTTAATTGTATTGTATGTAGTACATTCCTTGATATGGAACTCTTACACAGTGAGAATCTTCTTTGGCTTCCAAGGGGAAGGGGGAAGTGGTAACGGCCTCTGATGTGGGGGGGAGTGAGTGTCCTCTGGACTCTGTCCTGAGCCGGGCAAGGCAAGGAGGGGCTTAACTCTCAGCTGTGTGCCACCAACAACGTGGGACCATGGGGCTGGGAAGTCAAAAGAGTTCAGGTCTCAGGGAGTGTAACCCTAGGCCACGGCTCAGTCCCTTGCAGCCCTGGCTGCACCTGGTGAGGTCAGATGCGCGTATTGGGCGCTCACTGTGGAAGGAGCCTGGCAGCCACAGACACAAGTGCATAAAGATAGTAGTGAGACTTAAAACCAAGCATGTTGAATGAAGGTGCATTGTTTAAACTTTTATTTCTGCTACATGCCAGGCATTGTGTTAGGGCTGGGAAAATAGCTGTGAAAAAAACAGCTAAAGCCCTGGCTCTTCTGGGCTTTACTCTTGAGTGGCAGATGTGGCAGGTAAAGGTTTAAGCTTTTAAATTGGTTAATATTTCCGTCATTTGCACTATTTTTTATCCTGGATTTTTATCCTTTTTTTTTTTCCACTATGAAAATGATACATCCTTATTAAAGAACATTTGGAAAATAAAAGTAGAATGAAGAAGAGAAGATTCAGTGTTAGTGCAGTGTTTTATTTTTGCATTATTACTTTTTAAAAGAAAGATAAAACCTTATAGGAGTTTTCCATAACAGGCTCTGTTTAGGGCCCAGGGAACGGCTCTTACTTCAAGTATTTTGAAGAGCTGGTTAGAGTAAAATCAGAACAGCTAAAGCTTTTTTTGTCCCTGACCTATTTTGCATAAGAAAAGCACCCACTTAATTTTGTAGCTGGTGCATCTGAGGTCCTTGTTGTGGCTTTGCCTCCCTCCTTGCACCTCAGAGTTGTGAGGAATGTGCGCTGAGAGACCGAGAAACTGTCCTTCGCCTATCCCAAGAATAGACTCAGCCCGCTGTGTGGGCGGCAGACTAGGTGAGGGCCCCACCGGGCCACGGTGTTCGTGACCGTGGAACGTCCTGGAAATACGGCAGCTAAATGGAATCGTGGTGGTGTGGAGTGCAGGCAGGCCTGAGGTTTGGTGTATAGTGAGATGATGCCTTCGTAGACGTGCAGTTTGAGTAGATGAGATTTTTCTGTGCATTGTTAGTATTTCTCTTACTTTCAGCGTTGCAGGTAAAGAACATGGTAAAGCGTATGCTGTGCTTCCAGTATTCATTCAAGACGGGGAGGCGCT
Source organism: Mesoplodon bidens (assembly GCF_964165515.1). NCBI lineage: Eukaryota > Metazoa > Chordata > Mammalia > Artiodactyla > Ziphiidae > Mesoplodon > Mesoplodon bidens. The sequence goes on from NC_138171.1 coordinate 67,539,499, forward strand.
AAAAATTTTGTAAATATAAGATGATATTTATATGAACAATTAAGGCATAACGATTGCTGAATTGCCATTAAGCTTAGAAAAAGAAATCCTTGTGACATGTTTCATTATGTTAGACTGAGGTGGAAAACAAGCGCCTGAGGTCAGAATTTGCTGCTGGAACAGCCGTCAATGAAGGGACCGGGTGGGCAGGGCCAGTAAGGGGACTTGGACTTTATATGCGTTCTTTTCCAGAAAACAACCTGAAGCAAAAATTGCTAGCATTTCTTAATTCTGGGTGACAGATACTTGACTTACAGATTATTCTCTGTACTTTTCTGTATTTTGAAACTTTTCCACCAGAAAGTGTTTAAAAACCGCATACAAAGATGGTGGTTATTAGCCTGAACTCAAGCCTTTATTGATACAAATGAAAAACAGTTATTTTCAAGAAAACAGTTGGGTCATATACAGTGAATTATCCAGTGTTGTTTCTTTTATTCTAGCGCCATTAACTGATTTCTAATCATTGGTCCTCCACCTTTTTCCCACCTTGGTCAACCTGAGTTATTCGGTATACGCTCAGCCACCACGGTCCGAGGAGCGGAAATGGAAAAATTGTGTAGTTAGAGAAGCTCTCCCAGAAGATTCTGAGGACCCTCCCTGCCCACTGCTGCAGATGTTTAACAAGATGTAAATTGAACTTTCTCTAAACCACTGTTTTTCTTCTTTGGCGCTTCTGTATCTAGGGCTCCAGAACTAGCACCTCTGAAAAGTAAAATGATCTATGCGAGCTCCAAGGATGCGATCAAAAAGAAATTTCAAGGTAAGATCTAGTTGACTTCCAGGTATTCGGCGGTGTCGTGAGCCCTGGCATGGGGACCACCTTTTCTAAGAAGCACCTTACTCTCCTTGGAGGGCCCCAGCCACAGAGGAGGGCATCACTGCTTGTTTAGAGGAAAACCGTGGAGGCTGACCCGGCTCTCCGCACGTCTCTGCCTTGCGCAGGCCACCCTGGGCCGAAAGGCCTGTGTTCGGTATTCTGTCCCCTCGACGCTGTGTGTGTACTCCTGTTCCGTCTGGTGTGAAACTAGTTTGAGATGCTGTCAAGTTTCTCACGTAGCAGGTGGGGACCAAGTGGTCATTCTAAGTAATAAATTTGCTGTTGCCTCCGACTGTAGTTGACAGAACAAAGTTGCACAAAGGAAATGTTCATGAATGGGAAGGGCTGCTCTTGTCACTGGCTTTTCTTTGGAATGGTATGATTTTAGGTTATAGACTCATCTGTGTCCAAAGGAAAGTGGCCTCAGTCCTTGGGCTGGCCAGTTATATTTGACTTGCCGCTGGGTGATTGGGATCCCGATGAGATGGCCTGGACGCACGTGCCGTCTCCAGCCAGGAGGAGACGTTGGTATGATGGACAGAGCATGGGGCAATTGCCCTTAGCCCGCTGAGAGCTAAGCTTGTCGTCTGAGTGCTGTGTGACCTGCACGGGCCGGGTTCTCCCAGCTGTGAACGGGAGGCGCGCAGTAGAAGAGGTGACCCCCTACCTTCCTGCTGTGGCCGCTCCAGACAGCTGGGAGAGCCGCAGTCACAAGGGCTTGGCCTAGGGTCATTTTCATTTTGTTTGTTTTACTGTGACTGATTTTTATATTCTTGTAGTAGATCAGGTTTGCCCTAGGTTGTTTTACTTGGGAAAACAGTATTCTCGCTTCCTTTCCTGCGTCCTGCAGCCCTTGTCAGGCTCCTCGTGTGCTTGGTTTGGTGTCGGGCTTCCCCCTAGAAGTGTGTGCACTGGCCGGGGAACTGGTGTTTTGACGTGACCCCTTAGCTTCAGCACTGGCACAGGGCACCCCAGAGGGCGTCGGAGTGGATTCCTCCTCCTCGCTCTGTGGTGTGTTCCAGTAAAGGAGCTGCTCCGTGGACTTGATCTGCTGACCTGAAAGACCGTGTCCCTGGTGCCTTTTTTTTTTTTTTTTTTTTTGCGGTACGCGGGCCTCTCACTGTTGTGGCCTCTCCCGCTGTGGAGCACAGGCTCCGGACGCGCAGGCTCAGCGGCCATGGCTCACGGGCCCAGCCGCTCCGCGGCATGTGGGATCTTCCCGGACCGGGGCACGAACCCGTGTCGCCTGCATTGGCAGGCGGACTCTCAACCACTGCGCCACCAGGGAAGCCCCCTGGTGCCTTTTTTCCTGGTGAAACCATCGCTGGCTTTCTCCAGTCAGTCCTGAGTGGTCCAAAAGCTGACCTGCTGTGCTTTCAGCAGCTTAAGAAATGGTCTTAAAATTATGGAAAATCAGAAAATGCAGCTGTTTAAAAGAGAGCAGCTGTTTACAGAGAAGCTACTGTATATGATTCCATAATTGAGCTCCTTTTGTGCAGTGTGGTGTTGTAATTTTTATGAGGAGGCGATCAGTAAAACATTTTACATAGTCTTCGTTGTGATAGATTTCTTAGATGTACGGTGTGGTGCCGCTGGAGACCTGTTTTCTAGAGCAGAAGTGATTCCATTTGTAAGTGCTCTTACTCCTCAATTCAGTTGACTAAATCAATTATACTATCAAAACATCAAATTCATGTGTTTATTTCAAAAACCAAGAAAAATTATTCCTAGACCTGCTTTTTAACTTGTTGAAATACAGCGCATCTGTAGAAAAGCGTACGTGAATTACGGTTGTTTCCTGGTTTAATGACCAGCGCCCCGAAGCCTTCCTGGTGCCCCTCCTCACACCACTGCCCCTACTTCTTCCCCCCAGGGACACCAGTCCCCTGGCTCCTAACAGCATAAGGTAGCTCTGGCTGATTTTGTGTTATACGAGTGGAACCGTCTAGAGCATACGCTATTAAGTCTGGCTTCGTTTTGTCAGCATTAGTCTGTGAGTCATTCGTGATGACGCATGTGGTTACAGATTACTCGTCACTGTGTGGTATTCCGTGGTTTGTATATGCCACGGCTTTCCCACCCACCTTTGAACTGGTCTTTTAAAACAGTTTGATATCTTAGAGAAGTACGTAAGCTACTGCCATAATTCTAAATAGAATTGTTGTTTTTCCTCCCTAGGCATAAAACATGAATGTCAAGCAAATGGGCCAGAAGACCTCAATCGGGCTTGTATTGCTGAAAAGCTAGGTGGATCCTTAATTGTAGCTTTTGAAGGATGCCCTGTGTAGACCATCACTCGGTGCCACAAACTGAAAGCTTCCGTGTTTAATGTTATCCTTTTGCTATGTAAGTAAAGCTGATACGTTTAGGCCAGGGACTCGCTGAGGGGAGCTGTCTTGTCATTTGCTAGGGTGAACTATTCCATGCACTTGTGCAAATGGCCCTAAATAAATCTAAACTCTAAAGTTGTATTGGTGTGAAATTAAATTCTTACTGGCCAAATGCCTGTTTTGATTAGTTGACTTGTAAAGATTTTTGCTAAGCTCATGATGTTTAATAGTGCAGTTCACAGAACAGTCCAAGGCCACATGAAAAGAACTACTGCATCTTCACTAACCTCAGCAGTTACTTTGTTTCTTTTGCTTAGAGAATTGGTCATAATCTGGTTATAATTTTGGCCCAAATTCTTTTTTCTCTGTTGAGCTAAACTGAGTAATGGAAAATAATTCTCCTCACAACATGTAACAGCACTAATGTACTCACTAACTACGTAATAAGATTCCACCAGACGTGTGGAGACCGCTTAGAACCAGCACCGATCTTGCACAGCACTACTGTATGCGCGTAGTTGGCACACAGGAAGCGGCTCCTGCACCTGCAGCTGCTCGCTGGTCTAGGCGGGAGGCTGTTCTGAGAGTGACCTTGCATCTTGGAAATCTGGAGAATGTGCACCGTCTTGTAACAGCGGATTATAATGCAAATTCGGGCTCCAGTGTCATCCACTTTGTTGATGAAAATGGTGAGGTGGTGTATTGACAGACTGGGATACCGGGATGTCTTTAATTGTGTCTCCTTCAGAACTGTGTTGCTTCTGGTACAGTAAGGTTTGGAAGAACATGGTGTTTACTCTGGGGCCTGGGCAAGCTTCTTAATTTCCTAGAGTAGTTTGCTGACTGTCTGAAGCAGGGAGCAGCAGGTGTGACGGCCAACAGCCACGGGAAGCCACGCTGAGGACACCTGGGAGTGACTGCCTTTCACATCACAGGCGTAACACTGAACAACACAGAGATGCACAAACAGTGGAATTTAGAAGTAGCAGTACTGGCTTTATGTAATAAAGGAAGCATTTTTAATTTCTCTCTCGTGTAATTATTCATGGTTGAATTGGGGATAAAGGATTTTGCCTTCCATGTGTGGGGTTAGGTGTGGAGGTTTGGGTATTTCGGACAATTAGCGTTAAGGCCACAGCTCCCTCCTCCTCTGATTGAATGAAAAAGTTGGTATAAAAATTGGGAGTCTTTCTCTTATTCCAAATGTTTATCCAAATGCCAGGATTTTGTCTCCTCTCTGATTTATTTGGGAGCCAAAAAAGGATATGCTTTGATCAAAGTACTTCTTTCAAAATTATCTAGAAAATAGTGCTGGCTACTGGTTTACCGATAAGCTGCTTGTCATTCTTTCATCCTGAATTTGTTTTCTCTTCTGCAAAGCAGTGCTTTTAGTGAGTGTACATTAACAGGCCTCCGAGAAGCGCTGCGGGCCCAAGACTGCCCTTTTCAAGAATCAGCTTTGTAGGTAGAGCCAGGAGTCTAGAAGGAGGTCTTTTCTGTGGCTTCATCTTGTGATGTGTGGCCCCACCTGTATGAGTACCACCGCTCCTCCGTGCAGGTATGTCGGGGCAGGGGTGCTGCCGTGGGGAGGGTTTCGAGCACAGGGATGTGATGTGATGTAAACAGCTCCCAGCGCTCCGCTTGACTCCAGAAATTGGGAAATGCTAATAGTCACTTATATCTCTGCCTAGGGGAACTTTTGGATTCCTGAGGTTGGGGCCCAAGAATCCTGCTAACCAGCACTCCGGGTAATTCTGCTGCAAAATTAGGGCTTTGAGACCTCAGCTGACATTGGTGAGGAATAAAACCACAGGTATTGTCTGCTTTCAACACATTTACACTTTTATAAGTGTTAACACATTGCAGAAGTGTGTGTGGAAAGCTGACTTAGGGTTCATTTAAAGGGCTCTCTTTTGTTCCGAGGAAGAAGCAAATAAAGCCACTGCTAACAGAAGTTCAGAGCTTGACTGAAGTTTGTTACTCAGAGAATATTAATCTCTAAGAAAACTGAACACAGTGACTCAGTAAGATTAGGCTTAGTTGAGTGGTTTCCTTTTTTTTAGACCTCCTCAGAGTGCTGGCTGGTCCACACACAGACGTGCAGCTTCTGTTTCTTCACCAGTTTGTGCCCTTTGGACTATGAGAGCCTGGATATGCCCAAGGCAGACTCATCACTTTGTCATGACCTGGGGCACTTCTGAAACGTGCGAACAGTCTTTAGCCCAAGTTCCAGCCAGGCTGCAGCTGGAAGAAGGGTCACTGCATGGTTGGCTGGAGGGGCAGCAGGAGGGGGCTTACGGAGCTTGCAGCCAGTGCCTCAGTAGCCAATCCAGAGAGGTAAAGTAACTTGTCTAAGGTCACACAGCTCATGGGCGGCACAGCTGGACAGCTCAGGTCTCATTCTCTGGTCCTAAGCTATTCCCATCACACCCCTGGCGAGTTCTTCACTTCTAAAATCTGGAGTTCTGAGATTTTGTTCGATTTGGGGCGGGAAGGAAAACAACACTGTTCGTTTGGGTTTTGAGTCCTGTTGGCTCCAAACCTGCAGGAAGCTCAAAGAGAAGGCGTTTGTGGAGTGTCTGGTGGCTTCTAGGATCTTGTGTCTTCGCTGCCTGCAGGCCAGGCATCCCGGTGTTTGTGCATTTTATTGACCGTCATGCGGAGGTGACTGGAGGAAGCTAGTCCAGAAAGCCGCCACCAGCGTGACGGGGCTTCTGGGTCTGGAGGGGATGTTGATGGGCCTTGTGACCCTGAGCTTCAGGTCAACCCGGGAGCCTCTGCAGGGGGACTTTGGACCAGATGCGGTCAGAGCTCCCAGCTCTCCTGTCGGGGCCTGAGACACGGGCCGGGTCTGTGAGGGCAGCTGCCTGCCCCCCTCCCCAGCCTGAGGGTGGGACGTGGCCCAAGGACAGTGAGGCCCATGGGCTCCCTCTGCCGGCCAGCCGGGAGCCGCCGCCGCCGCTGCTGCTGCTGCTGGGCCTCAGGGCGGCGGGGGTGGGGGTGCTCACCCTGCCCTGGGCCGCCTCGTCCCTACAGGTGGACGCTGGGCCCCACCAGGCGGTCTGAGGACGGAGCCCAAAGGCAGCAGCTCCCCCAGGGTCTCCTGTGCCTTCCTTCCGGGAAGTGACCCATTCCTGTGCCTTCAGGGGGCTTCTGCCCAGCGTCAGGGTCCTCAGTTCTGCAGCTGGTGTGGTGAGGGAGGGGAGCTTAGTGGAAACGCAGGCTCCTGGGCCCACGGTGGCCACTCTGATGCCAGAGACCTGGTTTGGGGCACGAGGCTGGCCTGCTTCCCACCAGAAAACGGCCCCAAACCCCTACCCTTTCGTGAAGATCCCTGTGTGCCAGAAGGTGAGTTGTGAGTCGTGAGCCGGGCGTGGGCTCCATGCTCACAAACCTCCCCAGGCCTCCTGACCTTGGCTGGTGTAAGAGGCGGGCCTGAAGCCTGCCCAGCCTTTCACCAGGTGAGCCACTCTCACCTCTGCAGGGTTCTTTGCAGGATGCGGGAGGTTCCTCTCCTACAGGCACTGAAAGATGTCATGTGAGAACTGAGCCTGTGGGCAGGCCCATGGCCGGGTCAGGTGTCATCAGTCACTTCCGCTCGGGCTCCTGGCCAGACCTGTGTCCTGCGTCCCGCGGGCTCCCTCTGCACTTCCGCCCCCTGCAGAGTTCCAGGACAGGTATGACTGTCCCCCTCAGTGGCTCTCGGTGCCCTCCTGTCTAGACCCCTTGACTTCATGACCCGGCTACACAGGGTCCTCCCACTCACCCTGTGTGCCTCTGCACCACTGTCCCCTTGGCCTTGACCCCTCCTCCCTGACAACGCCTCTGTGCTGAACTCCAGCTTCCGCTCACATCTATGGGGAACCATCCCAGAATGTCCAGCACCCTGATCCCAACACAGGTGCAACATACAAGTGCCACACAGCAGGGCCAGGTGGCCCGTGTACCAAGTGCCCCTGAAAGCCAGGCCCAGGTCTTGGTTGTGCAGACTGAGATCAGCACTGCCCGGCCTCTGGCAGTGGCTCGCATGGGGCCTTGGGCAGCACCCTGATCTTTCCCTCCCCAAGGTGACAACCACCCCAGAGAGGAGTCAAACCCCCCACTGCGATGCACGGGATGCAGAGCTTCTCAAGCAGGTGGTGAGACCCCAGCACTCAGCTGCTTTCCCTGGGAGCACCCCCCCCTTCCATCTGGCTGTACCTGCGGTCTAAGTTCAGCCCATCAGCCCCTCTCCCAGGGTTATGGGCCCTGGAATTGAGCTAAAAGTACCAGCGAGACCCCCGGGGTTGCTCTGCTTCACCTTCTGTTCCTAGGTTGGTGCAGCTGCTCCTGCCACCCTGCCTCTAAATCCAGTTTTTTTTTGCTTGAGCTCCAGGTTCCTTACAAAGCCCCTGACACACCTCCTGACCAAAGATTCTGTGGGCCCCTCAGAACACAGTGGGTCCGAGGATCACCCCAAGTTCAGCTGCCTGCCCCCCGCCCTGGGCCAGCCCTCCTGCGGCGTGGATGCTTGCCCAGGTCCGTGTTCATTCCTGGGACTCACTTCACATGACAGCCTAGGCTGCCCACGGCCCTGCTAGGGAACCGCCTCGGTTCCTCAGAGTGGCGCCCACAGGGCATCTGGCCACCAGGTGTCACGGGCCCTGCTCCCTCATCCTGCCCAGTGGGCACGGCCCGGGTGAGGAAAGCGCGGGGGGGCCAGAAACCACACTCACTCTCTCCCGAAGTGCCGGGCGACACGCAGGTTTTAATGGCATCAACATCCAGGAGGTCACACATCAGTTGTGGCAACTTCTTCCAGGGGTGAGAACTGCTGCCTTGCTGCGCTGTGACCCTACAGTCTGCGCTGCAGCCTTCAGGACTCACCACCCGGACCGCCCATCGCCCGACCAACCCCACAAAAGACACAACAATTGCACTGATTGATTGACATACACACCCCAAGGTCCCGGCCCCCTAGCACACACCTGGGTCTGTCACACAGCTGCTGAGGGCTTTGGCGTCTGCTGGCCGGTGGTCCGGGGCCGGTCCTAGGGAATAGTGTTTATCGAATGTGACAAAGATTCTTTTACAAACTGGGGTCTGGAAGAGCTACTTCTGGTGCTAAGAGACTCTCGTCTCTATGGCTTCTCAGAGCTACCCAAGTTGGGCCCAGATAACGCTGTGTTGGTTTGTTTATTGGTCAGGAATGTGTAAGGCATTTTGGTAAGTTGAACAGTGACGTCTTTTTCTGCAGGAAGCTCAGACAGAGGTTCCCTCCTTCGAGCTGCTGCTGCCGGCCTCCTGTGAACAGAGGGCAGGGGAGGGGCAGGCTGGGCCTAGGGTCCTCGTCCCTACACCACCCTACCTACCACCTTCCACCTTGAGAGGCCCCTAGGGCTGGAGGAGGCGCCCGAGGGCTTGGTGGGGCGGAGGACAGCGTCCAGGCATCCCAGGGCGCCCAGCCCTGCCCAACCCCCGAGGGATGGCCGGCGGCACTCACTGGTCTGTCCAGCTGCTCCTGCAGCTTCTTCACCGTGTCTTTCTCCTTTGCCAGCTGCTCCTGGGTCGTCTTCAAAAGCTCTTGTAGTTTGGTGGCCGCGCGTCCCAGGTCACTGGTTAACTTCTTCTCCTTTTCTAGTCTCTCCTGCGGGTCAGAGTGTTGAAGGGGATCAGCCTTCACGTGACGCACAGCAGGAAGGCCACCTGGCTGCGCCCGTGGGGCCGAGGGTGTGAGGACGAGGCCTCCGGGTCACAGGGCTGTGCTTCAGGGTCGGGCACTGGTTGCTGAGCACCTGCCCTGTGGCCAGGGTGACGGAGCAGCTCAGTTTCAGTTCTACTTGATTTAAATCGTCACACTGACTGGTGGCCTCCAGCTGTGACACTGGAGACTTAGGGATCCCCCTGACCTCGCCAACCTCCAAATTAGGCTGGACGCTGCCCGAGGGGCCTCCGGGGGTGACAAGGGGGAACCTTGTACCTTGAGCCGCGTGGCCTCCTCCGCCTCTGAGGAGCCGAGGGCGCTGGTGCAGCGGAGCTTCTCCAACTCCCCCTGCAGACGACTCGACACGAGCTGAGCCTGGACGGGGCGGGGCGGCGGGTCAGGCCCCATGCGGACAGGAGGCGGGTGACGATGGCGCAGCGACACCCCCTGGGATGGGACGCGGCTCGACCCCCCCAGACCCGCCGCCCTGACACAGAGAAGCCCCGACAGCGCGGGGCAGCCTGACCTCCTCGAACTCGGCCGTTAGCTTCTGCCGCTGCATCTGCTCGTCCTCCGGGATGGCTTCCGTCCGCTCCAGCTGCATCTTCAGCTGCGTGCAAACACCGCAAATACGCTCGAACCTGGGGCGGACCCTCCTGGGCACCCAGGGCTCCAGGCCGCCCGAGACCTGGGGCCACATCTTCTGGCTGTGCCCAGGGCCCTCTGGGCAGCCGCCGCCCGAATCAGGGGTCTGGAGGGCAAGGGCCCCACCAGTGATGCCCCAGCCCCCCGCCCCCCTCCCACTCTGGCGTCCTGAGGAGTCAGGCGTCTGGGCAGTTGGGCCGGGAGCTGCGAGTGGCCAGAGCAGAGGCTGCTGTCCCTGCCCTCCAACACGGCGGTCAGTGACGGACACCTGGGGACGGGCTCACCACCCTAACCTCGATGGGGTCCTGCTCTGCTGAGGGGGCCTCTGAGGGGGCAGCCGGGGACCCGGCTACGTCACCATCTTCTACGTGGCTCTTCATTTCACTCAACTGCTGCCTGACCTGGAACAGGGAGGGTGGGTTTGTGCCTGATGTAGCTGGATGCACGCCCGTCTCGCACGCCCGCAGGAGGACGGCAGGTGTTCTCAGCAGCCAAAGCCCACGGGGGACCTGCTCTGACAACTGTGGCCTGTGTTGGCTCCCATGCAGGTTCCCTGGGGCAGGAGAGCTATAGCACCACGAGCCCTCACCCGAGCCAAACTGCGGCCAAGGGGCCGGGCCCGCAAGGGGCCCGGGCTGACCCCACATGCATGCTCCGTGGCAAGGCCAGCGGTACGGAGCCCCCAGCGCTGGAAGCCAGATGACCCCCAAAGGATGCGGTACGCACGGGGCTACGGAATCTGAAGAACGGCAGGCGGCCGGTGGGCTTGGTGCGGATACCGCCGCCTGCCTCCCGCTGCCCTCCTGGATGCGGTCCCCCATCAGGGCCTTTTGTGGGGTCCCCGATGAGCTGACACTCGTACCTCTTAAGGTCCCCTCACCCCTGAGCTCCACTGCCGGGGGCCCTAAGCCCCAGACCACTGAGCCTCAAATCTGAAGGGGCAGCAGTGTCACCCACAAAGCTTGGGTGAAGGCTCCCAGCGGAGATCTGGGGGGGCCTGACAGCCGCCCCATAAGGGGCGCCCCAAGTGTGTGGGGCCTGACCCTCCAAGTCCTTTCCTCCTGCCAACAGCCCCAAAGGTCAACACCAGACCGCAGAGGCCAGTGACGAGGAGAAACTCGGGGCGTGTCCTCTGCATGTGGCCCAGGCCCGGCTGGGACACGGCTTTGGAGAGTGGCCCTCAGACTCGGCACCTGCCCTCTGGGGCGATGGTCCCTGGTCAGGCCTGAACAACCGGAGGGGGCACCCGCGGAGCCAGAGCGTGTGCCCAGCAAGGGGGCTGCTAGGTGGATGCTGCTTTGGGAACGCCAGCCCCCCCGGACCAGACCTTGGGTCTCCTCGCAGAAAGCCAGACACATACGTTTTTCACACACACACACCCCGCTACCCCCGCCGGTGGCTCAGTGTTAACAGCCAACTCGTTATTTAATGCAAGACCGTGCAGATCACATGGACTGTGTCTGTGGCCTCATGGGCTGGTACTGGAACCAGTCCCCCCCGCCCCACAAGGCCAGGCTGACCTGGCCAAGGAGCGGGGACCAGAGACACATCAAGGCTGAAAACCGTAAGAACCAGAGGCCCCTGCGTGGCTGGGAGCTCCGCGCGGCTGTGGACAGGTCACCTGGTACCGCCCAGTGTGGAGCAGGCCGCCCCGCACACCGCAGATCTGACTGACCTGACCTGAGCCACCGCTGGGTGAGGAAGGACCCTAGTCCCAGAAGAAGGACCCTAGTCCCACAGAAGGCCACGGGGCATAAGGACCACCCCCCCCAGAGCTCCCAGTGCAGACCCGGAGCCCCGTGGTCCCAGCAGCCACAGGCCCAGTGTGCAGCATGGAGCAAACGTGTGAGGGGCCGTCCACACCGGGCCCAGCACAGACCGGCGCACGCCCCCTCTGACGGGACACAGAAACACACACACCCGACCCCAGGGCACACGCGGGCCGCACCAGTTCGCTCACCAGGGCAAGCTCGTCGCTTTGTTTCTGGGCTTCACTCTTGGCTGCATCCAGCTGAGACTGAGATTCTAATAAAAGCTGCCTCAACTTGGACAGAAAACAGACCCGGGTGGTGGGAGAAAAGAAGAGAGAGCCAGTTCCGGTGAGTCAGCACCTCACACCCAACCAAGCACATCCACATACGCCACCCGGAGAGCCTGCGGGGCGTGGGGGAGGGGTGGGTGCAGGCCCCCCGGGAGCTTCTGCTCTTTTTTGAAGACAGAGGAAGGATCGTGTTCAGTACACGCTAGTCTCAGGCCTTCACAAACGTTTGTGGATTGTCTTTTGCAAAGCGAGGCCAGAAGTCAGAGATCGAACCAGGATCGGGGGTGCCAGGCTTGTGCTCTCTGCTCCCCGAATCAGAAAGCACTGTCAGATTTAAACGCCTTCCCCACAGAGATGGTGTCTCCACACCGGGTAGAGAGATCCTCTCGCTGCCAGGCTGACCTGGCTGCCCCCTGCCCTGGCCCCACCAGGCCCACCCGCGCTGGGACACTCACCCCTGCCACCTCCGTGGCGTAGTTCTGGCACTCGGCGCTCGCAGCCGCCATGTGCTTCTCCAGCTCGGCCTCCAGATGTGACGTGTGCTCCCTCACCTGGACACGACACACATCAGGAGCCTCAAGCCGGCCAGCAGGACGGCCCGGGCCATGGGGACAGGGCGCTGGGGCCACCAGGCCCTGGGACAAGGGCTGAGAGGGGCCCTCGTGGCCTGAGGGCTACGAACCAACTGAGGCCAGGGAGGGGGTGCCCCCCAGGCCAAACACCTCCTGAAGAGGCACCCTGGGGCCGCACGTGTTCTCAGACCTCAGCAGCTTTTAGATTTACTTGCAAGGAGGGTGCAGAGTGCGGCGGGGCCACCCGGCAACCCTCCCACGGTTCATGAGGCCACGGCAGAAGCCATGGTGCACCGGGGCCCAGACACCCCGAGGTCGTAACGGCTCATTAAGGACAAGCAGGGACGCGCGGTCGGGGAAGGAAAGCTGCTAGAGGAGCCTCTGCAGCAGGACGGCAGCCCCCTGGACAGCGCCCGCACGCACCTGGTCGGCACTTTCAAGTTCCCCTTTCAGCTTCCCCACAGTCTCTTCGAGATGCTTCACCGTGACCCGCGACTACAGAGCAAGAAGGGGGAGCGCCGTCAAGCACGAGCCCCGGGGGTCCGTCCCGGGATGCACCCCACCACCCTGTGGTGCCCCCCCCACCCCCAGGTGTGACCAGCAGCCTCTTCCTTGGGAGTGGGGCTGGTCGGGGGGGGGGGTCTCCTTGAAACCATTCCTCAGCTGTCGGTCATTCCGCAATGACACTGTATGTGGCATCACCAAAACCCAGCAAACGTGACTCCCAAGTGACCCCGACAACCCCGTGGGCGTTCCCCCTGGATTGTATGGCATTCTGAGGGAGTGGAGTTTGGGTTCCGAGGGAAGGGGGGCCCTGGGGAGACTGGGGGCCGTCCCGTACCTTCTGGAGCTCCTCCTCCGTGGCGCTCACCCGGGCCTTCCACACCTGTTCCTCCTCCTCCACGCTCTTCTGCAGGGCTTTGAGCATGGCCTCCTGCGGGGACGGCACTGAGCAGGGCCTGGAGGCCCCCCCCCGCCACACACAAACCCGTGGCTCCCCCCAACCCCCTGCAACCACCCGGCTCGGATCCCAGTGCGGCCGGCGCACTGGGGAGGAGGGGGTACAGTTCCGGAGGGGGGCCCCCGGCCGGTGTGCAAACAAGGCTGTCAGGACTCTCGTCTCCGGTGGGTTTGCACCGGGTGGGCCTCAGCGGCCCAGGACGGGGGACCCAGGACCGGCCATCGCAGAGGGAGGCTGAGCGAGCGTGGCCCCTGGAGTCGCAGGAAAGCGGATTCAAGCCGAACGCTGCCCTATCCCTTCCCAGACTGGGGCCCAGACCTTTAACCTGAGCTCACACCCTTCACCGTTCAGCCAAAGAAACTGGGCCCAGAGAGGGGCAGTGACTCGCCCAAGGTCACAGAGCCCCGGCCTCACCGTCTCGGCCAGGATGCTGCGGTACTGGTCGCACTCGGCCTGAAGGCTGCTCTGCGTCTCCTCTGCCTCCCTCAGCTTGGCAGCCAGGTCCTGAGGGCGGAGGGCAGGACAGGGGCCTGCTGAGCCAAAACCCGATGGCCGGCTCCAGGCACCCTCCATCCCGCGGACAGGGCAGGGTGCGAGTGACAGCGGCCGCACTCACCGAGGGCTCCGTGTTCCCTGGTGGCTGCTTCAGCAGCTCTGGGCCTTTCTCTTTGAGCTCCTGCAGCCACTCGGCGTAATTCTGCGACAAAAACGTTCAAGGTCGGGCGGGACATGCCCCCTACTCGCACAGGGGTTCCCCGGGAGCTGCCTCCCCTCCTACCTGGTGGGTGGGGGCAGAGAGGCCCGGGAGCAGGGCCAGCAGGGCCTCCCTGGTCTGGGCCTCCGTCAGGCTGAGCTGCTTCTCGGACTCCTCCTGGGGGCAGGGCAGGTGGGGCATGAGGGTGGTCAGCCACGGAGCTTAGGGCAGCCCCGGGGGTTTCACCCCAGGACCATGCCCTCAGCCCTTCAGGGGAGGGACAAGGATCGGAGGAGACCAATGGTGGCTCCGTGGGGCCGGCTGGGCGGGGGTGTGTCTAACCTTAGCAGTCAAGTTCCAGCCACCCCACCCCAGGCCTGGACAACTTAAAACAAACTCAGCTCTCAGGAAGGGGGATGGCAGCACCCGCTACGGGACGTGCAGGTTCGCGGACACCTCCCAGCAGACACTCAGACTCAGGTTTTCTTTCTGAGCGTGTGCACATGGGGGGCGGGGAGCACAGAGAAGACGTGCGGCCACCAGGGTCAGGAGCTCCTGCAACCCTGGGGGCAGGAGGATCAGGGCTCCCACGTGCTGAGGGGATGAGGCAGGTCGGGGTCTCGGCTCTCCGAAAGCTCCTGGGCCCCCTGCTGCAGCCGCGCTGGCCAGAGCCCCCGCCATCCTCCCTGATGCTCCCACTCAACGCAAGAAAAAGGAGCCCAAGAAAAAGGGAAGGAGCCATAAGCAAAGGCAAGAAGGACTGCACTGTCCCTGGGGACAGATAACCCCTCCCCACACCCTGGGGGCAGCGGGGTGGTGCAGGAGATTTCTGGCTGAAAGTCCCATCTGGTCACCCGTCCCCAGCAGGCTGAGCCTGCTGCCTGCCCCTCAGGGCCCGAGACCTGGAGCAGCACTAGGAGCTCCCGGACTCGAGCCGGGAGTGAGGCTCTGTATTGTGATTTGGGGCCGGCGGGGGGATGGATGGCCGGCAGATGGATGCCCAGCCTGACCACAGCACCACATGCCTGGACGTGAGTCTCAGAAGCCGACCCTTCTCGCTCACCCGCTGATCCGTGGCCTGCTGTGGGCCCCCGACCTCGTGACCACCATTCAGGTGCCCGGGTCATGGGCGTCCAAACAAGGGCCGAGGACCCAGAGGCCAGCTCCCTGTCTTTATCTGGCTGTGTGACCACAAAGAAGTCAGGTGACACCTCTGGTCACAGCTTCTGCCTTTGCCACAGAAAGGCCAGACAGGCGCCCTGGTCACTTCTGGGGAGTCTAAGTGTAGCTCCACACGGCTCCCCAGCTCCGCCTCTCGGAGGCCTCATCTGACACACCCTCAGGCTTCCTGGGGGGCTTGTGAAAGTTGCCGCAAAGCTCATGATAATAGGACAGACATTAATTCTGCATTGGGGTGGGGGAGAGAAAGGGAGGGCAGGCCTGGCCAAAGCTGGTGGTGAGGCCCCGCCTGCTCGTGCTGCAGCTGCAGACCATGTCCCGGCCAGGGCCCTGGACACTGACCCACCTGAGCTCCCCCGACCTGGGCCTGAGTGCTTGCTACTAAAGACTGTCCTTCCCCCAAAGCTCAATCACAGAGCCCCTGGGCCAGGACCGCAGGGGGCCTGAGAAAGCAGACAAACACCAGGGGAGAATAACATGAGCAAGTCCATGAACAGACCCATCTCGGGGCCCCCATGGCCTCCGAGGGCAAAAGGCCCAGCTGAGAAGCAGGAGACAAGGGCTCACCGCTCCCCGCATCTCGGGGAGAAATGCGCAGCGGGAGGGCAGGAGGGCGGGCAGGAGTATGCAGCGGCCAGGCCCTGGGTGGACTTCTGAGACGCCCTGAGGCTGGGGCTGCCCTGAACGCAGTCTGTGTGGTCTGCTGAGCTGCTAGACCGAGGCGAGCCCGAGGCCGACGCTGACCTTGGCCTGGGTCAGGGACCGCAGCTTCTCCTCGCAGCCCCTCTCGGCCGAGGCCAGAGCCTCCATCGCCTTCCAGTTCTTCTCTCGGAGGTCCTGGGAGGAGAAGGGAGACGGTCAGCAGCCAGGCTGGTCTCCGCCGGGTGGGCGAGCCCTCTCCGACCCATCTCTGGACTTCACAGGCCACTCCGGGCAGCACTGGAGCCAGGCTGCTCTCGGGTGGCTGGGGCCCCCGGGCGCCTTTCAGGGAGACTCATCTGCGGGCAGCGGGGATCTGCCGGCTCTTCAGTGGGAAGAGGGTCCACCACCAAACGGCCGGCTCTGGCCCAGCCAGGCCCAGGGAGGCACGGCGTGTGCGTGCGTGCGTGCGTGTGTGTGCGCGTGTGTGCGTGTGTGCGCATGTGTTGGGGGTGGGGTCTGGGGGCACAGCCCGGGTTGGGGGGATGCAGCCGAGGCTCCCATGCGCCCACCGCAGAGGAGGCGCCCTACAGCGCCCTCCTCACGCCAGGTGACCACATGACCAAGGTGACCACGTGACCAAGCCGACCCAGTGGGAGTCAGGACCCCCGAGCCCCCCCACGGGGAGCAGCCGGAAGGGACAAGGAGAGGCCCCGAGCCCCCTCCCCATCCACACGGCAGGCGGCCCCTCGACACTCACGTTGTTCTTCACTTTCTGCTGCTCAACTGCCTCCTTGAGCTCCGTGGCCTCCTTCTCCAGACACCACACCTGCGACTCCAGCTCCATGAGGCTGAGGGGGGATGTCGGCGTCACTGCCGGGCTCCAAGGGCCCGCGGCCGCCATAGGCCCCGTCTCGGGGCCCCTTCCTCTGCCCCGGAACACCAGTGGGGCCTGGGGCTGCAGTCAGTCCCCTCCCCAAGCCGGCACAGGCTTCAGGGGAGCCTCAGCAGCCACCGTGGCCCCTCCTCTGAGGGCTGGGGGCCCAGAGGCCAGCGGAGTCCCACTTGGTGACACTGGCTGCAGGGACGGCAGCGGGCAGAGCTGCCACAACGGCCAGCGCGGGGACGCGCCCCGGACAGTCAGGTTTTCAGATGCTCTTTCTTCTGGTGAACTGAGCCTGGCCCCACTCTGTCCCGCAGCACGCGTCGGCTGGCCCTTCCCTGCGGCCACAGCTGCCCTCGAGACTGGGCTGGGCCTCCTCGGAGGACGCCGGGGCCGGAGGCTCGGGTGGCACCGTGGCCTGCACGCCCATCAAGTGCATCCCTGCTCTTGGCGCTGGGACCGTCCTGTGTCCAAAACCTAACTCTGCTGAGACCCGAAGGCTCCCCCTCAGTCCCGCGCCCGGGCTCCAGGGAATGAGCCCGAGACGACCCCAGATGCGTGCAGCTGGCAGGCCGGGAGGGCCATCTTTTCACATTTCTCTCCGGACTCTAGGCCCTGCGGCTCCGTCCACCCCATCACCCGGAAAGCGAGGGGTGGACGCTCTGGAACTTCTCTGGCTGTTCTGAGGAAGACGCTTCAAATGGACACTTAATACGTCACCTTCTGCGTTAAGATTTAGGACAGGGAAGCCCCGGGGTCGCATAAAAGCTGACATCCAGAAGCCGCCAACGCCGACTTGAAGCAGCACAACAGGGCCCCTCTGGGAGCAGGAGGAAGCCCGTCTGAGGGTGCCCCCGGGGGGGACACGTTCGTATTTCTCACCGTGGGCCGGCAGTACACCACGCTAAGGAGGAGCATGAGGACCAAACAACCTCAGCGAGGCTGTGCGTGCTGCCCGCCCTGACGCCCCCGAGCACCATCTCATTTTCGTTCTAAGTACCGGTTGCACGTGGCCTTGAAGACGGCTGTCGACTTCTTAGATGTTGGTTTCAGGCCACAGAACCTGACCCCACCCTCAAAGCTCCACTGGGACCCCTCGCAGCTTCTCCTCAAGCCGCCGGCATTCTGCACCACCAGCGCTGGCCCCCTGCACACCCCTGCAAGAGCATCCCCAAAGGCACGAGGCCCCGAGGAAGAAGGCACAGCAGGCCGGCGGCAAGGACACGCTGACAGTCACCCCCCTTGGTAGCTACTGACCGAGTTCCAGAACATCTGGGGCTGGATCACTCATCTCCACCCCAGAACACGATGGCCTGGCCTAGACACAACTTCCAGATAAACAGTCTGAGAAGGAAATTTTTAAAAACCCTAATTCTGCCAAACATCTACATGATGCAAAAAGCTAGAATCAACCCTGCTTGCAACATGACTTAGGTAACTAATAATTAGCTATGCCGTCCAAGAATCTGATCGTAAAATATAAGGAGCAAAACGCTAAACAAACACACCCTCTCTACCCTGGCAAGTACCATGAGAAACAAAGTTTGCCCAAAGCTTTCTGGAAAGGTGCATGGAGAGGGTTTGCTTCTGAGTCTCCAGCAAGGTGCTTTGGGGCCTCCGTGAGGCCGGCTTCCTTTCCCAAACCCGAGCCGAACGCCACGGAACATGGGCCGTGGCCTGGGGAAGCGCTGGGGAGGGGACTCACTGGCAGCAACAGCCGGAACAAGGGAGGTTGGTCAGTGCACAACCCGGGACATGACCGACCACTGGCACGCTTCATCCCACGTGGCTGCCCTGGAGACCCCCAGCCACGGCAGCCAGGACCACCCCCCAAGCTCATGGGCATCTGCTGAGGGACACACACCCGGAGCCAACGGTCCTAGGACTTCCAGGCCCCTGGCTTGAGGAGCCCACCGGATCTTAGCAACAACAAACACACAGTCCGAGCAGGCCTGGGGCTGGGCCACTGAAGTTACCCAGCATCAACCCTGTGACCTGATCAGCTGTGAACCACACCGCATCCCAGATCCCTGCAAAAGCCCGGGCAGCCTCCCGGGTTCTCCACTCTGGGCACATAACCACTTTCCCGTTTGGGTTACGACTTCAGCCCCTAAACTCCCTCACCCTGTGGATGTGGAGAGAACACCCTGACCAGCTGGTCCTTCCTGGGGAGAGAAGGATGGATGGATGCATAGATGGACGGATGGACAGCAAGAGGCCCATCCCCCTGCCGAGGCGCAGCCACTCTCCCCACAGCCTCGCTCCTCGAGGCAGGAGCTCCCTGCAAGGTGCCCTCTTCCCTGCCCAGCCTGTCCTGGTCCTCGAGGTCACTGGAGGGATGGGGAAAGGCAGGGCCTCTCAGAGGGCTCCTCCCTAGGACCCCCGCACCCAGGCCACGGCCCCTGCCTCCTCTTACCGGGCCTGCTGCTGGTCGGCCTCCTCTCGGCTGGCCTGGAACGAGAGACAGAGCCCTGCGGTCACCACGAGACCACCTCGCATGACAAGTCATCAGGGCAGGGCCCCTGTGGGGTGGGTGGGGGCACCCCCAGGAGGAGATGCAGCTGACCTGGGCGTCCCGGGCCTGGCTTGCCTCCAGCAGGGCCTCGATGGAGCGGATCCTCTCCGTGAGCTGTGAGTTTTGCGCCCTGGCCTCGTCCAGCTGCCCGTGGACACTGCTCAGCTCCTCGCACCTGCTCCTCACCTCAGCCTCGGAGGACTGCAGCTTGCCGTGCAGCTCTGCGGGGAGGGAGGCCGGCGGGTAGCAGGGTGTGGGGAAGGCCCGCACAGGCACCCCATGCTGCCCAGTGCACGCCCGCGGGCTTCCAGGCTCTCCCCTGACCCCTGGGTGCCCCGTTAGCTGGTGGAGAAAGTCACAGCCTGGCTTCCTTCTCAAGGCCTCACTAGGGTAGAACAGAACGCCCCCGGATCACTCAGGAAAAGATGGAAAACTGAATGGGCTCCTGTTGTAGTTTCTAAAGCCTTGCTCTCTGGGAGATGGGCTCACGTCACTGAGACCAGGGCCAGGGGGGCGCCTCAGCGTGTCCTCCCTCGGTGACCGCCGCTAAGCCCCACCACGGCTCTGAAAGTCCTCCACGTGTGTCTGACTCTGAACGGCGGCCCGGGTCTCCTCCCCGAGCCCGGGCTCAGACGCCGGCCACATCCACACGCAGCTCTGCTCAGGCCTCCTGGTCCCCTCGCTGTGGCTGTTCTGCTTTCCTGTGCCCCTGCCTCTCACTCATCTACCAGGCCTGTGGATCCAACGTCCATTGCCTGCCGAATCCACCAGCGCCTCCGTGGCTCCCTGGGCCTGGCCCAGGTGCCTTTGGTCCGACAACTGCAAGGCCCCATCCCTGGTCCCCACCCGGAGCCAGAGCATCCAGAAGTGCAGATGGGATCCCGCCAGCCCTGCCCACGCTCCCAGCCCCCTCATCACTCCACACGGCCCCTGAACTCTTCAAAGGAGGGTCACCCGGCCCTGCCCGTCTACCCCACACTAGCCACTGCCTTCTTCTCCAGTCTCGCTTGCTGACCTGCGTCTGTTTCTTGTACAGGCCAAGTTCAAGTTCACTCCCATTCTCAGGGGCCCCTTCGCGGTGTCTGTGAGGCTGGCCTCTTCCCATCGTCCAGACCTTGGGCTTAAACACCCCCTTCTCCCCAGAGAGGCCTCCCCTGACCACTCAAAGCCACACCTGGCCCATCATAGCAGGAGTCAGCAAACTAGGCCCTTGGGCCAACCCAGCCCACCACCTGTTCTTGAAAATAAAGCTTTATTGGCACGCAGCCAGGCCTGTCTGTTTAGGGTGGCTTTGGCACTGGGGCAGCAGAGCTGAGCAGTTGTGACAAACACCGTTTGGCCTACAAAGCCAAAAGGATTTACTGCCTGGCCCTTCACAGACACAGCTTGCCGTTTCTAGGACCTGCTCTCGGTCACGCTGCCTACTTGAAGTCTGTCGACATGGATCCATCTACTGTGCCCGTCTCTCCTGCTGGAACACGGCCCCAAGCCCGCTGCTTCACTCCCGGCCAAGCCCCGGGCACCCACAGGGGTGCTCAGCCCCCAGCAGTGGCTCCAGAAGTACTGGTGAGCCCTCACCGGCACGGTCTGCCCTGCTTCTCTAGGCGCCCTTGGTGCCCTGGGTTTCGTCACCACCTCCCGTTTGAGAAGGTGACTTGTGAGCACACGGGGACCATAAGCCCACCTTCCAAATCTGGCTGGCCTCTAGGCCTGACTGGGTTGGAAGAGAAGGCCGGCAGCAGCCCCAGGAGCATCACAGCTCCAGGTGGGCCCCACAGCAAGTGAGGCCGAAGCGGCAGCATCTTCCACCTCGAGCCCGCCCCCGTATCCCGCCCCACAGGCTACGCCCCACCCCATATCCCGCCCCCACAGGCCACACCCCCACAGGCCCCGCCCCCCACGTCCAGTCCTCCGCAGCCCAGGCCTGACCCCGGGCACCCCCGGCGCGTCCCCTGACGGGTGGGGAGTCAGGGGTCCCGGCTGCCCTCGCCCCCCGCCACCACGGAGCCGGCCCCTACGCCGCCCTCACCAGCCATCTGCTGCTGCTGCTCCCGGGCCTTCTCGGCGTCCGCCCGGAGGCTGGCGTGGCTGGTCTGCGAGCGGCACAGCTCCCGGCTGACCTCATCCAGGCGCTTCTGCAGGGCCTCCTCGCTCTCCTTGTGAGACGCCTGGGGGCCGGCAGAGGGAGGAGGGCCGGGAGGACGCGGCAGGAGGTGGGCCCTCAGCCGGCTCTGCCGTCTAGAGTTCCTCACACCCTGCCATCCTGTGCCGGTGACTTATATAAGCCTCCTGGATTTCCAGGTCAGTTCACCTGCTAGAAAAGGCCAAGAGGCCACCCTGGACCCTGAAGAGCGGGTTCCTGGGGAAGAGGCCTCAGGTGAAGGCAGGACAGTCCCAGAAAGGCAAAGGCCCATTTTCACCTGAGTGTGGCACAGGGAGAGGCTTCCTACAAGCTAAACATCCAGCCTGAGCTGGAGATTTCCCGAGGGGGCCTGGTAAAGGTCATATGGTTGTTAAGCAGTTCTGGGCAAGGCATCCATGTGTGTCAGTGTGGTTAATCCCCAGCCACCCCAAGACACAGGTACCACCACCACACCCACATTACAGGTGGGGAAACTGCGGCTCTGAAATCCGGGCCTCACGATCAATTCCACGGGGACTCTGTGACCTCAGAGGGAGGAGATGCTCGCGGCCTGGGGCTTCCTGGCTACAGTGATGGTGACAACCCGGGCGCCACAGTGAAGGCTCCAGCCCCAGAAGCACCAGGACCACCCGACAGCCTTCAGAACATAACCACCAGGCCCTCCCCAGGGGCTCTGATCTCACTGCTCAGGGTGGACCTACTTTACACTAAATTATCCATCTCAGTTCCACCCAAACCATCCGAACTTTGTTTCTCTGTGCCTGTTCTTAGGCACACACACATCAGTCTTACAACTTCGTGTCTGTTGTTCTAGTCCTTTCCATAAAACAGCCCCACTGCCCTACATGCTACAGCCGAGAGCTTCAGTGACTGAACAGAAACAGGTGCAAAGCTGTGTGGGTCTCCAGGGCTTCCTTGTCCTCCAGAGAAGTTACACGCACAGAGGTACGACAACTGCCCCACGCCCGGTCACCCTACCCCGAAACAGGCCAGCTGGGGGACGCAGCACTCGTCAGGCCAATGAGCAGGGAGGCCCTGAGACTGAGGGGCCCCACTGGTTGCTGCCCAGCGCCTATGGGGCAGGGAGGGGACAGTCTTCCTCCCTCTGGACAACAGGCGTCCCCCTGGGAAAATACGAGCTTCCGGGCCACATCCAGAGGCTGAGAAGAAAGAACACCCACTGGGCCTTGAAGCCAGAGGCTGTGCCTGCTGGCCTGGCTGCGGCCGGAGCTGTGACCCCACAGGTGTGGCAACTGTGGGACGGTGACTGCTCTGGGGCTGCCCTGGGGCTCAAACCCTGGCTGTGGGTGAACTGGCAGAGTTGCTTAACTTTGTGCCTCCAATTTCCTTCTGGGTAAATTACAGATAATAACAGTATCTACCCCATAAGGTTACAATGAGAATTACCTGAGTTAAGCTTGTAAATGTTCAGAACAACGCTTAGCACACAGAAAGCACCCACTCGATGCTGACCAGGTATCACTACTAACAAGGCCAAGGTCGAGGGTTCCAGCCCCAGCCCTGCCTGGGTCCACTGCGGTCACAGTCACAGCTGAGAAGGGAGGCCCCAGGGTGGCCGTGCGTAGAGCTTGGTGGGCAGGATGCACGGGCACCGAGGCAGCTGCACCCCAACTCACCTGCAGCTGCAAGACCTGCTTCTCGAAGGCGCCTGCCTTGGCCTCCAGGGCCTTCCGCTGCTGCTCCTCCTGCCGTGCGGCCTCCGACTTCTCCACCAGCTCCTTGCTGACCTTGCCCAGCTCCTGCCGCAGCTTGGCCAGCTCTGCATTCTGCCTGCAAGACAGTCAGGAGGCCCCGCGTGACGGACAGAAGAGGGCTCAAGTCAGCTCTCGCCAGCCCCGAGAGCCGCCCGGGGAGATGGGACCGGAGGTCTGAGCCCTTCCTCCGGGGCACCTGCTGTTTCTTAAGTAGATGCCCAAGTCCTGGAGCCCTTCTGAGGCCCTCTATATAATCAGCCACGTGGGTGTGACGTGTTTTGTTGAAGATGCTGTTTTACAACAAGCACGGTGGAGGGACCAGCAAAAGCCTAGGGCAAAATGTGCACTAAAGCAGCCCACGGAGCCCCTGACAGAAGTGGCTGATTCCTCACGGCTGGTCTGGGCCCAAATGAGCCCTGGGATGCTGCCCTGCAGGGCCGGGGCCAGCGGCCCGCTCGAGTCCACACGCTGGATTCACTGGCCGACTGGACCACAGCCAGGCAGGGAAAGAGGCTGCAGCAGTTTACACGAGACCCCTCAACGCTGCACAAGAGCTGGGTCTCAGGACCGGCGAGGAGGTTCAGGAGGGAAGGAAGGAGATGTGACTGACAGCAAAAAGGGGCAGCTCCGGACCCGCCTTTCCCAGCATGAGGAGGTCGTCAGCGTGCAGCCTCCTTCACAGCACAAAAGACACCTCTTTACAGCAGGACTGACCGTCCAGCCAAGGGACAGTACCAGACCAGGCGAAGGCGACAGAGGAGACAGTCCACAGCCCTGGGAGGCAGGAAACCTGGCCAAGACCAGCTCTGCCCTGCTGCCTGGGGAGGGGAGATGTGGGCTCCCCGTCTGCACGGGGGAGGCCGCCCCAAAGCCCTCTGCGGGGCCCTCAGTGCACGCTTTCCAGGGCCAAGATTCGAGACTGGGGAGCCCACGCGAGGCTGGACTCCAGTACCAGGGATGGGGATGGGGATGGGGGTGGGAGGCCAGATGGGTGGCCCCTTGGGACCAACATGAAGCTCTGGGAGGGACGTGGGGACACCCGTCCCACACGGCAGAGTGTCCGCAAGCTGATGGAGTCAGCAGCCGCAACTCAGGGCCAGGCTTTAGAGCTGTCCCCAGGATGGAGCCTGTAGTGGACCCTACATGAGAAGGAAGCCAGTGTCCCTCCGTCCCCACGGTCACCTTCTGCCTTGACTGCTGAGGAAACCGCAGCCCCAGACCATCAACCTGCCAGCAGGTCAGGACGGAGATGAAGACAGGGACCCCTGAGAGAAGGCACCAGCGAGGAGGGTGGCCGTCAAACCTCACTCCGAGTCAGCGGGGCCGCCAGGAAAAGCAGCCTTGTGAGCGCAGGCTTCGCTCCTGGTGCTGCTCGTGGGCGACTCTTCCCACCTGCCCTCCCGCTACGGGCGCCTGCTCTCTCTGCTCCCGTCAGCCTCCTCTGGGGGAGAGGGGATGCTCTGGGGATAACAAGCACCCCAGAAATCCCTACAGGACACCCCGAACGAGAGAAGGCAAAGAAACAGGAACCAAGAGAAAATGCAGTGGGGCTTCCTGCTGGCCAGCCTGCTGGGATGGTGATGCTCAAACCAGGGACACAGAAGACAGTGTCCCTAACAGGGTGAGGCTGAGCCCTGCCCCCTGGGGAGTGGCCTCTGCCAGCTCACGGAGGCCTCCCGGCTTCAGCTCCTGAGCGGCAGACGTCCCCTCCTGCACAGGAGACCCAACCAGGGGGATCAGGGCACTCAAGCCCACGGCAGGGCCCACACCACACCAGACCCTCATCTTGGATGGTCAGCCTGGCTCTGATACTCTGGGCCAGAAGCAAGACACTGTGATAATAGACATGAAAAAGTATCTGCTCTCCCAGCAAAGCCAGGACCTGAGGGGATCTGGTGACACGGACGCTGGGCACGGGCTGGAGCTCACTCGCCCTCCCAGGGCCTGACCACACGAGAGGTCGCCGGCCACGTGCTGAAGGCTCACAGAGGGACCCTGCCCACTCCGGGCCCTCGGGGAGGTGCCGGGGTCCGGCCAGGGAGGAAGGGCTTACTTGCTCTCCACCTGGCTCGTGGCCTGGTTCAAGGCGTCCCTCAGGATGGAGTTCTCCTGCTGCAGGCGGGCCAGCTGCGTGTTGGGGCCATTCTCCAGCTGCTCCTGGAGCGTCCGGATCTGAAAGGTCATCCAAGGGGCATCAGAGGCCGCTCGGCCTGACAAACAGAGCCACGTCGGAGCAAGGCCGGCAAGATCCCAGCCCGCAGACAAAAGCCCGGAGGGCTCCGCCTTCTCTACCCGAGGTGGGGAGGCCCCCTCAGAACAGGGGCCGGAAAAGAGCAGAGCCAAGCACTCAGCCCAAAGCCCCCGACGGTGCTGGTGCGCTCTGCCCGACCGAGGCTCTGAGACCCAGCGAAGGGCCGCAAGCCACAGCCCACGGTTACCCCGAAGATGCCCGTTTCCTGCCCTCTGACCCCCTGTGGCGCAGCCCGCTGGGAGCGGAGTGCAGGGCTCTGACTGTGCAGGCCAGGGCTGGCCCGGCCCTCCGCTGGGGCTGTGCGGTTTTTCGGGCCTCTTGTTTTACGGCGTTCTCCCAACCTCGAGTGGAGGAGGTGGAGCCGGCATGACTCCAGGGTCATGGAGAGGCTGTGAACTTGACCCATGGGCCCCCAGGGAAAAGGATGCAGTGCTGACCACTTGGGACCAGAGTGCTTTCAGACAATGCTCTTTAAAATGTACATACATCTTCCTGGTTATTAACGTTAAACACACACACCATCTGGCCAGGTAAAATAACCCTCCCCCAAACAAACCCGATGGTGAGGGCCCCCCCGCGGGCACCCGTGCCCGCCCTGCTGCCCACCTTGCCCTGCAGCTGCTGCACCTCCTGCACATGTTCCCGGTAGCTGGCCTGCATGCGCGCCTGCACGGCTGTGATCTCCTGCTCCCGGGCCACCAGCTGCTTTTTCACTTTGGCCTCCCCGGCTGCTGCCTTGGCCTTTTCCGCTGCCAGCTCCTGGGAGAAAGCAGAGGGCAGAGAGGCCGGTGAGGCGGGCGGGGGCAGCTTACGAGATGAAACCAAGACCATCATGACCCGGAGCATGACCTGGGGCCAGGAGAAGCCTGACCGCAGAGCCACAAGACCCCCGTCCTGAGCTCTCGGACAGACCCAAGCAGCCACAGCCCAGAACGAGCAGGGGATGAGGAGGGACCCCCGGAATCCCTGCTGGCCTGACTAGTGGAGGGCTGGCCATCAGGCCTTGAACACAGTGGGCGCAGTGGATACAGGTAGGAGCTGGGGAACGTGGCATCCTGTCCCTGGGCTCTCCAGGGGCACTGGCTGAACCCTGCTGGGATTACAACACCCTGGTTTGGCTCAGTCCCCGACAGCCAGGCCCCGGAACGCCCTCTTCTACTTGAGTATCTCTGTCAGGACTGACAAGGCAGCAAGCCTCGATGGCCGAGGGGCCAGCCCACTCCTGGAGGGCCTAGGTCCCCGTGGACAGCCGCTCGGTCCACCGTCCTATCCCTGGAATGTCTGCTCCGGTCAGTGCCCGATGCCCACAATGAACACGGGACGCGGGGCCTGGGGACCCAGAGCCTCAGGCAGGGGCAGAGAGCAGGGTGGGAAGGGCTGGCCGAAGGACGGGGTCTCCATCATGACAGAAGGAATGGCAGTGGACGGAAACCATGGGGGAGCAGGAAGTGACAGTGAGAGGAGCGGCCCGTGCACTGGCCCCCGGGTGGGGGTGCTCTCTGTCGAGGGGGCCTCCAGCCAGACTGGCGCCAAGTCCCACGAGATTCAAGGCCCCTCCCCGTCCTGGGCAGTGGACCAGAGAAGCGGGAGAGCCTCCTCTTCTCCAGGCCGGGATGCTAGGGAGGTCTATCCCAAAGGGCCAGACGGTCCCTCCCGTCTGAGATGGGACAGAACCGGAGGCCAGGGAAGGGCCGGGCTGAGCGGGTGGCCACTGGGTGCCAGGGCAGCTCTGCATGCCTGGCGTCCCCTGGGACCATCCAGGACCCCTGGCCCCGCTCTTCAAAGACAATCCTCTTCCTGGCTGTGCCCAGGGTGAGGGCCCACAGGGGCAGAGGCCACTCTGGGACACGCATGTGCCTCGTTCCTTCAATCCTCTCAGTAAGGCGAGGCTCCCCATCTCTGGTTTGAAGCTGAGCTCACAGAGCCTCGGGGAGGACACGCTTTCGAAGGCCGAGAGCAGCCCTAAGTGACAGGATGGGCAGGAACCTGGGGCCTTGTGGGCCCACGAGGGTCCCAGAAGGGATGGTATGCGAGGCGCCCCTCCTCTGGCTGAACTGGCTGCTCGGTGGAGATTCAGGGCTCCGGCAGGCTTCCTCTGACCCATGCCTAACACCCCACCCCGAGCAGAATGGAGGGCCCTAAGTACACGGTCCAGCCCCTGATGAGGAATCACGGCCACACAGAGGTGGCCCTCCGCCCACCATGCCAGACGCCCGGAGGCTGAGCATTGGTCTGGGGATGGCCTTCCCCACCCTGAGCAGGCCTTGGGCAGTTCTGGGCATCCACCTGGCTCAGGGTGTAAAGGTCCCAGTCTCCTGGGACAGGGTCCCAAGGCCACCAGGATTCAATGGGATTTCCCTTCCTTTTGCCCCTGGGGCTTTTTAAAGGCAAAGAAAGGCCAGATTTTCCTCGGGGCATTTGTTTCATCCTCCACTCCATTCTCTTTCTTCTAGGAGCTCAGAATCCCAGGACTCCTCCTGTCTGTCAAATTCTTAATTCACTTGCAATGGTCGGAATTATTTTCTTGAAAGACAGGCCTGCTGCTGGGGGCCGGAGCCCCACTTCCTCTGACTGAGCTGGGAGGCACCGTCACGACGCCACCAGCCCAGAAACTCACTCTGCTCCCCAGGCCAAGCGGGCCCCCGCACCGAGAATCTCCCGAGGCGGCTGAGGCGTGGACTGGAGCACCCGGCCCTGAGGGTCTCCTTGTCCATGGAGGATTCGGAGCCCAGCCTCTCGGGCCCGAGCGAGGACAGGATGGGGTCCAGCCCAGAGTGTCACCTCGGGACAGAGGCCCCGGTGCCCAAGCAGATGACAGCTGGAAAGACGGTTTTCCAGAAGGACGGCTCCGGAGCCACGTGTGGTTCCTCAAATCCCTGAACACGTCCCCGAAAATGCTCAGAAACCAGGAAGGAGGTCTCAGGACTCCTGAGCCCGTGAACTGGTGCCCGGAATGGTCTTTGAACCCAACTCTGTTGACTTCACCCACTTGCAAGGTGCCCACTTGATCTGGCAGACAGTCCACACGGCCTCTGTGTCCTTTAGCCACAGATCACGAGAAAAGGAATTCACCAAAACCCTCTTTTGCAACCATAAAAACTTCTGTACAAGGACAAAGAAATCGTGACGGGAACTAAACATGAAACGCGGATCCTATCCACCGCCCCCCAGCTCCTGGGAAGATCAAGTTAATCGGAACTTCTACATTCTCAGAAGTTTCTCATATAACTTTACTCAACGGTGCTAGGCTGGGAGACGTGGCACAGCAGTGGAATCCCCTCCGCTCTGTTTGAAACTCTCAACAGAGAAATGCAGGGACTCAGCATCCATGGACTCCAGGGCACAGAAGGACAGATGGCGATGCCTGGGCCTCAGTGGCCCCTGCCAGGCAAGGTGACCTCTGAGCTGAGACAGGAAAATGGGGGCCCCGCCCTGGAGGGCTTCCTGAAGGAGGGGGCTCTTTCCAGTGAGCCAAGCAGTGAAGGGCACTCGAGGCTAATGCAGGAGCACGAGAGGCCCTGGGGAGGCAGCGAGGATCAGGCGCGTTGGGGAGCGGACTCGGGTCTGAAGGTCGGGAGCCGCCTGCACGTGAAGAGGCGGCCCTCCCGGGACCGCGGAAGCGCCGAGAGCCCGTGAAGACCCCCTGCGGCTCAGGGAGGAGGATGCCACGGGGGAGGCAGGGCCCTGGCTGGACGCACCGTCAGACGTCTTGCCTCAGAGCCAAGGCCTGGAGCCCCAGGGGCTGCGCCTGTGTCCCACAGCAGGGAGACCGTGCCGTGCCTGGGCAGGGCTGGAAACGCGTCCGGTTGGGGAGGGCGAGGGGGAGGGGGTCTGTGGGTCAGCTGCGCTAGGGTTTGGAACTCAAGTGGCCGCCCCGGAGGGGAGCAGCAAGTGTCCTGCACAGGCAGCAGCACCTAAGGGGCCTCCTGTTGCAGGGTGCACCCCACCTAAGGGGCCTCCTGTTGCAGGGTGCACCCCCAACCCCAAACCTGCTGTCCGGCCCGAGGTGGCCGGAGACCCCAGCAATGGCCACCATCACCGTCAGAGGCTGCACCTGCTCACTCATGACACGTCCAGTCCACCCTAACCTCAGGGGCCGGCACGAGGAACTGGCCGGGGAGCCACACAGCCACCAGCCACAAAAACAGTCACTCCCCTTTCCTCTCACGTGAGCTTCATTTTGGAGGTCAACACATCTTCTCAGGTGGTCCAGAAAGAGGATACGGAAGAACGGCCCCCAGAACCGCAGACTCCACAGTGGCTGCTGGCCGTGGGCCCTTGGGGCAGGAGGCCTGTGACTCACGGCCCACTTCCATGGGGCAGAGGCTCCTGGCCTGGGACGCGCCAGCAGCCGGGCGGGAAGGGCAGCGCAGTCGGCTCCTGGGAGCAGGGTGAGTGGCTCCGGCCGCCCTGCATCCAACCAGCAACCCGAGGCCGCGGGGGACACTCCCGAGAGAGAGGACGAAGGCCACCGGGCAGGAGGCTGCACTAGTTGACGCCTCGGAGACCGGCCTTCCCCTTCTACCTCCCGGGCGGAGCCTGACCAGGAGCGACCACGGCAAAGCCTTCCGCTCCCGCCGCCCGTCCGTCCCCCACTGAACAAACCTTCCCGTCTGGCCTGGAGCCGCGGCCGTCGCTCAGGACAAACTCTGACGCCTCGTGAGCGAGTGACGCAGGCGCCCAGACGTGTGGGACGTTCCGAGGCCCCGGCCGCCTCCCTGCGCCCACTGGCCCGCAGAGGAGGCGGGGACAGGGCGAGGGCCACGCAGGGCGCGATGCTGGGAAGGACAGCTTAAACGGGAAGGGACCAGCCCCGCTGCAGGGGACCCGGACCTCCTCCTCACAAGGAGCGGCCGCGTGCTGACCCCTCCTGAACGAGGCCCCCAGCCCGTCGGGGCAGCACGGGCCCTCTAGACCAGTGTTCACTGGGTACACACGTGTCACGTGCTGAACCACCACGGGACCGCTCCCCAGACAGCGGAGAAGGGGCGGCAGCCCCGCTAAGCCCTCCCCACAGCTTTCTGCTCCAATTCTCAAGAAAAGACCCTGGGACCCACTGTGCCCGCCCTCCTCTCAGGGCATCACCCTAAAAGACGGGGCCACAACCGCGGGGCCGACTGTCCCCTCCCACCCGTGCGTTCCCAGTCCCGAGAGGGACCCCGCTGTGCAGGGGTCCTCACGCAGCCACAGCCCCCGGGCCGACCCGGCGCCGGCCCTACCTTATTGAGCTCCCTCAGTTTGCTCTTGGCGGCAGCCGCGTCCTCCTGCTCCGTGGCCAGCAGCTTCTCCTTCTCTTCCAGCTGGCGTTTCAGAATCGCCACGGGGTCACCCTTCTGAGTGGCCTAGAGATGCCCACAGAGTCGCGTTAATGGGGTGGGCAGAAGCCTGGTTTGAGACTCACCCCAACCATCAGACCCCGACCCAAAAGCAGAGCGGCGGCCTGATGGCGCACGAGCGGTGCCATCCCGATGGCACACACTTCTGGGGGCGGCCCCTGCCTCTGCCGCCCAGTTAGCCAGGCCTCGGGCCCAAAGCTCTGGACCCCTGGGGTAGTTGTGGGAGCATGGTGCTTCCCTAACCCCGGTCGATGGTGGCCAGGGCCTCTTCCCGGCCTGCTGGGGGCCATCGGCCATCGTCCCTGGCTTGGTGCCCATCCCTCAGCTGCTGGGGCCGGCCTGAAGGCTGCCAGCTGAAGCGTGGAGGTCCGGGCACGGGGTGGGAGTGGGGGTAGGTATCTGGGGACAGTGGCCTGAGCTGAGTTCAGACCTCTCTTGTTGGAGGGGAGTGGCCACCTTGACCTCCGGCCACTTCAGGCCCAGAAGACAGCCCAACGTTCACTGAGCGAGGAGCTCCTGTGACCGCAGGACCCGTCACCACTCAGCAAGGGCTGGGGCGGGGCGGGGGGTGGTGACCCAGTGGCCCCAGGACACTCCCAACATCTCTCACCACTGAGGTGCCACAAAATCCTCCAGCAAAATTACCTACAATTCCAGCTGTTTAAGGAACAAACACGCCCCGCGGCACCTCCTGGGGCAGCTCGTGGCCACAAGCACCAGACAGAGAGAAACCAGAGAGACAAACACCCTCCTTCCTGAGCCCGAGCCCCGGCCACAAACCAGTGGGTCCCAGCTCCTGGCCCCCCAGACGCCCCGTCCCGGCCCTTAACAGCCCTCCTGCTGCAGCGGCTGGGCTGCAGCTGAAGCAGAAGCGTCTGCGGGTGATTCACGCAGCCCGACCTGGGGAGGGGGACAGAGTTCTGCCGAGAGGCAAGCGGAGGTGTTCCAGGAACACTCCGTGCAGCTTGCCAAGTCGGGTGCGGCCGGCCTGCGAGGCACCATCCAGGGGAGGCCAGGGCCCAAGACCAGGAAACCACTGCCACGCGCTGGCCCCTGGGGTTGGGGGAGGGCGCACCTTGTGCCATGTGTCCTGGACGACACCTGCTTTCTCGGACAGGATCTCGATGAGCCGCTGGGCCTCGCCCTCGCTGAGCACCATGCTTCCGACCGTGGAGACGAGCGTCTTGTAGGGGAGGCAGAGTGGGCTGTCGCTCTCCGGGGGCCCTGCACAGAAGGGAGGGGGCAGGGACTCACACTCAGGCACCAGCCACCAAGCCCGTCACACCCCAGAGCAGCAGAGGCCAGTCAGAGCCGAGGCCTCTGTCCGGCTGCCCAGGGTCCGCGGGCCGAGTGCAGCGAGCCCGCCCTGGGGTCTCGACTGGACTCAACTCAGGTCCTGCTCAAGAACAGCAGTGGGGAAGGTCCCTAGGAAAAAGAAAGGCCGAGTATTCCTGGGTTGGAGGAGATGTGCCCCTACTTTTTCACCATCAAAGTGAGCAGACTTGGGCAAGGCATACTTTCCCATAGGTGCTTTTTTCCTTCCTTCTTTTCCCAGCAAACTGCCTGGGCGAGCTCTGGCCGTGCGCCACCCAGCGAGGCTCACGCCCCTGCCAAGACCGAGCCCCACCGGCGGGGAGCAGGAGGCCGCCTCCCCGACGTCCTGGTTCAGACCCTCTATTTCCAGCTCTCCCTGGGCGAAGCTTAAGGCAGGTTTCAGGACAGGGATGGCTGGGTTCGTCCAGAACAGGGCTGCCCGCTCGCTGGTCCATGAGCGCGTGACCTGCTGGAGGACACAGAGCCATGTGCCGACAGCCAGCTGTCACTCCTGGACGCCCGACGCCCCCGCGAAAGCTTCACTCTCACGCAGCCCCTCGCACAGCCCCAAAGACACGAAAGGGTGAACAGAGACGCCCCCCCGCCCCGTCTGGCAGCTCCTTGCGCTGAGGCCCCAAACTGCCCACGAGCTGTGGAACGACAGGGCCCCAAACGAGCTGAAACAAAGCCAAGCGGCCGCCTGCAGCGACACCTGCAGCCAAGCCCACCTCACTGAGGACAGCCAGGGGAAGGTTTCCATGGCAACCTGAAATTCTCTGGCTTGTCACAATATTTTCACTCCCTAGTTACAATATTGTCATTACAAGTCAAAGCACTTAGCAGGATCCCCTAATAAAGGGGACGTGGCACGTGGCGAGCTGGTTGCTACGAGCACCTTCACTTTAGAACTTTTTACCCCGCGAAGCTCGGGAGTAAAAACAACCATGTTGACGTTAAAGGCCTAGGAGGTTGAGGGTGTCATGAAAACTGGGAGGTGGGGGGAGGCCCCCTTCAGCCTTCATTCTTTTCACTGAAATATGTACGTAAAATAATTTTAACGGTAAACTTCTGCACCCTAGAGAAAATTCAAGTACAGCTAAGCCAAAATAGAAGGAACCACTCGGACGAAAACCTCACGGTCAGCATTTTGGTCTCTGGGCTTCCTGCTCCGCCCCGTCGGCCTGCAGACCGACGTTTCTGCCAGGGTTTCTCAGAAGAGGGAGGTCGGCCGGAGTCAGACTGGACAGGATGGCCTCTCTGAAGCTGGACACTCAGATGTTTTCCTCTGCGGACTCAGAGAGGCCTGCTCCTGCGCTGCCCCCAGCCATGCCGGCTGCCAGGCACCTGCCACGTGGCTGGTGGTGGGAACTGGGGTGGCTCCCAGGGGAGCGCACACCAGATTCTGAAAACTTGGTGTGGAAAAACAAAAGAATGTAAAATACCTGCAATAACTTTTTTATATTGATTGCATATTGAAATGATAGTACCTGGGTTAAAGAATTATATTAAAATGAATTCCACGCGTCTCTCATTTGCCTCTTTTTTCTTTTTTTGGCGGTACGCGGGCCTCTCACTGCTGTGGCCTCTCCCGTTGTGGAGCACAGGCTCCGGACGTGCAGGCTCAGCGGCCACGGCCCACGGGCCCAGCCACTCCGTGGCATGTGGGATCCTCCCGGACCGGGGCACAAACCCACGTCCCCTGCATTGGCAGGCGGACTCTCAACCACTGCGCCACCAGGGAAGCCCCTCATTTGCCTTTTTTAGTGTGGCTCACAGTGTACTTCTGTGGGGCAGGCTGGCTACTCCTTTCCAGCCCTGGGGCCCCAAAGCACCGCCTACTGAAGCCCTGGCAGTCTGGTCCCTGCAGAGGCCCCCGAGTGACCATCCTCCTAGGCCCCAGGGCCCCTGCTGCACTGCCCCCCACCCACCTGGGGGAGGGGACACAGACCTGGATGACACAGATACGCTTCCCTGTGGAACACCGCATCCTTCACGCCACTACCCCAGTGGTCTCACAGATGCATTCCCTCCAGGAGGGCCCTGTGCACAGAACGTTTCTGAGGGTATTCTGGGAGTGCCATTCTAACACACGTTGGTTAAAACTTTCTCATGTAATTATACTAAATTGTATTAGATGTTCCAGTGAACAAAGTCATGAAAACTTGTAACAAGTGGAACACCCCAAAGCTATGTAAGAGCAGAACTTAACTCTCCTCGCCCACCCCCCACAGAAACTTCCACAGCCTTCTCCATCCTCATACAAACACTTCAGAATGATTTTTAGAGAGATATGACTTTACATTTTTCATTAAGGTAAGAATGGTGCCATCTTTATTCACCCCAAATCGGGGAAAGTAAAACTGAAAGAAAGGAAGGTACTGGGAACCAGAACTCTGGGCCTCACGTGAGTGACATTTATTTCTGGGTTTCAAGGCCCACGAGGTGGGCACGCTGACCCATACACAAAGGACTAACGTGTCCTCTGGCAAAGGCTCGAAGGCTAGAAATAATCCTTGGGGTTGTGAAATCTTAAGGCCCTAAGAGAAATTTGTCAGAGACTCAACACCTATTCTGTGAAGCCACAGGCTTCACAAGGACCACG
Source organism: Mesoplodon bidens (assembly GCF_964165515.1). Classification (NCBI taxonomy): domain Eukaryota; kingdom Metazoa; phylum Chordata; class Mammalia; order Artiodactyla; family Ziphiidae; genus Mesoplodon; species Mesoplodon bidens. The sequence goes on from NC_138171.1 coordinate 67,573,861, forward strand.
TGGCAGTGAACTCCCGTGAGACAGGAGCAGCCAAGGCTTCGCCCATGTTGGTGAGCCTGAAATTCCAGGTACGGACGGGCCCGGAGGCCTGGGGGAGGAACCAGGCAGCAGAAGGGCACAGTGGCCGGGGAGGGCCGGCGTCTCACTGCTCTGGAGTAACCCAGGCTCCTGCCTGGCCGGGGACACAGCGAGCACCCCAAGCACTGTGCCCTGCAGGGATGGGGCAGCCTCCCCTGAGCGGGTGGCCTTGGCCATGGTCCTTTCCCTCCAGGCGACAGCTCCCACGGGGTCCAGGCCAGAACCCGCAGAGCTGCGGACGCATCAAGGAGAGCTAGAAACGAGATTGCTGTGTGCCATCTCCTGACCTTCAGTGCTGACAGCTAACTCAGTGAAAAATAAATAAAACCACCACGGAGCTGAACACATTCACGGGCCAATTCCGGTCTGCAGGTCATCCCTGCCCTTGGGCTGTGGGCACCCTGGTCAGAGCAAGGCCCCTGGAGCCAGGTGGTCTGGGCTTGAATCTTGGCTCAGCTCCCTCCCACCTGTGCATCCTCGGGCAAGCGACTTTACCTCTCTGAGCCTGTTTCCTCATCTGTGAAATGCGGGCAACGGCAATGTACTGGGCACAGGGTAAAGCACGGCAGAACCGATCAACAGGGCCAGGAGCACCCCACACCCTGACCCCTCCTTGGGCGGACAACGCCCCAGTGAGGAACTTGGGTGGGGAGGCAGGGGTGAAGCAACTCTGCCTTCCTCTGCCCCCCCAGCTGGCACCCACGCCCCCGTGGACAGAGCAGTGGGGCCCACGGCCCCTGCTCGCACCACTGTCTTTGCACATGAGGTCAAGCGGGCGGCGCATTTAGCGAAACGAGGGGCCCTCTGCCTCCCTGGGCTCTGAGCTGAGAAGCACTCAGCGCTTGGATAATGTGCCTCAAATTCCAAAACTATGCTCCCTTTCATGACCACGCTGGGAGGCTTAATCACCTAAAATTAGACCTGTCCTGCAAAAAGGGCTTAGGAGTCTCCCCTCTCACCGCTGACCGTGGGGTCTCACCCACCAGGGACTTGGCGCTGTTTCAGCAGCAGCCCCTCCAGGTCTGGGCCCTGGAAGCCCTGCCTGCTTGTGCCTGGCTCAGCCAAGCAACAGGGGGCGTCAGAATAGCTGCAGGAACTGCGCGCACACAGCTGTGATCGAGGGAGTTACTGCCAGGCCCTGGCACGGGCATCAAGAGCTCCAGCTCCACTCCAGCTGCTGCTGCAGGTGCCTGGCAGCCCTGTGCAGATGGTCTCCAGACATGAAGTATGCACCTACTGTGTACCCTGCAGTCTGCAAAATCCTGGAAAGGCCTGTGGGACTCCCAGCTAGGAGAGGGGAGGAGACCCCGGACACAGAATCAGGCAGCAGAGCCACAGGGCACCTGGGGAAGCAGCCATGGCAGCAACACCGGCGAGGCTTTTAACGCAGGAGATGCTTGCGCCAAACACTACTGGGCGGAGAGCAGGAAGGGGAGGGAGCGGCAGGGATGACCCGAGGCTGGTGGAGCAGCGGCAGGTGGCACTGGCGTGGGTCCCAGGGATCCGGGCTTCACCTCGAGGGCAAAGGGGCAGTGCCTCGGAGTGAGCAACGTTTGCACTTGAGGACACCCGGGGGCCAAGGCTGGAGGCAGGTCAGGGAGGAGCCCAGGGCCGGGGCCGAGCGCACTTAGGAAGTGGGGTGGCGGTGACAACGCAGGGCTCTGACACACGGGTGGGGTACTGGAGGCCGGAGGAGAACTCCAACAGCAGAGACGCTCACGTCCCAGGGAACGTCCAGACCGCTTCTGAAGGCCTCTGCGCACACACGCAGGTGCAGGCCGAGTGGCAGCTGCTGGCTCGGAAGCCTGCAGGGGCGTCACCCCAACAGTGTGGGTGGGGGACTTGCACGCTCCCCCCAACAGGAAGCCAGATCCCAGCCTCGGGAAGCCCCCCAGGACATCCCCAATCACCTGAGCCAAACTCAGGTCAAAGGCCAGGGCCCCAGGAAGGGCCCCTGTGCCTCCTGGAAGCCCAGCACTTCCCAAGCAATCGTCAGATTCAGAAACAGAACCAAGCCCCCGACTCCCGCTGACCCCAAGTCCAGAGGGCGGCCACCGTGTCCAGAAACGAGGAACCTGGGCCACCCCACCCCCAGCTGCACGTTCACGGACAGTGGCCGTGAAGGGTCCTTCTGAGCCTTCGGAAAAGAGACCCTTCGAGGCCCTCGATGGAAGATCCACCAAATGCTTCAAGAGACAGAGCTGCAGCTCCTGCCGCCCTCACAACTGCTGGTCTGCACCATGGCGGTCAAGGGCAGCACGCACGTGGCCGACCCCAAGCCCGGCTCAGGCTGAAGCCCAGCACTGCCCAGGGCTTCTGCCTCCCAACAGGGTGCAGGCCTCAGATCAGCGGCTGCACTGGACCCTGGCAATGGCGTTTTAAGTGCACTGGAGCAAAGGACAAATAATGTCAAGAGCAACCCTACTTGGGGCCTTTGAATCAGGCCTTTTCATTTGGCTGGAGAAAAAAGTGATCTCTTGACTAACTGCGAGATTGTACACATAATGATGGCTAATGGAGTTTTTAAAAAATCCTATAAATTGAATGACTGTATTTTTCTCTTTATACTTTTGCTTTTCCCCCCAAATTTTAACAAAATTAATTTTAAATCTGAAAAAAGAACTAAAACACATCACAGTATTTCTTAAAGAAATACAACCCCTGGAGGGCCTTTGCGCAAGCTCCTTCCTCAGGCCTGAGGGGACCAGGAGGTCTGACCTACTGCCTGCAGGAAGGACGGGGGGCGTACAACCTCAGCCTCCTGCCCGGCAGTGACGGGAGCCACAGCGCCACCCCGTTTAAGAGAAGTGAACGGAGAGCCCTGGAAGAACGTCTTCCAGCAGCTTCTCTGAGACGTGACACCAGACTCGCCTCCCCAGGGGATGTTTTGTTCTTTCAAAAAGAAGAAAGGGAAAAGTTGAGTTTGAAGAACTTACACAGAAAGTGAAAAAAGCTCAGGAGCTCTGCAGTTTTCTTCAGAGCTTCAGACCCTGAGAAACTGAGTTAAGTTCAAAAGAGAGGCTCAAACGTAATCTCCACACCCCCCGCTCTGTGCCTCGGCCTGTGCCGGAGGGGCAGCTGCTGGTGGCTGAGCCTGGGCGGGCGCAGGCGGAGACCCAGGCCCGGCGTCCCAACTCGCCCTTCTGGGAAGTCTTGAAACAGAGCTGAGCTTTGGTTTCTGCTGTCCTAAAACAGGTAAAAATACAAACCCACCTTAAAGGAAGTTGGGGGATAAATGCACAGAAAGAGCCCCTCCCCACACACCAGGCTGGAGCACAGTGGGGCCGGTTCCCCGGGACCCCGGCCTCAGGCACAGCAGCCCGCAGGGCACAAAGGATGCGGGGGGAGGGGGGCGGGGGAGGGGACAGCAGGAGGCAGGGGTACAGCTACTGTCCAGTCACACGGCTCAAGATGAGGCCCTACAGGCCACAAACACCCCGACTGAAGGTCTCCTGGTGGGTCTGGCCCCTGCCCCGTTACGTTACAGGACACGACCCTATTCCTGCATCTCCCGGGGTCCGGCAGTGGCAGGGGGCCTCTCACAGCATGGAGCTGACACCCCTAGGATGCTGCCAGGTCCCGGATGCAGGAACTACCTTTCTCTCTCACCTGACCTCAGTCACCACCATCTGCTGGGTGCCCAGGGGCTGGGGCAGCCCAAGAAGCACTGGCCACTTCCCTTCCTCAACCTGCGCCCCCGAAGGAGCAGTTCTCTCTGCGGCTCAGAGGACGCTCGGGGCCCTGAGGTCAGGGCTGGGCCCCCTCCTGGCGCCCGAAGGGGTGGGACCTCCACTTTGGTACAAGGAGGGCCTGTTTCTTCAACTCACAGACAAAGAATGGAGTTTTGGTTTCTCTTCCATTAACAAGAATACGTGTTACAGAAAAACTGGAAAATGCAGAAGGGTGAAGGGAAGAAAATAAAATTCACCTATAGTCCTCCCCGCAAAGATGGCCTTTCTGCCCCGTGGACCTGTGAGCGCATCGGACTCAGCCGTCGTGGGGTCGTGCGGGCCGGTCTGAGGGTACCTCCACCTCCTGGAGGCTGGCTGGGCCCTAACGTGATGGCCTCTGGCCCCCGGTAGATGGCCCGCGTCCGCGTTAAGGGCCAGGGTCTGGCATGATGCCAGGCACAGAGTCCAAGAGGAGGGCCCCCCGGCCTCAGCCTCGCTCAGCAGTGATGCCCGCAAACCAAGCCCCCGTGGCAGCACGAGTCCCAGGACTCGGGCCCAACTCAGTTTCCAGAAGGTGCCTCCTGTCCGGCCCAAGTCTGGGCATCCAGTTCCCCAGGGCTGGCCCGCACTGTGTTTGCGTGGACTTCCTTCCAGGAGCTGAGGAACGGCCCTGCCGAGAGGGCCCCAAACCACCCCCACGTCCGCTTGCTTCCTGGGCAAGAAGCGTGCTTTCCTGATGAACACAAATACTCGCCGCGGTGGCTCTTAGAAAACAAACCAGCAGAGGCCTGGACGGTGCGGCCGACTCGGAAGCTTCCGTTCTGGAAGTTTCCACTTCGTGATGATTCCGTGAATCCCCTCTTTCCCAGACACTGGGAAAAGAATCCGTGCTTCTGTTTCAAAACCAAGTGTTTTCTCGTAGTCCACACCTGGGCTCCTGATGGCCCTGAAATCGCCCCCATCTCCACGGAGCCACGTGAGCACCGAGGTCAGGTTGGGGGGGGCGCTCACGTGGGCCCATCACCGCGGGAACTGTCCACTGCGCCAGGCCTCCAGAGGGTAAAGCGGATAGAGCTCGTCGTCCTAAATTAAAAATGCACCTGCCTTTTGACTTAGCAGTTACCTATCTAGGAATTTACATTACAGAGATACCCAGCGATACGTGTACGCCACTGTAGCATTAATTTCAGCAGCAAAAGAACGGCACACTGCTTCATGGCATTTAAATAAATGACGTTATGGTCACGCCGTGGGCTACGATGCAGCTGAAAGCGGCAGCCCCAGGGTGTGCTGAGGAACGAAGGAGGCAAGTCCGTCCCTGCAACGCAGGCCCGCTGCGTGTGCCATGGGATGAGCAGGGCATCTCCGGGGGCCCCCCAGGAGGTCGGTGGTGGCTGCGATGGAGTGGAGAGGAAGACTCTCCATTCTCACCTTCCACGCTTCCACACTGTTTGAATTTTGTTTGCTGGAAGCACACATTTACACAATAAATTTAAAAAAGGATTAGGAAGGTGGGTGTCCACTGTCAAGTCTGGTCAGGGACAAGGGGTGAAAACCTGTCACACAGCCTCGATTTGCTCCTGTACGAAGATCAGATCAGAAGTTCCGGAATAGCTCCAACTCGGGCCTGCGGAAGCGTGTCCTGTGCCCGCTCTCCTCTGGGGCTCCTGTCAGCGGAGGCCCTGCCGGGACAACCGGGTGTCAGGTAAGGCCTGGACAACTGAGGGAGCCACCCCAGCTCCAGGGCTGCTCTTGCTGCTGACATGCCACGTGTGTGGGCCAGCCACAGGCTCTGGGAGCTCACTCACGGCTTCGGTGACGCGCGGGGCGACGGGGAGCTCACTCCCACCCCACTCAGGACACAGATAGAACAAAGACGGAGGAAGTCCTGACGCCACCACAGGGCTTCAAAGACAAGTCCATTTTCACGGGGCCTCCTGCAAGGTGACCCAAGAGGCTCCCTCATTCCCGATGGCTCTTGTTTAGAAAAGCTTTGTCCAGTAGAACCTTCTGTGCTGATGGAGATGGTCTTCATCTGCACTGTCCAAACGGGTAGCCACTGGCCCTGTGGAACTACTGAGACCTTGAGTGCGGTTTTCACTCTGACTTTTGACTGATTTGAATGTTAACTGGCCCCACGTGACCAGCAGTTCCTGTACCGGTCAGCGCAGCCCCAGAACCTAGCTCTCTGGTGCCAACGGTTAAACCTCGTGGCCCTGGATCCTTCCCTGCCCGAGCCCGGGTCCCTCCCCCAAGCTCCCTCCCCAGCCTGCTCCGCACCAGCGACACAGACCACCACCCCAAACCATCTCCCTCATCCCCCTGGCATGGTCATCAGGACACCTCACCCCCCAAGGCATTCACACCTCCAGGCCCCTGAGTTTCTGGATGCCCAGGGCCAGCCAGCCAGCGGGGATCTGTCCACAGTTCCCTCGAGGGGGTACCCGTGGCCCTGAAGAAATGGAGTGGGCGGCCCCCAAACCGACTGAGTCCCGGCTGGCAGGCAAGGAGATCAAGGGCAGGCAGCCAGGGGTGACCTCAGCCTTTCAGGTCAAGGGAGGAGCACAGAACATGAGGTGTAACTAAGTGAAGGGAACGCGGCCTGCTTCTCACTGGGCAACACGGCCACAGGGCCAAAAGCTCGATGTGAGTCAGATGAACTGGACCCCAAGCTCCACAAACAAGCTGTGACCGCAAGGGCAGTGTCAGCCGGTTCCATGAGCCACGGGAAAAGCCGAGCTGCCCGTCCACACCCGTCCTCGTATCCTCAACCACCATGGCTGTGGCAGACATGGCTCAGCGGGGAATGCGGGGCAAGTCAGAGCGACAGGCGCACTCTGCCCTCGGGAAGCGGTCCTTCACAGGCGCAGCTGCAAAGCTGCTCGAAGCCAAGCCCTTACCGAAAGAGCCCACCTCCCTTTCCTGCCCCCACCCCCAGCAGACTCGGGGCCCTGACCATCACTGCAACAGCACCGGCATCTCCGGGGAGCTGCTTAGAAACGCAGCACCTCGGGCCCCGCTGGGAACCACTGAGTCTTTATCTTAACAAGACCCTGCACGTCAAAGCCTGAGAAGCCCTGCCCTGGGGGGATCTCCACGGAGACGGTGGGGGTGGGGGTGGGGGGGGCAGCAGCGGACAGGGGCCTGCATCCACTTTGAGGGCCCACCAACCGTGGGAAAACGGGGGAAAGCACACGGGGCACGTCCAGGAAAATGAAAAACCGCAAGCGTGTCCCCCACGTTTCCGACTCTTCAGAGTTGAAGACTGAAGCAATTTACCGCTCAGGTGTCACATCACCCGCAGGCCACCCGGTGTGGCTGTGCTCTCTTTGGGGCCTGTCCGCGTGCTACGTGGCTGGCCGTGTGGCCCAGCGCCCCGCCCTTCCTGATTTTCTCCCTGCCACCTCGGAGTCACGGCCCCCTGCCACCTGAGTTGATCGGTACTAATTTCGGCCATCTTTCCTATTTTCTGGGGTTTGATTTCTTTTTACGTTAACTCCAATATGATACACACCTGACATTTTCACAGGGGCTAAGCAGACCCTTCCAAACCGTAAACATCCTGCCCAGGATCACTGCCTTGACCTGTCCCCTCCCCGCCCTGAAGTGCAGGTGAGATGCAGTCTAGTTAGGACCACTCTCTTCCCTGACCTGCTGGCCTCGGTCCAGCACCCTACTGTAATTACAATAGTTTGGGACTGTGTTCACACATCAGACAGAACCGGTCTTCCAATAGCCACTTGAAAATCTATTCAGTATTCTTATTTATTTTTCCCTCCAGAGGGGACTTTTAAGCCCACTGAAATTTTGGCAGGAAGAATAGTAAACTACTAAGTTAACTTGGGAGTGACTATCATTTTATCTGCAATATTTAATCTTTCTTATCCTGAACCATGGTATTTTTTCTGTTCAAATTTCCTCTTATACCTCCTCAGGTGAGCTGCTCTGTGGGTTCACACAGGTCGTTAAGTTAGGTCTTCCTCCCAACAAGGTTCTTTATTACCTGCAAATTAGGACAATTTTGCCTTCCTTTCTAATATTATCATGTTTCTGTTTCATACCTTACTTCAATGGCCAAAGCCATACACAGTAACGATGACCACAGGAAGCTCTAGTCTGAACACACCTGATGCGCGAGAAGCCAGAGAACAGGCGGCTCTCACCTGCATCCCCGTCTTCTGCCTCGAATGCCCTCCTCCCAGGGTCAAGTGGAGCATCCCCGTGAAGACAGGGCAGTGTGCTCTCCCTCCGCCACGGAGTCAGGGCTGAGGCTGAGCGCCTGGGTTTTCAAAGGGCCTGAGAGGCTGACATGGCCTGTGGGGCAAGGTGGGCCGGTCCCTGACCCTCACATGGGACAAGTGTTGCCTGAGTAAATGTCCCCCCAGAAGTTGGGGCGGAGGAAACAGCAAAGCGGATACAGCTTCACAGAGGGAAAAAACGTAGGGCCCTGCCTACCTGGCACAGGTCCAAACGTTTCAAAGCCCGTAATGGACCTCACCACGACAAATGCAATTAATTTTCCAAATCAACTAATGGCTAACCTAAGAAAGAAAGAAAGAAATCTAGAGAGAAAGAAAGAAGAGAGAGAGAGAGAAACGGAGGGAGGGAGCAAGAAAACATCAGACTACTGTATCAAGTGAGAGATGAATATGAAACAGGAACTCACGGGCCCAATTTCTACAGTAATCCGTACTAAAAAGATAACAGAAATTCATGTTCTACATTATCTAATATATGTATCTGATACATTATATCTATTTTAATGTTCTATTAATGCTCCATTACATGATGGGGGTGGGGAGGTAGCGAAGAGCGAAAACTGGGAGGCAGGGGTGTGGATGCCATTGTTTCTCAGAAACGTCATCCTACTGCTATTCATGCAACAAACATCTAGAAGAGAACAAAGCTATGCTAAAGCACCAGGTGAGGTAAGAATGCAGAACAGGCTGACAGAACGCAGCCAGACATTTGAGAAAGACTGCAAGACACGGAACTGTCCTAGACTGGGTGTGGATGGAGTCACTGCTCCTAATTCCTCACCTCTCCTCAACTCACACCTTTTCCCAGGTCACTCCGCAGCCCCTCCCACTGGGGACAGTAGACTTCCTGCCCTTTGACTCAGGCTCAGTCTCATGGCCTGCTCTAGCCAACAGGATGCTGGTTTGAGCAGTGCCCTTTCACAGCTCTGCCACAACCGTGGGAGGGCCTCTGCCCTCGAGAGTCACTGATGCCTCGGCCAGGGCCCCAGAAGAAACACGTAGAAGAGACCTATGTTCAACCTGCAGCAGGAGCTGAACCAATTAAACTGCAGCACGAAGCAGAGCCACCAGCCGAGATAACCCCGACCAGTCAACCTCCAGCCAAGTCAACAGAAACATGAACAGGAATAAACGACTGACACTGTAAGACCCTGAATTCTGGGATGTTTGTTATGCAGCCATGTGGCGATAGCTGACTGATACAGACGGCTTCCCCAAAGGGAATCCATAAGCCACTTAAAGACAGCTTTTCCCTCCAAATTCATAAAGAAATCAAAGCTACTCACCAGGCTCACCTTTCTTCTTAGATCCAGACTTCTTCTTCGCAGGAGCCTCTTGCTTTGGTGCCTCCTGGCTCTGGACCAAATCTGCATTTTTGCCCTGGATAGGAGCTGACTCTGCCTTTTTACCCTGGTTGGCAGATGCATCCACCTTTTTGCCCTGGTTGGGGGCCCCTTCTGACTTTCTGCCCTGGTTCAAGGTTCCCTCTGCCTTTTTGCCTTGATTGGGGGCCCCTTCTGCTTTCTTCCCCTGGTTTTCTGCCTTTGTGCCCTGATTAGCAACCGAATCTGCCTTTTTGCCCTGATTCTGGCCCCCCTCCGCTTTCCTGCCCTGGTTGGAGGTCCCCTCTGCCTTCTTCCCCTGGTTGGAGGTCCCCTCTGCCTTCTTCCCCTGGTTGGGAGCCCCCTCTGCCTTCTTCCCCTGGTTGGGAGCCCCCTCTGCCTTCTTCCCCTGGTTGGGGCCCCCCTCTGCCTTCTTCCCCTGGTTGGGAGCCCCCTCTGCCTTCTTGCCCTGGTTGGGGGTTCCCTCTGCCTTTTTACTCTGGTTCTGAACCACTTCTACTTTTTTGCCCTGATTGGGGCTCCCCTCTACCTTTTTGCCCTGGTTTGGGGTACCTTCCTCTTTTTTGCCCTGATTCTGGGCCCCCTCTGCCTTCTTGCCCTGGTTGGAGGCCCCCTCTGCCTTCTTTCCCTGGTTGGAGGCCCCTTCTGCCTTCTTGCCCTGGTTGGGCGTCCCCTCTGCCTTCTTGCCCTGGTTCTGGGCCCCCTCTGCCTTCTTGCCCTGGTTGGAGGCCCCTTCTGCCTTCTTGCCCTGGTTCTGGGCCCCCTGTGTCTTCTTGCCTTGGTTGGGGGTCCCTTCTGCCTTCTTGCCCTGATTCTGGGTCCCTTCTGCCTTCTTGCCCTGATTCTGGGTCCCTTCTGCCTTCTTGCCCTGATTCTGTGCCCCCTCTGCCTTCTTGCCCTGATTCTGTGCCCCCTCTGCCTTCTTGCCCTGATTCTGGGCCCCCTCTGCCTTCTTGCCCTGATTCTGGGCCCCCTCTGCCTTCTTGCCCTGGTTGGGGGCCCCCTCTGCCTTCTTGCCCTGATTCTGGGCCCCCTCTGCCTTCTTGCCCTGATTCTGGGCCCCCTCTGCCTTCTTGCCCTGGTTCTGGGCCCCCTCTGCCTTCTTGCCCTGGTTCTGGGCCCCTTCTGCCTTCTTGCGCTGGTTGGGGGTCCCCTCTGCCTTCTTGCCCTGGTTCGGGGCCCCCTCTGCCTTCTTGCCCTGGTTGGGGGCCCCCTCTGCCTTCCTGCCCTGGTTGGGGGCCCCCTCTGCCTTCTTGCCCTGGTTCTGGGCCCCGTCTGCCTTCTTGCCCTGGTTGGGGGCCCCCTCTCCCTTCTTGCCCTGGTTCTGGGCCCCCTCTCCCTTCTTGCCCTGGTTCTGGGCCCCCTCTGCCTTCTTGCCCTGGTTGGGGGCCCCTTCTCCCTTCTTGCCCTGGTTCTGGGCCCCCTCTCCCTTCTTGCCCTGGTTCTGGGCCCCCTCTGCCTTCTTGCCCTGGTTCTGGGCCCCCTCTGCCTTCTTGCCCTGCATAGCACTGGTGGCAGAGGCACTGCCCTTGGCACCCACTGGGGACACAACCACCATAGGGACCTCCTTGGGAGCGGCTTCCAAAATGGCAGCCTTTGAGGCAAGAACCTGGATGGAATTTACTACTGAACTGACTGCTGGTTCCACCTTTGCCACTTTTTTCTCCTTCTTCTTTTTGTCCTTAGGGGAAGAAGCCGGCTTCTCCTGGGGCATGGCTGGTACTGTGGCTACAGGGGGAATGACCACGGGGGACTGGACTGGGGTTGGAGCCACCGCCACTGCGGGCGCCCGCACTGGGTCCTTGGGGAGGATGGTCACGTTGGGGCCTGGCTCATGGTCAGGTATCTTCCCGTTGGGTTTCTCGTCCTTTTTCTTGGTCTTTCCTTTCTTCTCCACTGTTTTCTCCTTCTTCTTCTTCTCCACTTTCTGGTGGTGAGTCTTCGCCATCTCCTTGCGCTGGTTGGCTAGAGCTTCTTCATACGACGTCTCCTTCATGGAGAACGTCGACACCAGGAAGATGCCGATGGCGGAAACGACCATGAATCCACCAAAGACCACAACCCCCAAGGTCTGGGTGTCGTAAATATCCATCCTGGCTTGCTTTCCTTTCACCTGCCAAATACATACATGTCAATTACTTTTTGTAGAAACTGAGGTATTCAACAAGCGCCAACCCCACCCCCAACACCTGACTTACAGTTTCACTAACTCTTCATAATGATAAAGTGAAGGAAGAAACAAACTCAGGCCATCTCTGACGTCACCCATTCTCCCCGCCCCCTTCAGAAGTGAGCAACTCTTACATAAGATATTCCATTAGTGCCAGGATATACGAAGCCATGGAGAGAGAGCAGCGAGGAGCTCTATAACCAGGGCACATCACACCCAGGAGACTCAGATGCTGTGCTCCCAGTTCATGATGTTCCCCACCACAGGGGTCAAAGATGCACATGTGCACAAGCACCGGCCAGGTGTGAGACAACTGGGGGTAGTGAGGACTGTAGCAAACTGCCCCACTACATTAGGGCCAGGTGACGTCCAGCCACAGCTGATGACTGTAGACATGCGGGCACTGTGTTGAGAGATCTTTTGCTTTCTCACATTAGGACAGAAATTTTTTTTTTGCTTAACGTGAAGTTGACTGATTTTAAAAATACCATGTGGGCTTCCCTGGTGGTGCAGTGGTAAAGAGTCCGCCTGCCGATGCAGGGGACACGGGTTCGTGCCCTGGTCCGGGAAGATCCCGCATGCCGCAGAGCGGCTGGGCCCGTGAGCCATGGCCGCTGGGCCTGTGCGTCCGGAGCCTGTGCTCCGCAACGGGAGAGGCCACAACAGTGAGAGGCCCGCATACCGCTAAAAAAAAAAAAAAAAAAACCCAAAAAAAACCATGTGAGTCAAACCAAACACAGCTGCCGGCTCTCAGCCACAGCGTCCAGGCCAGCAGGCCCTCGCGAGCCATCTGACTCTCTGCTGCCTCCACTTCCTCCAGTGCTGATAAACACAATTACCCAGGGCCCAAGATGAGAACCTATGCATTACAATCCGGAAAGGTGATCAAAATTTGGTGAGGAAAAATGGCCTTTAACCAGTGATAGCTCCGAAGAGCTATGCAACCTGCAAACTTGCACATTAGGAAACAGGAAATATCAGTCTTGGGACGCCGACCAAGTAAGACTCCAGGTTTGGAATTTCATATCCAGAAGCTGCAAAGAGGGAGGAGGGCAGTGTCACCAGGTCCACTCCTCGCCCTGGGGAGGGGACCCTTTGCCTGATGACAAACTCCCAATCAAGAGGATGAACCACCACTTCTTGCTGGCCGGGGACCAAAGTCCATAGGGTCAGAGGTGGCCAGGTCCACACCCATCAGCTGTCAGCCAGGCTGAATCTGACTTCAGTGAGAAACTCCAACAGGTTCATTTCTTGGATACGTTCAACTTTTATCAACTAATTTTGATGCTACTATAATCACATTCCAGTCCCCTGAACTGGGGAGTGAGAAACAGCTCCCCCAGGAGGACCAGCAGTGGACCTGAGCAGGGAACGCAATGGTGAGAGGTAGGGGAGGAAGGCAGAAAGGGGGAGAGCTGAACGGCCCCCAGGTCCCCAGAGCACAGTTTCGCCGTCTTTCTACAGAACCCTTGCGGTAAGAGAGTGGAACGCACTCTGCTCTCCACAGTGCTAAGTCCCTCAGCTGCGGCTGCGACACTTACTTCACCCAGACTGTCACCGGGCCTGCAGCTCCAGGACAAGCTCCACAGTCCACTCCTCAGGCCCAAGGTGGACTCCTGGGGCAGCGGGTTCTGACCCCGGGTCATGGGTTCTGGCAGCGAGATGCACAGCCAGGGCCCCTCACACATGACAGTCGGGAGAGGCCACCACACACGAGCCCTTCGGGATCCTCGCAGCCAAGTGTGCAAAAGGCCTGGAGGGGGGTCCCGCGGGCGGGAGGACAGGGACAAGAAGCTGGAACGTTCCAGGCCCCGTTCTAACCCTGCTGCTTGGAGGGCGTCCACCAACTGAAACTCCGGGTCCTCACAAGCACCCCTCAGAACTTCGCCAACACGGACACGTTTCAGGTACAAAGCAACACCATAATCACTATATCCATCCTATTCAGATGACAAAAACCTTTTGACCTTCTGTGCAGCACAGGGAACTCTACTCAATGCTCTGTAATGACCTACATGGGAAAAGAATCTGAAAAAGAACGGATACAGAACTCCTTTGAAACACCCCTTCTCCAGAGGGAGCACCACGCCTGGGGCCCGGGTCACCCCGGCTGAGGGTCCATAAGCCCCGGGTGGCGTCCCCAACAAGCCCTGGAGGGCGGGTCCCCTGGAGCCCCAGGGCCACCAGCCCCCACGATGGGCGCCTGCCCCCACCGTGGGCTCTGCAGATGTGTGGTTTGGTTAGAAAAGCCACGGTTGAAAAGTCAGCTTTGACTCTCAAGTTAGGCAAACACGGGATACAAAAATATATTCTCTGTCAGGGGCAGAGTGGAGAGAAGCCAGCTGGGAGAGCACTTCCCTCCGCAGTGGACAGTCGGATATCTGAGTCCATCACAGATGTGCCTTCCCAACTCCGCAGGACCGCTGCTCCAGAAAGAAATTGCATCCCCACCACTAACTCCTGAGTAAGAGTTTCTTTGAAAGGACGCTTTCACAGGAAAATGAAAAGCCCCAGATTTATGGTAACTCAGTGAAACAGTGAAGGCTCAGGACACATCACCATCACCACGGACAGCCAAGAAGTCGAGGTGGAAGCCGCCTTCCCGCTGCCCCACAGAGTCGGCTCCTGCTCGAGGGACGGGAGTACCACCCGTGCTCACAGGCACAGCAAAGACAGCGATGCCTCAAGGACGCTCTCAAGGTCAGCCTTCAAGGTCAGCGTTCCGACGCTTCGCTTCTGAAATCCCCACCATGGTAAAAGGCCCCCAGCGGGAATATCCCGCAGGGTTTTCCCAAGGGCCGTGCCCAGGAGGGCAAAGAATCCGGCCAACCGTGCCACTGCATCCTGTGTGTGCTGACCACAAAGAACCTGCACTCTGTCAATCCTGGAAACCTCTGAAATGTGCACTCTTATTTACTATGGCCAGTCCGCTTAGAATGCAAAGCAGAAAGGTGAAGGCCTGCCAGGGCAGGGGGCAGGAGACTGCCCAGAGGCTCGGGGACCACTCCCAGGCTTGGCCGGCTGACACGCCCTGGGCCACCTCGGGGCTCCTCAGAGAATGGCTTTCCTCTGCTCCTGGGAGTAAGAACTTGGGAACAGAAGTTAAGTGGACGCCCCAGGCACGGACTACATTTGCTGATCCGTGTGGCCTGACCTGGCTTGTCCAGTCTGGCCAGTTCAGTCCAACTTGGCAACGGGGATCTGGGGGCGTTTTGCGAAAAGGGCCCTCAACAGCACCCCTGGGGTGAGGTCTCATCACTCTCCAGCTGCTCCTCGGGGGCCACATGTGGGCCCTTGGAGAAGCCACGGCAGGGGTGCGAGATGAAGCCTCCCGACTCAGCCCAAGCCCCATTTCCTGGGCGTTCGGTGACTTACCAGGAAGGCACAATCTAAAACACAACGACAATGAAATGGAGACACTAGCAGATACGGCTGCATCAGGATCGCTGTCTCCTTGTTTTTGTAAATATTATGAAATATTTCAAATATACGGAAGATGAAGAAAAACATCGTGAACGTCCATTTACCTACCACCCAGGTTTAGCAAATTCAAACCTCTTTCCCCATTTACTTGAGATACATTTATGCAGTAGCTCATCCTTCTCTCCAGAGAGAACCAACACTCAGAATGCCACCACTTCCACACGCGTGCGTGTGTGCTTACACATGTCCAGCACCGCTACGGTGAGGGCTGCGTGAGACACCACTGCGGGCATCACCGGGCAGCATTTCATCCTCTAGGACATACCGCCGGGCCCAGGGCTGCTCCCCCAGGGCAGTGCCGCGAGCCCCGCCCTCTGCGTCCCCACCATCTCCTCCTGCGCTCACACCCGGATGCGTCCCCATGTGCCTCCCATGGTGAGCAGCCCTTCACGCTGCTTCCACGACACTGTCTGCTCATACCCTTGGCCCATTTTCTGAAGGGCTGTCTTTTCCCCTCATTTGTAGGTGTCCTTTACACATTTGGATATTAACCATTTGTATCCAAGTCTGTGGTTTGTTTTTCAACCAATTTTGTTTGAAAAACTGTTACACTGTTTTGTTTTACAGTGTTTTCTTGTTTCATTGCTACCACCCCAGAGTCAAAGAGAACCTGTTTCCTTTTTCTTTTTTTAAGGAAAAATCTGTTGCTATCCTTTAAATCTAAATAATTACTCAGTTGTGTTGGAGAAAGGCAACGCATTCCTAGGGGTCACAACGCAAAAGGAACAAAGGGGTTGATAGAGTGAAAACCTCCCTTACACCCCTGACTCTCAGCCACCCAGGTTCCAACCACTGGGAGACAAGTCCTTTCACTGTTTATTTTCTTCTACAAACTTCAGAACACTTTTCACAGTTGGGTTTCTAATCACCTGGGATCTACTCTGGCATAGGACAGGAAATAGGGTCAGCTTCCCCCACGGCTTAAGTTACCCAGCGCCCCTTCTGGACTGGTCCATCCCCCCTACCCCCTGACTTTCACAGCCGCCTCTGTCCCATCTGGTTTGCAGTGAACGTGGATCCCTCACCGGACTCACACTTTGTTCCACCTAAATGTTATTTACGCCCTGCATCAATACTACATTTTGGTCTATGCATCCCTTTCAAAAATTCTACTGGAACTTTTTTTTTTTTTTTTTTTGCGGTACGCGGGCCTCTCACTGTTGTGGCCTCTCCCGTTGCGGAGCACAGGCTCCGGACGTGCAGGCTTAGCAACCATGGCTCACGGGCCCAGCCGCTCCGCGGCATGTGGGATCTTCCCGGACCGGGGCACGAACCCGTGTCCCCTGCATCGGCAGGCGGACTCTCAACCATTGCGCCACCAGGGAAGCCCTCTACTGGAACTTTTATTTGAAACACACTGAATCTACAGGTGAGCATGGGGAGAGCCGGTGCTGTATGCTCTGGGAGCTGTCGGTGAATGGACTGTGTAGCACTCATTTCAACCTTCTTTTATACTTGCAGGGAGCCTTTATGATCTTCTCTATAGAAGTCTTACACATCTGTTGTTAAGGTTATTGCTATTTTTAAATGTACTAGAAAAAGATTTCTTTTTCTTTTTCTAGCTACAGACAACCAGCAAAGTTATTCATTTTTGCATGTGTGTCATTTACCCAAATATTATGCTAAACTCTCATCACATCCAGGAGTTTGTGGATTCTCTTCAAGAAAAATCACCTATGAAAAGAGAGTAATTTCTTGCTTTCTAAGCCACACCATCGCTCCTCTCTCGTCTCACAGGGCTGGCTCCAGGCTCGCTGGTCTCACGGCCGAGTCTCCACTTCTGATCCTTCACTGTTAGATGCTGTGTTGACTGTAGGCTTTTGGTAGAAACCTTTGATCAGGTTAAGCTATCTTATATTCCTAGTTACCTTTCCTTTTTTAATAGGGTATTTTAGCACATGCTTTCTCTTTACCACTTGACATTTAATCTGAATTGGATTGAATTAAAAGAATATATTCTAATGTTAACTCACAGATGGTTCTGATGGTGTAAACACTCCTTGACGGTGGGTCTTTTCTTTCCTAATCCCTCACTAGATTTGGTCGGTTCACAGTTTTATGTGGGATTCGGGTGACTGTGCTGTCAAATGGGGGAAGTCAGAGCTCATCCTCAGACTGTTCTTACACAGTCTTGGTAGCAAGGTCACTTGAGTCCCGTTAAGATGAGCTACAGAGCATTCCTTTTCCTCCATCCTTTGTAGGTTCACAAGAACTTGCCTGTAAAACTGTCAGAATCTGGTGTTTTGATATCTGTTCTTGGAGGGGGTAGAGTGGGTAGAGAGCTGATTTTTCTTTAACTAAAGTATAGTTGCTGTATATTATATAAGTTACAGGTATACAATGCAGTGATTCACAATTTTGAAAGGTTTTTAAAGTATAAACCTACTCCATTTATAGTTATTATAAAATATTGGCTATACTCCCCATGTTGTACAATAGACCCCTGTAGCTTATTTTATATCTAATAGTTTGTGCCTCTTAATCTCCTACCCCTCTCTTGCCCCTCCCCGCTTCCCTCTCCCCAATGGCAACCACTAGTTTGTTCTCTATACTGTGAATCTGCTTTTTTTTTGTTATATTCACTAGTTTGTTGTATTTTTTAGATTCCACATATAAGTGACATCATATGGTATTTTTCTTTCTCTGTCTGACTTATTTCACTTAGCACAATACCTTCTAGGTTCACCCATGTTGTCGCAAATGGCAAAATTTCATTCTTTTTTATGGCTGAGTAGTATTCCATCATATACGTGTGTGTATATATAAATATATATGCCATATATATATCATATCTTCTTTTATCCATTCATCTGTCGATGGACATTTAGGTTGTTTCCATGTCTTGGCTATTGTAAATAGTGCTGCTATGAACACTGGGGTGCATGTATATTTCTGAATTAGTGTTTTTGTTTTTTTCAGATATATACTCAGGAGTAGGAGTGCTGGGTCATATGGTAGTTCTATTTTTAGTTTTTTGAGGAACCTCCACACTGTTCTGTTTTCCACAGTGGCTGCACCAATTTACATTCCCACCAACAGTGTATGAAGGTTCCCTTTGGCAGAGAGCTCATTTTTAATTGCTATTTCAATTTCAATGATGATTCCAGAACCAGCTTTTGGGTTTGTGATCCAATCTATATAATTAATTTTCATTATTCCTTCCTCCAACTTCCATTGGTTTATACTGTTCTAACTTCTTGACATGAACACTCCACGATCACGGATTTATCAGTTTCTCCTGGGAATCTGTCATTTGTGCTTTATTTGGAGGGCATCTTATTAGATGAATATAAGATCAGAATTGTTACATCTTTCTGATAAAGTGCCTACTATTTTTTCCTTTATTATAAAGTGATCCTCTTTTTTTTTTTTTTTTTTTTGCGGTACGCGGGCCTCTCACTGTTGTGGCCTCTCCCGTTGTGGAGCACAGGCTCCAGACGCGCAGGCTCAGCGGCCATGGCTCACGGGCCCAGCTGCTCCACAGCACGTGGGATCTTCCTGGACCGGGGCACAAACCCGTGTCCCCTGCATCGGCAGGCGGATTCCCAACCACTGCACCACCAGGGAAGCCCCTAAAGTGATCCTCTTTATCCCTAATAATGATCTTTTTTCCACTTCATTCCAATTGTATGTCTGATTTGACATGAATACACTACCATGTGTAAAATAGACAGCTAGTGGGAACCTGCTGCATAGCACAGGGAGCTCAGCTCGGTGCTCTGTGATGACCTAGATGGATGGGATGGGGGGGGCATATGTATACATATAGCTGATTCACTTCGTTGTACGGCAGAAACTAACACAACATTGTAAGGCAATTATACTCCAGTTAAAAAAAAAAGTTACGCCAACTTTTGGGGGGTTAATATTGGCCTAGAATCATTTTCTGTTCTCCACATGCAACCTTTCTGGGTTCATATGTTTTAAGTGGAGCTCTTAAAAATAGCATATAGCTGGATTTTATTTTCAGACCAGCATGGCAATTTGTTTTTTTAACTGGTACGGTTAGTTCACCAACATCTACTGTGATTGCCTATGTATCTGGACTCATTTATACCCTTGTTTTTTACTCCTATTTACAATACTTTTTCTTTGCTTATTCCCATTTTATCTGTTTGTTTGTTTGCATTCCACTGGACATCTTTTCTTCTGTGTTTGAAAGTTACACTTTTCTGTTCTTGTGTGTGTCTGTGTGCAAGCGCTCTTTTAAAAAACTGTAATTAAAATGTCTTTTCCCCTTACGTTCTCCTAACATACACACCTGACACTTCCCAGGAGCCTTGGTGCTCCACCCGCTTCTCTCTCACACATACCTGGGTGACCTGCGGGTGCTTGGAGTTCCAGACACTCGTGTTAAATTACCCAAATGGTTCCCAATCTGTTGCTGGCCACTGCTTCGTCCACCTCATGCCTTCTTTTGAGTCTCCCCAAAGTACATCCTCGACTACTTGTTTCAGCAAGAATCTCCTCTTGATAAACATCCTCAGTCCTCACAGCCCCGGAAGGATTTCTTTCCTTCACCCTCGCTCTTCATGAATGGATTAACTGGGTACAGAATTCCGTGCTGACAGTTATTTTCTCTCACCACTCTGAAGATATTATTTTATCTGTCTTCTGGCTTTTTTGGTTGGCAGCCATGGTAGGGTGTGTGCCTACTATGGAAAAACATGTTGTTGAGCTGTCATTCCTTTGTAATACCTTTTAAAAATACCTCCCCACTTTTAAGATCCATCTTTGGGGTTCTAAGCCTTTACCAGTGCCTTGAGATGTGTATTTATTTTTATTATCTTAGGCTCACTGTGCTTTCTCATGTTTTTCACCAGTCCTGGAAAGCCCTTGGCCACTTAGTTCTTTTGAGATTTCCTTGCTCCTGTTTCTTGGTGGTAGAAGTCCTAACTAGACCTCAATCTCTCTGTGCTACCACTCAGACATATGTTCCACTTCGCCAATTGTCTCTTCAGTTGAATCTAACCAGCTCTATAATCAGTCCTTTGAGTTATTCTATTTTTTTTCAAGTTTGCCTTGTTTTTTCCCGGAGTTATTTTTTCCCATTAATGTTTTCCATTACCTACTTTTATACCTCTGACAGTGACTCTGGCAGGACTTTATTAAGTTGCAACCCTGTCCGGGCTGAATTTCAGGCTTGTCTCTAAAGAGCTATTTTATCTTTGCTTCAACGAGGCCTTCAGAGAAGGCAGCAGGTAAGGACACATTTTTTTCTTTCTTTTTTTTTTTTTTTGCGGTACGCGGGCCTCTCACTGTTGTGGCCTCTCCCGTTGCGGAGCACAGGCTCCGGACGCGCAGCCACGGCTCACGGGCCCAGCCGCTCCACGGCACGTGGGATCCTCCCGGACCGGGGCATGAACCCGCGTCCCCTCCATCGGCAGGCGGACTCTCAATCACTGTGCCACCAGGGAAGCCCAGGACACATTTTCAGATGCAGCAGCTCCTGTTAAATATTCCTAGGAGACTCTGCCTCCCCCGCCTCAGGACAAAACAGATAAGCTCCTATGCCATCTCCCCTGGCCACTAGTCTGGCCCTTCGGTGCAGGTGTTACATGGGAGTGTGAGTGGGGTTCCCACTCCCCCCACCCAGCTCCCACCTGGACATAAAAACCAAAGACCCAAGACCCAGACTTTGGAAGACTACGCCACACCCACACTGCAGGGTCAGCTCACTTCTGGACCCAGACAGTCCCCGCCCTTGGCATACGGGATTTGGTAATCTCTTTTACTACCTTGTAAACTCAGCTATGCTTTTTAGAGAATGCTTATTAGCTCCACCTAACATTTCTAAATGTTTATAGAGAAGAGAGTTTTCAGGTCATCTCACCTAAAATTTTAAGTGTGACCTCTAATTCTTCTCTCTTTTTCTTTTTTTTTTTTAACCTAAAACTAAGAGAAAATCTGGTAACTAAAAGATATAACTGACTTCCTACTTCAAAGAAACAATGCCATTCATTTTAAAGAAAGATAAAACACTAAAAATAGAAATGTATCCTATTCTAAGCCTTGGCTTATTCATCGACCACTTCAGATTCAATTGCTTTGCTAAGGAAAAAAAACAAAGCATTGACATGTTTTTGCGTTTCTCTAATATAACAGTCTTTGGAAAAGTAGGTACTTGAATGGACCTAAATCTTCTGAGCGCTTACGAGGAGCCTACAGGGCTCACTACACGCCCCTGAGGTAGGGGTCAGGAATCCTGAGTCCTCAAATCGCCCACGAGCAGTTCAGATGTGCAGAGTTCTTCCTGCAGTGGACATGAAGCTCCCAGGAAGCAGGATCAGTGGTCTCCCCACCGTGTCCAATCAAACCTCAGCACATCCATGCTCCAAGCGTCTGCTGTGTGAAGGCGCCACTAAATACCAATCAGGCAGGGGCCACTCATTTACACGGTCACATGGTTATGAGAACCACCTTGAAACAGAAAAGCACAGGCATCCTGGTGGAGGAAGAGAACACACACTGTGGGGTCTCACACGCTTTGGGAAAGAGTTATTTTCTTCTTGGTTTTTTTGTTTTTACACTATTGCAAATGAGGTCTCTCTTAAGTTTCATTTTCTGTTTGTTGCTGGTAATACTGACATGTAATTGATTTCTGTAGGGTGGTTCCCCCCTACCCACAGCAACCTTGCCTAATTCTACTAACACTTTCTTCCCAATCTTTCTGTCTTCCGCTTCACTCCTCTTGAATTTCTGCACAGGGCAGGACCGCCAACACCGTGCTCAAGAGAAGGTGTGTCAGCTGGCATCCTGTTCTTCCTGATCTCAAAGCAAAACTTTTAGGCGTCTTGCTATGCAGTGTGATGTTTGCTGTAGACTTTCCTGTAGGTGTCCCTTCATCAGGTTCTTGGTTCTCTTCTTAGCTTAGTGTTGTTAAGTTATATGTTCCCAGAAATTCACTGTTAAAACTTGCAAAATTATCACCATGTTGAGATAAAAAAAGAAGGCTCATACATACAATGTGTGGTAGAGCCCCCTCCTCTGGTGGTTAATAAACACCCATGACACTGCTTTGTTTTTATTTATTAGCACATGTTGTTCATGATAACCACTCATCTTTTTAATTTCACCACATCTGTAGTGAAGTCCCATTTTACACTCGATATTATTTGTGCCTTTTTCTTTACCAATTTTGCTTGATATTTGTCAACATTATTCATCTTTTGTAAGAATGAACTTCTCCACTGTATATTTACTTGTTTTCTGTTTCATTAATCCCTTCTCATTGTCACTTCCTTCTGAGTGGTTTATTTTGACTTTGTCACTTCTGGAGACAGATGCTTACTTAGCTCATTAATTTTCATCTTCTTTCGTAATATATGTATTTAAAGTTATCAATTTCCCTATAAATAATATTTTAGCTACATCCTACAAGTTTTGATGTGTAGTATCTTCATCATTCATTTCAAAACATTTTCTATTTTCCTTTTTTTTTGACCTACAAATACATGCTAGAAGTGTTTTATTTTAATATACACACACATGGAGATTCTCTATTTATCTTTTTATTCATATTTCTAGTTTAACTGACCTCTGGTCGGACTACCTGCTCTACATAATTTCAATCCTTTCATTTGCTGAGATTGACTTTAAGGCCCTGGATACAGCCAATCTTTGAAAATTCTGAAGTCAAATATGTATTAGCTGGCTACAGTGTTTTGTTGTATTTATACAGAGTCATAGATCACATTCCTAATTTTGTTCAAAGTTCTAATCCTTAGTGATTTTTGTCTGCTTAGCTGTCAATTACTGAGAGGATATTGTACAATTCTCTACTCTGCTTATACATTTGACCATTTCCTGTAGTTCTGTCAATTTTTGTTTTATATATTCTTTCATTTTCACCCTGTCTCTTGTAAACACGAGTTGGATTTTTATTTTTTTTTATTTTTTTATTTTTTTTTAAATTTTTATTTATTTATTTATGGCTGTGTTGGCTCTTCGTTTCTGTGCGAAGGCTTTCTCTAGTTGCGGCAAGTGGGGGCCACTCCTCATCGCGGTGCACGGGCCTCTCACTATCGCGGCCTCGGGCCTCTCACTCGGGCCTCTCGTTGCGGAGCACAGGCTCCAGACGCACAGGCTCAGTATTTGTGGCTCACGGGGCTAGTTGCTCCGCGGCATGTGGGATCTTCCCAGACCAGGGCTCGAACCCCTGTCCCCTGCATTGGCAGGCAGATTCTCAACCACTGCGCCACCAGGGAAGCCCCTCGAGTTGGATTTTTAAAATCCAGTAAGATATCTTTAGATTTTAACTGGAGTATTTAGTCAAGTTACAATTTAAAATTTTTTTTTCTTTTTTTAATTTATTTGGTTGCACCGGGTCTTAGTTGCGGCAGGTGGGATCCTTAGCTGTGGCCTGCGAACTCTTGCAGCATGCAGGTGGGATCTAGTTCCCTGACCAGGGATTGAACCCAGGCCCCCTGCATTGGGAGCACGGAGTCTTAACCACTTCGCCATGAGCTAAGTCCCCAATTTACATTTTAAATGCTGATATAGTTGAGTTTAACTCTATAATCTTATTTTGTGTTATTTCCCCACCTGTCCTGGAGTTCTTTTTGCCTCCTTTCTTATCTCTTTTTGGATTGCTTTTAAGTCACCCCATTTTTTCCCCTCTACTATTGCAGAATACAGTTTCTATTCTTTAGTGACAACCTTTAAAACACAATAATATGTGAGGTTCGCAAAGTGCAAAATTAAACAAAACTTTACTCCCTCTGCTAATTCTAACACCCCCCTAAACTCAGGTGTTATTAACCATATCCTTTTTCCAGTGCCCCCCCAAACATTATTATTATTCTTTCACGTTTGTTTAGAGTTGCCCAAATGTTCCCACCTTCTTCATTCTTCTTTCCGTTTGGCACTATTTTCCTTCCAAGAACATCCTGGAGAGTTTCCTTTAGCCAAGATGTCACTAATTAATGGTCTTGGTTTTTGCCTTAAAAGTTACCTTCATTTCACCCTCACTCTGGAATTTTTTCCTTTGGTTGCTGTAGCACTACACTTTATACATGTGGGTGTTTTTTCCTTGTTTGGATGGGTGTCTCCTCCATTCTGTACAATTCTCAGTCATTATTTCGTCCAACACGGGCTCTGGCACACCACCTCTTCTCCCTGATTCTCAGTTGGTCTTACAAGTTACTGTCCTATTTGGTTCTAAAGTGAAATCTGTACATTCTGCTCTATCTTCCAGTTCAATCACGCACTTCAATCTGTTGGGTTTTTAACTATAGTGGTTGAGCTGCCCATGGCTAGAAACTGCACCTGATTCCTTTATCAAATTTGTTAGGTCACTTAACAGTTTCCTTTCTTTGTAGGTATTTTCCACCTTGTCTATTACTTTAAGCACTTAAAAGAAGTGCTTTTAAACACTGTGTCAACCACTCACTGTCTGTTTTCACAGACGTTCCTGCTGGTCCTCATTCACTGAATGCCTGGCATTCTGTGTTTGGTTATTCTCAACCAGGGATGCTTGTTTGCCTTGAAAATTACACGTGGGGATTCTCTGAGCTGAGGATAAAGGCGCAGTCCTTCAAAGACCTGCTTGTTTGTGGACTGGCCGTGGAGCACTCTCTACAAAGAATCAGAATTGGCTTGAAAATGTCCTACCACTGAGGTCACAGGATCTGCATGAAGGACAACACCTCAGGAGGGGACGGGCTTACTTCTGACTCACCTTCACCCTGGAGGTGCAGGAGTCCTCGGTGGGCACAGCTTCCATCATCCTGCCCACCTTGGTTTCTGCCCCCTGCACCCAGAGGTGCCATCAGAACTCACAGTTTGCCCAGCTCACCGAATGCCCTCAGGACTGTGCTCACCATCCAGGGTTATTCTTTGCACTGAGACTCTGGTGTCCTCACTACCTTCCTCAGGATCTTCCAAGCCATTCAGTGCTTTCCACAGGTGTTGTTTTCATCTGTTCTGTAGCACTTGCCCCACCCGAGTGAGAAGACTGGTCCAGCCCACCAGTCCACCCTGTCACCGGAACACAGCCCGCCCTTACTTCTTCAAGCTACTGACATTTGGCACCACAGCCACTCGTGGCCAAACCAAATCCCAGCCAGGCAAGCTCTTAAAAGGAAAGAGGTCATTCCTGCGATGTGACCGGAGGGCTGCCGTGTAGGGTGACTCCCAGATCCAAGCTTGGATGCACATCTGTCCCAGGAGGAGGGGAGCCTGCCCGGTGCCCTTGCCTCCCGGCCCTGGGCTCTAAGCAGGGTCCCGGCAGGTGGGCAGAGGCTTAGGCGAGTGACCTCTGGTACCCAACGGCCGGCTCCTTTGTTTTGAAGAAATCCACTTAACACTCCAACAGTCACTAGGTCTACCTTGTTGGAACCGGGGTGAGGTGGGGGGTCTGATGAAGAATCTCCCCGCAGATCAAAGCTCTGTGAGCCCTCTCTCATGTACTGTGAGGGGCTGCCTTTCTGCTTGGACAGCATCTGCTCACCGGCAGTAAAACCTGACCCTTTTCCGCAAGCCCTATGCAAAGGCTCATCTTTGATGAACCATCTCCAGGACACGGGGAGGGCAGCACGAGGGGGTGCTGCTTATCAGTAGCAGTGGTAACTCAGCTTCACCCCGGTTCCTTGCTGAAGTCATGTTCCAAGATCCTAGGCTGCTGGTGGGAGTACAAATGAGGACCAGCGCTCTGGGGAGTCCGCACTGTTGTCCACAGCTGAGCATACGCCTCCCGTGGCCACAGCCCCACGCCTGGGAACAGACCCAGTGGAAAAGTGGACACGCGGTCGCCAAAGTCAGGGGCAAGACTGTATTTTACAGTATCGTGTAATTTAGAGTACATCAAAACAGAAGCCCCAGAGGGGAAACTATCCAAGTGCCCCTGCACAGTGATGTGCAGAGTATATACAATAGGGGGATGAACTACAATAGCCCAAGACCACGGATGGACCTCATGCTCACACGTAACGTTGAATGGGAGGCCACGATGAGCACAGGCCGTGTGTCCACTTGCCCCGAGTTCACGCGCAGGTGGGAGGGACCTGTGAGCTACAAGTCAGGGGTGTGGTTACCCCCGGGCATGGGCAGCAACCCGAGGGGCACGAAATGAGCTGCTGGGGGACAATGTTTCTTGGCTGGCTGGTCACACGGGGCACTGCTCCGTGAGCTGTAGACGGGACAGTGCAGTTTTCTATATTTGTTCTACTTTAGTAAAGAGTTAAAATATGTATATACACACATGCCAACTTTGGTAGGAAAATGAACCCACACAGCTCTCAAAGGAGGAGCATCTCTGATGCCAGGCGGGTCTGTCACGGCACGTACACCCCTGCCACCCTCAGGCCCCTCACGTGCGCTCACCACGCAGCTCCCAAGAGAGGGGAAGTGGGGACCAAGGTCACGGTGGGCACCGCCTCCAAGCCCCACAGACCTCGCTGTCCCCGCGGCTTCCGAAACCAGACTGTTCAGAACAAACCTCAGGGCTTCCCTCTGAGGTTGGAGGCGACAACACAGGCTGCAGTGGCCACAGCTCAGCCGTGGCTAAAGGCCCGTCCATGCCCCTAACGACATGTCACTAACGAGGCCGCTGTTGATGGTGTCGTCACCACTCACTCTTGCACACTGACCCCCTTCCCCGAGTCACTGCAGTTACTACGAAATTCCCCAACTACGATGATCTAGAACTCACCAAGAAATGAAAACGTGTTCAACAGAAATAAAGCTGCATCTAATTCCTATGTAGGAGGAGCCTTAATTAAAAAGGAAATAGTTTTTGCTACAGCTGAGTTGTACATTTTAACCACTGAATGAAAAGTTCCAACAGAACATACTGCCTGGGCTGAGGGCCAGAACCCGGTCTCTCACGCTTCTGCGTGAAATGCGTAGGCCAGATCCTCCCGTCAGGAGGGGCCAGGAATCTATGATCTACTTTTCCATTTCTTTGCCTAAAAGCAAAGGCAGGCAGACAGGTGGCAACGAGGGATGTGGGCTCGGCCTGGAAGGGGCTGTGACCAGCCAGCCTGCCTGGCTCCAGTATCCCACACCTGCCCAGCGTCCACGCCCAGTCCTCGAGGAAACGCCATCTGGGAGGCGGGAGGTTCACCTCATCCAGCCCTCTTAGTCCAACAAAGTCTGACTAAAAGAAGGGAGAATGGAATGCCAACTACCAGAAAAGAATTTCCCCTCCTACCACGAAGGAACACTCTTGCTCACGAAACACAAAACCCACCTCTTTTCAGAGGCAGTGCACTGTTCAAACCAAAAATAACGTTTTGTTTCCTGGTGAGGGCGGCGTCACCGATACGCTTGGCTGCTCTGCAAACCCATCTAGCTCATCAGCTCCGCCGGGAAATCAAGGATGCTTGCTGCGAATTCTCCTCCTAGAACCAGCGCAGGCACCTGGGAAGGGCCCGGTCTGGTGAGGCCCCCGCGAGGGTGACGGTCAGCGGGGAACAGGCAGTGCTGAGACCAATCTAACCGGCCATGAGTGTGCCGGAAGGGCACCTGGGAGAGAGCGAACGCCCAAGCCTTCTGCCAAGGGTCACTTCAGAGACTTGGCTTCTGCTGGCGGAGCAGGATGGGCCACATGTGGCAGCACTGCCATGAGTGTGACGGTCAGTCTCCCAACTGGAGCCAGGCTGGGGGGAATCCAAAAGCCACTTGGCTTTGGAATATGTTTTTTATGTTTATATTTGATGCTCTAGGAATCCAGGCTACTTGAGGCTAAATGATAAGGTACTCACCGAATACAGGCACTAGAAAATCACCTGTTAGCTCGGCAAAGATGGGCACCTACTGTGTGCCACTGTCCAGACACTAGGGACACCTCGGGGCAACAGGGTGGCCACATCCCTGCACTGGGAGAGCTTACAATCCAGTGTCAGAAATGACAAAGTCAGTCACACATGTGACACATGAGGTGGTCATAATGAAAACAAAGCCACGCACAGAAGTGGGACAGGGGTCACCGGGCCTGTCACTTTAAATAGGGTGGTCAGGGAGGTCACAATGCACAGACCTGAGGATGGTGGGGGAGCAAGCCACGTGGCCCTCTGGGAAAAAGCTCCCCAGGGAGAGCAAGAGCATGTACAAAGGCCCTGCGGCAGAAGGGCCTGCCCGGGAAACAGAGGGAGGCTAGTGTGACCAGAGCAGGGGGTGGGGGTGGGGGTGGGGGTGGCAGCAGTGAAGCCTGAGGGAAAAGCGGGGCCTTGGAGGCCACTGGACAGACTCTGGCCAAGGAGGGTCCTGAACACAGGGTGACACGATCTGCTCTGGGAACAGACGAGAAGGCAGGGGGTGAGGGCAAAAGCAGGCAGACCACTTCAGACCTAGTGAAATAACCCGGGGGATGAGGGGTCTGCAACAGGCTGGCACCAGGGGATGCGGTGAGAGTGGATGGAGCTGATAGGTTTGCCGTCATAAAGGATACAAGTGTGAGAAGGCATGGAGTGAAGGATAAACCACGATGTGTGGCCTGAAAGATGGAGCCAACTGGCCTGGTTTCATATTACACGAGGAGGAAACTGAAGCCAAGGGAGAACAGTCACATCCAAGGTCACACCACTGACTCTAGGGACTAGAACCCAGACCAGTGCTCCCCCCGCTGCCCCAAGCTACAGCCAGTGGGGGACGCTGGTGACTACTCAGGTCACATGTGGACGCCCTCCGACTCCTCTTTGCTCTCAGATGCTGGGGTAGACAGTGTCCCTCGGGGACCACCAGCACCCAAGCACGTACTGTGAGTGAGCCTGGGAGGAGAGCACAGCCCCTGCCCAGGGAAGACAACCACAGTCCACGGCTGCCACCCGAGAAAGCAGAACTGGTGTGCCCAGAAACTCCCACTTTCCCCAAGAGAAGCCCCAAATCTAGATTTTAACAACAACAACTTCTCCAATTTTAAAAGGTGGCTTAGTTCTTTAGCAACCCGGGCCTGAACAAACCTCACGTGCCAGCCAAGTTCCATCCACGCAGGGCTCCAGCTGGGAACCAGTCTCAAGACAACCTGAAACACACCTGGTTCACTCACACCTCAACCAGGGTCAGGGCACAGAATTAAAGCTTTGGGTCTAAGATGGTCTTCTATTCCAACTTTGGAGCCAGCAGATGATATTCACTATCACTATAAATAGCTGATCACCTCCGGCACAACCTTAGGGGCCTCCTGTCTGACCAACAAGAAAGTAGCTGTCTATCAATCTGGGTTCTTTGTTAACTGGTTTGACGTTACTCTACACAACGTACTAAGATGAGGCCACTAGTACAGCCAAGAATTCAGAAATTCTCCCCAAATACTATCCAGTGATCCTTTCAAAGTTCTATGGAATATAACAAAGCCCTGCAAACAGTCAGGAAACAACTGCTGCCAGCCAAACAGGAAAACGCCTGGACCCTGGACAGTGTAAGGTTAGGAGACCGGCAGCTGTTCCAGCCTTGCCAAAATAATCAAACGTAGAAATTACAGAACTTTCTTTATAAATTAAAGTTGCCCTGCGTTGCTAGGCAGGTGGGAGATGCATGTCATTTACGGCTCTTAAAGGAAACACGCTACATGTGTCTCGCCTTCAGTCGTGGGAGTCGGCCTGCCTGTTTCAGGAGACTCATCAGAACTTGTGTGCCTGAGAAAACAGCCTCCTACTAAGTCCCCAGGTTAATTTTCCATAATGCTAAGTGGCCCTCTTGCCCAGGCTCTCTCACTTAGATGTAAATATTTACTTTCCCTACAAGCCATATGTTTTCTGCCCAATACCTATTTTCCGTGTCTGTTGCATTTGACCACTTTGATGCCCTTGGTGTTAGGTAAGAAGCTCTCCAGGGCAGGACCACTGTCTGTGCTGCACCCCTGCTCCCCCGCCTTCTTTCCCTTAACATGCAGTTTATAATGCACACCAAGAGTCAGGAACAACTGCTTTCTACAGGTGACATCTTATTAGGTGGAAGCGCATGAACTGCCACTACTTTAATTTTATTTAACTTTAATTAAGTTGAAACACCTCCGTGTGGCTACTGGACAACACAGTTCTAGATGGAGTGTCTTCAGACACGAACGGGGTTCGTTTGTGGTGTCTGAAGGCCTGGCACACAGGAGACGCTTGACAAAGACGTGAAATGGAAGCACTGTCTTGGTACTGCCACACCCCACACTGACTCCCCGCCTTCGTTTCCATCTTCCAATTCCAGGTGTTCCCTGGGGTACTTACTGTCCCAACGAGTGTGGAATTATACGGCCTGTAGGTGTTGGTGAACATTCAGAAGGCCGTGCCCACATCGCCCAGCAGCTGGGCAACAGGAACTGACCTGCTGGGTCTCTACGTTCTCATTCACAGGATGGGAACAACCACATCTACGCTATGGAATCGGGCTGCTGTGAGGCCGAGATGTACACCAAAGCTGTGAATCTGACTCTAAACAGTAAACCTTAAAAATCAAGTTGGGCTGAGCTTCAGTTGCCCAATGAGACAGCTGGAGAAAATGTAACAGGTGTGCTGGTCTACCTCGTTTCATCCGCAATTATTGTGTTCTGGGCCAGGCCTTAACCATCGCCGGGCCAGGACGTACAGGTGGACAGCACTGTCTCCACCATCATCATTCTCACTGACCATATTTTTTCTCCCCAAACAAGATTTTAGCACAGAAAAAATCTGGATTCTCGAAAGAACGGTTGACTCCCTGCCTATATGTCACTCACCTCCTCATTACAACTCCTTGGGATAGAAGAACAAGTAAGAAACGTCTGGGGTCCTGACATTTTTAAAAGGCGTCCCTGCTACATAATAAACCAGTATGCCAGTCAAATGGTTCGCATTCAGCCACTTCCGTGGAATTTGGTGCTGGATCGTCACTACAGCCTACTGACTTAGGGCTCGTTTCAGCAAAGAGCGTAATTGCTCAAATGGGACTCAGTGGCTTGGGATTTATTTAAAGTTCTCCCATCACCAAAAACTATTCATGCACCAAGGTACCAAACTAACTTCTTAATCTCTGTAGAGATGTTCAGAGGCCGACTCCTAACTGTGAAAGTGAAGAGTTTTGATCCAGCACAGTGCCTGCGGCTCGACTCCCTGGCGGCTGTTTCCAGTCCCCGAGACGCCTTTCTCTCCCTATCTGGCCACCCACCCCACCACGCTGCAGCTCAACGGGTCCAGAAGCCCTGAACGTGCAAGCCCTGCTCCGCCTCCTGCCTCCAGCTTTCCTCCTTCGCTTCACCAGAGAGGGGAGTGGCATCTCCAGGCCCTCAGAACCGGAAGCTTCTTTCTGGAAGGGAAACAAGTTGGCAGCCCACAGTGGGACTGACCTTTGGAGGGTTCATAAAGGAACAGAGACGTCACCACAGCCCGCTGCGGGATCACCGAGCCTTCTCTGGGGTTGGATCAGGGGCAAGTCAAGACGGCCAAGCACAGAGGAAAGCATAGGGGGAGGCAGAGTGCTTCCCAGCCTCGCGGGAACAGCCAAAGCTCTGAAGAGACCTCCTCCCCAAAGTCCAGAAAACGCCACGCAGACGCCCCCGCTCTGAAGGTTCCAGCACACCAGGCAAACAGTGACCTGCGAGGCTCCCAAGAGCCTGCAAAGTTTCATTTTCTAGATGCTTCCTAGACTCTGCTGACCTCTGACCTCCAGGAGTTATTGCCAAACTTCCTTCTGCTGGCACAAGGTCCCACGGTTTCCCAGCACTTACCTGGGAGGCTGCCCGACCCTACAGTGAGTGGGTGGTTCTATCTCCAGGCTACAGATAAGGAAACCCGGGTTCAGAGAGGTTAAGCACCCTGAGCAGAGGGTCTGCAGCGTGGCAGGGGTGGGATCCAGACGACAGGACGTGGCAAGGCTGCATCCGCAGCGGGCGGGCCGGAGCCAAACCCAGACCCCACCTCCCTCCCGGCCCGAACACCCTAGAAACTCATGCAAAAACAGTAACAGTCAACACCTGTGGACTACTCCCTACACATGCTGGGTCTTCACGGTTCTCTCTCCGGCAGCCCGGCTGTTCCGACGTGGAAGCGGACCCCGGAGTGAAACAGCCTGGCCGACTCCCCACGGTGCCGGCTTTTGGAAGCCCACCCCTTAGCCATGACCACCCGAGCTACCGTTTGTGATCTGCAATGTGGGGAGGGTTCCCCGAGGCTTCCCAGATGCTACCCAGGGAAGCGCGGACCCCAGCCCGCCCTCCCCTGCCCGGCGCCAGGCCGGGAGCCCGGGACCCGGGGCGGGAGCCAGGCGGGGTGCCAGCGCGCTTGACGGCCGGGCCGGAGGTGCCACTTCCGCCGGCCTGGCACTGCTGGCCCATTCATCGTCCCCCCGCCGGGCGCCCTCGCACCGGGTCCGCGCGGCCGGCCGGGCAAACAGCGCCCCCGGCCCCGCCGCCAGGGGGAGCAGGGAGCCGCCTCCCGCACTCCGGGAAGTTGCCACCGCGGCCGCCGGGCGTCCGGACCCGGACGGTCCGGGTCCCCGCACGGCGGCCCCCGCGGCCCCGAATCCGGCCCGCCCCGTCGGCGCCGCCCGGCCCCGCCGCGCCCCCGGCCACAGCCTCAGGCGGGCGCGCTCGGCCCGGGCCCCCATTCAATCCCGCCCCCTCCCCCGCCGGCCCCCGCCGCCTTCCGCCCGCACCCACCCCCCCAGCCCGGACTCCAGCCCGGCAACGTCATCCAGCCGCTTCCCGAAGCTTAACCCCTTCCTCCGCCAGCTGTGCGCCGCCCCGCCCCGCCGCCAACTTTCTTCGCCCAACTTCGGAGCGCGCCGGCCGGCCCGACGGCCCGGCTGGGAAGCACAGAGAGAGGTGGCGGGGGGCGGCCACGTCGCGCCGCGGGGCCGCCGCAGGTCCCGCAGACGGCGAGGGCGTGGGGTCCACACCTCGGGCACGCTCAGCCAACGCCCCTGCACCGGGTTCGGCCCGGCACACGCCCCCGGGGCCTGCCCGGACCCCCAGGGTCCGCCGCCGCGGCGACAGCCGGGGGCGCCGCCGGGGGAGGGGCCACCAGGGAGACGTGTCACTCCCGGTGCGGCCCGCCCGGCCCGGCCCCGGCGCCCCGACGGCCCGGCCCGCGCGCCGCCGCCGCCGCTGCAGGGCCCGGCCAAGTTTCTTACCTGCAGCCGGAGACGCGGGAGGGAGAGCGAGAGGGCAGGAGACGCCGCCGCCGCCGAACCGGGAGAGAGGAGCCGGCCGAGCCTCCGCCGAGAAGCCGCCCCCGAGCAACTGCAGGCGTCGCGACCCCGACGCCACCCGCCCCGTCCGCCGTCCGCTCCGGCCGCTCGCTGGCTGCGTGCGCGCGTGTGGAGTCGTGGCACTTTCTGCCTCGGAGCTGGCAAACGGCCCCCTCCGCCGGGATCGCCGCCTCCTGCCTTCCCCACCCGGGCCAGCCATTCATCGAGCCGCCTCTCCCCATTGGCCCGTGCCCCGCCACTCCGCCGGCCGCTGACCAGTCAGAGCGCGGGCGGCCGAGCCGCGGCGGCGGCCATTGGGCGGAGAGGCGGGTCTCCGCTTCGGCCAATGGGAGAGGGGAGGAGCTGCGGGGAGCCTCGGGGGCGGGGCCGGGGAGGGGCGGAGCCGCGCGGCGCGGCCCTCGGCCCTGCGCGGGGGCGGGGCGGGGCCGGAACGCGCGGCCGAACGGGGGAGGGGGCGCCGGCCGGCCCCGCCCACCCCGGGCCAGCGACCCTGCTTGCCGGCGCTGGTTCCGGGAAGGCTGCGGCCCGGCGGGCCGCGAAGGTTCGAATCCCAGCGGCGCCGCGCCTGCGCCCCTGGCCCCTCAGGGCTGAGATGGCGGTGGGTGTCACCCTGAGCAGGGTTGCGCAACATGCGAACAGTAGGGAGAAATGCTTCGTTTAAAACCAACTGACTTCCCCTGCAGCAGCGCCCCCTCCGGGCCCTAGATGTGAGGACAAGTTATGCTGGGGGTCAGTCCAGAGAGGGCACGTCACTATCTTCAAAGAGATTGCAATCAGCACCAGAAAGAATTTTCTTGAGTAAACTGGGGCGGAAAGGCCAGACGGTGCAGGAGGAATGGAGGGTGGACGTCATTTACACCCATTTTTAGGGAGGTTACAACTGAGGCACCGTCCAAACCTCAACTGGCAGCAGGGCAATGACTGCAGTTGACCTTCCGGCATTTTACTCTGCAATGGGATGGGTGAGAGGGTCTGACCCACATAAACTCACCCACTTAGCAGAAAACTGAGCAAACGGTGCTTCATGACAGGACTTCCTTCCCGACCCCTACTCCACCACTCCCATATAACCTAGCACTCTCTCTTCATAACCAAATAAGTCTTTCAATTAAGATAATTTTAGGCCTGGTTTTTAACCATTATATCAGTGTCTCTTAAAGCTAACTCTTTGAACTTGAGTCAAAGCCAGTTTCTTTGAAATTAAGGTTTCTGGGAGGCCAAAAGGGCTGCTGCAGGCTGATCTGCCCTGTACCACTTCCCCCACCCCCGTGGCTGCAGAATCCTGTTCCTAATAGCTGTTTCTTGGACAGTTTCACATACCCCCTCCCTCTTTGTCACTGGTACCGTACAAGTCGCTAGATGTGGAAATACAAGCCATCATGAGGGAATAAAGAGGGGCTGGGTTGAAATTAAACCGTTCATTCATATTTTTAATCTCAGCAGTTCCCTAGCATATTAATGATTAATCCGCGGGAATTAACCTGGATTAGCTTTCCACACTCAGTCTTTTCCCAGTGGTGAGCCCCGGCTTGACATAAAAGTCAAGAATCCCAGCTTCTTGCTGGCATATGCTACCAACTAGTTCTAATTGGCCGTGGGTAAACCAGTTAGCCTCTCTGAACATGGATGTACTCTTTTAGGACAATTGCTCCCCTCTCTGGGTTTTGGAGAGTCATTCTTCCATCCCCCCATCCATCCCATCCATCCATCCCCCCATCCATCCCATCCATCCATCCACCCATCCATCCACCCACCCATCCACCCATCCACCCATCCACCCATCCATCCCATCCATCCCCCATCCATCCCATCCATCCACCCATCCACCCACCCATCCACCCATCCACCCATCCATCCCATCCATCCACCCATCCATCCCATCCATCCACGCATCTATCCACCCATCCACCCATCCATCCCATCCATCCACCCATCTATCCCATCCATCCACCCATCCATTCACCCATCCATCCCATCCATCCACCCATCCATCCCATCCATTCACCCATCCATCCCATCCATCCATCCATCCACCCATCCACCCATCCATCCCATCCATCCACCCATCCATCCATTCATTGGTGTCTGTGGAGTGCCCGGAAATCACTACAGGCTGGGCAAGCCAGTAAAGACCCAACTACCCTCAGAGGCCTTGCTGTGGCACAGACCTCCTTCATCTTATTCACACTGGTTTTCCCAGAAGCAGATCCTGACCAGGAGGGTTTGGGTGCAAGTGACTCATTTGAGGGATGACCACAGGAAACACTGGTAGGAAAGTGGGATGGGAAGGGGCTGGTTAAGAGCACAATGTCAAGCAAGTGGCCTCTGCGGGCAGCCAAGGCTCAGTATCGCTGGGCACTGGGGAACCATGTGGAGCCCGCCCCAGAGGTGTCCCACCTGCGGTGCGGGACTCCCAGTCCTCGTGGTGGAAGGCTCCTTCTGGGGGGTTTTAACTCACCCTGATGCTCTGTCAGCCAGAGAAAGCCTTCCAGCAGAGAGAAGCAGCTGTTTGCAGCAAGAAGCCCTTGGCAGAAGGCTGAGCACCTGGGGCGTCTGGGGGCCACGATAGCATCTTCTACCGACCCCACACCTGCACAGAGTAGGGGCTCCGTAAATGCACATTCCATAAATGTTGTTAAACGAATCATAGGATTACAAAGTCCCTACGAGTGAAGGGTGCTTACAAAAAAGGGGCTCTCTGTCTGCTCCCTCCCATGATTGACGTTTTGTTTGGCCTCAACACAACACAGGGATCAGTATGGACAAGTGGCCTGGCCTGAGCCTTTGCCTTTGCTCAGTCCCTGCCCCTTGTCCAGCCTCCACGAGGAGGTCAGCCCCGGCCCCACCCCACCCCCACCTCCAAGCCGGCCTGACTCACAGCCACTGCTGTGCCTGCAGACTGCCCCCTGCCTTCTCAGCGTGTCTCAGCCTTGGTCTCTCTCCCAAGGCGTGTCTGGGAAAAATGGGAACCACCCCCAGGACTAGATGGACAGGGGGTGCCTGTGGGGGAGTGAGGGGCTTCCCCCAGGCTCAGAGCCCCTGGCCCTGCCGCAGGCCTGTAACCATCAAGCCACCCAGCACGTGAGGGATCCCATTGCCCAGTGCAGCCTCCAGGTCCTATCTGCTCAGTGCCAGACACAGGCTGGAGCCTGGGAATCAGGTCCCTGCCGCCCCTTGGACGACAGGCCAGTGAGGGCTGTCACATGAAAACAGGCCAGAGAGAGGCTGAGGCGAGCTCAGACTGCGGAGAGCAGAGGGGTGAGAGCAGAAGCTTGAGAGAGAAGGGGGATTAGCCAGGCCAGAAGGTGAGAGAACGGGGGATGGAGGCCTGGGATCTAGGTAGCCTGGTGCACGAGGGGCCCGCCGATTTGTGGTGTTTTGCCAAAGCTTGAAGGGTGGAGGAGAGGGTAAGAAGAGCCGAGTCTCAAAAGGCGAGCCTCACGGGCACGAGGGAACCATTTAGAGGTGATGTAAACGCTCCACACCTTGGTGATAGTGACAGTTACACGATCAAATTATGCGCTCTTGAAAAGGGCGAATTTGGTTTGTAAGCAAATTATTCTTCAATCAACCTGACTCAAGAAAAAAAAAAGGATATGTCCTTTTTGGGTTTTAGTTGTATATTAAAAACAAATAAAGCGTTCTTATTGGGAAAAACTAAACATACAAGAGTAATTACCTAGAACAGCCCATTAACTCATGACAGGGCTTTGCTCTCTATTACTAACTTGCAAATATTATTTTTAAAGAGTAGGCAGAAAGAGAAGATATCTTACAGTGTGAAAAGAGGTTTTACTTTATCAACAACTAAAAAAGGATGATACATGACAAACAGAAGAAAAATATCATGTGAAAAAAAGGACATAACCTTTTTAGGTCTTATCATGTGCCAGGCACTATTGGAGGTGCCTTATAAGTAAAATTATTTAACCCTCAGAACAACCCAGTAAAGGAGGCACAGTTATTATCTCCACTTTAGAGATGAGGAAACGGAGGCACAGAGAGGTTGAGTACCCTGCCCTTTGTCACAGGGGTGGTCAGAGGGATGGGGGTGGGCGCCAGGGGTCCATGAGCATAACCACTGCATTCGGTGCCAGATCCCAGAAGGTGTGCTGTACCTGTGTGGGTTGCAGTGGTGGTTCAGGGAAGGCTTTGTGGTCAGTGACAGTCAAGGCCGCTCCCGTGGCCCCTTATTTCGGCTGACTGTGATGCTCAGCTAGGTTGGGGACCCACTGGGTTGGAGGCCATTGCAATAGTTCTGGTGGTGAGGGCTTGGAAAAGATCACCTTAGCAGTGGTGGGCCGAATTGTTAAGATGTGGAGTGGAGGCTCCCAGGACCAGGTAGGAGGCTTTTGTAAGATTCCAGGCAAAATATGGTTGATGTGCTGGTAAATATGTAACTATTGGCTACTGGAGGTGGGGGCAGGGGAGCATTCCTAATTTATAGCATTTGCCAATTTCTGGGGTGTGAATACTCCCATCGGAGCTGATTTCAAGTAACCAAACACAAAGATGGGAAGAAATTCGCAGTAACATACCATTATAAACCGTACAGGTAACCTCATGAATAATCTCAAAGGCAGATATAATAGTAAAATGTAGTCAAATAATTAGGAAGTGATGAGAATGAGTATTTATTACTTTTGTGTTTACTATAATCTGTCATTGTAAGTTTATATCATAAAATGTTTAATAATGGCTGTGTTTAATGAACTGCTTGAAAAATTCCTGAAAATGCAACAATCAGCTCTTATGAGGTGGCTGGTTCCTTCACAGCACTGAATATAACAGTCACCTGGACTGGAGTGGAGGGTGAGTGTGTGTGTGTGTGTGTGTGTGTGAAAGAGACTCAACAGGATTTGAAAATGTTAGAAAATGAAATCCTGTTCATGCTCATGTTGACATTTCTGCACACATCTCATGCCATGTCTGAGCTGTGGACTCATTGGGGGCAGTGGCTGGAACTGATGCATCATTCTGTTCCCTGAAGACCTACCCAATGCCTTGATTCTGGTAAAAACTCACCTTAGGTTGGCTCTCCTCAGAGGAAGACCTTGAGAAAAAGATTTGAGTGAAAGCATTTTATATGGAAGGTGATCCCAGGAGTCACCAGGAAGGGAGTGAAGAAGTGAGCCAGGGAAGGAAGACAGCCAGTAAACAGTGCATCACCAGCAAGTTTCCACCGTGAGCAGTTGAAGCTTAATCCCGCTGAGGAACCCTGGGACGCGGGGGTGTATGCCCCAGAGGTACCACCCTGAGAACCGAGGAAGCCAGAGTACTTACTCACAAACACCTACCCATCACTGGTTGAAGGCTGCTCCTGGCATTTCCAGCCCACACCCCAGAGAAAGACCTGAGGAAGGGTGCTGGTGTTTGCCGTCAGTGGCTGTGGAGATGCCCAGGAATGGCAGAGGGGATGTGAACAGGGCACCAACTGGGCTGATCCAAAACTGATAAATATTTCTTCAATGAATGAACAAACGAATGAATGTAGGGCCCTCTGAGCTTCTATAAACACAAATTTAGGGTTTAAAAGCTTTGAAACACAATGCAGATCCTTCCACTCCACAGTCAGCACATTTATCTTATACTTTTGCAAAATCTAGAGCAGGGGACCTATGACATCCCAGACGATTTAAGTTCTGCAGCAGTGTTACTCGAAATCAGAGTAATGTTATACACTTAAAGAAAAATCTCTGTAGATAGACAATACTAACCATCAAAAGAAAAATAAGGGGCTTCCCTGGTGGCGCAGTGGTTGAGATGCACGGGACACGGGTTCGTGCCCCCGTCCGGGAGGATCCCACATGCCGCAGAGCGGCTGGGCCCGTGAGCCATGGCCGCTGAGCCTGCGCGTCCGGAGCCTGTGCTCCGCAGTGGGAGAGGCCACAGCAGTGAGAGGCCCACATACTGCAAAAAAAAAAAAAAAAAAAAACTTACACAAAGAAAATAGATGGTAAGAATGATCCCAAATTACAATTTTCTATGGTTGCTCGTGGTAGTAAAATACACCTTGGCCAAAACTGTTTGGTTTGTTGTGTGGGTGATGTTGGAAGTGAGCTTAGAGATAGGAGCTTTTGCAAAATTGAGGGCTGACCTGGGGCGGGCTGGGTCCCCAAAGAAAATACGGGGGAAAAAAATAGATGGATGATGTTTGCCTGGTACTTTCCTATTTCTAAAGTGCTTTGCAAATGATCCTTACTAGAACCGTGAGAGGGAAGTATTATTATCATTGCCTCAGTTTACAGGCGAGGCAGCTGGTGTTCAGAGAAGTGCAGTCGCTTGCTCAAGACCCCACACTTATAAATGACAAAGT
The DNA here is from genome assembly GCF_964165515.1 of Mesoplodon bidens. Classification (NCBI taxonomy): domain Eukaryota; kingdom Metazoa; phylum Chordata; class Mammalia; order Artiodactyla; family Ziphiidae; genus Mesoplodon; species Mesoplodon bidens. Next base: position 67,613,295 of record NC_138171.1, read on the forward strand.
TAAATAAATCTAGAGACTCCAAAAATGGCATCTTTCCACGATACAACCCTCTGCTTTTGCCATGGAAAAAAACAGTGGGGAAACGAGCAGGTATAACAGACCCTACATGAGTTACTGAAACCTTTCTCCTTTCTACTGTCCTTCCAGGACTCCATGTGTTTCCCCTTCAGCCTGCTCCTCAGATAACAGTGAGCACGTGGTAAGCTGTCAGAAATATTTTAATTGAACTGAATGTGGTCGGCCTGGCTTGGTTAGATGCCTCACACTGGGCATTCAGATTCAAAATCTGAGGGCCATCAAGTTAAAAGGCTTTCCCTGAGCAGAAAGCCTCCTTTACTAGTCTAGCTAGTTAGACGTCTTGACTCTTTTGAAAGATTACCAGCAAGGAAGAACTCAGGACTCCCGAACTTTGTCCCTTCTGCCCGGTTTACTTTATTCGTTCATTCGATGAATGTATCTGGAGCCCTGCTACACACTAGGGTCTATGCTAGGTGCTAAGAACTCAGTGGAGAACAAGAAAAACAGGACCCTGTGCTCGGGGAGTTTGCGGTGTAGTAGGGATGGGCACAGGCAATCACTAATTCATCAGCCTAACGTTCAGCTTGTGGTAAACGCTCCAGTGTAAATAGAGTGAAGTGGTGTACAGAGCTGTGAAAGACCCAACTGTCTTTCTTCTCTCGCTCTTTCCAATCCATCCACTCGCTTTTAGCAAACTCAACCTTCCAAAACCGGTGCTTCCATCTTGTCTTGTCCCCGCTTCAGGAGCCTCAGATGGTCCCCTCTACGTCAAATCTTTCTCTGCCTGACTTGTGTGGACTCCCGTCGCCTGGTCCCCCCGACATTCGCCAAGCTCTACCCATTCCCGCCCGTGCCCATGCGGTGCCTCGGCCCAAAGCATGTTCTCCCAGCCTCTTGCCGACCCCTCCTGCCCCAGCTCTCAAGGACTGCCTTTGCTCATTCATCCTGGAATAGGGCATTACGTTTGCCAAGCCCCCGCTTCTTGTTGTGATGCAGAGCTGCATCGAACTTGGTTTCTCTCTGCCCTTGAAGAGCTCTTAGAACCGCTTCCTCCACAAAATCTCTGAACACATTTTTCCCCCATCGCTGGCTCCATGTAGAAGCTGCCCCAACACAACCAGGCACTAGTTTGCTGGCAGGTTCTGTGAACAGGAATTAGAACTCTTCAACCAACGTTAAAAGTTATAAAAGGCCTGAGTTGTACGTTTTTCCTTCTGAATCCACTGTGATTTCTGGTTGTGCAATGAGATGCTTTTAGCTTTGGCGAAGTCCTTTCTTGTGTCTATCTTAAATCCCTCCTACCTCCTTCGTACTTCTTTCTTAAAGTCTTATTCTTCTTGGCTTTAGGGCACAGATAAGGCATCCCCGCGCAATGTCCATTCAATGTTCACAGACTGCGTCTCAGTTGATTAAGTGCCTGGCACTTAAAAATCAAAAAATCATTATTCTATCCCCTCTTCTGGGTTCTTTTCTCCAAACTGCAGCTCCTTAAACCTTTTTTCCATGTCTTTTCCCGAACCACTTAATCATCATGTGGCTCTTCTCAACGCTGTTAATCAGCTTTTTTTTTTTTTAAATCATTAGTGAGAGTTTTGAAGAAGGTCTTTAAACCAGAAGCAAAAAAGAAAATAAAATCCAGAAAGGGCCTGCAAGGGCGATTGAGCTCAGCTCTCTGCCTTTGGCCTGGCAGCCCCTTCAACCAGCTAACAGATCAAGCAGACTGTCTCAGTTCGGTACAAGCGTCCAGCCTCCAATCTGAACGTGCACTGAAGACAAATTAGATTTGGTGGGATGAAAACATAGCCTGTGGCCCCACTGACACCTTCTTTAGATTGCTGCTGGCCACTGCAGTCAGAAAAATCCAGGCCTGGGCAGAATTTAGTTAGCTGGTTTAATTTAGGCAACTTTTATTCCTTCTTCCATTGTGAGTCCACAGACTCTCACAGAGTTCTGGGTGCCACCTGTGGGGTGTGTGTGTCTGTGTGCATGTGTGTGTTGGGCAGGGGGAGATGAACTCTGGCTAATTCACACTAAAGTATTACTGGCTTACCATGCAATGCCTCTAAAGGCAGGGGAGGGTGAAGGCAGCCATTGGGGATGGGGCTCCAGCCTCTAAACCATCTGTACCAGGAAGGCATTAAGGTTTATATTAAAGATCCATGAGATTTTTGCATTCTTCTCCACAATATATCCACAAAGGCAGTTTTTCTAAAAATGGAAATCATTTTATCATTATTTTTATGACACAAGAGTAACGTATATGAATACATAATGCAGATAATACAGGAAAAGCGATCAAGAAAAACGTGGAAAATCACCTGAAGTCCCAACCCCTGCCATGTGACATTTTTTAGTTTTCCCTTCTATACTATTTTCTATTAATAAATACAGTTTAATATATATTAAATATTTAACATTACAATATAATATATATTTAAGATGTGTATAATATAATATAAAGTTTTAAATTATTTACTACTGTGTAAAAAGATCCTGGCAATTTACCTGGTAGTGTCAGGTCCAGGCAGTGAGGATGGCTTGTCTGACCTCAGGGGTGACCCCTCCAGGAATCATGCACATTTCAAAAGAGGAAGAAAGAGAGAGCAGAAGAACTTTCTGGAAATGTGCTGGGTGGGCACTTTAGGGAGAGGGGGCGTGCATCCCGGCCTCTGCCCAAGTCTCCCAGGCCCTGCCCGGCCCTCAGCCCATGGCAGCAGGCAGCCGCTGGCGTGGACAACTCCAGGGCCTGGCAGGTCTGTGAGCACTGTCGGTGCGCTGGGTCTTCCCTGAATGACCCACCTACAAACCTAGATTCATCTTCCTTGCAGAGAGGCCTCACTCTCCTCCAGCAGAAAGAGAAACACGCCCATTCCTAAAGAAGTGTTTTCTTTCTTTCAGGCAGGAAAATTAATGAGCTCCATCTTTGGCATGGATTAGAAAATTCCACCGTGGCCTTGGCAGGGCTCATGCCAACACCAGAACTTTAAAGAAACCCCACATTGAGAGCTACGAGGAACAAAGGTAAGGCTGGCTGACCTGATTTCCTTGCTCACAGTTGGGAAGAGAAAGGGGAGAGGAACAAAGCACCTGGCTGGAGAGGTGCGCCTGGTTGAGGGAGGTGCTTCCCACCCCTTCCCCAAGCTGTTCTCGGAACTAGCAGCACAATGCCCTCCTTATTCCCTGGTCCTCACCACACGGACTGACGTAGAGCCTTCCCCGGCAAACGTTCAGACTGTGGCCGCCAGCACGTCTCGGGCAGATTCCTTCAGCCACTGGGGTGGGTGCCCGGTCTCAGCAGAGGAGGAAAAAGCCGTGTTTGCTTTCACAGTCTCTGGTTTTTGGAAAACAGTTGGCAGACTGAATAAATACAACATGTTGCCTAGTTATCAATAAGTATCTGTTCACTCTCAGTACATGATTTTTGAGCACCAACTTTGCTCCAGGGGCTGGAGACATAGCAGTGAACAAAACAGACAGAGACCCTCTAACGCAAGGAGGTTTGGGATGGGAGGTGGACAATCAGCATTTAACAAACAAAATAACTTCAGGTACTAATAACACCAGATGATGAGGTAGAACATGGTAGTGGGGAGGAGGCTATCTCAGGACGCTCAGGAGAAGCCTCCAGTGACGTTGTTGCTGAAATCTGCATCACCTGAAGGATCCGGCGGAGGCAAGATGTGGGCACAATAGTCTTCTAGGCGGCGGGCACAACACGTGCAAAGGCCCTGAGGGGGGGAACGTTGTTGGACAGTTTCAGGGAACTGAGTGGAAGCTGATGAGGAAGGGGTGGTAATGAGCAAGGCATAAGGAAAGGCAGAGACCAGGTTTATTACAGGAATCATCACATCTAACATTGTAGAGTGTGTTACAGTTTGCAGAGGGCTTTGAACACACACTATCTCAATTCAATCATTTTCCTTAACAATATTCCTTACCCAATAGATGAAGAAACTGAGGCTCAGGAGGTAACTTCCTCAAGGTCACAAAACTAGGAAGTGATGGGACAGGACTCTGACCAAGGAGTCTGTTTGCACAACTCCAGAGGGCTCTATCCACGTGGGAGGGGAAGATATTTGTATCGTTGCTTGGCGTTTGTGCAGCACATGGCCTGTGCCACTGTACATAGTGACCCTGTGCCAGCTCAGGTCTATTTTCTCCAAATTTCTGGGTTTTTTTTCCTGTGCTGGGCGATTGGAAACACAAAGAATAAAAATATTGTTTCAGTCCTTGGTGAGCACATGATGTGGTTAAAGAGAAACAATATAAGAAAAGATGGTGGATGATAACAGTATTTGTGTCCAGCAAAGACATTATGGATGATTTGGTAGGGGCTGCGAGATTTGCGCCCGGTTTGAAAACTTAGATTGGTGGGCATACAGGAAAAAAATCATAGGACTTCATGACACAAACATGCAATTAAAACCTGGTGAGTCTTCGACCACCATAAGTGCTTGCTTTCAGTGGCTGCAGAATTTTTTTAAAATGAACGTTTATTATTCTATCATATAAAAAATAAGATCATACATGTAAAATTTTGGCAAATCTGAGAAGAGAAAAAAGATCATCTATAATCCTATTCATGAAACACAACTGCTTTTCACATTTTAGTGTAGTTTAGTTCCTTCTGGTTTTTTCCCCAGGGAAGCAATGTGTGTGTGTGTGTGTGTGTGTGTGTGTGTGTGTATTTATACATACATACATATATATATGTATCTGAACATATATATATGTAATACACATCATATATATACACACCGCAAGTACAAACACACACACATTCTCACCTTTATTGCAGTATAATTTACATGCTTTAAAATTCACACATTTTAAGTGTGATGGTTGACAAGTTTTGACAAATGTATGCACCCGAGTAACCACCACTATACTAAAGATTAGAACATTTTCTTTTCCCCAATAGATCCCTCATCCCTTTACCCCATGCGCCCTAGGCCCTTCCTTCAGGTAATCACTGACTCACGTCTGTAGCCTTGGACTAGTTTTGCCCGTTCCAAAACTTCAAATAAACGCAATCAAGTGTGTACTCTTTTGTCTCTGGCCTCTGTTGCTCAAGGTATTTTTGAGGTTTATCATGTTAGCTTGTATGTACCAGTGGTTTATTCCTTTTTATATCTGATTAACATTCTATTATAAGAATATACAAGAATTTGTTTATTCAGTCACCTGTTAATGAACATTTGGGTTGTGACTGGTTTCTGGTTTGCGGATATTGTGAATAAAGCAGCTATGAAATTCCTGTACCAGTCTTTTTGTGATGTTTTCATTCCTCTTTGGTAAACACCTGGAAGTGGAGTTACTGGGTCATAGGGTAGGTCTCACTCTATGGAAAACTACCAAACAATTTTCCAAAGTGCTGTAGCGTTTACAACGTACAGAATTCAATTGCTCCACATCCTTGTCAACACTTAGTATTGCTGCTTTTTTTTTTTTTTCTGTGATGGGGCACCCGCAGGTCCCCACAGCATGCCTCGCCTGCAGGGTGTTGTTCTGGGGCCCACGGTTTTGAGCAGCTCCTGGCTTTACCCGAGTGTGTCAGGCAGTAAGCGAGATGGGTGCGCAGAGAAACCTTTTACCCTGAGGCTTCACCATCACTCCTCCGTCTTCTTGGGATGCCTGACCCCTACCCCGACTCCTCACACGCGAGTCCCTGGTGTCGGTGGTCTCCAAGTCCGCTGAGAACACTGGCTCCACCCAGGCCCACTGACCTAGACGAACAGTCTAGGGGCCAGAGATAGAGGGCCCCGGCGCCAGCCCCCATTTGGACAGGTGGGAGGGAACACATGTGAAGCACCTACTGTGTGTCAGACCTGCTACCTATGTCATTGCTCTTAATTCCTGCCACCCAGAAGGTGAAGCTTATAAACACAGAAGCCAAGAACCATGTTTCAAGAGGGGCATTAACCTAGAATTTATATATACTCTGTGTTCAGACTGGCTCTCCAACATGAGAGCGCTCTGAAAATAGAACAAGCTGTTTTGCCAGGCAGCCAGGGTGCACCTTTGGAAGCGTCCAGGCAAGCCAGGTGCCTCCGCCAGCAGGGCTGGGACGCGACCCTTTTGATCAGTCGGGAGATGGACCAAAGGATCTTTAAAGGCTGCTCTGGATCCCAGATTGCAGGATCTGGTTCTCAACACCTTTGCTAATCTTCCACGTTTGAGTCCAACTGGGTCAGGCCTCCCAGGGCGGCTGCAAACTTTGTCAGGAGGGGAGAGCCGAAGGAACCACAGAGATAAGCTCTGTGGACCTGCGGGGCCCCAGGTAGGAAACAGGGGTCCAGGCTGGAAAAGAGTGTGGTCCAAGGCCACAGCCAATCCGCAGAATGAATGTTTGTTGAGTGAATGAAGGAGGGAGTGACAGCGCCAGGGTTGGAAGCAGCCTGGGTGTGAATCAGACATCCCTTCACCCGTCTCTCCTCCTGTCCTAAGACTGTTCCCGATCAAATGATGCTTCGGCTAACACATGCTGAGCACCTGCTGTCTGCCAAGCGTTCACAGAGACTATTTCATGCAGTCCTGCCCTAACCCATCAGGTGGGTGTCCACGCCCCCATTTCTCAGATGAGGATGATCAGGTACCTGCCCCAGAGGTTGGTGAACTTCCGGAGGTGTCACAAACGCTAAACAACAGCGCGGTCCCGCTAACTCCAGGAAGGGCGTGCGTCTCCACCTTCGGCCTCCTGGCTTGAGGGAGGAAGCACTGCTCTTCCTAACGCAAACTGCCCACGACTTGACCGGTCCCTCAGGGGCTGTCTTAGCCCCGCCCCCAGACTTTGGCCTGGCTGACATCGGGCTCCCCGTGGACCCTCCTGGTTCTCTGCCCGTGCGTCTCGCTCTGACAGGACACCAACAGATGTTATGTGCCAAGGAAGAAAATATGCTAATCGAAATCAGCTTCAGCTAATTGTAGCAATTTCCCTTCTGCGAGTTGCCCTGAAATAGTAGCCACGCTCTGTTCTTTTTCACATCAGGGAGCCCCAAATTGGCAGCTTAAATGAGGTTGCAAAGAAGGCAACTAAACAGCCTCTTTGCTGCCAGTTACTGTGAATGAGGCCTTGAACATGCTCTCTGGGCAAGACCCCAGCTCCGCTCTCTGTGCACTTGGCATCTCGCTGGGGATTACAGGGACCCGCTCTTGGGCCGGAAGAGCCTCACTGAATCCTGGGGAAAACCAGAACCTCAAGGGATGTAATGAAGTACCAAGCCCAAGAGCACACAGTCTGACCTTGAACCCTGGCTTACTTCTGATTTGTTCTATAGCCAGCACCGGCCAGCAGGACTTTCTGCATTGACAGAAACGTTCCCGTCGGCGCTGCCCCATATGGTATCCACGAGCCACGTGTGGCTGTTGAGCTCTTGAAATGTGGCTCGTGGGACTGAGAAACTGCATTTTCAATTGTACGTAACCTTCGTGTAAGTTTAAGTTTAAAGTAAGATAGCCTTGTGTGGCCAGTGGCCGCCGAACGGGACGGTGCCTCTGTAGCCCTGCCAACTTCTGTGACTTCATCCCCATCCCACAGACCAGCCGCCCGTGCCTCAAGTAGGCAAACGTGTCCCCCGTCCCTTGGCTGCACCCCTTTTCCTCTGGCTCAACATCAGGACCTCAGGTCAAGTGTGTCTCCTCAGAGGGACCTTCCCCACCCCCACTCCAAATCGGTCCTTATCCCTCTGAAGTCATTGTGTGTCTTAGTTCAGGCTGCCGTAACTAAATACCATCGACTGGGTGCCTTCTAAACAACACAAGTGTATTGCTTCCCGTTCTGGAGGCTGGATGTCTGAGACCAGGGTGCCGGTAGGGTCGGGTGGCAGACGGCCACATTTTCACTGATCCTCACGTGGTGGAAAGAGAGGGAGAGAGCTCTCTGGAGTCCCCTTGATGTGGGCACTCACACCATTCACAAGGGCTCCACCCTAATCAGCCCCCAAAGGCTCCATGTCCTAACACCATTACTACAGGGGTTAGGATTTCCACCTGTGAATCTGGGGAGATACAAACATCCAGGCCACTGCATTGTGGTTGCGTGGTCTCCTGTCTATTGCTGTCTCCCTGGACCAGAGCGTCAGTCCTGTGAGAGCAGGGGTGCTGTCTATGCTTGCACCTCCACCCGTGCCTGGAACAGCATTTGGAACAGCACCTGGCAGGTGGCAAGTGCTCAGCACAGAGTCTGGAGTGAGTGAACACCCTGCAGATGGGCCGGTTGCCATTCCTCAGCTAAATAACAAAATGACTCCAAACTTAGTGGCTTCAAACACCAATGATGAGTTATTTCCCCTGATTCTGTGGGTGAGATACTTGGGCAGGGCTCAGGTCCATGTGATATCAGCGAGGGTCACGTGCTCAGCTGCATTCATCTGGGGGCTGTGCTGGATGAGGCGGCCTGAGAAGGAAGGCCCTCCTCACTCGTCTGGAGCTCACAGGTCCCCAGGCGGCATCCCCACAGGGTTAGCCTAGGGTCGGACTTGTTATACGGCAGCTGCCTTCTGCGGGAAGAAGCAGAGCCTCCAGGCCACTTGAGGGCCCAGCAGGGCACGGAAGCACCACTTCCAGCACACTCCTAGGCCCAAGCAAGTCAGGGGGCAGCCTAGATAAAAGGGGAGGGGAAACTGTCCACCGCTGATGGCCAAGGCAGCAGTACACGCAGGGAGGACCAGCTGATGTGGCCACAGTCACCACAAGGTGTTTCTCAGGCTGGAATGTGCACCAGACCACCTGGGGTCTTGTTAAAATGCAGATCCTGGGACTTCCCTCGTGGTCCAGTGGCGGTCCCTACACTCCCAACGCAGGGGGCACGGGTTCAATCCCTGGTCGGGGAACTAAGATCTCACATGCCACACCACGTGGCCAAAAAAAAAAAAAGTGCAGATCCTGATCCAGTGTGGGATGTGGCCTGAGCCTCCGCATTCCTAACGAGCTCCCAGGAGACGCCAAGCCTGTGTGCCAGCCCACACGTGCTGGCACAAGGCTCTCTTAGAGCACAGTCCATCAGCACTGGCCCTCTGTTTAGGTTCGGCCTCACAGAGCCCCAAATACCACCACAACTGCATCCCTCCACTGGGCTGAGCCTTGTGCCCTATTGCTGGGGTCTGTGTGATCTGTCCCTTATCCTGGCACCCAGGCTTGCGCCCACACTGTCATGGGGAGCCATCCCACTCCACGTCCTGAACAACCCCCTGCACTTCACCCTTCCTCCTCCCATTTAACATTTTTTTTTTCGATACGTGGGCCTCTCACTGTTGTGGCCTCTCCCGTTGCAGAGCACAGACTCCGGACGTGCAGGCTCAGCGGCCATGGCTCACGGGCCCAGCCGCTCCGCGGCATGTGGGATCTTCCCGGACCGGGGCACGAACCCGTGTCCCCTGCATCGGCAGGCAGACTCTCAACCACTGCGCCACCAGGGAAGCCCCCCATTTAATATTTGATGCTGCCCATGCCCCTGGCAAAACTGGTTGGGGCTCTTTCAGTTACAGGATTAGAACCAAACTCAAACTAGTTTAAGGGAAAAGGATCAATGAGCATGCAAGGGCTTCAGGAATGGCTGGATCCAGGGCCTCAGTGATTCCAGAAAAGTATTTGTCACCATCTTCTCCGCTTTCTCCTGGGGTCTTGCTGGCAGACTCTCCAAAGTGAGGAAGAGATGCCCCTCTGCTTTGCACTTTCCAGCAAATGTGCCAGAGTTCTCTCTGGTTGGCCTCGTGGGGTCCCCTGCCCACAGTGAAGCAATCGCTGTGGCCAGGAGGATGTGTTACCTCACGGCCAGGCCTGAGTTCAGTGTAGGCCCTTGGAGCCAGGCAGTGAGGTCAGCCCCCCTGAGTCACATGGAACGAGGGCAGGAAAGGTGGGATTCTCCATGGAAAACTGGACAGAAGGAAGAACTGCTGGGACGTCAGGAAACTAGCACGGTCGACATGAGACAGGTGCTCTATCATGGTGGGGGAAGCAGAGGGCAGGGGCCCTATCAGTTCCAGGGGGCTACCTGGGCCTCCTGTCTCCCAGCACAGACTCAGAGGGACTGCTGAGCTAAAGAAGAACTTTAGCACCAGAGGAGACCTGAAAATTAGCCAAGGCATGTTCCACAGGACGCTGGCCCAGGGATGTGAACTGATGTTATTTCAAAGGTCGTGTGGTCCAGGAAGGTCAGGAGACAGTGGGTTAGGCCACGTCAGCAGTTCCCTCTCTGTGCAGGACTTGTCAGGGCCTTGAATAAGCCGGCGGACACTGAATTGACAGGAACTGGGGGGAAATTAGAGGCTATTGTTCTGCTGAGCGCACTTTGGGAAATTATTAACCTAATTCCACCCCACTCATTTTATGGACGAAGCAACCAAGAAAGGGAAATGACTTGGACAAGGTCATGCAGCTCTTTAGTTTCAGGCTGAGCCCCACCTGCTGCTACGGTGACATATGTGACGCTGCATGGAAGCATCACCTTGTGCCTCAGGGGGCCCTGTCCCAGGGTTTTTCTTCCTCTGAAGGGTGTTCTCTTTTCTCTTAGACATTCCTGCACAAAGGCCCTGTGAGGGGCTGCCAGCACCCAGAGGGCTGCCCAGACCTGAAGGGACTATGGAAAGCGCAGGAAGCGCGTGGGTCTGCACTTAGGAAGTCGCGGCCTCCTGACGGGCAAGGTGACTGCATTGTGAGGTTGAAGAGGCTCGATGCCTGCACAGACATGGAAGAGTCAGCAACAGCCAGGGGTGCCAAGCCCGTCAGGCAGGAGGGGCCAGAAGGAAGGTCGTGTTCCTGGAACCAAGCACGCACTCGAAATCCAGACAGAGGTGGTGCGTCAGGGCCGCAGTGAGCTGACGTGCATGACGGCTATAACAACATGGTGTTTGCGGACCTGGTCTGGGCACTTCTCAGCCACTCCGAGACCCACATTTATAAAGAGAAAGCGGCTGTCGGTGAGTCGGTGGGACTCACAAGTATTAGCTACACATGGAGGATTCAGGCTCTTCTCCTTGCTGAGTTCACCATCTTGGCTCTGTTATTAAACTCTCTAAGCCTCAGTTTCTTCATCTGTTAAATAGAGCTAAAACGCATTCCTGCCTCATGGCTCTGTTAGGAGGATTAAATAAGCCTGTAGCAAGGGCTCCTGAAGCGGCAGTGGGAATGGAGAGGTGGGATCAGGGCCAGGTTCCCGGCTGCTAAGGAGCCTCTGCACGGCTACCCCCGGCCCCTACACTGCCACTCAGAGAGAAGCAGCCTCCGTGAGCAGACAGCGGCGGCCCGGAGCCCAGAGAGGTGCAAAGGGCTTCTCCATATCGGGCAGGGGGTGTGTGGCATATGTGTCCCTGGTCACTTCGAGGTGACTCTATCCAAAGGCCAGGCGGAGCAGCAGATGTCGTGAGCAGAGTGGGGTGTGTGTACCTAACCCTTGAGAGCAGAGTCAGCGCCAAGCGTGGTTTGGTGGACTTTGGCCATCAGCGCTCAAGGCCACCCAGAGGGAAGGGACTGGAGTCCACACCTTGGCATTTTGGGCCCGGTTTGCACACACAGGAAGTCAAGCCTTCACCAGCAGATGCTTTGACAGTTGAAAGTCCCAGTGGGGACTGCAGGGGAGATGCTGGGACCGTCTGGCCACTGAGTGGGGGATGGGAGCAGAGGCGGGAACGGTGGTTACCTGCTTGTAGATACACTTCGTGGGGAAGGTCAAACCACGTCCCCAGGAAACCCTGTCCGAGGTTGAAGATGAGAACCACTCTCGTAAGAGTTGAGAGTGGCAGCAGAGGTTCCTAATCTGGGGCACTGGTCCACAATCCCCAAAAACAGATGTCAAATTTTATTTATATGTGCAGGTGCAGCGTTTTTCTGGAAGGATAGTCTATAGCAGGAGAGGCAAACTGGTGGCGTGGCTTGGTTTTGTTGGGTCCACACTGTGTTTCAGGTATTTGAATTTTTGCCCAACATTTAAAAATTGGGAACTTGCATATAAAAATCAAAACTTTGGGCTTCCCTGGTGGCGCAGTGGTTGAGAGTCCGCCTGCCGATGCAGGGGACACGGGTTCGTGCCCCTATCCCGGAAGATCCCACATGCCGCGGAGCGGCTGGGCCCGCGAGCCATGGCCGCGGAGCCTGTGTGTCCGGAGCCTGTGCTCCGCAACGGGAGAGGCCACAGCAGTGAGAGGCCCGCGTACAGAAAAAAAAAAAAAAAAAAAAAAAAAAAAAATCAAAACTTTTATGGGGCTTCCCTGGTGGTGCAGTGGTTAAGACTCTGCGCTCCCAATGCAGGAGAGCCCAGGTTCGATCCCTGGTCAGGGAACTAGATCCCACATGCACACTGCAACTAAGCGTTTGCATGACACAACTAAGGAGCACATGTGCCACAACTAAGGAGCTGGCGAGCTGCAACTAAGGAGCGCACCTGCTGCAACTAACACCTGGTGCAACCAAATAAATAAATTATTTTTTAAGTTAATAAATAAAAATAAAAAATGTTGGTGTCTCTCGAAATAACTCACAAGATCTGGCCACCTGGGACCCACACCCCTGAGGGGGGCTACCTCATTAAGGTGGGGTGTGGGGCCCCAGACAGCCACATCCATACCACCTGTGGCCTCCTTAATGAACCCCAAATGCTAGTCCACACTAACCATTGCCCTTGCACTGTTATTCCTCATGGATTTATTTTGTTCACTTTCCTGGATCCTCTGGCTTTTGCGTTTGTAACCCCTAATCTGAACTTCGAACAGAGGCTCAAAATGGTGTGTTTTCAACAAAGGCCATTGAAACTGAGATCCCTTCCAACCTAAACTCTTCCCTGACAATCCAGGGTGGAGACTGATGCTTAGTAGGGGCAGATCACAGCCCTGCCAACGCCAGGGAATGCAGAATCTCTTCCCCGGAAGGAACGTAGTTATGCTCTGGGTCCAGGAGCGTGTTTACAAACGGGCAGGCTTATCTCGTGATGGCTACAGAACACCCAAAGGTCTCCAGAAATAACTGAAACTCCTTTGTATAGTCTCTGCAAGGGTCCTCTTTACAAAACACATAGTTTGTGTTCTGCTCAGATGATAATGTAATGAGTGAAACCAATGGCAATCTTTGGGGAAACCTTTCTTTATGGCCTTGAGAACCTGGCTTTTGAAAGCGGACAATTCAGAAAGAGAACAGAACTCTGGGTGAGACCTCCTCTCTGAAGCCAGAGCTAATAAGACTCTGAGTCTTAAGAAGGACTTTGCATTTGGGAAGATGGGGCAAGTCACTGAGAGCTGCTTTCTGAGCTGAGATTCACAGGTGCATAGATGCCTACTCTCACAACCCTTAGAAGGTACTGGACCTGCTGCGCTGAGGACCCAGACAAGGGCAGGCACACAAGTGTGAGAGCAAAGGGATAAAGGAAAGTGGAGTCTTGGACTAAAATTTGGACTAGAATCTTGGAATCTTGCCAAAGAGCAAGTAGAAGACACATACGTACAGGCCTTGCATGTCTTAGAATGGACTGAATACACGACTTAAAATGTGGCGCTATGGCAGGTCTCCTCCCGTACAATGGCCGCCAGCTGCAGCCCTTGCTCGTATCTGCACCAGAGCAGAGAAATTCAGTCCAGAGCTGGAAGGAGAGAACGTGATTGTCCAGAAATCCAGCAGAAGACTTTCTTGATGACTCAGTGTTTGGGAACCAGATGTTAGTCCGAGCACAGTCGGGTTTGAGGCCTGGTGATGCCCCAGGCCAGTTAATGTGTCGTATCTGTAAAGGGGGCCATCGTAGGCCCCGCTCCCTTGCACTGCCAGGGAGATTAAATGAGATGATACACAAGAAGAGCTTCCCATGACCCTGGAAGCCGGACCAGCGCTAACTGCTCTCTCGGGCTGGATTTCCCAGTCACCGACCCTGAGAAACTGATTTGAGCACAAGAAATAATTTGCAAGGGGATCCGGGTCACACCACGGGGGCGGGGGGAAGGGAGGCAGGGAAGGGACGGCGGTACGGTGCTCAGAGCAGGTCACCGCCTGGGGCCACCCACCTGCGGGTCCCCACCCGAGCTGTGCAGGGACTGGGTGTTGATCCACCTGCAGGTCCCTGCGGTGGGAACTGCGAGCCCCGCCCGAGGGGACGTGGGCGGGCAGGGACAGCCTCTGAGAAAACTGCCCTCCTTGTTCTGATTCTTCGAATTCCGACCTGGGAGAGGCAGGAGCCACGCAGACCTCAGCGCACATCCATCCCTGCCCTTTACTGGCTGCGTGACCCTCTCTGCCTCTCCGGGCCTCGGTTTCCCCATCACTCAGAATGGGAACAATTCCCCACTGCTGCCCAGTTAATTCTGAGAATTAAGTGTGACCACAGCCACGGACAGGGAGAGGCGGTCGGTGCCCTGCAGACGTGAGGCCCTTGATTGCGTTTCCCTCACTTCCCCGCAGTGGACGTTCTGTTCTTGCCCCAGGGTGGGCCCAGCCAGCAAAGACGGTCCATCCAGAGGAGCAGGACACGCTGAATCCAAACTAGTGTTTGCCTCCGAGGCGACTTGTGAGTGATGCGCTGTCCTACAGCAATTATCTCCCCGGCCCTGCATTATCAGGCTGTTTCCCCTCTCTAGCTCCGTGGGTCTGTAGCTTTCATATCCAGAGAGGGAGGCGAGGGGCTGGCCTGAAAGGGGCCAAGCCAGGAGAGGAATCTCAACAGGAAGGTTTTCTGGCCCTGCAGCTCACGGGGCAGCCCAGGGTCCAGAATGTGGGCGGACCTAGGGGCTTCTGCTGAACCAGAGGTGGGGAGAGAGCTGCCGGGAGAAATGCAGGATGCCCAGCAGAAATTGAATTTCAGGTAAACTACAAATAACTTCTTTAGAATAAGTATGCCTTGTGAAATATTTAGGTCAGACTTACATTAACAGGTTACTTGTTTATCTGAAATACAAATTTAACTGGTCATCTTGTATTTTTATTTCCTAAACCTGGCCACCCTAGTCTGGAAGAACAAACCCTCACAGGAGGTTTGGGTTAGAAATCAGCCCAGCGACCATCCAGCTGGCCCTGCAGGCCAAGAGGAGCGGAAAAGGGTCACCCGACCCCGGACTGGGCCTCCGGGGGCTTCACCCCTGGGCCTGTAACCGCCCCCTCAATTGAATCGCTGTTACCGTAAAGCATCGTTAACCGTGCAGTGGAGTCGGTCACAAATGCACTCGCGCTGCACCCCGTGTGCAAAGAAAATACACTTCTTTGTTCTTACGCAGTGGGGTCCAGGCAAACATAGGCTAGCCGGTCAGTTCCGGGAAGCAGACCTGAGACCAGGATGCAGGTGCACGTGGTCCGGAGAGGGGGAGGGGGAGGGGAGCAGGAGGGGGAGGAGCGAGCAAAGCTGTTGCCGCTCGGGGCCCCTCCCGCTGGATCTCACAGGAGCCCGGGAGCAGCAGTGGTGCCAGAGAGAGGGTCCCGCCCCAGATGAGGGGACCGGGCTTTGTACTCAGTGTCAGGGTCACAGGCGTCTCCAGGGGTGGCCGCTTCCACTGCAGGGCCGGGAGAGCCGCCGCTGAGTGTGGGAGTGTGGGTGGCTGCACTTTTAGCAGCTGGGCCATAGGTGCTCCAGCTGGTCCAGGGGATCTGGGTGTGCGCCAACCGCACCTAGTACACGCTCTGTCTTCAGTTTCACGCTGTGTCCTTTCAGTGTGAGCAGTCAGCTATCCAGGCTGATTTAAAGAATGTCTTTTGGGAGATGGTCTCCTTAGCAACCGCTCTCCCCCTCCCCAGCCTCCCAGCCCAGTTCTGTGGCTGTGGGGCTGGGCAGCGATGCTTATGCGTCTTTAAGGTGGGGGCGGGGGGCAGGGCTTTGAGAACTCGTGGTGTCTGCAGGATGATGGCCTGACCCCTGAAGCAGCGGCTGCTCTGGGGGTCATCAGCCCCTTCTGGTCTTGTAGTGATATTTTGGCACCCGGTGCTGGAGTCTATGGCTCGGCCATTGCCCTCTTTGTAAGGTCCCCATTCCTGGGACCGCTTCATCCAGATGCCAGACTCTGGCTCATCCATCAGCCCTCAAAACATCTTCTGCCTGGTGCTCAGGCTCATGTAACCAAAAGTTGCTCACGGCCGCTGCACCACTGACCCAAACACCTTGGAAGCAGCCTGTTCTTGTCATCTCTTGATAAGCCCAGTGAAGCAGGCCACTGGGTCTCATGCATCATTCCCAGGGCCTGGCCAGGGAGCCAGAACTTTCCCTCTGGTATCTTACGTGTCTGCCCACTATGGGATTTTTGTCCCAGAGAGGGAGCTCCCTGCCCCTATTACCTGCTTCCCAAACAACCTGTTCTCTATTGTGGGTAATGGGGTGAGCTTTCTCCTTCCTCTTTCTAGAATCTGCAGGCAGAAAAGGAAGATTCTCTCTTCTTCTTTCTTTCTTCTGGGGAAGCTCCTTCTCCTTGTCTCTGGGGCTATAATGGCAGAGAGAGGAGGAATCTAAAGCTCTACCCAAAAGGGGGTATAAATCAAGAGGTTAACAAAATTGATCTGTTACAGCACACCCGTGTTCATAGCAGAATTATCCACAACAGCTAAAAGGTGGAAGCAGGGCTTCCCTGGTGGCGCAGTGGTTGAGAATCTGCCTGCTAATGCAGGGGACACGGGTTTGAGCCCTGGTCTGGGAGGATCCCACATGCCGCAGAGCAACTAGGCCCGTGAGCCACAACTACTGAGCCTGTGCATCTGGAGCCTGTGCTCCGCAACAAGAGAGGCCGCGATAGTGAGAGGCCCGTGCCCCACGATGAAGAGCGGCCCCCGCTTGCCACAACTAGAGAAAGCCCTCGCACAGAAACGAAGACCCAACACAGCCAAAAATAAATAAATAAACAAATGTGGGGTTTAAAGGAAAAAGAATATTATTTTTTAAAAAAAGGTGGAAGCAACCCAAATGTCCATCGATGGGTGAATAATGATAAAATGTGGCCTGTGCATAAAATGGGATATTATTATTCAACCTTAAAATTCTAACACATGATGCAATATAGATGAACCTTAAGGACAGTATGCTAAGTGAAATAAGCCAGTCACAAATAGACAAATACTGTACGATTCCACTTATATGAGGTCCTTAGGGGAGTCACATTCGTAGAGACAGAAAGTAGCATGGTGGTTGCCAGGGGCCAGGGGGGCTGTTGTTTAACTCCAGTATGAAAAAGTTCTGGGAATGGGTCATACGACAATGTGAATATACGTAACACTACTGAACTGTACACTTTTAAAATGGCTAAGATGGTAAATTTTACATTACGCATATTTTTTCCACAATTGAAAATAAAAAGTGAGGGAAAAAATATCTGTTACAAAAGCCGATGTCCATGGAGGGTAGCTAATACACTCATCCATTCCTTAGGTGACGTATTTTATTAGATCAGCCCTGGATCCTTTGCAGAGAACAGGGCCCCAAAGAAGAGGAAATACTTTCATGAAAGAAAAATGCAGCCAGGAACAGTCCCAGCTAGAACCACCACCCAGACAAAGGCTATCCAGCAGAGACAGGATTTTAGAGACAGGGCAATTATATTTAGGGAAAGGGGGTTAGGAGACTGAGAATCATGAGACAGGAGAGGTGGCAGCTGGAGAAGCTGTGGCTTCTTCAGGGGACCGTTGCAGGTGGTCTCAGCTCAGAACCGCTGGGGCCACAAGTTTTGGGGGACTCATATTTTTTTTGGATTTTAGAAAAGCAATGTGGTGCCTATTCTGTGCATCCGAGACCATTCCCAGCAGAGTCCGGCTCGGCCCCCTGTAAACAAAGCCATTAATATGCCTGTGGTATAATGTATAAATATTCACACTAAGTGGGATAATAAAGACTATAAATAGCCTCACGTCAGTTCAGACTAGGTTTTGCTGCCAAAGAAGCTTAAAAAAAAAAAAATCTTCTGGTTTCCAGAGCTTTTTGGATTTTGGATTTGAAAATGGCAGAATAGGGATTGGGGATGTGTGTGAAGTCTCCACCGTCTACAGACGATAAATTAACAAAGACACACGATGCTGGGAGGGACCAGAATGATGAGTTCCCGTGAACCCAACGTTCTGATTTTATAACAAAAGCTTCTCGCCCAAGGTCACACTGCTGGTCGTGGGCAGAGCTGGGATCAGACTCAGGTCTCCTATGCCCAACCAGCACACCCAGTAGGGGTCTAGCCGAGGCCTTCACACCCAGATTGCGCTTTGAGTGGAGTCTGGAATCCGTGATGCCAACCCTCCCTCTCCTTTCTAGTTCCCTGAAGAGGGGACCTCTTGACTCCAGGCATGTCCTCCCACATAGCTGAGTTCACCTTGTTAAGTTTTCTCTGGGCAAGGCACCCACAGAAGGACTTGTCCTCCAGGTTCATAGACAACTCAATGCCTTGCCTATAGATGGTGCTCAGTAAAGATCTGCAGAATCAGTTAATTTATTTGGGTATTCATCACTTGTAGACCATCTAGGGAAAGAGCTATCATTAAAAGGCCACGGGTAAGACAGCCACCAAAGATCTTGTTTGCCATTGTAGAACTGGAACTAAGGGGAAGGAAGGCAAATATTACCTTTATTTTTGAACGATGCACATTAATGGTCATTGAAAATTGATTTTTCCACCCCTGATGCCTAAGCCATGGGACTGATCCTGCCCCGGATCTCTGGGCAGAGTGAAGATGCTTTTGTGCCTAGAATAGTACCTATAGCATATAGTAGGTGCACCACCTCAAAGGTTGAATGAGTGAGTGAAGGAATGAACGTCGGGGGTGTATTAGTTAGGACTCTTTGTTACAAATAGCACAATCTCAACTTAAACTGATTAAATAGAAGTCGAAACTATTGCCTGACGTAATTGAAAAGTCTAGGGGTAGATGCCTTCAGGTGTGGCTAGATCCAGGCCTGCAAATGATTACGGGGGAACCTCTCTCTTTCCTTATCTCAGATCTGGCTTTCCTATATGTTGTTTTCCGTCTTAAGCAGGCTCTTGGGAGCAGGTGATGGCAAAGATGGTTACAGCAGGTCTGGCCTCACATTCTACCAAGCTGAGTAATCCTTGCAGAGGAAGACATCCTAGACTTGGCCTGGGCTAGGGAATGCACCCACTTCTGAACCAATCACTGGAACCAAAGTGATCCGGCAGTTTCATTGGCCAGGCCTGCATACGGTTGCCCCCTGGAGCCAGGGTGTTGGGATGACAAAGACTGAGGTTTGGGGAAGAGAGGTCAGCAAAGGGAAGCGGAGGTGATGGTCCCAGAAGCAGAAGGAGCAGGCACTGAGCAGGGGTGGACAGCTGACGTCTCTTACAGAGCTGGATGCCAAAGCGTCTTCCCATGGCATGTGAAGGATGCAGCAAGCTCATGTTTTAGAAGGTGATAGTGCTTAGAAACAACAGACACCAACGTGATCCTATACCCACAGAGAGTTGGCTTGAAGAATAATGATTAAACACAACCCCAGTGAGTCAGCTCACCTGGACTGGGGCTTACTCTATTCCCGACTGTGCACCAGGAGTCGACATTCTTGTTTGATCTGAACAGTCATCCTGGGGACACTCATTATGCCCACTTTACAGATGAGGAGACTAAGTCTTCGGTTCAGGAATCCTCTTGAGCTCTCCCAGCTAGTAAGCAAAAGGGCAGATAATCCCACCCTCTTCTTTCTGACTCCCTAGGCTGGACACTTCTTGGGCCCATCTGTGTTGCTGGGCCTGCCATCTCTCAGATCTGCTTTTCCCTGTGATGCTTGCCCCTCGCCCCAGGGGTGGCACAGATGGCCGCCCGCAGGCTTGGGTCCCCCCAGCCGAGCACTCCTCACAGAGAGGCATTCATGGGTGCGCCAGGATGTGGCCTGGGAAGGTGAGGGGGAGGTCCCTCGCCAGCCAGCCCCAGGCCATTGTGGTGAGTATGGTGTGGCCTGAAGAGTAATTCTTGAATTGACTGAACAAAATGGAGCCCTGGTCTTGAGCCCATGAGCTTCCATCCTAAAAGGGAGGCGAACTTACAGTGGCTCCTCGGACCCTCAGCGGATTAAAGGGGAAGGAGTCAGACCTCAACGCCACAGGAACATCACCACCCTTCCGAGGCGGAAGGGCCAGACCTGGTCATCTGAAGGGAGAAGACTTGCTCTGAGGAGTGAGGCAGTTACCAAGAGCCTGGGGTGGTATTTGACAGACAACGTATCCTTGGATCCTGATGGGTGAGAAGTGGGTAGTATCCTCACTCCCTCCTGGTCCAAGTCCATCAGAACTGAGTGGAGTGCACTTGGGTGCAAACGTCCATCCATCCTCTCACTGGAGGCCCAGGGTCTCTGCGGAGACCGTCCTGAGGTCACTCTCACCCTCGCTCTCTTGCTGCTACACAGCTGCTGTGTTTTGAGGATACAGGGAAGGATCCTGAATTTTCCCATAAATCTGCTTAGTTTAGGAGCTATTTATATTCTCCATAGCTTTCAGGCATTGGGCAACTTTTTAATCAAGGGTGTGAGGACTTTGAACACATGAATTTAAGTTTTAAAATAAAGAGAGAAAGAGAAAATGAAAACATTGAGTTAAAGAAGCAAACATGATAACTAGGAAGGGAGAGAGGTTTTAATCCATGCTAGTTTCTCTATATGGTTGTCAAATTTAGCTCAAAGATTCCTAGTAAAAAGGGAAATAGGATGTTTGCAAGTCCTTTCTGTCATAAAGGTAGAAATATGCCAATTTCGAAAGGTATACTTTTTTCTTCACATTAAATTCCGAAAGATGTATCTTGTGGGACATTTTATAGAACAAGATGTAAGCAGAAGAATGCTCCCCTGTACCCCCTGTTACTACCCCAATAAAGGGTGAGGGCAAAACACAAAGTCTAAGTATTAAATATACCGTAGTTTCCTGGGGAAGGCAATACCATAAATGCCTGAATAGAAAGCAAACACAAAAATAAGATAATCTTTCATTTGCTCAAAATGCTTTTTGGCTCTTTGAATATATAAACTCTCAGGGATATAGATAAAATAGTCTACATATACTATTTGATTTTATAATTTAATTACACACATTTAAAGTCACATATTATATACAATGGCATATTTAGAAATATATTATGTTTCCCTTTCCATTTCAGGAAAACAATAGTATTCTAATTATATTCCTGTATAGTCCACTTCAGTGTCTTCCTCACTGGGGTTACATTTCGTGTCATTTCCCATGGTTTTCAGTGAATAATGACTTTGCTTCCCGCTAATGGGTGTTGAGCGGCATCACCTTTCGAATTCACATATTATGTCCCCGCTGGAAACGGCATCCCAAGCCCCACGTGCCCATTTGTCTGGTATCAGAGTCCTGCACCCACACCCCATTTATCTAATGGGGCGGATAAATTTGTGATCACCTCCTCACAAAGACCAATTGTGTAGATTTTAAAAATGATCTTTAAATGTCGTCAAACATTTGCAACTAGAAGGTCATTCCTTTGAGAATCGTGATCAAATTCCCTTGACTTGTATTCTTTATTTAAACAGGTGACTCCTCTAAGCATCTAAACCCGGACTTGACCGAGGCCATTTCCTGCCATGTGTCTTCCCCAAAGACTACTTTGAGGTTGAAAACGATGTAATTGAGAAGAACACCCTGTAACACAGGAGTCTTTAGCGGGACGACACTACGTTAAAGCATTTGCAGTCGTTTTGTCATATGGCCCTCAAGCAAGTGCTTAATCTGACCCTACTGCAGCGCCCCATCCTGAAGCCACCCCCCACTGGGAAGTGCCACTGACTCAGAAGGGGGTGCCCTTATGGGAAGTACAGCCGGCCGTGCTTTGCTAGCTGCATGGTCTTGAGCAGGTCACGTAAACTTTGGGGCTTCCGTGTTCTCATGTGTGACATGAGGGGTTTAGGCTGGATCACAGAGGGGCCGGGGAAGCACCGGGGACCACCCGACAGCTCCGTGTTTGGGGCAGGGGTTGGTGTTCTCACCTCGTTCCCAAGTCAACAGAGTAATTCTGCTTTGATCTACTTTATATAAAGGGATTCCAGGTAAAATTTCCTTTGAAGTAAAGATCCCTTTTTAAAAAATTTTAAAAACAGGGGGATAGGCCGTTATTGAGGTCTGCCTGCTCTGAAGTTGTCTGACCTCAAAGCCGTCAGGGTCATAGTTAAATCTTCCTGTTGATGTCTAATGAGGGTATGACGTGCCTGGTGATCGGGGCGGGAGTGTAGACTATGCCTGAGGGTTGGTGAGCTTATGCCATCTGGCAACACAGACGGTGGAGTCTCCACCGTAAAGTGCCCACTTAGCTGGAACCCCATCATCCTAGAAAACCAGCTCATAATTTTATGAGAAAGAAGCAAATGACAAGGCAGCAATGGTTCTCAAACTTTGCAGCATATTGGAATCACCTGGGGAGTTTTTAAAACTTCCAATGTTCAGGGCATACTCCATGTTAATTAAAGCAAACTCTGGAGGAGGGACCTAAACATCAGTAATTTGTAAATTTCCCGATGTGAGTCTAATGTGCTGTCAAGTTTGAGAATAAGTGGCATTGGTACAGCCACTATGGGACACAGTATGGTGGTTCTTCAAAAGAGTGGACATAGAATTACCATGTGATCCAGCAATCCCACTTCTGGGTACATACCCCAAAGAACTAAAAGCATGGTCTCGAAGAGATGTTTGTACACCCATATTCATAGCAGTATTATTCACAATAGCCAAAAGGTGGAAACATCCCAAGTGCCCATCAATGGATGAATGGATAAACAAGATGTGATATATATGTACAAGGTGAGCTTCCTTAAAAAGGAAGAAATTCTAACACATGATGCAGCATGGTTGAACCTGAAGGACATTACCCTAAGTGAAAGAAGCCAGTCGCAAAAGGACAAATACTGTATGATTCCACTTACATGAGGTCCCTAGAGCAGTCACGTTCATAGAGACGGGAAAGCAGAATGGTGGTTGCCCGGAGCTGAGGGTGGAGCAGGGTGAGGTGTGGAATGAGGACTTGTTTAATGGGTTTAAGAGTTTCAGTTTTGCAAGATGAGAGACTTCTGGAGATCAGTCGCACAATAATGTGAATATACTTAACACTACTGTACACTTAAAAATGGTTAAGGTGGTAAATTTTACGCTACATGTATTTTACCACGATGAAATATAAAATAACATGAAAAGAATAAGTGGCATCAAGTAATGCCTTGCTACTCAAAGTGCGATCCACAGGCTGGGAACATCAACATCTTCCAGGAACTCATTAGAAATGCAGCATCTCAGGTCCACTCCAGACCTGCTGCATCTGAACGTGCATTTTTCTTTTTCTTTCTTTCTTTTTCTTTATTTTTTAGAAAGACAGTTCCACTATCACAGTGGGAATTTTATTTATTTTTTTAAATTTATTTATTTAATTAATTTATTTTTCGTGATGTTGAATCTTCGTTGCTGTACGAGTGGGGGCTTCTCTTGTTGTGGAGCACGGGCTCTAGGCACGCGGGCCTCAGTACTTGGGGCACATGGGCTCAGTATAGTTGTGGCTCGCGGGCTCTAGAGTGCAGGCTCAGTAGTTGTGGTGCACGGGCTTAGTTGCTCTGCGGCATGTGGGATCTTCCTGGACCAGGGCTTGAACCCGTGTCCCTTGCATCGGCAGGCAGATTCTTAACCACTGCGCCACCAGGGAAGTCCCTGAACCTGCATTTTTCAACAAGACCCCCCGTGTGGTTGGTGCATACGTTAGTCTTTGAGAAGCACTAGTTGCAATGGACTGAATATTAGTCCAAGGTTTAGAAGATGGAGCAGACAAGGTCATTCGTCCACCCGGCACCCACCTCCTCCCTTCCTACTTCCTGAAGACCCCAGCATTCTCCAAGCAGCCATGTGCTCAGGAGGATGACCTCATACACTCCCCCGCACCACCCCGTGGTCTTACTCCCCTGGCCAGTGACTTGTGTAGGACTGGGCATGTGGCCTGGTTTTGGCCAGTAGAAGGAAGGCAAGTTCTGCCGTAGAGGTTCTGCTGCCAAAGCAGAAATGACCTCTCCTTCCTTTCAAAGTTCTCACGTCAGGATGGGACCCGAGAAAATCCTATAGCCATCTCGGGACCTTGGGGGCAGCTAGACTGGTACTTGAAAAACAGAGCCACTGACTGACAAAATCCTGGGTCCACCTCACCAATGGATTTCTGATTATGTGAGATTAGAAATGTATTTATTGTTTAAGACCGTTTGAGTCAGGGTTCTCCATTCCTTGTAGCCCAGGGTTCCTCAGCCTTGATGCTCTGGATGTTTGGGACAGGATAATTCTTTGCTGTGGAAGGGCTGCTGTGTGCATTACAGGATGCGTGGCAGCAACCCTGACCTCTGCCCATCAGACACCAGTGGCATTCCTGCTCCCCCAGTTGTGACATCGTGTCTCCAGACACATTGCCCCATGTTTGGAGGGGGTGACAATTGGCCCCCAGTTGAGGACCCCTGTCGCAAAGGCACCCTAATAAATGCAAAGACCTTTCCTCCGTGGTCCGTGAGGAGGGTAAAAATCACCGTCTATGCTCCAGAATGTCTCAAGGATCCAGCTGTGTGAGAAAAGCAAACACACAAGGTGCTGCTAATGACTGGCTGCCTTTGATGCTGCTGGTGCTTTGATAACAATGTGGTACTTTCCATTTATTCTTTGAATAGGCAGAGATGTTTAACTTAACAGATGGCCAGTGCGGATAGGGAGTGGAATTTTCCCTGGGCAAAGTTGGTGACCCGGCCAGCACTCTCTCAGGCTCTTCCTCCCACTCAGAAATCCTGATCTCTTACCGCCAGGCCCTGAGCTGGGCCACCAACCCTGACTCACCGTCCCACGAGGTGACGGGTGCTGCAGATTCACGCAGATTCAGTATCGTGTTTTCACAGATTGAGAGATGTTCATATTTAACTGCTGAAGAGAGAGATCTGTGTCCTCCATGTAATGTTGTATTCACAGCTCACACAGCCGTGGATTTGAGACCCGCAGAGTCGGTGGCTCCTGGACAAGAAACAGTCGACACACCGAGACCACTTTGCTTAGGAGCCCCCTGGCCCCGAAAATCAGTGCATTTGGATTCATCACTCCTTGGAGAGTTTAGTTTCATCCAAAATGTTCCCTGGGGCAGGAAGGCTTACAAGGGGAGCTGGGCTTCACAGGAAGGTCTGGAGGAGAGTTGGGAGCATGGGGACGGGTTGGGGGACCAGTGCTGTGAAAGCCACAGATGCTTCTGTGGTTGAGGTCAAGTGTTTCCCGTGGGCCAGTGCAGTACTCAACACTGGGGCTGGGGTGCGGAGCAAAGGCCGTTTGGGAGGCGCTGCGGCCCTCGGGGGCCTCACAACCTACTGGGAAGCATGTGGAGGGTGCTGGGTTGCTCTCCTACCCTCAGTCCGTATGGTGGTCATTTCCCCAGGTAAGTGCCCCCAGGAACACGGCGACTACCCTGATTTTGTGTCCCATCCCCGCCCCTGCAGCCTGTGTGCTTTGCAGGTCACTAACCTGCTTTCTGAACCAGAGGGAAGACACATGTATCAGGCCGTAGTCAATGTCTTAGGCCTGGCGTACGATGATTTGACTGGAGAAGGCACACGTTCACAGCTTCTGGAGGAAAAGCAGTGTTTTCCTTTGGGGGAGGGGGCGTGGCTTGCAGGCCCTGCTGCAGCCCGATTATTTCCAAACAGGAGTGGAGCTGAGGGTTGAGCCAACGAACAAAGGGAGGCAGTCGAGAGTCACAGGGAAATCAAGTGGGAACCTTGATCAGACCACACGTGACCCACCTCGGGACATTTAGGTGGCACATGTTAGTGAACCTCCGTTAAGTGTAAGCCAGCTGGAACTGGATTTTCTGTTGCTTGCATCGTAAACTAAGGAGCAAACCTCCAGTGGGGACTGGCTGAGAGGAGGCATCCAGGCGGAGAGGAGTGAGGGTGTCTTCACACAAACGAAGAGGACAGTGACCCTCGTGTAGGGAAATGGCTGGTTCTGGTGGGCCCGCTTCACCCGGGGACACAGACCTTATGTGTATGGAGACTCGACATCTGGAGATCTGACGGGATGTTCGGGACGCTGTGCACCTCTGCATCCTCATTAAGGCCCTAGGAGACTCACATCCAGGGGGAAGGTGGCCCATTGGCGAGGTGAGAGGGGTGAAAATACAGCTTTGCTAAGAGAGGGCGTTTCTGCCTGTGGCTCGAGCAAGTCCTGCTGGGTTGGAAAAGCTGACTTTTCTGGCTGAATTTAGAACACAGGCGACCAGTCAGGTGACTTAACAAGAGAAAGGATTAGGGCCCCGGAAGAACACTGCCCCCGTTCCCAGGTGTCTCCCGAGCCTCTTGTCTGGAGGATGTCACGCTTGATAAAGGGGACAATTGCCTTACTGTGAAGATGCAGCTGGGATGCAGTGGGGCAAGGAGCAGACCTGGGGCACCTCCCCACCTCGGAGATGTAGTTAGATGCCCCCAGTCTGAGGAGCAGGGCAGCAGGCAGGACATAGATCAAGGATACACACCTGTGAAGATCTCCACTCAACCACCAGCCCATGGACTTGAACAGAAGAAACCCAGTAAATTCTGAAGGAGGTTGAGATGCCAAGGAAACTGGCCAAGTAGTGGCCTGAGATTGCCCCTCCCTCAGGGAGATCCCTGAGCTTGTGCCCACAAGAAGTGGGGTGCTACAACAGTGAATCTTCTTGGGAGGCATCAACACCAAGCCCCTCAGATGTTAACAAGGCAGTGGATGGGGACCCACCCAAACCTAGAACTGGGGGCCACCATCTTGTCTGCTGGAGGAGCTGGCTTTACCACAAGGGCAAGGAATCCTCAATATTTCCTCAATACCGTACGTGCTATCGACCAATGGCAACTGAGTGTGTTTCCCACCTTCTCCTTCTCCAAATGGAGAATTCCCCTTCTGGAAATTCTTACTGCAGATATCCTGGTTTTTCCCAACGTTGCTGGCTATGTTGATGATGATGAACTTCAGAATTTAGTTCATAGGTTACCATCCCTTGAGTAGCTACTTCCAGACATGATGGGGAGTATTATGCATCTCACAGAAAATATGAACTCGAGTCTGAATCCAGTAACTGGATGAATCATAGAGCTCCACCCTTTGGGGGAGGGGTGAGTCTATTTCAGCCAACTGTGGGTATTTCTGATGGTTACATAAGGGAAGGAGAGTGTACCTATGTTAGTTCATCAAAGGGGTGGACCATAGTGGGACGTTATGGTTAGTGCCTTCACACCCACCTGCCCTTCTCTGGATAATCATCCTGATTTTGTGCAGGTAACTGTACTTGAACTCACAGCTTGTACAACTTAGAGAAAGCTGACTCCACTCCCAGATCCAGGACTGGACATATGGCTGGATGAGGCTCTGCTTGGAATTCCTCAGAAATAGTTTCTCTCTCTTTAGAAACTTCTTCCTTTGGGGTTGAGATGTTGTGGCGGGGGGGGGGCATGAGTGCTGGAGCAGCCATTTCATCACCATGAGGGGAAACAACCCCAACCGAAACCAACACAGGGAAGAAAAGTTGAAAGAATCAGAGAAAAGGATCTGCAACCCTGATGGGACCAGACCCACCCTCACTCTTGGGCTTCTGACTTATATCATGTCTTCTTTAATATTTGAGCCAGTTAGAGTTTTCTGTTCTTGCAACCAAACAACCAGCTATTACAGAATGAGATAAAAGCTAAAATAAAAATATGAAAAAAACGCTGGAGAAGGTAGGTTCACTGGCTAAGAGAAGCAGGCTGTTTCTTTAAGCATTTAGGGTGGGAAGGTTGGCAAGGAACCCATCAGAGCTCTTATCATCAATCCCACCCTTTTCACGGGGATTTATTGGGCTTATCTGAGACCATCACTAACGTCCCCACCTAACCTGTGCAGGTGGGGATGCGTATGTAAAGGTTTCAGAGCAGGGCGTTGCACCTGGCATCTAAAAGTCCCCAATAAACGCTGGGCGGTGGCAGGATACTCGCCGTCTGTTAGCCCCAGCTCCCCACCCCAGGAAGGCCGAGGGAGTTCCCCAGCTTCCTAACCATCTCCCTCCCCATGGCTGTTGCAGAGCATGGACCACATGTCTCCCAGGCTGAGAGCCTTCCTCTCTGAACCCATTGGAGAAAAGGATGTTGCCTGGGTAGATGGGGTCAGTCGTGAGCTTGCAATCAATCTGTGCACCAAAGGTTTCAACAAGGTAATTCCTCTTTTCTTGTTTCTCCAACTTCTCTTTCAACCTGTATTCCCATAATCCTGCCAGATGGCAGCCAGTGCCACGTGTCCCTGCCAGTGGCTGTCAGAGAGCAAAGCTGCCACTTGGCCGGGTGCCACATGCTTGGCTGGAGGCTACTGACCCCGCATGCTTGGGCAGCCGCCAGGGTCCACAGATAATGGGCAAATCGAATCACTGTGGTTCAGAGCAGCTGGGCTGTGCATGACTCACTTGGTGTTCAAACACCCAGGGGTCGACAGAAGTGAGCCAGCCACCCGAGTCTGGGGCCGAGCTGTCAGGATGGATGGTTTGGGTGCACTCCCCACCCCCATGAAGAGACACAGGGGTCTCTTGTCCTATCAGGCCATGGCAGGTGGAGTCATAGCAGCCTGGTGTCTACACCAGAGTACGAGGAAGTGAGTTATTTTAAGATGTCACTAGCAGTCTGAGAACAGCCTCGATGATGGCCGATGGAATCAGAACGTTCTCTTCTATGCAACTGTTTCTATGGTGCTATTATATAAGGCTGCATGAACCTTAGGAGAGGATGGGAGATATTCCCAAAGAGAACCCAGAGAAAGTGAGCGGGTGGGAATTCACAGGAGCATTGCACACTCGGTCGAGAGAGGCACCACCAGCAGAGGTACTGCTGCTCATTCCCTTCGGCTTTAAAGTCAGCCCTCACCCCTGGGCGGGAAGAGGCTGCAGAGATGCCCAGGGAGGCGGGGAACCGCTGAGTGCGCAGCTGATGGTGAGATTGGTTTGCATTGGCCCAGCGCACGGCTGTGTCCAGGGGGCAGCTGCACGACTGGGCCTGTGGTTTTCTGATTGACATGCTGCCCTGCACCACTTGTTAAACATTCTGAATATCACCCGAATCTACCACAATCTAATACCCGATAGGTGGGATTGTCAGGAAGACAGATTGAGCAGAGAGGACCATTCCCAAGCAGAGAGTACAGCAGGCAAGCCTGATTAGGGAAGACATTTTAAATTAAAAATTATTTTTTAGGGCTTCCCTGGTGGAGCAGTGGTTAAGAGTCCGCCTGCCAATGCAGGGGACACGGGTTCGAGCCCTGGTCCGGGAGGATCCCACATGCTGCGGAGCAGCTAGGTCTGTGTGCCACAACTACTGAGCTTGCGCACTGGAGCCCATGAGCCACAACTGCTGAGCCCACGTGCCTGGAGCCCGTGCTCCGCAACAAGAGAGGCCACTGAAGTGAGAGGCCCACGTACTGCAATGAAGAGTGGCCCCTGCTTGCCACAGCTGGAGAGAGCCCACGTGCAGCAACGAAGACCCAGTGCAGCCAAAAATAAATAAATAAAGTAAATAAATTTTAAAAAGATATATTTTTTAGAAGAAATGATCGTCCCTTTTACTTTTCTATTGTGGTGTAACATATCCACACTGATGTGATGGGTTCAGCTCAGTGAGTTTTTACATAGATATACATGCATAGACCCACCACCTGGATCCGGTGATCAGGATCCTCGAGAATTCCAGAAGGTTCCCCTGTGTCTCTTGCCAGTCAACTCCACCCCCCACTCCCAGAAGTCACTGCCATTCTGGCTTCTACCACCATTGGTTTAGTGTCTCCATAGTTGTGAGGTTTTGTTGTTGTTCAGCCATACTCATCGTTCAAAAAATATTTTAATCTACATACAGTAAATTTCACCTTTTTTTAGTCCACAGTTCTGCAAGTTTTGACAAATGCATGTAGTCATGTAGCCACTACCACAATCAAGGCCTAGGACAACCCCATCATGCCAAAATGTTCCCCTTACCCTTCACATTTCCCACCTTCAGCCCCTGGCAACTACTGATTTGTTTTCTGTCCCTATAGTTTTGCTTTTTCCAACTTGTTTCAAGTGACTATAGGTAGGATGAGAGGCATATTAAAGATAAAGGAGTGAATGAATAATGGGAAATTTTCAGGCATCCGAGAACTTGCTACACAGAGTCAGGGCTATAGGGAAGGAGGACCTGGCCAGGTCCCTGGAGATCTGCTCCTCTGTGTTTCCCACCTCCTGGCTAGCTGTGACCAGCCCTCCCCTTTGAGGCTCTACTCATTCCAAGGGCCACTAATTCCAGGCACTGATGCCAGGGGTTCACCTTCTTCCTTTGCTTTGAGCCCCTCACTCACCTGTGAATGAGATGAGAGGTCGCTGTCTCCACTTGACAAACAAGGAGACAGAGGCTCTGGAAAGTGAGTGCCTTGATCGAGGTCCTGAGTGAGGACAAGAATGGCCATGGAGTATATGGTCACAAACCACCCAAGAAGATCAGGACCAGGAGGTCACCCTGGCAGGGAGGGGGCTTACACTGAGATTTGGTGATGAGACCCTGAATCGAGTGCTGGAGCCTGGCTGGGCCTATAAGAGGATCCAGGAGGAGACCCCAGTGTCGTGCACCTACAAGATGAGCAGGTGCTTCGGGGGGGGCCGGGGCCGTGGGCGGGGCCAGCAGTAAGAGGCAGGCAGATCCCGGCAGGGCGGCCGGCTCAGAGGTATCAAAAAAAAAACGCAGATTTTGGGCTTCCCTGGTGGCGCAGTGGTTGAGAGTCCGCCTGCCAATGCAGGGGCCACGGGTTCGTGCCCCGGTCCGGGAAGATCCCACATGCCGCGGAGCGGCTGGGCCCATGAGCCATGGCTGCTGAGCCTGCACGTCCAGAGCCTGTGCTCCGCAACGGGAGAGGCCACAACAGTGAGAGGCCTGCGTACCGCAAAAAAAAAAAAAAAAAAAAAAAAAACCCAATGGAGGGGGGTGAATTTCCAGGCACTCAGTAGATTCAGAGTCATGCGCAGTGCCCTATGGGGTTACTCCAACAGCGTGGAAGTAAGTTTCACATCCCACAGAATCTGGTTTGGCTCAGTAGCCTTTGAAGACCCTACAAAGTCATAGCCACGAGCCTAAATCTTCCTTCTGAAACATACTTGGAAGATGAGGGAGCAGCAAATGTTCTGGATGCCCACCTGTTCCCCGAGTCTCTCTCACCTAATAGAACCAGCACCTGATGTTTGCTCCATGTCAGGCACTGATCTGAGTACATTACATGTACTTATTTCATTTAATTACCAAAAAATCCCATAAAGTATACTCTTTCGTCTCTATTTTACTGATGAGAAAACAGGCACAAAGCAGCCAAGTGCATCACTCAAAGTCACTCAAGGTTAGAGAAACGAAATCTGAATCTGGCAGACAGGCTCTGGGGTGGGCAGTAGGGCAAGGGACCACCCCCCCACAGCCCTGCCTGATGCCTGGACCCTACAAGGAGTCAGTCACAGAAGCTTGGGGTTACCCTATGCAGGGCTGCCAGGTAAAATACAGCACGCTCAAATTAAATTTGAGTTTCAGTTAAACAATGTCTTAGTGTAAGTGTGTCCTAGGGAGACAGGCAGGAGGAAGAAAACACAGTGGATTGAACATTCACACTTCAGACAAGGAGTTTTACGCTGGAAAGACTGACCCAGGCTGGATTTGAGAGGTTGTCTTTGGCACTCAGTGGCCCTGAAGGCTGAAGAGCCAACGTCCAGTTAGAGAAAAAGAAAGTTGTTCATCACACAACAAAGCCTGGTGGTGCTGTAAAGTCCATTCACCACAGGCGCTGAGGGGCTGGGAACTGGCAGGGGGTAAGTTTGACAGTGAGGGGCCGAAACTACGTGTCTCTGTTTGAAAGGCCAGGTGTCGTAATGGAGATGGAAATTTTTTTTTTTTTTTGGCCGCTCCATGGGGGATCTTAGTTCCCTGACCAGGGATCGAACCTGTGCAGCCTGCAGTGGAAGCACGACGTCTTAACCACTGGACCGCCAGGGAAGTCCCTGAAATTTTTAATGAGCGTGGACCAGGACCTAATCTGTGGGCCCAGTGCAAGATGAAGATGGGCGGCCCCTTGTTGAAATTCATCAGGAATTTCAAGATGGTGGCAGCACAGAAGCAAACCAAGTGGGGCTCTGAGCTCAGGGCCTGTGTGACGGCATGGGTCACTCACCAGGGACCCCGGACTCAAATATCGCTACTGTTTCGCAAGGAACAGGCACGGCACACTGGAGGCTGGTCCAGACCTGCTCACGATTGGGATGTGGAGTTGAGAGAAGTCTTCCCTCGAGCTGCCATCCTGCCACATGGGCAAAGGCTGCTTTGGGAAGGAACGAACATCCCTGGCCAGGGTGGCAGGAGGTGGGGACGTCTGTCAGGGTATCTGCGTCACTCTCCCTGCAGCCAGGTTTTTCTGAGCTTTGGCCCAAGGAGGCAGAGGGTGGCTCCTCTTCCCCCAGGTTAGGGGCTCGCTCTCCAGAGCCCGCAGAGAAACCCAGAGGGCTTCCTTCCATCGGGGCCATGATGGGAGCCTACGACTCCTGCTTCCCTGGGGAGCAGGGAGAAGCAGGCCGACTTCCCAAGAGAAAGGGCAGAAGGGAGCATCAAGTTGCCACTTGGGTCTGGAGGCCAAAAGATGAGGCCCTCTTGCCTGTGGCTTTCCTGGAAAGTTTGCCTCTGGTCCTGCGAGCCACGAGGTCCCTGGCGTCCTGGCTGCTGGGCGTGGAGGGACATGGAAGCTCTGGTTACCAGAGCAGCCGATGCCAGGCCTCAGGATGGCGGAGGTGCCAGGCCAGGCCACGGATGGGTGGGGTGTGCTGGAATGGGGCCGAGGACAGGAGTCTTACCTCCAGGGTTCTCAGTGACCCATCTGGAGAATGGACGGGGTGCATGTCAGGATCCGAAGCAGGAAAACGTATCAGGGGTCTGAGCCTGCCCATGGTGCTCAAAAGCGTCACTTACTACTATTATCATCAATGTTCTCTCTCCTGGGACAAAGCTCTGCACCTCCCATACCTACTGCAGCAACGGGCTCAATCAACATTCAGTAAATGTTCATTTTTTAAAACGTTGAATTAAAAAACATCTCAGGGACTTCTCTGGTGGCGCAGTGGTTAAGAATCTGCCTGCCAATGCAGGGGAGATGGGTTCGAGCCCTGGTCTGGGATGATCCCACATGTCGTGGAGCAAATGCGCCCATATGCCACAACTACTGAGCCCGCATTCCACAACTACTGAAGCTTGCGCGCCTACAGCCCATGCTCCACAACAAGAAAAGCCACTGCAATGAGAAGCCCGCACTCTGCAATGAAGAGTAGCCCCAACTCGCTACAACTAGAGAAAGCCTGCGTGCAGCAACGAAGACCCAGCGCAGCCAAAAATAAATAAATTACTTAATTAATTAATTAAAAAAAAAAACCTCAGTAAACTCACCCCTGAAAAGACAAGGATGCTGACAAAGTGAAGTGAGATCATTCTAATCAATTACACTGCTTTTTCAAAAAAGATGATTAAAGTAGCAATTTAAAATGACCATGAAATCCTAGCTTTTGTCTCTTTTCAACAACTGGATATGGACTAAAAATTTTTTTAAAACCCCAAACTCCAATGCTTGGGTATATTTTATGACTGGAATTCAGCTTTTATTCAATTTGTCTTTTAAAAAATGCATTCATTTTGGTTAAGATGAAGTTTGCTTGGTTTCATGTAAGTGAAATACATAGACGCCAGTGGGTTTTCCTGGAGGGGGCCCAGGACTCAAGGCCTGGACACTGGTTCCCATTCATTCCAGGCCGGAGAGCCGGGCACTGAACGTGGCCTTCCCCGTTCATGTCCCGGCCAGTCTGTGGCCTTGGATGTCTCTTTCTCCTTGTGGCCCTTGCCCCTCATGACTATCAGTGATGAAACAGCACGAGAGGAATGAAAAGCTGTGGGACCAGGACTCAGAAAACCAGAGAACACCATACAACTTTGACTTGTGGGGCACTTAATCTTTACATGTGTTTTTCATCCACAGAGACCCTTCAGAAGAGGAAAAGGGGCAAGGTTCAGTGTGCTTGATACCTTGTCTGCTCCTCCCACAGGGCTGTGTCTTCCAGGACAAAAAAGGAATTTGCATTTCTCCACTGGTCTCACACTGAATTCACTTAATCCAATTTGCAGGGTGGGGCGGGGCAGGTGAAGGGCCTTCAGAAGATGCAGAAACTGAACCCCAGGCTCCTCGGGTTCTCACTTCATGTTAAGTGAGTTGCCTGGAGTCACGCGGCGGGTTTGCAAAAACAAACTGATACTAAGGTGCCCTTCACCTGCCAGTCCCAGGTGCAGTGGTTCTCAGTTGAGGGAGATTCTGTCCCCTGGGGGACACCTGGCAATGTCTGGAGATGGTCATGATTGTCACAATTCAAGGTAGGGGGTGTACTGCTGGCATCTAGTGGGTACAGGCCAGGGATGCTGCTAAACTTCCAACAATGCACCTAAACACAGAATTATCCCAAATGCAACAGTGTCAAGGGTTAGAAACCCTGTGCTTGAACCATTGAGAAAGTGGCAGGGTAGGGAGCACCTCTAATTCCTGTGTGTGTTTCAAAGAGAGAAATATCAGATCCGAGGCCTGAAGGGAGCATCAGAGGTACACGAGGCTCTTGCTACTCAAAGCATTGTTCCAGGACCAGCATTAGAAATGCAGAGTTTCAGGCCTTACCCCAGACTTACTGAGTCAGATCCTGCCTTTTTAACAAGATCTCAAGGACATGTTCAGGTTCCTTCCAAGCTAGAGGGCCCCCAAAGCCACCTGTAGAGATGAACATTTTAACTTGACCTCACATCTCACCCAGGCCAGTGTCCGAATCCACTTCGCCAGGGACAGCCCTTCTCCCTTGAACCTGACCTGTGTCCCCTCCTTTGATTTGCCAGGGGAGGAAGAGCACAGCTGAGTATGTTTCCCGTGTTCCTCCATGCAGGCCTACATCCTGTTGGGACAGTTCCTTCTGATGCACAAGAACGAAGCCGAGTTTCAGAAGTGGCTCATTTGCTGCTGCGGTGCCACCGAGTGTGAGGCCCAGGAGAGCTCGAACTGCCTGAAGGAGTGGTGCTCCTGCTTCCTGTAGACCCTCCCCCCATACTGCCACTAGGAAATGATACCTCTGCACTGACTCTGGACTCCAAGGCGTTATTTTTCTTTTCCACTTTGATACACATTTGTTATAAAAAGTAGTTCAAGAATGTAAAGAAGAAAGATAGATCAATGGAACAGGATAGAAAGCCCAGAGATAAACCCACGCACATATGGTCACCTTATCTTTGATAAAGGAGGCAGGAATATACAGCGGAGAAAGGACAGCCTCTTCAATAAGTGGTGCTGGGAAAACTGGACAGCTACATGTAAAAGTACGAGATTAGATCACTCCCTAACACCATACACAAAAATAAGCTCAAAATGGATTAAAGACCTAAATGTAAGGCCAGAAACTATCAAACTCTTAGAGGAAAACATAGGCAGAACACTCTATGACATAAATCACAGCAAGATCCTTTTTGACCCACCTCCTAGAGAAATGGAAATAAAGACAAAAATAAACACATGGGACCTAATGAAACTTAAAAGCTTTTGCACAGCAAAGGAAACCATAAACAAGACCAAAAGACAACCCTCAGAATGGGAGAAAATATTTGCAAATGAAGCAACTGACAAGGGATTAATCTCCAAAATTTATAAGCAGCTCATGAAGCTCAATTAAAAAAAAAAAACCCAATCCAAAAATGGGCAGAAGACCTTAAATAGACATTTCTCCAAAGAAGATATACAGACTGCCAACAAACACATGAAAGAATGCTCAACATCATTAATCATTAGAGAAATGCAAATCAAAACTACAATGAGATATCATCTCACACCAGTCAGAATGGCCATCATCAAAAACTCTAGAAACA
This sequence comes from Mesoplodon bidens, assembly GCF_964165515.1. Classification (NCBI taxonomy): domain Eukaryota; kingdom Metazoa; phylum Chordata; class Mammalia; order Artiodactyla; family Ziphiidae; genus Mesoplodon; species Mesoplodon bidens. Next base: position 67,649,167 of record NC_138171.1, read on the forward strand.
ATAAATGCTGGAGAGGGTGTGGAGAAAAGGGAACACTCTTGCACTGCTGGTGGGAATGTGAATTGGTACAGCCACTATGGAGAACAGTATGGAGATTCCTTAAAAAACTAAAAATAGAACTACCCTATGACCCAGCAATCCCACTTCTGGGCATATACCCTGAGAAAACCATAATTCAAAAAGAGTCATGTGCCAAAATGTTCATTGCAGCTCTATTTACAATAGCCCAGAGATGGAAACAACCTAAGTGTCCATCATCGGATGAATGGATAAAGAAGATGTGGCACATATATACAATGGAATATTACTCAGCCATAAAAAGAAATGAAATTGATCTATTTGTAATAAGGTGGATGGACCTAGAGTCTGTCATCCAGAGTGAAGTAGGTCAGAAAGAGAAAGACAAATACCGTATGCTAACACATATATATGGAATTTAAGAAAAAAAAATGTCATGAAGAACCTAGGGGTAAGACAGGAATAAAGACACAGACCTACTAGAAAATGGACTTGAGGATATGGGGAGGGGGAAGGGTAAGCTGTGACAAAGCGAGAGAGAGGCATGGACATATATACACTACCAAACGTAAAATAGATAGCTAGTGGGAAGCAGCCGCATAGCACAGGGAGATCAGCTTGGTGCTTTGTGACCACCTAGAGGGATGGGATGGGGAGGGTGGGAGGGAGGGAGACGCAAGAGGGAAGAGATATGGGAACATATGTATATGTATAACTGATTCACTTTGTTATAAAGCAGAAACTAACACACCATTGTAAAGCAATTATACTCCAATAAAGATGTAAAAAAAAAAAAAAGTGATTTCCAAGAGGGTGGTAAAAAAAAAAAAAAAAGAATGTAAAGAAGGACAAACAAGAAAAATGACCCCCAGATTCTACCACCCAGAAGTGGCCATCATTCACCTTATTCACCAGTATCATGCCAACTGTCTCTTAGCATAAATTTATCTAAAGGAATGGATAATTTTATTTAAAAATGGGAATTAAATGTTAAGTCAGCATAGCAGTTATCTATTGCATAACAAATGAACCCAAAACGTAGCTGCTTCACGCACACAATCATTTTGTCTCGCTCAGTTTCTGAGGGTCAGGAACTGAGAGATACTTAGTTGGGTGGGTCTGTCTCAGGGTCCCCTGTGAGGTTACAAACTGTGGGCCGGGGAGCAGGTTGGTGGGGGCTAGGGGACCCACTTCCAAGAAGGCTCCTCACGTGGCTGGTGGCCCAAGGCCACAGCTGGTCTCCAAGTGGGCCTCCCTCGGGCTGTAATGACCTGGCATCTAGCTTCCCCCAGAGCGGGTGACCCAGGAGGGAATAAGAGAGCAGGAAGCTGCAGTCTTTTATGACCTAGACTCTGATTCACACAACATCGCTTCTGCCTTGTTCTAGTTTTAGAACCAAGTGCCTACATCCTCAAGGGAGAATTAAACTTTCTTGAAATAGCAAATAGTATGCAAACATTTTTAAGAGCATCACAGACAGATTTTTGAGGTATAATTTACATATGGTAAAACTTGCCCTTTTTAGGTGCATAGTTCTATGAACTTTGACAAATGCATTGTCCTGTAACCGCCACCATCATGGAGATAAACAGCATCTTCGTCACCCCAGCGAGTTCCCTGGAGCCTCCCTGTAGTCATCCCTCACTGCTCCCCAGCCCTTGGCAACCAAGGGTCTGTCTTCTGTCCTTAGACTTTGGACTTTTCCAGAAAACTGTATAAATGGAATCACACAACATGTAGCTCTTTGAGGTACATTGTCTTCTTTTACTTGGTATAATTCAGTTGGGATGAATCCACGATACAGGCTTCTTAAACTTAAGAAACGTAGCAGGTGTTGTTGGTGTCCAGCCCATATCCTGGTGGCATTTACTGTTCTAGGAGAGTCCGTTACTTCTCTCAAAAGCACCTGAATCTCCTCAGCCTGAGGGGTTCTCTGGCTGCAGGAGTGGGGTCAGCCCATGCACAGGGCAGGGAGGAAGTGCCTGGGAGTTAACACCCAGAGGAGCCGTTAATCATGGGTGGAAGTTGATGGCCAAATGCCCCAGGTCCTCTCCCTGTGGGTGGGACAGCTCGGAGGCAGTTTTCCCCAGCTCTCCACTGGAGCTAAGCTGAGCTTCTCATAGAGTGGCCCCTGCTCTTTAACACCCGGCCTAGCTTCCTTCCCCTCCCTGCCTTGAATTCCCCCTCCCCTACCAGGGCTTCCTGGGACCACCCTCTATACACAATGAAATACTCAAATTTTAGAGCCTGTTTCCAGAAGAACCTAACCTAAGACCACAGTGTTAAGATTTAATTTTATTCTAACAGAAGAAAAAAGTGGAACTGCACCGAAAGAACTGCTGAACTTCACTGAATTTTTTTCTCCATCACTAGATATAGTAATTTCTAAATCAATTTCTTCTGAGTTTAAAGAATAATGTGGAGAAAACAGTAAGAGAGAAGTTAGAATTATTAGGTTTATTTTAAACTTTGTTTTTCAATATTAGATGGTACAAACTCCTACCAAAGAAAGAAATAAAAGTAAAAAGAAATTAACACTTTTACTTCGTCCCTCTCATTTCTTAGTTGGTTTTATTGTTACTTTTAATTTGTGAAGGTTTAGATAGCGTATGCGTTCTTCCCATAAGCATACCCCCTGCAGTTACTTAGTTTTAGTTGTATATTTAAGAGCTTATCATTAATCTTCGTACCATTATTTTAAAAATCATAGCTTTGTCATTCCTGAATTCTTTATTTCGATACATCTCTTTGTTCATCGAGTTGGATCACTGTATCAGTCAGAATAGGCCACAGAATGCTGCTATAACAAACAAACCCCCAAATCTCAGTGATTTAGCCAACCAAGGTTGATTTCTCTCTCATGGTACATGTCCAGTATATGTCATCAGGAGAGCTCAGGAAATGAAATGTCTGTGAGGAAGAGGGGTCGACACTGACTCTTGGCCCAATATCTGTAGTTTGGGGGCATCCATGACTCAGTACATGATTCCAATGGGTATTTATAGAGTGGATAAGGTTCTGAGCATGGTTAGACACTGTGGGAAAAGCAAGGGAAATAAATATGAGTTTCTGTGGTTTCCAGGAGCTTACAGCCCAGAAGTGATGGGAGAGGGGAGGGCAGAACAGCCCAGAGGTGGTGGTGGAGGTGCAGGTGGGGGTAGGGGCTGTGGCCAGGGGGCAAACAGCCAGTAAAGGGGTCTCTGTGTCAGGTGCGGGTCACGCTTTATCACCGTGGGCAGCTGACCTCAACCCTGCTGGAGTTGAGGTGTAGGAGTTGAGGTTCAGGAGTCAGTGTAGACACGTGTTAATTCACCCCACCCTGGGGTGTCCATCACACCTTCTCTGTCGTTTGTTGAGGACTACTCCCCTGGGGAGTTAATCACTCAGCTCCCAAGCCAGCCTCGTGGTGAAAATGAACCCCACTGAGAAGGTGTTCAGGCTCAGAGCGCAGGCACAGGCAGCCAGGTGTCGGCCAGCCACGTGCACCCAGGCAGTGATGGCAGGGCACACGGCAGGGCAGGACACTGACAGCTCTGCCGCAGGCGGGGTCTGGAGTAACCCTGGCTTTGAGAACAGAATCCACCCCTCACCACTAGTTCTAAGACCTTTGGAAAGTCAACCTCTCAGCCCAGCTTCCCAGCTGTAAAATGGTGATAATAACAGTATCTACTCAAGCGTCCAGAAGATTAAAATTCCTGCACCTGGTAAGAGCTTCATGTGTGGTAGCTCTAAAAACCTAAGTTTTAAAATGTGCAGCACTGACTGTGTCTCATTATTGAAAGAAAGGGGAGGTGGGTATGGATGAGTGTGGCCAGGGAAGGCTGCTAGGAGGAGGTGTTAAAAGGGGAGGTCAGGGTTGAGTGAGCTGAGGATGGAGAAGAGGGAGGAGAGGAAGCAGGGGGACCGGGAGGTGGGGAGAGAAGGAGCTATGAGGGGAAAGACAAGCCCAACTGGTCCAGAGAGAGTGAGCTGAGGACCCTGCAGGAGAGGTAAGGGGTGGGGCTGTGGGCTGCCGAGTGTGGGACTCCAGACAGAGGTTGAATGTGAGCTACTAGCTGGCCCTATTTCAGAAGCCTCCGTCTTGAGGAAGGCTAGTGCTCTCAGCAGTTGGCAGGACCGGGACACATCTGGGCCGATAACCCAGGATAGTGGGCCCTGCTCCCACCCCTAAGAAAGACGCTGTAGCAACTGATGTGAAAAATACCCACAACCCTCCTCTCTTCCTGGTACACACACCCTTCACAAAGACTCTGCAGCTCCGCCTGTCAAGAGTCCATCTCCCTTCCTGCTGCATCTGGACTGACCCTGCGACTTGCTTTGGCCAAAGGCACATGGCAGAGGTGACACCGTGACAGGTGTGAACCCCCTGTGACCACCACGCAAACGAGCCTGGGTTCGCTCACTGGAGGACAAGAGACACGTGGCCACTGCCTCGGCCAACGGCCAGCCAACCTCCAGACATGCAGGTGAGGCCTTCCTGGACCAGCCCGCCCATCAGCTGACCTCAGACCCATGAGTGAGTCCAGCTGAGGTCAGAAGTGCTTGGCCCAGATGAGAAAAACCACCCAACTAACCCAGAGACACGTACAAATACATCTCACTGTTTTAAGCCACTGTGTTTGGGGGGTAGTTTGTAGGGCAGCTGTAGCTAACTGATAAATTCCCACGTGAGGCCTGGGAGGGTGGAGTATCTCCAGGTATAAACTGAGAACCTCCTACTTTACCTATAGTTTAGAAAGCCTCCGGATGGCATCCTGGTGGGCGGTGGTAAGGAGAGGGGTCACCACGGGTCACACACAGAAGCCAAGCAACTGTGATGGGGGTGGAGAAGGAGAACAAAATATATTTTTTTAAGTGTGTCTTGGGGTGGGAGGAGGTGGGACAAAGCTGTGACAATCTCAGGGCAAGACCCCGGAGTGTCCATTGTGTGACCAGCTGTGGGTGGTCTGGGGTGACTGATTCCTGGAAAGCTCTGAAAGGAAGCTGGAGACAAACCTTTAAGCAAGTGTTTCTGGAAATATATGTATAAATTTTAACCGATAGCTGATCTAAATCTTTACGAGTAGGAATACAAGGGGTTGATTCAGCACACACTACACCAGCACTTCACTCACATTCCCCAAATCCTCCTGGGGTGAGAAGGTGGCATTTTCCCTGTCTTACAGGTGGGGACTCTGAACAGCAAAGAGGTTAAGTAAGCCGGTCACACTGATTTACTGGTGGTTTCAATCCCGGTCTGTCTGAAGCTGTGCCTGCTGCCTGCAGAGCCGCCTCGGGGGTGGGAGAGGGAGTGTATCTGGTGATTTCAAAGTGCTCTCAGGGACTCCAAGGTGGCATCTGCCAGGTACAGACAGGCATTGGAAGGAGTGAGGGAGACCTTTTCGAACGGCCATGCAAAGATGACTGTGAGATAGTGGGGGAAACAGGTCACTGAGAAAGAACCACTCAACAGATGTTTGCTGGGCACCTACTCTGTGCCAGGTGGTTCTTGGTACAGGAGAAAACACAGCAGATGAGACTATCTTCCCTCAGAAGCTGGCATTCTAATGGAAGAAGGAGGGAAACAAAGGTGAATACGTAAAATATATATTAATTTGAGTGGTATGAAATTGACATGGTAGGGGTCAAAAGTGGCCAAATATGGACAACTTCACGTGGTTCAGCCTTATAAATTAGTTTCAGGATGAGCGAAGAAAAGAAAGCAAGGGGGACTTCCCTGGCGGTCCAGTGGTTAAGACTTTGCCTTCCAATGCAGGGGGTGTGGGTTCGATCCCTGGTCAGGGAGTTAAGGTCCCACATGCCTCGTGGCCAATAAAACCAAAACATAAAATAGAAGCAATATTGTAACAAATTCAATAAAGACTTTAGAAATGGTCTACATCAAAAAAAATCTTAAAAATAAAAAACAGAAAGAAAAGAAAGCAGGGGAAGGGGGTCAAGACTGTTAGGGAGATGGGAGATTTTAAACAGGGCAGCCAGGCCAGGTAAAGGCCTGGAAGGGATGAGCTGAGAGCTGTGGGAAGCCTGGGAGGAGATACTCCAGGCGGAGGGAAGAGCCGGTGCAAAGGCCCTGAGGTGGGGTGCGCCTGCTGACTTCAGGGAGAGGAGCGAGCCAGGTCGGGCGCAGCAGAAAATGAGGTCAGATCGTGTGGGCCTTGTGGGCCATCAAGAGGACTTTGGCTTTAAACTAGGATAGAGATGGGACCCCACTGGAGAACCATGTGATCAGACACACGATTGGGAAGATCATCCTGCTGTGTTTGGAAGAGTCTCAAGGGGCCAGTTAGGAAGCTATGCGGGAACCCAGGTGGGAGGTGATGGTGGGTCACCAGATCTATCCTGAAGGTAGAGCTGACGGGGGTGAGCGTCGATAGAAAACGGGAGTGGATCAAGGGCTGAGAAGGCAGAGGGATGAGAGAGAGCTACGAAGAGATGGGGCGGGATCACCCCAGAGGTTGGAGGTTCCTGATGCTGCGGGAAGGCGGTGTTTCCGAGAATGCGGGGGGCGGGCACCTGTGTCAGATGCTGCCAACAGGTCAGGTGGGTGAGGACTGGGAATCAGGGCTGGAGAGAATTTTTGCATGCTGTGCAAAAGACTCCAGAGACGGGAGCCCTGGGGATGTGGAAGAGAGAGGGAAGCGTGGCTGGCACTGCGTCCTCGAGCAGGTGCCCAGTGGAATCCATGGCACAGGAGGAAGGACTGGCCTTGGCTGGGAGCACACAGGCTCCTCCGCAGAGGACCACAGGAGGGGAGGAAGAGCAGGGGCCTGACGCAGGGAGGTGGGAGACATGGAATCTCTCTTCCCACAGCCTCTCTTTTCTCAGTGCAATAGGAACAAGGTGGCAGGCTGCAGACGCAGACGGGGTGGAGTTAGTTGTCCAGGACAGTGGAAGGATGGGTGGGTTTTATAGAGGGGTTCATTTGTGTACATAATGTAGATAGATAGATGGATAGGAGATCAGATAGATAGATAGATAGATAGATAATCACTTGAGCTTTTTATCAGTAAGTATTACTTTTGTAATCAGAAAAAAACAATACAAGACATTCCATTTTGGAACACAAAGAACAAGAACTCTAGAGACAGGTGGATGAGGCCCTTGGGACAGCCATCCCGTGCATCCAACACCCCGTCCTTCCCCTGGACTCTCCCATATGGCTGGTCTCACATCCCGAACTCTGTCCTTCTGGGCAGAGAGAAAGCTCCACTTAGAATTCTCCAACTTGGAGACTTTGGGACCTTCTTTTTCACTCTCTAGTTCCCACTTAATTTCCTAAGGTCAAGGTTACCTTGGAGAACTGGAAGAGGGTAGTTATCTTTCTGGATCCATTTCTACCAGATTCTCCACAGCTATGCATTGTTTCCCCCTCTGGTTTATTTTAAGGACAAACCTTCCTGCACAAACTATGCTCTTTGATTGCTTGGCCTAGTCCAGTGACTGGATCTTCTTGGACCAGACTGAGGGTCTGCTGTGGCCAGGACACTGGGCAGAGATTCAGAAGACCTGGATAATGCCACAAGCGGGTCTGAAACCACAGCCAAACCCCTTGACTCGTCTGTGAAATGAGGAAAATATCTGATTCTCCTATCTCTCAGCTTTGCTTTAAAGAGAATGCAAAAATAGACAGAAAGCCATCTGAAGTGGAAAAGGAGCTGGGGTGCCCTCCAGCAGTGCAGTGTGCAGCCACGGCATTATTTTACCGTGGCAGCAGCTGCAGGCTGGCGGCAGCGACAGCTCAGCTCTCCTTGTTTACGCACATTGGTCAGTACCTGCTAGGTTGTGCTGTGACAACAGCAACAACAAACAAGTGCTCAGTGGCTGGAAACAATCAACACAGGCCCATTTCAGGTCTGCTGGGGACGGCTCTGGACGGCCCTCCCTCCAGGACCCGGGCTGATGGAGCAGCTCCTTGTAGAACAGTTGAAGGCTGCTGCAGCAGAAAGAGAGTCCTGGGGGTGTCTCACACCGCCAATCACATGGGCTGGCTCAGAGCTGACAGGTCACTTTCACGAACAAATCATTGGCCGGAACACGTCGTATAGTTTCACCCAATGCCCAAGGGGACCAGGCAGTGCTGTCTGCTGGCAGAGGGGAGCGTGGAAAATTGGAGCAAACATCTCAATTCACTGCCACGGAGTCCTTGGGAGGGAGTGAGATTCACAGAAAGTCCCCGCGAAACCTCTGCTCCATGCCATATATGTCCCTTTTCTTTGTTTTTTTTTTGAAAATGTACCACCATTACTCAAATATAGGAGAATTTATAGAAGAAAATTCATAACTCTCCCCAAAAAACTATCAATACCATCCAATATTTTACTGTATTCCTTTCCACTCTTTCTTCACTTGCATAGGTATACATTTGTTAATAACAGCTTTATTGAAATATCTTTCACACATCATAAAATTCACCTTCCCAAAGTGTACAGTTCAGTGGTTTTTTAGTGTATTCACAGAGTTGTGCAGCCACCACTGCTATTTAATTTCAGGATATTTTCATCACCCCCAAAAGAATCCCCATTAGCAGTTCCATTAGCGGTCACCCCCCACCCCCCAGTCCAGCCCCTGGAAACCACTAATCTACCTTCTGTCTCTATGGATTTGCCTATTCTGGACATTTCATAAAAATAGAATTGTACACTCTGCGGGCCTTTCTGACTGGCTCCTGTCACTGAGCATAACGTTTTCAAAGATCATCACGGGAGGGTAAGTACATGTGTCCATTTAAATCAACAAATGGAGATTCTATCAAACATCAGTTATCCTGTTTCCTTCATTTATATGTTTTAAACGTTTTCCCTCATTATGAAACCTTTGAAAAATAGTCTTTCCTGGTTATACAACAATTCATCAAATTTATGTGCAATCATGTATTGAACAGTGCCCCTAGTTTTGGACTTTTAGGTGGTTTCTATGAGCAGGTAACCATGTGTTATTGAATGAATGAATGAATGAATGGAGGCTTAAATATAAATCTTTGCAGCATTCCCCATCTTTCCTTTAGGAAGATGCCTAGAAATGGATCTACAGTGGGAAAACGGACATCTTCAAAGCTTTTGATTCTCACTGCAACTGCTTTTCTACAAAGGTCGACCCAATCTGCTGAATGTGGCTTTGAGTGGGTCTGACCACATCTCACTCCGTTTCACTCAGGGCAAAACCAGGTTCCCTATGTGGCCCAGAATGCCCTGCAGTCTGGCCTGTCCCTCCCTCAGCCCTCTGTCTCTGCCTCACTGGCTCTCACCGCCCGGACAGGCCAGCCTCCCTGTTGGTCCTGAAACACATCACACCCTCTTGCGGGCAGGGACCTCTGCACGGCTGTTCCCTGAGCCCGGAGCCCCTTCCCCAGTCCCCGCCCGGCTCACTGCTACGGTTCAAGGCTCTGCTTTCGAGACCCTTTCTAAGCAAGGCCCTCCTATTAGAAACGTCACCCCCAGCATCTCCTCTCCCAGCTTTATTTTTATGTTTCCCCAGAGCATTTATCACCTTGTAATATACTGTATAATTTGCTTATTTTGTTTATTGTTTCAACCCCCTAAAACGAGCAATTAGGGCCTGGCCCAGGGCCTGGCATGGGGGAGGCGCTCAATAACCAAGTGTTGAATGGAGTTGGCGGCCAGCACGGGGTCCCCGACCTCCTCCTCTGGATGTGAGTGCAGGCTCTGGTCTCCCCTCAGGTCCTAGTCAGTGTTCTTTCTTGATTCAGCTTGGGAGCCAGGTGGACAGGCGGCTGGCTTGAGGGCTGTTGGATCTGCCCTGTAGTGAAACTGGAAGGGGTGGTCCCCGACAGACTAGCCCCCGTGACTGGAGAGCACAAAGGCATGTTTGGGGAAGGAGCCCACATCTTCCTGGGGCCCACACAGAGCAAGCCCACCAGTGACCCACCCAGCCCCCAGCCCTGGAGCTTTGGCCTCACCAGGCCTCCAGGGAGCAGGCTCCCAGCCTGGACACAGATGGCAGCCCCTGATCTCTGCAGAGCAGGCAGTCTCCTGCACAGGCACCGGGCACAGCACAGTGAGGGGGGAGAGGAAGCTCCCGCAGGAAGCTGGGACTCCCCTCTCGGCCAGGCTGGCAAAGCAGCAGGGCGTCCCTAGGAGCCTCCCACTTTGGGCTACTTCTGGCCAGGCTCCTGGGGCTTCCAGGGTGGGCAGAGGATCAGAAATGGCCCCAATCCCAGAGCTGCTCCCAGGTCACCTCCACCAGCAGGCTGGGCCACCTCAAGGGCCAAAGGGCTTCCCTCCTGATCTGCCCCATGAATCCATTGCCCACCCAGACCCCTGGGACCCAGCCACTGTGGGGGGAGACACCCAATCCTAGCTGGGAACGTTTCTGGAGTTCTGCCTTCAGAATGACTATTAACACTTAAAATGTTCTCTTAAATATTCTCAATATGTCAAATCTGTGTCTTCTGGAGGTCCATTTAAATTTTGGGAAAAGTAAAGTTACTTAAAGTCTTATGAATATGATGGGTGATCGAGTTATGGAACATGGTCTTTTAAAATTTTTTTATTGATGTGTAGTATACACGCAGAAAGGCGCACAAATCATAAATAAGCAGCTTGGTGAGTTTTCAGGAATGGAATACCGGCCCAGGTGGAGAACAGGGCACTACCAGCAGCCAGGAGGCCCCTAAAGCCCCTTCAGACAGGTCCACCTCCCCAAGGCTATCCTGACATCTAGCAGCAGAGGTAGCGTATCCTGTTCTTGAACTTGATATAACGGGAGCATGTAATGTGCACACTTCTGTGTCTGGCTCTTTCCATTATGTTTGTAGGATTCATGCATGATATTGCAGGCACAGTTCTTTCTTTTTCGTGACTGTATACTATTCTGTTAAACAATTGGACTAATTTGTTTATTGACAAATAGTGCTGCAGAGAACATTCTTGTACTTGTCTTTTGGTGAATGTATTATCGTTTATCTTGGGCATATACCTCAGAGCAGAATTGCTGGCTCATAGGTATATGTATATTTAGCTTTCCCAGATACTACAAAACATTTTGATGTGGGATAAAGTAATTTAAGTGTTTCTCAAGGGGCTGGGACCTTGGGAGGAGCATGAGTTCCTCTCATGCTGGCATTTCAGGATCCCTACAAATAGTTTCAAACTCCCTCTCTCTCCCTAAACCCCGAGATTCCTGAGAGCCCATCCAGGGAACCCTGACCCCTGGTTGAGAAAGTCTGTCTGATGGTGGGGGGTGAGGGGTGGGGGTGCATCCTTCCTCCAGAGGGTGTGAGCTGCTGTCCTAACATCCCAGGCAGGCTGGAGAGGGTGACAAGGGACAGCCCCTTTTAGGGGCATTGCCAACGGCTCAGCCCAGATGCGATCACCACTGCTGGACCCCAAAGGAGTGGTCTCCCCTTCCTCACATCCCTGTCCAGTTCATCACTTTGTGCTGTCAACCCCAAGTTCAAAATGCATGCATGACCTGCCCAGTTCCTTAGCTCCACGCCACCCGGTACTGCTCGTCTCTGGAAGATGACACTCCCTTCCCCCCTGAGCCTCCTGCTTCCACATCTGCCCCCTGTGGCTCATTCTCTGCCCAGAAAGATCATTTAAAAACAAGTTTAAAGACCTAAATGTAAAACCAGACACTATAAAACTCTTAGAGGAAAACATAGGCAGAACATTTTATGACATAAATCACAGCAAGATCCTTTTTGACCCACCTCCTAGAGTAATGAAAATAAAAACAAAAATAAACAAATGGGACCTAATTAAACTTCAAAGCTTTTGCACAGGAAAAGAAACCATAAACAAGAAGAAAAGACAGCGCTCAGATGGGAGAAAATATTTGCAAGTGAAACAACGGACAAAGGATTAATCTCCAAAATATACAAACAGCTCATGGAACTCAATATCAAAAAAACAAACAACCCAATTAAAAAATGGGTGGGAGACCTAAATAGACATTTCACCAAAGAAGACATACAGATGGCCAAGAGGCACATGAAAAGCTGCTCAACATCACTAATTACTAGAGAAATGCAAATCAAAACTACAATGAGTCACACCGGTCAGAAAGGCCATTATCAAAAAATCGAGAAACAATAAATTCTGGAGAGGGTGTGGTGAAAAGGGAACCCTCCTGCCCTGTTGGTGGGAATGTAAATTGATACAGCCACTATGGAGAACAGTACGGAGGTTCCTTAAAAAACTAAAAATAGAACTACCCTATGACCCAGCAATCCCACTACTGGGCATATACCCTGAGAAAACCATAATTCAAAAGGAGACATGTACCACAATGTTCATTGCAGCATTATTTACAATAGCCAGGACATGGAAGCAACCTAAATGTCATTGACAGATGAATGGATAAAGAAGATGTGGCACATATATACAATGGAATATTACTCAGCCATAAAAAGAAACAAAATCGAGTTATTTGTAGTGAGGTGGATGGACCTAGAGTCTGTCACACAGAGTGAAGTAAGTCAGAAAGAGAAAAACAAATACCGTATGCTAACGCATATATATGGAATCTAAAAAAAAAATGGTACTGATGAACCTAGTTGCAGGGCAGGAATAAAGACGCAGATGTAGAGAATGGACGTAAGGACATGGGGGTGGCGGGGGGAAGCTGGGAAGAAGTGAGAGAGGCATGGACATATATACACTAACAAACGTAAAATAGTCAGCTAGTGGGAAGCAGCCGCATAGCACAGGGAGATCAGCTTGGTGCTTTGTGACCACCTAGAGGGGTGGGATAGGGAGGGTGGGAGGGAGACTCAAGAGGGGGCGGATATGGGGACATATGTATGCCTATGGCTGATTCACTTTGTTGTACAACAGAAACTAACACAGCACTGTGAAGCAATTATAATCCAATAAAGAGGTATTAGAAAAACAAACAAACTAGTTATGGCCGCACCTCCTTAAAGTTGCAGTGCCCTTTCACTGCACTTATAAAACATCCAGACAACCCCAGACTGTCCCCCCTGCCCCATGTGACCTGCTCCCGTTTCCTTCTGGGACTTTGTACTTCTCTCCCTGTGTCCTCATCAAAACTTTTCTGTTCCTTAAGTTAGACCAGTAAGCTCCTGCCTCAGGGTCTTTGCACATTCTGTTCCCACCTCCTGTTATGCCTTTCCCGCTGATATTTGCATTGAGCTCCAAGTCACCTCTTCAAAAAGGCCTTCCCTGATCATTTACCCTAAAGCCCTCTCCTCTCCGTTACTCCCTGTCACATCACCCTGTTTATTTTCTTCCTAGTGCTTGTTTCCTCTAGAGAGATGGTCCTTTACCCTGAATGCCTGGCTCCCAGCACCAACCTGTCAAGTGGTGCATCCCAGCACTTCCACGCATATCTGCTGAGTGAAGCGGAACACACTTCCAGCGCAGCAGGCGTGGTCCGCTGGGTTCCCTCACCTCATGGGCTCACAAAACCTGTGGTGGCATCCCCACCACTGCTCACAGGCTGCCTCACTCAGGGGCCCATAAGGGCACACGGGTGCATTGGTCTTTCCCCCTGGGCCTTGGCCACCCCTGGGAGGTGAGCTGTCCCTGCTCACGTGTTCGGGCAGCAAGTCTGTGACTCTGGGGCACCACTCCCCTCCTGAGGACAGTGCCATGTCTGTCACAGAGCTGGAACTGCCCCCTCTGATAACTGGGAAGCCGAAGCAATAGGCAACGTTTAATGAGACATCTCTGAATACCTGTGTGCCAGGTGCAGAGCTGGGCACTGGAGTTAGGAGCTAAAGTTCACAGGCCCTGTCCTCGGGAAGCTTACAATTCAGGTGGGGAAGAAAGGGAACCAGACAAGTGCAATGCTATTGGTTCAGAAGTTGCAAACATCTCACAGTGCAAAGATGCTGTGAGATGCCTTGCCCGGATGCCCTTGGCCTGCCTCGGGGTCCCCGGCAGGTGCAGTGGACTACGCCCACCCACCCAGGCACGCCGCAGGCCACTGCTTCTGTCGGCACTTGTTTTACTTGAGCGCTTGCAAGCTGAGCATGTGGCCTTGCAAGCTGAGCTTGCAAGCTGAGGGTGGCCTGCAACTGGGGAGCACGACAGCTGGTGGGTAAATACCCCGGCTTCCCCACCCTTGAGGGACCATCCTGAGGCAGGTTCTACAGTGTTTCCTGGAGCAGCCCAGTGGGACACAGCCCATTTATCCACAGGCAACCCGGCCATCGACAGACCCCTTATTGGCTTCCGTTTTCCCCACCTCACTCCTCCAGCCACTCCCTGTGCTGCTTGGATTCCCCTCCCAAATGAACTACCTGCATCCAAGTTCTCATCTCAGAGCCCGGTTTGGGAGGAACTAAGACAGTGAGAAGCAGCTGGGTGTCATACAATAGGGAGCAGCGGGGAGTGTGGCAAACTGCAGTGTCCACGCCCCTGAAAGGAGCAACTGACACTCAGCCATATTGCTAACTCCTTCAGGTATTCAAGAGTTACAGAAATCCAGGTTGTCATGTGAAGGCTCCCAACTTTTTAATGTTATAACAAATGCCAGAAGTTTGAAAAATACAGTAAAGAGCAAAGCACTTCAGTGACTGTAATCTGCCTTCCAGCCAGCAGTTTGCTGGCCCTGGAGAGCTAAACAAAGATGTGTCCAGGGAGCCCAGGGACCCAGCCCAGAGGGTGCAGGAAGGTGAGAAAGCTTTCTGAACGTGGGATCCCTGGGTGGGGTCTTAAGGAGACAGCAAGGGGACGAAGGTGAGAAAGAAGAGGAAGAGGAGGTCAGGCAAAGGGAGAGGTAATGGGCTGGGCCACATGTGAATAAAAACGGAGCCTTGGAGCTTGGGGGGTGTGTGTGTCTGGAGAGCAGGGTACATGTGGGGATGTGGAGAGGGACCCTAGATTGTCCATAAAGGCGAGAGCCCACTATATGCCAGACCCAGTATTAAACACTTGTGTGCAGTTTTCATTGTATCTTCAAAAGTTGGAATTACTGTTTGCTTATTTATGGAGAAAACAAGGCACAGAGAGGTTAAGTTATTTGCCTAAAGTCACACAGCCAGTATGTAGAGAAGTCTGGACTCAGTTGGAGCCTTGCTACTAGGTGGGTGGGGCCAGGTCTGTCAACACCTCGTGTGTGATTCTTGGATCTTTAAATTTTGTCCCAACCACAATAAAATGATCCCAAAGTGCCCGTGAGCTTTGGTGGCAAGGATGCAGCCTTAGTGAGGACCCTGCAGTGGGGACAGAGCAGACTGGGGTACGCTGGGGAGTGAACAGGAGGTAGGGGCTGGGGGACAGTGAGTGCAGAAATGATGCCTCACCCAGGGCCCCTGGGCGACCTGCGAAGCTGGCGGCCTCTCAGCTTTCAGGTCGGTGCCATGTGTGATGGGCTCACAGGCCCTGGGTAGCACAGGCAGAGGTGATGACCTTTCACCTTTCAAGGGCTGCTCCAGGAGAGGGTATGGTGAGGAAGAGTCAGGCTGGGGGAAGTGGCAACCGGATGAGCTGGAGCCAGAGAGAGAAGCAGGGAGATGGCCTCCCTTCCTTCTCTGTGCAGAGACTTCTTAGAATTCAGGACCACCCCGAGGGGCGTCTGGGAGGGTTTGCATGCCCTTGCCAGAGGGCCTAACCATCGCTCCATCAGTTTTCAGCCTGGAGTTTTAAACGCTCCTGGGAGGGTGGGTGGGCAGCGGCCAATCCCTGCCAGCTTTTCACTTCATGTGATGGAATCTAGAACAGCATGTGCCCGCTGATAATCAATACCCACTTGCTGGGGTCGGAGGAGCCACTGGTTGTCTGTCCATCGTGGGCTGTGTTACCAAGATCGCTGGGACACCCCTCGCCTGGCCTGGGAAGGCCCCCACGTGCTGCACCGTTCACAGGTGGTCCAGCGTCTGCTGTCAGTGGCTTGAGCAGGAAGCCAAGGTGTTAGAAAATTCAGTGTCTCCGCTCACTGGTTCGTGTCTGCAGCCAGGGGAGCAAGCAGCAGAGCAGACAGCAAGAAGGACCCTCTGGTCCAGCTGGCCTGGAGGAAAAGCACGTTTATCTAAGTGCCAGCCTTTGGAGAGACTCTTCAGGATTAGCTTTGACTCCAGTAACTGATACCTGAGACCAATCACTTAAGAGACACCTTAATATAGATTCATCCATTTATCCATCCAACCAAGAAATATTTACTGAGAACTACTGCAGATTTTTTAATGGCCACAAATTATTTTATATTCCTCTCATCAAGAATTGGGGTGTAGATTCCCTAGTAACTACTTTTCCAACAGAGTAGAGTGGAAGCTCTTCTTTGTAACTTCCAAGGCTGTGCAGCTCTGGTCTAGTTCACTGAAAGGCTAATCCGCCATGTAAACAATCTGATGACCCCGAGGTGGCCAGGCTGAGCCCCGCCTCCAGCCATTCCAGCCTAGGCACCAGACCTGGGAGTGAGGAAGACCTGTTGCACATGGACCCGCCAGCCCCAGCCAGTGCTTTGAGTCACCTCCAACCACTCAGTCTTCCCAGCTGAGGCCCCAGACAGTGTGAAACAGAAACAAGCCACCTTGCTGGGCCCTGTCCAAACCTGTGGGCATAATCAAATGGTGGTTGTTCTATGTCTCTATGTTCGGGGATGCCATTATGCACAATAGCTGAGATTATGCTACTGTGTATGAGAAACTGCTATGTATTCGGTGCTATTCCAGGCACTGCAGATAAGCCATAAGCAAGATAGGCCAAGTCTTATCCCATGTGGGGCTAACACTCCATCTGGGGAAGACGGATAGTGCAAACAAACGCTCAGGCAGTGACTCAACGATTCAGAAAAATAAAACCAGAGAATGTGATAGGGACTGTCAGGCTATCTGAGGTGGTGGTGGGGTCAGGGGAGATCTATCTAAGGAGGTGATATTTGGGCTGAAACCTGAATGGTAACAGGAGGATCAGGGGAACAACAAGCACAAAGGGGCTGAGGATGTTGGAGGAGCAGACCAGCCCGTGAGGGTGGAAAGTGGTGGGGAAGGGCAGGATTGGAGGAGACAAGGCCAAAGTGGCAGGCCCGTCACTCCCACAGGGCTGTGTGGGTCATGGCGAGGAGGCTGGATTGTATCCTAAGAGCAATGGCAAGTGACATGGTCTGGACATTAAAAAGATGGCTCTGGCTGCTATGCAGGGAGTGAATTGCAAGGAAAAGGGAGGAAGCAGGGACTCCAGGGAGGAACCTTGTGTATAATCCAGGTCTGAGCTGGTGTGGGGAACAAGGAGGTCATGGTGGAGATGACCAGAAGCAGATGGAGTGAGACTTTGTTTCTGAGTTGGGCTAACAGCTCTCATGAATGGATTCATTGTAGAAAGAAAGGGAGAGGGAAGACTCAAGGATGACTCCTAGGTTTCCCTATGTCAAATAATTTTGGCTTGTATTCTAGGCATTGTCAATGCTATTTTATAGAGCCTCTGGATTCTGTTATATTCCTCTGAAGAGTATTGATGCTTGTTTGTCTGTTTGTTTACTTGTTTTACGAAGCAATAAACTTGGCTAGACTCAAACTGCAGATTCTGCCTTTTGGGCAGCAGTTCAAACTTCAGTTCAGTTCTCTTAGCCTCAGCTGGGCTGTTGGACATCTTCCCCACATGTGCATGGTGCACAGTCAGCTGGAGATTTGGACAGAGTCAATACACAGGATAGGGGGATTTTCTTCTCTAGGCCTCACCTTTCTGAGGTTCTCCTCTCACTTTCCAATAGCTGTGGGTGCCCAGACTCTTCTCTTCCAGTTCTTCAAGGCAAGAAGACTGCAGGTTTTCTATTGAAGTTTTAGCTGCTCTGCATAGTTTAGTCTGGGAACTGCCCTTGGGCTAAAAGCCAGAAAAATAAAGAATGGGAAACTCTTCCTGTGCCACTCCTTTACGGCCAAGAGCAGAGCCCTTCCAGTTTCTGCCTGCTTTTGTTCACTCTCCAGTGCATTCAGGCAGTTTTTTAGTTTGTAAATTAAACTTTTAATTTTGAGATAATTCATTGGTAAGAAATAATACAGACCCTTTTACTCCCAATGTTTCCCCCAATGGTAACATCTTGCAAAACTGTAGTACAATATCACAATCAGGATGTCGACATTGATATAATCAAGATACAGAACATTTCACCACCTCAGGGATCCCCCTTGCTGTCCTTGGATAGCCACACCCACTGCCCTCCCATCTTCACCCCTTCCTTAACTCCATCACCACTGTTGTCCATTTCTAAACTTTTGTCATTTCAAAAATATTAATATAAAAGAAATCGTACAGTGTGTAACTTTTAAGGGATTGTTTTTTGTTTTGTTTTGTTTCAGTTTTGCTTAACATAATATCCTTGAGATTCGTCCAAGTTGCACGTATCAGTAGTTCATTCTTTTACTCCATGGCATTCCTTACTCCAGGGTTTTTTAACCAGTCACCTGTTGAAGAACAGCTGGGCTGATTCCAGCTTTTGTCTATTACAAATAAAGGCTGTTATGAACATTTGTATACAGATTTTTGTGTGGACATAGCCTCCATTTTCTGGAATAAATGCCTAGGCATACAGTTTCTGATTTGTACGGTAGTTGCATGTTTAGTTTTTTAAGGAAACTGCCAAACTCTTTTCCAGCATGGCTGTACCACTTCACATCCCATTGGCCATGAATGAGTGATCCAGTTTCTCTGCCTCCCCACCAGTATTTGGTGTTGTCACTCTTTCTTATTTTAGCCATTCTGATAGGTGTATAATGATACCTCGTTGCGGTCTTAATTTGAATTTCCCCACTGGCTAGAAATACTGAGTATCTTTTCATGTGTTTATATTTGCCATCTGTATATCCTCTTTGGCTAAATGTCTGTTCATTTCTGAGCTTTGTCTTTTGGAAAGCAAAACAACACATGTAGTTCTAAGAGCTGTGTTCCCCACAAGGCTCCACATTTGCAAGCTCCCCACCTTCCACCAGCTGATGCCTCCACAGTCAGGGCATTGCTGCTCTAGGGTTCCGGAGATCATCGTGGGTCTAAATCACCCACTGGATGATCAGTGTGGAGGCCAGGGACAGAAGGAGGAGCAGCCCAACTCTGCAGTGCCCTTAAACAGACAGCCATGGATGGGACGCCTCCTCTCTCTCTCCGCCTCATTCCCACTTTTCAGATCCAAGCAGAGGCTCCTGATCCAGTTGTCGGGGTCCCATCTCTTCAGTCTTCCTGAGGCATCCTCTCCCACAGCCCTTCTCAAAGGCACAAAACGTGACCACACTGTGTAGCACATAGTAAGTGCTCCAAAAATATTTGGGTTTGGTGGATTGGGTTTCATTGGAATCCTTGGTGTGCACATGGCAGAAACCCACTTAGAGCTTGCAGGGCCCAGAGCAGGAGTTCGGTGGAAGGAGCCGTTTCTGAGATACCGCCAGTTAGTGGGGTAAGGGCAGGAGCCAGCCTGGGTCTCAGGTGGCTGGAATCCTTAATCCAACCTTGTCACTACCCTCTCTCTGCCTCTCTCTCTGCCTGACTGCTTTATTCTCTTCAACCACAGACTGCAACTTCCCAAGGCAGAGCACACAGTCACCACCAGCCCTGGGGCCTCACATCCACAGCACCCAGAAACAGGGGGCCTAGTCTTCGGTTGCAGGTTTTAAAGTTCTGGGGGAGGGCAATGATCCACATCGTGGTGGCCAGGGCCACAGGGATTGGCAGTCAGAGGGGACAGTTCCTCATGGTGGGCAGCCTTGCAGACCCAACCATAGGTGTCCCCACCAAGTTTACCGCTAGCTTCAGAGGTCCGGACGAGACAGCTGGAAGGCACACAAAGACACACCTTCTTTGTTCTTCTCACACTCAGTCTGGAAGTTCTGCTCCACTCCAGCCCAAACCCCATCCAAGCATGACAGACCATTCAGGCCAGCCTTCCTGAGGTTTCTCTAGCTCCTGATGACTTCCTCTGTGAGTCAGAGCAAAGCTAGCTGCTGTAACAAATAAGCCCCTGCATCACAGTGGGCCACACAGTACAAGTTTTCTTCTGGCTCACTTAAGAGGCCCGTGTGTGTGTTTGAAGTTGAGGTGGCCTTCCACATGTGGGGATCTAAGTTCTTCCATCCCCAGCCTCAGAGTCCTTTGCGTTCAGCCAGGAAGATGGGGAGAGATGGGATGGGAAGACACACCCATCACTTTTATTTGCATTCCCATTGGTGGGAACTGGTCACGTGACCCTTCTGGGATGCAAGCGCTGATGGGAAATGTAGTTACTGGCTGGACAGCTCCTTCCCAGCCACCAGTTTACACTAGGGAAGGAGGAGCACGCATTTTTTGTGGTCTGCTGGCCATCTTGCCATCCCTCCTCCTGCCCGTGCACCGGCCGCCCACAGATGAGTCCCTCATTGTCCTCTGTTTCCTGTCTGCCAATCCCAATGTCCATAATACCTGGAACTCTTGTCTTTGCTGCTCCCAGGGACCCAGCAGGCTTCATGAAAGATGGTCAGCCTCCCCCAGTAGTTATAGATGCCAGCTCGCCCAGCTCCAGTCTGCAGACCAGCTGCCTGCTTCTATGAATTAGGTTTTATGGGCACCAGGGCCGTGAGCAGAGTGAGGAAACGCAGGGTCAGGCAAGGGCAGGACTGGATCTTGCTTTCAGTTAAACTTTTGACACTTTGTTCACCTTGGATTTTTTGTATTACATTTGATTTTTTTAAAAATCATGTTAAGGTATTATTTATCCTGATTCCTGAGTCTCTTGGTGGCCCCTTAAACGTGGTGCCCCAAGCAAGCGTCTCCTTGCTTCACTGTAGCCCCAGCCCTGGCCTCGCCTTCCAGTCAAGGTCCTTCCCTCCAAGAGCCTGGCCCGGGGGAGGCGCCCCACCCTGCCTGAGGCTGGGGCAGAGAGGAGAGGAGGGGAGGGGTCTTATCATTGTGTCCCAGAGAAGAACTCCAGTCTGTTCCCTCTGCCCCCACCAGGCCCACAGGATGGGGAGGCCGGCTGTCTGAGGAACGGGGCCAAGGGCAGGTGGCCGGAGGGTCCCCGTTCGTCCCCAGGAGGCCGCCCGCCTCCAGCCAAGGCTCCTGCCGCCTCTGAAGTCGGCCCAGGGACCCAGCTTATCTCACTCCCCTCGAATCATTCTGAGTTGAGTCCTATGAACCTTCCAAACTGAAGCCACATTTCACAACAGTTTGGTAGAAAAACACAATCGTCACCTGTTTGAAGCTACAGAATTTTCCCCAGAGCTGTTTGGTTTCACTTCACAGTCCCCAGGTTTCATTCCTTTAGGCTTTGCAGCTGGTGGTCTCTCTGCCTCTGCCTCTGTCTCTCTCTCTCTCTCTCTGGGCAGGTGTTGCTGCTTGGGGCTCAGTTAGGAGGGGCTCTGGCAGTTTCTTTGGAGGTCAAGGTGTTGGGGCAGGCAGCAGCTTCCTTTAAAATGAAAATCAGAATATTCCCAGCCAAGTAGGGCACCTTGCATCCTCGTGAGAAAGACCAAATGCCTCAGAAAACCGTATGCTGCTCCTGCCCCCAAGAAAACAAGCCCTGTTTTATGAATTAACGGAGGTTGACTTACCCCTTCACCCCCTCACCCCACATCCCACAGTTCCCTCCCAGATGTACGCTGAAGGGAAAAGCAAAAGAAGGTTCACAGCAGCATGGATCACAATCCCCCAAACTGGAAACCACCCAAATGTCCATCAACGGTAAAATGGATAAACTGAATCAATAATAACCAATAATAATCATAACGAATAAATAAATGGATAAATGAATGTCATCCAGTGGAATAGCCTACAGCGACGAGATAAACAATCTATAACTATATACACAGAACATCACATTGAACAAAAGAAGCTGGACACGGAGCACATGCTGGATGATTCCATGCATGTGAGGCTCTGCTGTCCACCTCCAGCAGCTGCCTCGCAGGGTACAGGCTGGAGGGAGCGTGGGGCTCTGGGGCTGGTGTTATAGTGGTTCTTGATCTGGGCCTTTTCCATCTGTGAAAACATGGCAAGCTGTACACTTATGCCCGTGCACATTTTATTTATTTTTTTGGTCACGCCACACGGCTTGTGGGATCTCAGTTCCCCGATCAGGGATTGAACCCCGGTCCTCGGCAGTGAAAGCCCAGAATCCTAACCACTAGGCCACCAGGGAATTCCCACACATGCACGTTTCTATGTATCTGTTACATTTAAATGAGTCAAGAGCAAAAAGCAGCTCTCCCCCCTCCTGACTGTCCTCTTGGACTTGATGAGCCGTGAGGAGGCGTGGGGAGTGGAGAGGGTGCCCCTAGGCCCCTGAATGCTCCCCTTTGAGGGGAGAGCCCTCCCAGCCGCCCCACCTCCCCGACCTGTCCCACCCCAGAGTAGCTAAGCAAGGCTGGCCACATGGACCAGGGCGCCCTTCTTGCTTCTGGGACTCCAGTCCAGCCGGAGCCCAGTGCAGGCCAGTAGATGCTGGGGGGCGGGGACAAGCCCGCCTCTCCACGGGGGAGGGCCTGAGCCCTTTGAAGCAGAGCTGAGACAGGGCCGCCGTCACCTGCCTACAGGGCTGTAGGGCTCCAAGGCCAACGGCACTCTTCAGCTGGGTCAGCTCAGCCCCCTGTGGCCACCCGTGTTCCTCGCAGCCTCTCCAGAGGCCAGAGGGTCAGGGGGCAGCTTTCCTCAATACAGTCAGCACGTGTGTCTTGAGAACCTCTTGCTGGCCAGACACTGTGCTAGATGCTGGCAATCCACCCCTGTCTGCACAGCACCAGCACATGAAGAGCAAACAAGAAAATAAACAAGACGATCAATTCAACAGGACAGTGGACAGCAGACCGTCCCCTAATATCTGTGAGCCCCAGACAAGAGCTCACATGGAGGTCACTGGCCTAGAGCCCACCCTGCTTCTCTGCCTACACTGTGTTCTTCCTGCGGCTGAAGGGCCCTCATAGGTGTGAGCAACCCCAGTGCACACCCCCCTTCCGCCCTACCTCTGCACAGGTGCACACACCTGTGCTGTGATCTACCCGCGGGCGAACAGACCCAGAGACGAGGGAAGCGGGGCGAACAGCATCGCAGGAAGAGGGAAACAGTATCATAGGAGGAGGGAACAGTATCACAGGAGGAGGGAACAGCATCACAGGAGGAGGGAACAGTGGTGCCAAAGCCCTGAGGCAGGATGGAGTTCACAAAAAGAGGGCCAGCATGGCTGGAGCAGAGGGACTGGGCAGGGCAGACCACACATTTCTTAGAGAGACGAGTGTTCTACTCTCAGGGCTGTGGGGACCCAGTGGAGCAGTTTTTCTTTCTTTTGTGTCATATCTGTGTAACTGACACACAGTAAATTGCACCAATTTTAAGTGTAGGCATCGATAAATTTTACATACGCATACACCCGGAAACTACCACCAGTGCAGGACAGAGAACATTCTAGAGCCCTAGAGGTCTCCCACGTGCCCCTCCCCTTTATATCACCAAAGATTTGCTCTGCCTGGTTTTGACCTTCATGTGAACGGAACCGTATGACCATGTACTCATTGATGTCTGGTTTCTCCCACTCAACGTTCCATCTGGGAGAGTCACCCGTTTCGCCACATGTAGGAGCAGGTCATACTTTTTCACTGCTTTGTAGTATTTATGCTTTTGTGTAAATTTACCATAAAATGTTTCTCTATTCTCCTATGGTTGGACACTTAAGCGGCTGTGAATGTTCTTGGCTAAGTCTTCAGGGGTCGTGGGTGCCCCTCTCTGTTGGATGGAGATTCAGGCGTGGAACTGCTGGGTCTAAATCCTGCCAACGGGTTTTCCAAAGTGATCTGAGAGTTTGATGAGGGCCTGGCGTGACCTGATCTCTGTGGATGAAAGACCAAGTCTGCCGCTTTGTGGAGGAGAGCTGTGAGGGTCTGAGTGGAGGCGAGGCGACCAGTTGAGTAGGTGATGGAGTGGTCCAGGTGAGCAGGGACAGAGCTGCAGGTAAGGCTGGTAGCAGCGGGAATGAAGCAATGTCATCCCACTTCAATAGGAAGGACGCAGTGAGCCGACTCGCCTAAGCCCCGCGACAGAGCACAGAACCATCCCTGCCGCCCGGGGTTCACTTAGCCCAGCAGTCTACCTCCGGGGCCTCTCCTGGGCTCAGGGCCCCATCCCCTCTCCAAAGCCCATTGAACTGTGGTTCTGCAGCCCCCAGGGCTAACAAAGCTGGCACAGGAAGCCTCAGAGAGAAAACAGGCCTGCTGGGGACAAGCAAACAACTGCCCTCCCTCCCAGCCGGGAAGTCACTTGAAATCCAGTTGTTTTGCACATTTGTTTATGGCCCCCGCTCAGCTCCCCGAACACCCCATCTCCTGGGCTGCTCCCTAGGTTTTCTCTGGGGTTGGGACCCCAGTAGCAAACACCCAGCAGTTTCTCAAGCCTTGTTCACGCTCCACCCCAAGCTGCCCACTGCAGTGGGGGACAGGGGGCATAGGCGTCCCCAGCTCACCCACCTGGCACCTTTGGGCAGAGTTGGTGGTCGCCGCATCCATGCCTCCCAGCATGGAGTGTGGGGCATGACAAGCCTCCTCCACCTCTAAAAAACATATCTGGAAACCCAGCCACATATGTGTTTCCTGTAGGGACCAGTCAAAATTGGCCAACCACCTAGTCAGCAGTCTAATTGGAAATGAGCCACCTTTATTACTCACTAGGTGGGGGTGAGGGCTGCCTACGTGTGGTTGGGTCCTCTGGGAGTGTCAACACAGCATATCACCAGGACTATTTGAGGTAGGAACAGAAATCCAATTCCAACTGGGTTGAACAGCAACACAACAAATTCATTGGATTATGCACCTGAGAGTTCTTGGGGTTTGGCTTCAGGAATAGCAGGCTCCAGGTGCTCAAAAATATCTTAGGCTCAGAATCCTCAACACAGCACTCCAGATGAAACTAATCATCATCCTTTTCCTATATACCACCTCCCCCCAGTACTTGCCTGCTTCCCCAGTACTGCTCAGCAGAAGTGTGTTGACATGGACTAGGTATCTCCCATGGGCTACCCCTGCACTGGGCACATTTGAACAATCAGGTTTTAATGAAGGCCATCTGCTGCTGTTCCCCTTCCCTCTGCCTAAACTCTGAGAAGTGTTGAGAGCAATCTGTTTCCAGAGTGCATCCACAGACATTTAAGATGGAAGGTCCACGTTCTTGAGGCCATCCCAAGACAGAGACCCTACAGCAGTGGCCCAAATTTGCCACCCCAAAATGTGTCTTTCTGGCGTATTATTTTAAGCTGGTTATTTTCTAAGAAACAGCAGGCATGGGAAAAACTGAAAATCAAGTAGGAGTTACCCTTTTGTAAGAAACAAAAATCTCCATTGTAAGGGTATCTCCCTAACTGTACCGGGAGTAGGAGGATGACCAAACGTCTAGAAACTCTTATCAGTGGAAGAGACACTGACTTAAATCCACATAACGCCCATACCCCTGTTCACTGTGCCTCTCCTGGGAACCTCTCCAAACTGACTCGCCCCACCTTCAACATCCTCTTTTGCCTTTAGCTGAGGATGGTATTTAAGGTGAGCGCTTTGGCCATTTTGGTGAGGTACTCAGTTTTCCCAGGTCTCTCCCGTGTATACACGTCATTAAACTTTTGCTTGATTTTTCTCCTGTTAATTTGTCTCACGTTAATTTGATTGGTAGTCCAGCCAGAAGGACCTAGAAGGGTAGAGGAAAAGTCCCAGTCGGTAGCATTTGCCAACTTCCATGTTGTAAATCCTCCCACTGTAGCCGGTTTCAAGCTTCCAGCCTGATGTTGCTGAAAACAGAGTTGGGAAAAGATGCACACGATCTGCCCTCCAGAGCTGATGAGAGCGGCTCCAGCACCCCAGTCTTGGAGCACATCATGCTTCCCATGAGATTCTAGAAACACATCAGATTTTTCTTTGAGGCTAAGATTCACCAACAGTCACTCAAGAACTCTTGCTTACAATCCAGGACAGAAACCTAAATTCTCTTCTGCAACTTAGAGCTACTTCCAAAATGGCAGTTAATGTTACTTTAGGTTCTAGAATGAAACATGCAGGGAGAGGCCTTAGCTGACCGTCTGTCTGCAGAGCCTCCTCTGGGCACAGGGTCCTTCAGTCACTGGGTTCTGCTCTTGTCTGGGATGGTCACATTTAATTCCCTAGTTCACTGACAAAAGTAATATCTTGGTAAATTGTCCCACAAAATTTCACTCTGGAAAATGCTAAACATGCGCAAAAATCGTACATGAGCATCGTGACCCAACTTGAATTATGATGAATTTGTGACCCATCTTGTTGCATCTCCCCCGACCCATTCTCCACCTCCTGCGTTACTTTGAAACAAACCCCAAACAACTTATCATTTTACCTAGAAAGAGTTCAGTCAAAAGCAATACCCTTTTAACCTGGGAAACTCATTTAAAAGAGGGTGTAAGTAACTGAGAGGTCTAAATTGTCAGCCTTCACTTAGTGGAATTTTTAACTAGGCCAAAGGTGAAGAATGATGCAGAGATGGTGGCGCCCAGAGCATTATTTCCCCAGAGGGGAGGTGGGGGAGGGGAGGCCTCGGAGGGGGCTGCTATTGGTGGGCTGTGAACCTCCACCTGTACACAGCCAGTCCCCCTCATCCCCGCACCGCTCTCAAGGCCATTCTTGTTACTACCCTCCATCAGATTCTCGCGCAAAAGGGTATTTTCAATTCAAAGAATGCTCCAGTTTTGTTCCATTCCCCAAGTTTCAAGTATATAGATCTGGATCAGATGGACTCATTAGGATTTTTTACCTGTGGGTGGAGCCAGGGGGAAGCACCGGCTGCTGCTCTGAGCTCTCTGGCTCTGCAGACCCCTCGTGCTGTTGGGAGGCCTCCCCTCCTGGACACCTGGGAGGCAGCCCCTTGGAGGGAGGGCAGCCGGGTCTTGCCCTCCACCCAGCGATCTGGAGTCTGCACGCTGCATCTCAGGGCTTCAGCTTGTTCTGTTTGGCTCTTGTTGCATTTAGAAAATGTGGGGGTCATTTGCAGACACTAATCCATTAGGAGGTTTTGCGTAAAAATCCCTTGGGGACCACCCAGCAGCTTCTCTATCCAGCCTCCAGCAGTGAAGGTGGGGGCCTCACTTCCTCCCGAGGAGTCTTCAACCAGTGACAGGATGCACCAATAAATATTTGTTAAATTCTGAAGCCATATGGGTGGTTTTCTCTCTCTCTCTCCCTCAGCACAAAGTCTACACATGATGTCATTGCTTGTAACAGGTAACAACTAAAACCGACCTTTGCATCCAGGGAGTGGGAGGATTAATTCCTATGCTCTCTCCACCTAATGGAATATTCGACGCCTTGTCATGGGGAGAGTGTCAAGCTCTGAGCTGGAAGGACCTCCACGAGGCCAAATTGTTAAGTGGAAGAGGAGCAGGCCGAAGACTGCTTGTGAGCAAAGGGAAAAAATGCTCTTCACTGCGTGAAACACCTCTGGAAAGATAAACACTGAAATCAGCGGGTGCTGGTGGGGAGAAGTGGAACACAGTGGGTCGAGGTGAGAAAGAAACTTCACTTTGTATATTTTATCATGCATATATTATAAAAAATACACACACACACATATATATATTAATGCAACAGCACTAAAAACGAAAAGAAGGCTGTTTTCTAGTCTGAATACACGAAGCACGGCGTGTGTCCCAAGGTGGCTTTCGGGATCCCAGATCTGCCCGCCCAGCACTGACTCAGAGCACACAGCCCCCAGTCTGCCTTGATAAGGCCAGGATGGCCCATGTGTGGTCCCCTCGGAATCAGACCTGCCACCTTGGCCTCCTCCAGGCAGAAACAACAACCAGAAGAAAGGGTTCTAACAAGGACAAGGCAGACGCTGCTTCATTCATTCTGGACCCATTTGCTGAGCACCTGCCGGGTGCCAGGCAGTGTCTCAGGCTCTGGAGACAGCAGAACAAGACAGAAAAACCCCTGCCCTCCCGGGGCTGGCACTCTAGCCGGGAAGGAGGGTGGACAGATGACGGACAAGTTAAATAGTGACCGAGGCAGGGGGGTAAGTCGTGGCGAGGGCTAAGCGGGGGGAACAGCAGGAAAGTGGAGCAGAAGGGGGGGTTGCTATTTTAGGGGGGTGGGGAGCCCCCACTGAGAGGCCAAGGCCTGAGAAGGTGGGGGCTGGACTCTGAGACACGGGCGGGGGGAAGCCAGCAGGACCAGCGGGTGCAAAGACCCCACAGAGCTCCACAGGGGACCAGGCCCCTCCCCCATTTGGGTAAGGGTCTGTGTGCCCTGGAGCTCCTGGAACGCCCTGGCTCCATCCCCACTGCTTTGTAGGATTTGGGCAAGTCAACCCACTGCTCAGAGCTGGGTGGAGCCAAAGCAGGAGCAGGGGCGGATGGAGGGCTGCTGTGCTAAAGAGAGAGAGAGACAGAGAGAGGGAGAGGGAGAGGTGGGGCCCGATTTGGAGAAAACAGGCCCCAGGGCCCAAAACAAAAATAAATATTCCAAGGATACTTCATCCTAAATCTTCCTCTACACAGACTTTCCCAGCATGGGTTCTTCAGATCATTTGTCCTACAATAGGATCCACTGAGAGAAAGAGGGCCTAGGGGTCCCTTGGAGATTCACGGGGTAAGAAGACCTGTCTCGCTTTGTCCAACTGGGGGAGCATCTGGGCTCACCAGACAGGCAAGCACCCTGGTATCGGGGCGACCACCCACCTGTGGGAGCACATGCAGCGTAAGGGAGTCCCACCTCCTGCCGACCCAAAACCTTCCCTTTCGGGATGGGGATGAGGGGTGGAAGGAGGCAGAAGAGGACTTCCAGAAAGTGCAGCCTGGAAGCCCTGCTGGGGGGGCGGCACCCACGTTGCTGCATGTGAGCACCTGTGCATGCGTGGCGACAGTCAGGCAGCACTGTTCACGGTGGCCCCAGACTGGAACCAGCCCAGCCCTCCATCAGCAGGATACATGGAAGATGCGCGTGTGTTCACAGGATGGAACACGACACAGCAAGAAAAAGAATCAACTACACGACACACAGCAACAGGGACGAACCTCAGACGTCTCACTGAGCAAAGGAAGCACGTCCTGTACGATTCCATTTACGTGAAGGTCAAGGATGGAGACAGACAGGTCAGAGCGTGGCTAACGCAGGGGTGACTGACTTGAAGGGGGCGTGAGGGATGCTGCTGGGAGCCAGGGCCCCCCCACATCTCGATCTGGGCCGTACAGCCGGGCACACCTGGAATGTCTGCCCACTTACAATTCCTGCATTTCACCCTCTATGAGTTATATGCTGATAAAGAAGTAAACAAAGTGAAAAGTAAAAACATAAAAATAAGGGCTGGAAAAGGGGGAAGAGGTAGCCTAGAGCCATCCACTTTTCCAGTCCTATTAGGGATTCTCTGGGTGAAAAACTCCAGACACAGCCAAGAAAGAACCTCTACATGCGCCACTTGCTAGAGCAGAAGGACCCAGCTCCTGTCTGAAAGCCAGGTGCCAGAGTGGTGCCTGGCAGATAGTAGCTGCTCAATAAATATACAGCAAATAAAGATTCCAGGCCCGTTCTAGGAGCTGGCCTCACAGTGAGCACGTGGACACTGATCTTTGGGAGGAGATCGCAACAAGATGATTTAGACACTAAGTTCATTGAAGAAAATGAGAGGGGCTGTGTGTCGGTGGGGACGGGCTGTGGTGTGGGGTCAGGAAGCCCCTCTGCACTGAGACCTGAAGGATGAAGACATGCCAGCTTTGGGCAGGTGAGGAGCTGTGTCCCTGACAGAGGGGATGGCCAACACGCACACACACACACACACACACACACAACAAGCCTCGCTTATTCCAGGGTAAGGCAAATAAAACAAATAATGCGTGATCGCATGGAATAAAGGGTAGAGCATATGCTTAGGAGTCCAGCTTTGCCACTAACTTCCCGTGTGACCCTGACGGTCATTTCTCTCTGGGCCTCCGTCCTTCTTGCTATGAAACGAGGGAGTTGGCTGGAACAGGGAGTGGTGTTGGCTAGTGCCGCTCACACCCGCCTGTGACAACAGACCGTGCACAGCTCTCCCCGGCTCCATGGGCAGTGACGTCACATGGGTGGGATAAAATGGGCCATCGAGGCACCATGTACACCATGATGTCAGCAAACTGCTGCAAATCAGGGCTTTTTTTTTTTTTGAGAGCTTGTTGTTAAATATTTACCAGCACACACTGGACTAGATGGGTGCTTCTTACCCTCTTGCTAAAGTCTCCTGGTGCAGAGAAGAGCTTGTCATACCCCAGAGGCCTGGGAGCTCAGCATCTTAGGAGAGCTTTCCTTAAAATCTCTTGTCGTTTTTAAATTCACAATTTTACATTCTATGCCTTAATGTAGCTCTGCTTCTTGCTTCCTCACACGCTCGAAAGTATAAAATTTTATTTCCTAACCTCAGGGAGACACTTTTCTCTATTCCTTCCAAACCCCAGGCCCCGGACTTGAACTTGGGCCCTGGGGGGCTGGGGGGCTAGCGAGCCAGCCCTGTC